>NC_066617.1:36962347-38162347 GCF_025201925.1 Gopherus flavomarginatus
CCTCCATTGGCACCTCCTACTGACAACCATTCTAATGCTGCAGTGGTCTGCTTCTTCTTGAGACTTGGCCATATATAGTCCCATGCCTTCTGGGGTAAACCCGTAGTCCAACAACCAGCAGTCCTTCAGCTAGGTCTGAAACTGAAGTCACTAGTTTTCATTCTTGTGTTACCCAGGAACTTCTTGGTGCCAACTGACAGAGAACACAGGGGGTACATAGAGTTTTACTGGGATTCCCTGGGTCAGAAATATGCATAATAATTCACCAAACTGTAGCACATGAGATCGCTACTGAGAATCAGTAGCCAGTGGCCATCATAAATATTGTAAAATGTATGTATGGACCATATTTAAGGAATTCTGTGTCTACAGTGAAAATTATGTTTTTATGGCAGGTAACCAGGAGGTGACATGTCTCATACAGGTTCCTTTCACGCAGTGGCACTTTCAATCTTGCACTATTTGGAGCCTTTGCCTCAGCTTCTTCCTAGGCTCCAAGTTGATCAGCTTTGCTTTCTCTAAGCATCTCCCACATCTCACTGGAGAACTTCTGAGCACCTTCTGCCACCTACTTGGTTTGCCTGAAGGAAGGTTTTCTTCATTCCCGCCCCCCCACGGCAGCAGTCTCTGGCTCAGCAAAAGTCTTCCTGCTCTCTTCAGACCCCGCCACCAGCACATAGAGCACTGGGCAGAATCACTTCTTGCTTCTCCTTCTCAAATGCCTTGGACTCCTTGTTGTAGTCTTACCTTCCTTCAGGGAGACAAGTCCATCTCAGTTCCTGAACTCCAGCCAAGCCTCTCTCACTGGGTGAGAGCCAGAGATCTACTCTCCCTCCTGGTCAGTCTGTAGCTGAGTCAGGTTCAGCCCTTTTAACTCCTCCCGTCAGGTCTGACACTTATTGCAGGTGTAGCAGAGTGAGGCTGATTGCACCCACAGGCATTCAGAACCCTTTCAGGCACAGTGAGGGGTGGTACCACAGATTACAGAACTCAGATTATAGTTTTCATAAATTCAAACCAACTAGTCAATCAATAAACTTTACCTGTCACTGGTAATTTTGAAACTTCCAAATTTTTCCAACCAGCTGATAATTGCACCAAACAAGGAATCCAGCCATGAGATGAAGGATGCTACTAAATGGTTAAAATCTACTCTTGTGCCTGTTCACAGGCAGCAGACATAATACATAGCACACAAGATGTGCCATAATAAAAAGTATCTGTTTTAGCCACTGGCGGGGAATTAAAAACAAAAGCAAACAAACAATAAAAATGAGCTTTTTGCATTCCTGCATCTAGAGGAGAATACACAGCAGGCAAAATACCATTACAATTTAAAAGCTCCTGGTGAATCAATGGATAGACTATTCCCAAGAACTTTAAAGCAGAGCTAGTCTTGTAAGAGTAGTGCAATTTGAGCATACGTGCACTGGCTGAACTTAAACGTGTGCATGACTTTAATGGATTGACAATATTACAGTACATTGTTAAAACACATTGACAGCATTGAGAGCCTAATATCATTACCATGTCTAACAGTGAGTTTTCAGCACTGCAAGCCAATGATTCACTGTTAATGCTATCCATTGAGAGATAATAAGCAACTTACAGAGTGCACAGTTCCTCTGTGTGTGTCACGATTACATTAAATAACATCAAGCACACAGGAGTCAAGCAATGAAGTGTATGACTTACCTTGACTATTGGCCCTGCCGATGCTTGTAGAGCTGACATAGATCATAATAATCAGGGTATAATGTCAGCTGAAGATGAAAGATAACAGTGTGAAAAGGAATCCCCTGGTATTACAGTTACCGCTTCTTTCTAGATTTCCCTATGTGGGAGATGACTGACTAAAAGTCTTGGAATAGCAGCTTCATTAAGATTTGCTATGTGTAAACAAAGGAAAACTGAAGCAATGGGTGCAATTGTTATACATATTTAGTCATTTATTTATTCATGTAAGCGGCATCAGGATGAGCTCTACCCTGACATCTGATGGTGAATTGTGCAAAAGAACTTCAGGGGCTGATCTTGTTTGCATAGGCACATCCACCTCACCTAGCATGAGCCCACAGCCACCCAAATGGTCACTTTGGCTGCTGTGGGATCCCCAGTTTCTCTGTTATTGGGGCAGGAAGAATAAAGTGTTGTTACCTTGATTATGTGAATCAAGGCCAGTGGAACTGTTTTATGACAGAGGGACTCACCATCAACTAAGTAGCACTTGCTAGACAAGGGACATGGGTTCCAAAACCCAGTGAATTGAGAAAAGTTGGGGGGACAAGTGTTTGTGCTTGGTGGTGCAGGCCTCCTTTGAGGGCCTGAAACACCAATTGTGCCTCCTCCTCTCTCCACTGTTGAATATCAGAGCTAATTTTGATTCCATTAGGAGTCTAGTTACAGGTTGCTGAGCTGAATTCACTTTGGGCCAATGGTGTACTGGTACTGGGGCTCCCCTATTAAAAGCTGAAATCGCTAGAGAGCTAAAATTACTAAGAGTTGAGATCACTGAGTGTTGTGTTAACTAGTGTGTGTGTATGGGGGGGGCTGAAGATACATTGCTAAGTGGCTGGCAGAGTGGAGTACTTTGTGGGACAGATGGAGCTGCCCACCGGACGGCAGGTGGAGTGGAGCGGAGCAGAACTGAGCAGTTTGCGGGATGGTTGGAGTGGCTTATGAGATGGCTTGTGGTAAAGGCTGCAGCAGAACCCCATGGCAAGGTGGGGTAGTTAGCCTCGGACTACGTAAGGTTCCCTTTAACACCCCATGCCCCCACCTCCATTTCTACCGAGGCTGGGGGGGAAGGTAAAACCCTGCAGATAAACTTTTGAACTCTGGGGTTGCACTGACCAGGGACAGAGACTTTTGAGTTGTTGCACTTTTGGGTGGTGGTAATGTGACCATCACCTATTTGCACCGTGGTGTCTAGGAAGTGGACCTCCCATGTAGATTGGTCCAGGCGAGGTTGATGGTGGGGTGGAAGCTGTTGAAGTCGTGGTGGAATTTTACCAGAGACTCCTTCCTATGGGTCCAGATGATGAAGATGTCATCAATGTAGCATAGGTAGAGAAGGGGCGTGAGTGGACGAGAGCTGAGGAAGCGTTGTTCCAGGTCGGCCATAAAAATATCAGCATATTGTAGGGCCATGCGGGTGCCCATAGCTGTGCCACTGATCTGGAGATATATATTGTCATTAAATTTGAAATAGTTGTGTGTGAGGATAAAGGCACAGAGCTTAGCAGTCAGTTTGCTGTAGCATCATCAGGGATACTGTTCCTGACAGTTTGTATTCCATACGTGTGTGTGATGTTCGTGTAGAGAGCCTCTACATCCATGGTGGCTAGGATGGTGGCTAGGATGGGAAGGAGTCTCTGGAAAAATTCCACCATGATTTCAATAGCTTCCACCCCACCATCAACCTCAGCCTGGACCAATCTACATGGGAGGTCCACTTCCTAGACACCATGGTGCAAATAAGTGATGGTCACATTACCACCACCCTGTACTGAAAACCTACCGACAGCTATGCCTACCTTCATGCCTCCAGCTTCCCTCCTGGGCACATCACATGATCCATTGTCTACAGCCAAGCACTGAGGTACAACCGCATCTGCTCTAACCCCTCAGACAGAGACCAACACCTACAAAATCTCCACCAAACATTCTCAAAACTACAATACCCACATGATGAAATAAGGAAACAGATCAACAGAGCCAGACATGTACCCAGAAGCCTCCTACTGCAAGACAAACCCAAGAAAGAAACCAACAGGACTCCACTGGCCATCACATACAGTCCCCAGCTAAAACCTCTCCAACGCATCATCAGGGACCTACAAACCATCCTGTACAATGATCCCACACTTTCACAGGCCTTGGGTGGCAGGCCAGTCCTCACTCACAGGCAACCTGCCAACCTGAAACATATTCTCACCAGTAACTGCACACCGCACCATAGGAACTCTAGCTCAGGAATCAATCCATGCAACAAACCTCGATGCCAACTCTGCCCACATATCTACACCAGCGACACCATCACAGGACTTAACCAGATCAGCCACACCATCACCGGTTCGTTCACCTGCACGTCCACCAATGTAATATACGCCATCATATGCCAGCAATGCCCCTCTGCTATGTACATCGGCCAAACTGGACAGTCGCTACGGAAAAGGATAAACGGACACAAATCAGATATTAGGAATGGCAATATACAAAAACCTGTAAGAGAACACTTCAACCTCCCTGGCCACACTATAGCAGACCTTAAGGTGGCCATCCTGTAGCAAAAAAACTTCAGGACCAGACTTCAAAGAGAAACTGCTGAGCTTCAGTTCATCTGCAAATTTGACACCATCAGCTCAGGATTAAACAAAGACTGTGAATGGCTTGCCAATTACAGAACCAGTTTTTCCTCCCTTGGTTTTCACACCTCAACTGCTAGAAGAGGGCCTCATCCTTCCTGATTGAACTACCTCATTATCTCTAGCTTGCCTGCGTATATATACCTGTCTCTGAAAATTTCCACTACATGCATCTGATGAAGTGGGTATTCACCCACGGAAGCTCATGCTCCAGAACGTCTGTTAGTCTATAAGGTGCCACAGGACTCTTTCCTAGTTGTGGTGTTTTCCCAATTTAATGCTGATGTCGTCTACCTCATGTTATTAAAAATTTTCTGCTACACTGAGACTTTGTGCTTGCAAGAGGGGAAGTATTGCCTCTTTGAGGTGCCCAAGGGTGAGTGTAAGATTTTCCCAGGTCACTGGGTGGGGGCGCAAGCTGGTTTTGTGTTACATTGTTGGGAGGGGTCCCCTATGTACTGAACCCGGCCCTTGCTGCTATCAACTTGGCCTGGCAGAAGGGTTACATTCAGCAAGGACATAGACATCACAAAATGAAAAAGTATTGTAAGGAAAACTCTAATTCCATCAATGTTTGGTGAATCTATTTTCACAGACCAAAGGTGTCATAAACAGATAGTTAAGGGTTAAAAGAACAGGAGTACTTCATGTCTCTTTTGCCTGTAAAGGGTTAACAAGTTCAGTGAGCCTGGCTGTCTCCTGACCAGAGGACCAATCAGGGGACAGGATACTTTCAAATCTTGAGGGAGGGAAGTTTTTGTGTGTGCTGTTAGTTTTTGGTTGTTGTTCACTCTGGTGACTCAGAGGGACCAGACGTACAACCAGGTTTTTCTCCAGTCTCCCTGATACAGGCTCTTATGTGCTCAGAATAGTAAGCACTAGGTAGATAAGGCGAATTAGGCTTATGTTTGTTATCTTTATTTGCAAATGTGTATTTGGCTGGAAGGAGTTCAAATGTGTATTTTGCTGAAAGGATTTTAATTTGTACTTGTATACTTAGGCTGGGAAGGTATTTCCAGTGTGTATAGCTGAAAGACCCTGTAACATATTCCATCATAAATTTAGAAAGATAATTTTTACTGTTTTTTCTTTCTTTAATTAAAAGCTTTTCTTGTTTAAGTACCTGATTGGTTTTTTTTATTCTAGTGTGCGATCCCAGGGGATGGGATCTGGATTCACCAAGGAATTGGTGGGGAGAAAGGAGGGAAGGGAGAGAGAAAGTTTAATTTTCTCTCTGTGTTAGGATTACTTTCTCTCTCAGGGAGAGTCTGGGAGGGGGAGGGAGAAGGAGGGGGACAGTGAATTTTCCTCTCTGTTTTAAGATTCAAGGAGTTTGAATCACAGTGATCTTCCAGGGTAACCCAGGGAGGGGAAGTCTGGGAGAGGCAAAGGGGGGAAAGGGTTTACTTTTCTTGTGTTAAGATCCAGAGGGTCTGGGTCTTGGGGGTCCCCGAGCAAGGTTTTGGGGGGACCAGAGTGTATCAGGCACTGGAATTCCTGGTTGATGGCAGCGCTACAAGTACTGAGCTGGTAATTGAGCTTAGAGGAATTCATGCTGGTACTCCATCTTTTGGACGCTAAGGTTCAGAGTGGGGGATTATACCATGACAAAAGGACAGAAGTGATTCTAGTCCAATTGCTAAGATTTTCTGTCTATTTTTTCCATCCCATGCTAAGTTTATTCACTAATAAGTCATATATACTTATGAAAAACATCCTCATTTTAAGGTATTATGTCCAATTATAGTGATTTGGTAGGGTCTTCTTTGAGGTGCAAAGGCACTAAGGCCCAGATCTTCTAAGGATTTTGGTGTCTAGCTGCCTCCTTAGGTACCTACATTCTCCAGTTAGGTACCAAAAATATTTCAGCTGCCACCTAACCCTATGGGAACCTAAGTTTCTGCCATATGACATTTACAAAGCTGCCTAAGTCCTGATGCCACCCCACAGCTAACAGGGAGCCCAAAATTCTAGCTCAAGGAAATATACCCAAGGTTCTGAAGTGGCAATCTTAAACCAGGCAAGGGAATGCATATGTTATCATTAAGGCCTTACCTTGTAGATGTGCTCTGAGCACCTTAAAGACCTGATACCTGTCAGACTGTTCCCAGCAGGAGGGCTGGGAAGTCAGCACAGCACCAACAAAACACGATGGCCAGGGACTCAGGGAAATGTAGGGTGTCATAACATTTCTTCCCAGATCTGGACCTTAGCGTCCAAAATATGAGTGTTAGCATGAAAACCTCCAAGCTTAGTTACCAGCTTGGACGTGGTACCGCTGCCACCAGCTAAGAATTATACAGTGCCTAGCTCACTGTGGTCTCCCCAAAACCTTCCCTTGGGGACCCCCAGACTCAGATGCCTTGAGTCTTACAACAAAGGGAAATAACCCCCTCCCCTTGTTTCCTTGTTACTTCCTCCCAGGCTCCCCACCCTGGACAACCCTAGGAGATTCCCTGCTTCCAGTCCTAGAAACACAAGTACCGAGAGAGCTAATCTCTCTCCCCCCCTCACCCAGAGGGTATGCAAAGTCAGGCTTAGTAAATCTAACACAAAGAGATTTTCCCCCTGACTTCTTCCTCTCACCAATTCCCTGGTGAGCTGCAGACTTAATTCCCTGGAGTCCTCACTAAAGAAAAACTCCAACAGGTCTTAAAAAGAAAGCTTTATATAAAAAGAATGAAAAAGGACATAAAATATAGTCTCTGTATTAAGGTGACAATGTACAGGGTCAATTGCTTAAAGAAAAAAAATGAATAAACAGCCTTATCCAAAAAGAATACAATTTAACACATCCCAGCAACTACACACATGTAAATACAAAAGAAAACAATATAAACCTATTGTCTTACTATCCTTGTACTTACAACTTGGAAACAGAAGATTAGAAAGGCAGGAGATAGAAAAATCACTGTCAGAGCCGAGAGGGCACAGACACAAGACTAAGGACAAAGAACTCACACCCAAAACTTCCCTCCACCCAGATTTGAAAAAGTCTTGTTTCCTGATTGGTCCTCTGGTCAGGTGTTTCAGGTTTCCTGTGTTAACCCTTTACAGGTAAAAGAACATTAACCCTTAGCTATCTGTTTATGACATAGGGCGAGTGTGAGAGAGGTATCAAGCATGAGAAAAAGAGAGAGATCACCTGATAGGGTATGGTCTACCTGAACAGGTGATATAGATTAGGAGTCTAACTCCAGGAGAGGCTCTTGAGCAGAGTGAGGTGCCCATCTCTGGCCATCAGCCACATGTACCAGGTCAGTTGTTTAAGAGTTAAAGCCCCAATACTCTCTCCATTCTTCTCCTCAGCCTTTCACTCCTGATTAGCTCAGGCAGTTCTCTGCTCAACTGGTGGCTTCTGAAGATCCCTTTCTTAAGTGCCTAACTTTCCCCATCCACAGTCTGGGGAGACTGGATGATTAGCTTAGGGATTGCATTAGGTGGCAGGGCACCTAGAGGTTTGGCATTGTAATGCTGAATGGAGCAGCACCTAAGTGCCTTTGAATATCCCTATTCAAGATTCTGCCACAAGTAATCTTGGGCAATCTGTAAGGGTATATCCACACTGCAATGTAAACCTGGGCTCAGACTGGTTTGAGTCCAGTCCCTCCTTCTAACAATACACAAACTTGTCTGACTCGGATCAGTAAACCCTCAGGACCTGGATCCTAGGGCCCTCAGGACGCAGGTCCAAACTGTATCATTTGGCAGGGTGGATGGAGTTCTGCCAGATCTCCATACTGGTGTACTGAGAGTTTGCCAATGATATCCCACGGTCTAATGGGCCAGGGTTTCTTTTTCTTTCTATCCCAAGATTAGCCACTGACACCCAGTAAATGGAGGCAACACCCCTGGTTCAAGTACAGTTGCTTGGCATTTGACAATTCCATTTTATTCTGACTACTGTACTGCAAATAGAGTGACCCTTGTCCTGCATTAGCTATGGTCTTTGAGAAGTAGTCTTTTGCCAAACATGCTGCTACCTGGGCACAGGACCACAATCAGATTTTGGTAAATCTGGTGGATCAAGTAGTTCAAGACTACCTATCAGAAAGCCAGAGATAAGAACCACACATCTGGGAACTCCCCGTTATCCTGCCTCTTTTACGAGATATTTGACTGGATGCTGGGAACTGTACTGAGCACTAAGCACACAGAGGCTAGTGACCTCATAACCCTTGAATCTAAGATAGTCCCAGAGGGGAATATAAGATATCCCCAGAGGGGAAGCTGCTGTATCAGGCTACTGAAATGATTCTGGTGCTGACTCCAGTCTTCAAGGAGGCATAACCCATGGACGAGCTACAGCACATCCTGGCTCCATACTCAGGGGATCTATTTGATGACCCACCCCAGCAAAGCAGCCCATAATGGAACCAGCCCTAGACACAGAAGAGGCAGAAGTAGCACTGGAAACTAACTTTCTGCCTTCATGTTTCTTGGTAGTAGGAATGGGAGAGATTTCCTTTTTATGACCCAATGCAATTATTATTACAAGCCAAGGGTAATAGCACGTATTCACTAATGGTGTTACAGAAGTATGCCTTAGAAGGAAAGGATGATGCTGGCTTGTCCCCAGTAGCTTGGAAAAGGATTGTGGGTCATAGGTAGTAAACCATGCCAAGTGGCTCAACCCTTCTCCCCCTATGGCCATAAGGCTAAAATAGCCTGCAATGTTTAAAGATGTATCATTAAATGATTTTTGTAAACTTCACCTTACCATTATGTGTTAAAGCTTCAAACTCTGCATAACTCTCAGTGGTGCCCAAGCAGCATTTGAAAACTAAACTTTTATTTTCAGAATATATTGAAGCATAATTACACAAAGTATCACTTTTTTTTTTACCCTTAAGATCCCAAAGACACTTCTGCTGGTGTCACCATTCTGTCAGTGAGATATAGGAACAAAATGAGAGCCCAGGTGCGATATTGTAAACTTGGTTTTATTGTATAATTGTGAAAGTATACTTGTGTTTTAAGACTTGAAGAGTGTAAGTAGCATCTAATAAAGGACATATTTAATGAGATGACAGAGATATCTATCAAACCCCCACCTATGCAATAATATAATAGGAATACTGTTATTTCTTTTGCCATGCAGAACATAGACTTCTGCTCTCCCTAATACTATCTCTTTTCCCTCATAGAAAATAAAAGATGCCCCCAAATATTCCTTCAGGAGCTCAGTATAGAAAGTGAAAAGCTCAGTTGCAATCTACTTTGCAGCAAGGGGCAATTTTGATGGGAAAATATCTGAAACAAAGCAACATAAACTGGGCTTTGGACAATAGCGATTGTCCCAGTGCAGAAGAAATTGAGGAGTGAATCGTAAATAATAGAAGTCCTATTACTAAGGATTTAGGAGACTTACCTCGAGGTAAGGAATGGAAATGTGAAGAAAGTGATGGAGAATCATCCAGTGTTCCTGATGGCGTAAAGGAGAGTGATGATAAAGAAGAATGTGACTCAAAAGAAAAAGGAGGGTAATGATAAAGAAAAATCTGGTTTCCATGAAAAAGAGAGAAATGATAAAAAAGAATCAGCCTCACATGATGGCAGAAACAGCAGTGAGAAAAATTGCAGACCACAAATCGATACATCAGATCCTGCTTTATGGCCGGCGATCCTAAACTCTGCCAATATTTATTGTACAATTTTGAATGGCCAGGCAAAATTGAGAATATGACATTTCCAGTAAATAAGCAGAAGCAACACATCTAAAAAATCACACAGCAAAAAAGTGCTTGAGAATGGTGAGAAACTGAATCAGCATTAGCTAGTTTACTCAAAATAAGATGAAGTGCTCTATTGTTGTTGCAAAATATTTGACAAGAATACCAAATCATTGCTTGTGCTTTTTCGATACAATTACTGGCATAACTTAGCTGATGCTATGAACCAACCTAAAAAGTCACCCTGCCATTTTATAGCCTACTCCAAATGAATGGAGGTCGAGTCTCAGCTCAAGATGAATAACTGCAGAGGCAGAAAACCAGCAAATTATTAATGTAGAAATCCAGTACTGGAGGAATGAGCTTGAGCATCTGATCTCAATATCCTCTTCCTTGCAAAGAATAATTTGACTTTCTGGGGTTCTTCGGATATGCTGTTCACTGAACATAATGGTAATTTCCTTGGTTTGGCAGAGCTTTGGGGGAAATATAATGGTGGCATGCGTGAGCACCTATGTCAAGTGGTTTATAAAGAAGCTATGAACCATTACTGCAGCAAAACAATTCAAAACAAATTGATTGACCTTATGGCAAGAAAAGTGCTTGATAACATATTGATGCAGGTCAGCAAAGCAAAGTACTACACCGTTAGAATGGACTGCGCTCCCAAATTAGTCACAGTGAAAAGATGTTGTTTACAGTAAGATTTGTTGATGACAAGTATCCAAGTAAAGGAACCCTTTATCTGTTTCCAGTCTGTGGACAACTACTGGAAAAGGCATAACAGAACTGGTTATGAATGTTCTGAATGAGAATAAAATAAAGAATGAGAAAAAATGGTGAATTTTCAGAATGGAGAGAGCTAAATAGTGATGTTCCCTAAGGGTCTGTACTGGGATCAGTATTGTTCAATGAATTCATAAATGATCTGAAAAAAAGGGTAAACAGGAGGTGGCAAAATTTGCAGATTATACTAAACTACTCAAGATAGTTAAGTCCAAAGCAGACTGCAATGAATTCCAAAGGGATTACTCAAAACTGGGTAACTGGGCAACAAAATGACAGATGAAATTCAATGCTGATAAATGCAAAGTAATGCTGTCATAAAAAGATAGTTAAGGGTTAATAGAATATTAGTACTTCATGTCTCTTTTGCCTGTAAAGGGTTAACAAGTTCAGTGAGCCTGGCTGTCACCTGACCAGAGGACCAATCAGGGGACAGGATACTTTCAAATCTTGAGAGAGGGAAGTTTTTGTGTGTGCTGTTAGTTTTTGGTTGTTGTTCACTCTGGTGGCTCAGAGGGACCAGACGTGCAACCAGGTTTTTCTGCAATCTCCCTGATACAGGCTCTTATGTGCTCAGAATAGTAAGTACTAGGTAGATAAGGCGAGTTAGGCTTATGTTTGTTTTCTTTATTTGCAAATGTGTATTTGGCTGGAAGGAGTTCAAATTGGTATTTTGCTGAAAGGATTTTAATTTGTACTTGTATACTTAGGCTGGGAGGGTATTCCCAGTGTGTATAGCTGAAAGACCCTGTAACATATTCCATCTTAAATTTATAAAGATAATTTTTACTGTTTTTTCTTTCTTTAATTAAAAGCTTTTCTTGTTTAAGAACCTGATGGTTTTTTTTATTCTGGTGTGCGATCCCAGGGGATGGGGTCTGGATTCACCAAGCAATTGGTGGGGAGAAAGGAGGGAAGGGGGAGAGAAAGTTTAATTTTCTCTCTGTGTTAGGATTACTTTCTCTCTCAGGGAGAGTCTGGGAGGGGGAGAGAGAAGGAGAGGGGAAGGTGAATTTTCCTCTCTGTTTTAAGATTCAAGGAGTTTGAATCTCAGTGATCTTCCAGGGTAACCCAGGGAGGGGAAGCCTGGGAGAGGCAAAGGTGAGGGAAAGAGTTTACTTTCCTTGTAAGAGGGTCTGGGTCTTGGGGGTTCCCAGGCAAGGTTTTGAGGGGACTAGAGTGTATCAGGCACTGGAATTCCTGGTTGGTGGCAGCGCTACAAGTACTAAGCTGGTAATTGAGCTTAGAGGAATTCATGCTGGTACCCCATCTTTTGGATGCTAAGGTTCAGAGTAGGGAATTATACCATGACAAATGCACATTGGAAAACATAAACCCAACTATACATATAAAATGAAGGAGTCTAAATTAGCTGTTACCACTCAAGAAAGAGATCTTAGAATCATTGTGGATAGTTCTCTGAAAACATCCACTCAATGTGCAGTGGTAGTCAAAAACAAACAGAATGCTGAGAATAATTAACAAAGGGATTGATGAGAGAAAATATCATATTGCCTCTGTATAAATCTATGGTATACACATATCTTGAATACTGCATCCAGATGTGGTCACACCATCTCAAAAAAGATACATTGGAACTGGAAAAGGCTCAGATAAGGGCAACAAAAATTATTGGGGGTATGGAACAGCTTCTATATGAGGAGAGATTAATAAGACTGGGATTTTACAGTTTGGAAAAAAGATGACTAAAGGGGGATATGATAGAGGTCTATAAAATCATGGCTGGTGTAGGGAAAGTAAATAAGGAAGTGTTATTTACTCTTTCTTATAACACAAGAAGAAGAGGTTACCAAATGGCATTAATAGGCAGCCGGTTTAATACAAACAAAAGGAAGTATTTCTTCATACAACACAATCAACCTGTGGAACATTTTGTCAGAGGATGTTGTGAAGGCCAAGACTACAACAGGGTTCAAAAGAACAACTAGATATGTTCATGGAGGATAGATCCATCAATGTCTATTAGCCAGGATGGGCAGGGATGGTGTCTCTAGCCTCTGTTTGCCAGAAGCTGGGAATAGGCAACACAGGATAGATCACTTGATGATTACCTGTTCCATTCATTCCCTCTGGGGCACCTGGCATTGGCCACTGTCAGAATACAGGATACTGGTCTAGATGGACCTTTAGTCTGACTCAGTATGGCCATTCTTATATTCTTATGTTCTAAAGCTTCAAGACTGACAAGGCCAAGGCTATGAAAATGGCTTGAACATGAAGGAAAGAAACTGTGGTGTCCAGGCAAGGATCCTTGTGCTGAATCCAAGAGCTTTCTTTGTGTCTTGTGGCTGCCATTCCCTCAATCTAGTTGTATCAGATGCAGTGTCATCTTCTTTAGATTCAGTATCTCTCTTTGGAGTGTGAAAAGGATATACATTCTGTTTTCAGCATCAACTATCAGGTGGAATATCCTCACAGAGAATGTTACAATCTGACCTTGAAGCCTCTAAGTGACACTCACTGGGAGAGGAAGTGAGATCCCAAGTGATTGAGGTTTACAGCACCTTGATGGAATTGGCACAATCAAGTAAAGCCTAGTCTGGAATCTGATATGAGGCACAGAGCCTAGCAAACAAAATTCACTTACTTCAAATTCTGGTCTCAGTTGTTGGTTGGCAGGATATATTCTGTTCCATACAAATGCTGTAAGCAAGGCATTACAAACTCAGTCAATGAACATTATGACTGCTACTACTTTGAGGAGAAGCTGACTTGATTTCTCCTAAGAGATGATGGATTTGAATATGCCATCACTGCTGCCAAAGAAATGGTGAAAAACTTAGGAGTTGAGCCTGTCTTCAAGAAAACCACATTGATTGGAAGAAGAGAGTTTTGTTACGAGGGCAAGGAGGAAGCAATGGGAAGCTTAGAAGAAAAAATCAAAAGGGAGTTTTTTTGCTCGCTCATTGACACTGCTCGAATGTCCATCAAAGAAAGGTTTGGACAAATGAAGCACCTGGGATTTTTTGTATGACATTAGAAAGCTGTCAGTGGAAAGGAAAACACTCTTGAACAATTGTACGGACCTTCACTGGACACTGACACATGGGGAATGTTCAGATATCAATGATAAAGACCTGTATGATGAACTGGACATCATCTGTCACATTTTGCAACACAGCAAGCACTCTCCACTCCAAGTTCTCCAATTCATTCATGATGCAGACCTGAAGGACACTTTTACTAATGTGTGGATAGCTTTGAGGATTCTGCTCACACTACCCGTCACAGTTGTGAAAAGTGAGTGTAGTTTTTCAAAACTCAAGCTCATTAAAACATACTTCAGTTGACAACAGCTGACAAGAGATTGACGTCACTTTCAATTTTACCACTTAAATAGCCATTGGCCAGTCTTTTGATCTCTCTGGCGCTATGCTTCAGTTTGCAAGAACAAAGGCAAGAAAACTGACCTTTTAAACTAAAGACTGTGGTAACCTTTCTAAGGTTGTCACCTACTGAAATACTATTTAATACTGTTAACTATCAGAGGGGTAGCCGTGTTAGTCTGGATCTGTAAAAGCAGCGAAGAGTCCTGTGGCACCTTATAGACTAACAGACGTATTGGAGCATGAGCTTTCGTGAGCGAATACCCACTTCGTCGGATGCATGTAGTGAAAATTTCCAGAGGCAGGTATAAATATGCAAGCACGAATCAGGCTAGAGATAACAAGGTTAGTTCAATCAGGGAGGATGAGGCCATCTTCTAGCAATTGAAGTGTGAACACTAAGGGAGGAGAAACTGCTTTTGTAGTTGGCTAGCCATTCACAGTCTTTGTTTAATCCTGAGCTGATGGTGTCAAATTTGCAGATGAACTGAAGCTAAGCAATTTCTCTTTGAAGTCTGGTCCTGAAGTTTTTCTGCTGCAGCATGGCTACCTTTAAATCTGCTATTGTGTGTCTAGGGAGACTGAATTGTTCTCCCACAGGTTTTTGTATATTGCCAATTCTAATATCTGATTTGTGTCCATTTATCCTTTTACGTAGAGACTGTCCAGTTTAGCCGATGTACATAGCAGAGGGGCATTGCTGGCATACAATGGCGTATATTATATTGGTGAATGTGCAGGTGAATGAACTGGTGATGGTGTGGGTGATCTGGTTAGGTCCTGTGATGGTGTTGCTGGTGTAGATATGTGGCCAGAGCTGGCATCGAGGTTTGTTGCATGGATTGGTTCCTGAGGGTACGTCTACACTATGGGATTATTCCGATTTTACATAAACCAGTTTTGTAAAACAGATCGTATAAAGTCAAGTGGACGCAGCCACACTAAGCACATTAATTCAGTACTGTGCATCCATGTACCAAGGCTAGAGTCAATTTCTGGAGCGTTGCACCTTGGTTAGTTATCCCGTAGCTATCCCATAGTTCCCGCAGTCTCCCCTGCCCATTGGAATTCTGGGTTGAGATCCCAATGCATGATGGTGCAAAAACAGTGTCACGGTGATTCTGGGTAAATGTCATCACTCATTCCTTCCTCCTTGAAAGCAACGGCAGACAATCATTTCGCGCCCTTTTTCCCTGGATTGGTCAGGCAGACGCCATAGCATGGCAACCATGGAGCCCGTTTTGCCTTTTGTCACTGTCACCGTATGTGTACTGGATGCCGCTGACAGAGGCGGTACTGCAGCGCTACACAGCAGCATTCATTTGCCTTTGCAAGATAGCAGAGACGGTTATCAGTTGTTCTGTAGTGTCTGCCATGCCATCGTAAATTGGCGATGAGATGACGGTTATCAGTCGTTCTGTACCGTCTGCTGCTATCATGGGTGCTCCTGGCTGAGGTCGGCCAGGGGCACAAAGACAAAAATGGGAATGATCCCCTGGTCATTTCCTCCTTTATATTGTATCTAAAAATAGAGTCAGTCCTGCCTAGAATATGGGGCAAGTGTGCTAGAGAACCAGTGTATTAGAGAGCACAGCCGCTCCGTGTCAGATTCCGCAGAAATGATGAGCTGCATGCCATTCTAGGGGGTGCCCCTGCAACAACCCCACCTGTTGCTTCCTTGGTCCCACAACCGTCCTGGGCTGCTGTTGCAGTGTCCCCCCCATTTGTGTGATGAAGTAATAAAGAATGCAGGAATAAGAAACGCTGACTTGTTAGTGAGATAAAATGAAGAGGAGGAAGCCTCCAGCTGCTATGATAGTCCAGGCAGGACATTAAATGCTGCGGGGGAGAGAAGCCCAGCATGCCGCTGCTATGATAGTCCAGGTAGTACAGAATCTTTTCTTTAGACATGAAAGGAGGGGCTGATGGAGCTCAGCCCCCAGTTGCTATGATGAAGATGGTTACCAGCCGTTCTGTACCATCTACTGGGAATGACCGGAAGTCATTCCTATTTTTACCCAGGCGCCCCCGTCCGACTTCACCTGAGGTCAGCCAAGAGCACTCACGGGCTGATGATGACAATAGATAGCAGTCATATTTTACTGTCTGCTGGAGGGGAGGGGAGGGGAGAGGGTGCTGCTGTTCAGTGCTGCAGCATCGCGTCTACCAGCAGCATGCACTAGACATAGGGTGACATATAAAAAAGTCAAGAAAAGATTTTTTTCCCTTTTCTTTCATGGGGGGGGGTGTAAATTGACGAGCTATACCCTGAGCCACCCCGGACAATGTGTTTGACCCTACAGGCATTTGGAGCTCAGCCAATAATGCAAATACTTTTCAGAGACTGCAGGAACTGTGGGATAGCTGGAGTCCTCAGTACCCCCTCCCTCCCTCCATGAGCATCCATCTGATTCTTTGGCTTTCGGTTATGCTTGTCACGCAGCACTATGCTGAGCCCCTGCTGCGGCCTCTGTCTGGAGATTTTTTTCAAATGCTTTGGCATTTAATCTTCTGTAACGGAGCTCTGATAGAACAGATTTGTCTCCCCATACAGCGATCAGATCCAGTATCTCCCCTACAGTCCATGCTGGAGCTCTTTTTGGATTTGGGACTGCATGGCCACCCGTGCTGATCAGAGCTCCAAGCTGGGCAAACAGGAAATGCAATTCAAAAGTTCGCGGGGCTTTTCCTGTCTACCTGGCCAGTGCATCCGAGTTCAGATTGCTGTCCAGAGAGGTCACAATGGTGCACTGTGGGAAACCGCCCGGAGGCCAATACCTTCGATTTGCGGCCACACTAACCCTAATCCGATATGGTAATACCGATTTCAGCGCTACTCCTCTCGTCGGGGAGGAGTACAGAAACTATTTTAAAGAGCCCTTTATATCGATATAAAGGGCCTCGTTGCATGGACGGGTGCAGCGTTAAATCGGTTTAACACTGCTAAAATCGATATAAATGCGTAGTGTAGACCAGGCCTGAGTGAGAGTTATTATGGTGCAGTGTGTAGTTACTGGTGAGAATATGCTTCAAGTTGGCGAGTTGTCTGTGAGCGAAGACTGGTCTGCCACCCAAGGCCTGTGAAAATGAGGGATCATTGTCCAGGATGGGTTGTAGATCCCTGATGATGTGTTGGAGAGGTTTTAGCTGGGGACTGTATGTGATGACCAATGGAGTCTTGCTGGTTTCTTTCTTGAGCTTGTCTTGCAGTAGGAGGCTTCTGGGTACACGTCTGGCTCTGTTGATCTGTTTCCTTATTTCCTCATGCGGATATCAGAGTTTTGAGAATGCTTAGTGAAGATTTTGTAGGTGTTGGTCTGTGCCTGAGGGGTTGGAGCAGATGTGGCTGTACCTCAGTGCTTGGCTATAGACAATGGATCGTGTGATGTGTCCAGGATGGAAGCTGGATGCATGAAGGTAGGCATAGCAGTCAGTGAGTTTTCGGTGTGGGGTGGCGTTAACGTGACCGTCACTTATTTGCACTATGGTATCTAGGAAGTGGACCTTCCATGTAGATTGGTCCAGGCTGATGTTGATGGTGGGGTGGAAGCTGTTGAAATCGTGGTGGAATTTTTCCTGAGTCTCCTTCCTATGGGTCCAGATGATGAAGATGTCATCAGTGTAGCGTAGGTAGAGAAGGGGCGTGAGTGGACGAGAGCTGAGGAAGCGATGTTCCAGGTCAACCATAAAAATGTTGGCAGATTGTGGGGCCATGCAGGTGCTCATAGCGGTGCCACTGGTCTAGAGGTATATATTGTCATCAAATTTGAAATAGTTGTGTGTGTGGATAAAGTCACAGAGCTCAGCAACCAGTTGTGCTATGGCATCATAGATCATAGAATCATAGATCATCAGGGATACTGTTCCTAATAGCTTGTATTCTATATGTGTGTGTGATGTTTGTGTAGAGAACCTCTACATCCATGGTGGCTAGGATGGTGTTTTCTGGAAGGTAACCAATGCTTGTAGTTTTCTCAGGAAATCAGTGGTGTCACGGAGATAGCTGGGAGTGCTGGTGGTCTGCTCACACCCTATGCCACCAGGACTCCCAGCTATCTCTGTGACTCCATTGATTTCCTGAGAAAACTACAATGCATTGGTGACCTTCCAGAAGCCACCATGGATGTAGAGGCTCTCTAAACAAACAAGCCTTGGGTGGCAGGCCAGTCCTCGCCCCAGACAACCTGCCAACCTGAATCATATTCTCACCAGTAACTACACACCGCATCATAGTAACTCTCACTCAGGAACCAATCCATACAACAACCCTCGATGCCAACTCTGCCCACATATCTACACCAGCATCACCATCACAGGACCTAACCAGATCAGTCACACCATAACCAGTTCATTCACCTGCATGTACACCAATGTAATATACGCCGTCATATGCCAGCAATGCCCCTCTGCTATGTACATTGGCCAAATGGACAGTCCCTACATAAAAGGATAAATGGACACAAGTCAGATATTAGGAATGGCAATATACAAAAACCTGTAGCAGAATACTTCAATCTCCCTAGACAAACAATAGCAGATTTAAAGGTAATCATCCTGCAGCAAAAAAACTTCAGGACCAGACTTCAAAGAGAAATTGCTGAGCTTCAGTTCATCTGCAAATTTGACACCATCAGCTCAGGATTAAACAAAGACTGTGAATGGCTAGCCAACTACAAAAGCAGTTTCTCTTCCCTTGGTGTTCACACCTGAACTGCTAGAAGATGGCCTCATTCTCCCTGATTGAACTAACCTCATTATCTCTAGCCTGATTCTTGCTTGCATATTTATACTTGCCTCTGGAAATTTCCACTACATGCATCCGACGAAGTGGGTATTCACTCACGAAAGCTCATGCTCCAATAAGTCTGTTAGTCTATAAGGTGCCACAGGACTCTTTGCTGCTTTTATTTAATACTGGTCCACTCAACATTGGTACACTGTTCAATTACTTGATGTTAGTACATTTCAGTTATGCTTAAAATTAAAAAGTTTTTATAAGCTTAGGGGAAGCTAATTATTTTATTTGCGTATATATGGCATGAATAAATACAGATTTACCGATCCTGGCATGCAAATCTATTGTCTTATATGACAGGAATAAATCACACATGCAAATCGTGCATCAAAGTCATGAAATGGGCTACAAATGCAATAAAATATAAAGTATTCAAAATTTAACAAATGGAAGGGTGATCACCCAAAGGTGAACATCGCCTGGGGTGCCATTTGATTTAGGGCCGTCCCTGGCTGCTGGAGCAGGAATGTTATTCTAGGGAGGAAGATAAAGCACAGCAAAAGGACTTGTTTGAGAGGCTGCTTGTGCTCATGTTCACGAGAGTGCAAGTTCAAGCTCCATACACACCTCCTGCACCAGCACCATGTCTTGAATTATCTCCATGCTACCATGTCCTGCAGACCAGGAATGCACTGGACAATTTCAGGGTTGGGTGGCCCAGAGAAGCAGTGAATGCTCATGTATCCTGTGCAGTCCTCCACTCCCATGCAGCAGCACCAAGTACATTCAAAATGCACTAAAAAGGCAAAGGACAACAGGGAACACTCAGAAGCAGGGGCATTTCAAATGCACTGTTATTTGTCTTGTGTGGATTTCACTATCTTGCACTGTTCACAGTTTGTGTTATACACTTTTATTTTATTTCTGTTTTGATAATTTCATGGCAGCTTGGCCTGCCTATCAGTTTTTAATATCATTTTCTAATAC
Organism: Gopherus flavomarginatus; assembly: GCF_025201925.1. Lineage (NCBI taxonomy): Eukaryota > Metazoa > Chordata > Testudines > Testudinidae > Gopherus > Gopherus flavomarginatus. The sequence continues at coordinate 36,982,242 of NC_066617.1, forward strand.
ATTCATGGTAACAAATAAAGTCTTTGAATTCATTAAACTTTATAGTTATCATTAGAGACGAACTGCATAACATGCACATTTCAAAGAATAAAGATAAAAAACATGATGAGGGAATAAGGAGGAAGTCATGTGCAGCAAAATGTCTCAATATATCTTTTCAGCTCCATTAGTAAAAATTAGATTTCATGCTACTCAAAAGTAAAAATTCATAAGAACCACCCTCTACTGCCCCAACTCATAATACATTCACCTCATCCATAAGTAAAAATGTTTAAGAACCACCATTCCCCCCAATATAGTACAAGCACACATCTCATTCATAATTTAAAATTCATAACAACTACTCTCTTTCCCACTCATAGTACACTGTGATAGTACTTCACTCACCATTGGTATTATTCTACAGATCATTTGTACATATACTATTCACCCTTGTTTATGGCCCATGCAAGCCCATAATGTAAGTGCTCAAATCATTCCTGATTTCTGTTGCATGTGTGCATGCTATTCCAGTGGGACAGATACACTTTCTCTGTCTGTATCGCTCCAGGAATCCATGACTGTCTTGAGTCTACTCTGGATCAAATGGCTCAGCTTGTGCTTTACAAACACTGTGGAGAGCACAACAAGCCACAATAGTGCAGATAACACTGCAATCCAAATGGTTCTGTAGACAGCGCCAGCAAAGTTTCAGTCTGCAAATGCACACTCAGCCACCATTTTACCTCTACTGAGAGTATAAATAAACCTTTTCCCAAGGCCTCTGAGATCAGGGTATGGCTTCATAACTCAAGGCAAAAGAGGGCAAGTGGGTTCCCTTAAACAACAGTGGGGACAGTTACTGCATTTATGACAATATCATTTGGTGGGAATAGTGTTCCAGCATATCCATGACATTAAACTCCCGATCAACCAAAAACACTGGCATCAGGCACTTTTTCCAATATAGCCCACAATGACATCCATGAATCAGCCTCTGAGAATGGCCTGAATAACCAAGGAGTAGTATCCTTTGCATTTTATGTATTCTGGTGTTCCTTGAGGAGGGCAAACTATGGGCATGAGGCCCATCAATAGCCTCACTGCATTCTCTCAAAACTGGCAATTATTTCAGGATCATTGTGTAAGCCCATCATTGTTTGGTAAATGACACTCCTGATTGCCTGAGAAATACCTGCTCTCACAGTTGACTTGTCACCACCAAACTGATTATCAGCAGACCTATAGCAGTCAGGAGAAGCCAGCTGCCACATGGCTATAGCAACTTACTTTCGGAGCAGCATGGCCTCCCTCATGCATATCCTGACACTGGAGGTTCAGGGCAAGCTGCACACAAAGATCCAGGAACATTGCTTTTTTCAGGCAAAGTTCTGGGCACACAGCTGGTCATCCCAGATCCATATGAAAATGTGATCCCACCAGTCTGTGCTTGTGGCCCTGCTCCAGAACAGCTGGCCCATATAGGGGGCATGAGTAGTTACACAGAGAGTTAAAAGCAGCATCAGCCAGTTGGAGTCTGCCATGTCTGTATCGTTCTCTTCCTCAGCTGAGAGGTTCCATTGGTAGGTCAGAAAATGCTGCTGAAATGTCTACCAGCATCTCATGGATGCCCTGCTTGTTTCCTGAAACAAGAATGAAAGCACAAGCAGGACAAGTTCTTCAAATGGTGTCTCATCCACGTTGCTGGCTCTGGTTTCTGGGACCATACAGACCCAAATGATGGCTCAGCAGGATGTGTTGGTGAGGTAAGACAACTTCTGGTAAAGTTGTGCAGTATGACAGTTACTTTTTCCCCACTGTGCATCACAAAGTACGAAGGGGCTACAGGTGGACAGAATGCTAGGAAACCTAGGAGAGGTCCACAAACTGTAAATGCAGGGTCACTAACACTGGGTCACTAACACTGGTCTATGATTTTTGAGAAGTCGTCTGCTTCAGAGATAAAATGTGATATTTATTATGTATTTTGATGTGTATTTTGATGTGCTGAATTTAAATATGACAATTAAAACAACTGATTGGCTATTGTTTCTAAGATATTTAAGTTTTTACATTTTATGTCTATGTATATTGTGTAGATAGTAGAGTTTTAATCATAAATTGTAAACCTAGGTCTTTTCATGTGTTTATGGTTGCTTTACATGATAATATTTCACCTGTCCTGTTTATGTAACACTTTAAAAATCAGCAAAAGGGTTATATAAATAAAATTTATTATGAAACAAAAGGCAAAAAACTATTATGTACATAGTTTAGTCCTATTCAGTGTCTACTCATTGCCTCTTGGCTTGTCTCTTGTATTCATTAAATGGAGCATCTCTTGTCACTGTCCAGCAATAGTCCACAAGCATTGATGGGCTCCATTTGCCCTGATAGCCTGCCAGGAGATTCCACTGCTGTAGTCTGGAGCCCAACAGCTCTGCCTTACTCTTGGGTAGTTCCAAATCCCTGACAAGGTCATTCAGTTCACCTTGTGTTATGAGGTGTGGTTCAGAGGAGGAGGATGGGAGAAAATGTGGGTCCTGTGACATTGATGGTTCAGGACCAGAAGTTTCATTCTCTTCCTCTTCCTTGTCTGACTCAAGTGAGAATCATTCTGGTGCATCAGGAACCGGCAGACCTTCTCCGTGGGGTACTGGGCGTATAGCTGATGGAATGTTTGGATAATGCACAGTCCACTTTTTCTTCTTTGACACACCTTTCCCAACTGGAGGCACCATGCAGAAGTAACAATTGCTGGTATGATCTGTTGGCTCTCTCCAAATCATTGGCACTGCAAAAGGCATAGATTTCCTTTTCCCATTCAACCACTGGCCAAGATTTGTTGCACAAGTGTTGCATCATATGTGTGGGGTCCACCTCTTGTCCTGATCTCCAATTTTGCAGCCAAAATAAATATGATAGGCTTTCTTAACCATAGTGGTTATACTGCACTTTTGTGATGCAAAAGTCACTTCACCACAAACATAGCAGAAGTTATCTGCGCTCTTCACACAAGTACGAGGCATCTCTGCTCACTTTGGCTAAACAGAAATGTGTCCCTTTGCAGAATCAAACACTGACAAATAAGAGAGCACAACACTGTATGATTTCTAGAGCTGATATAGGGCAATTTGTTCAGCAGAGTGATGTAAGCTTCCTTATGATTGCATCATCCATGACTTCTAGGAATAACATGATGCAATTCATATCATATATGATGCAATACCAGCTTCAGACTGCTCATTCATTGTTTTACCTAAAAAGCAAGTACTGTCCAAACCCAGTCATAGATTTATTCATAGATCCAGTCAAAGATGTATTTTAGTAATTTCTGGTTTAAATGGAGATCCCTTCCCTTTATAACTCACTTATCCTCCACCATTCCCAAGTCAAGGGTCGTATATACTAACCCAATAGCATATCCTGAAAACTAGAGCCAATCAATAATTTTAAGCATCATTTTCATTCTCAGACCCAGAATTAGTAAAGTTGGACTACATTTATTTCAGAAGCATTTTGGCTGTAGAGCAGTGTAATCAGTGTGAATACTAAAGCACAGGCTTAGAAACATCAGGTCTGTAGACTGGAGTCCCACAGATCCTGGGCTTATGCAGCAATGTAGACAAATAGTAATTTATTTCTTCAGTGAAAGGGAGAGAGGGGTTTTTATTCATCTACTTCCTGAGGTAGGTGAATGAGTTTTGCAAAGCGCCTAGAATTATTAACACCAGTCACTAGAAGAGGTGAAACTTGAATTCATGATTTTCTGGCTCCTAGCCAAGTGCAACTTTTCTTAGGCAACAAGCTATTTTTATTGGGGGGAAGCAAGAAAGAAATTAAGATTCATTTTTTTCTCTCCCATCTGGAGAGTTTGTTCTGTGTGGCTTGTTCAGAATAAAGGACGGTCAGTGAGCCTAAGGATCATATGCAGGGCAGATGGAATGTTCAGAATTTTGGGGATCAAGCCTCTAATATGTTCACTGTTTATGTGAAAATGGTGATTCCCTGTATCTCAAACATGGCCAAATGTGGCTGGATTTTCATGGGGATTTTCAGAAAGGAGCATCTCTCATTGTCCCCTGCTTAATTTTAAGTCCCTGCAGAAGAGTTTTTCTGAAGAAGTCAGAAAAAGAAATTGTTAAGCCTGGCAAAACTAAGAAATGGTGAGTGGTAATGGCAAAAGTGTTGGGTAACTTGGATCATTACCAGCTCCCCCTACAATATCACACTCTTAACTGATCTTCATTAATGCAACTAAGATTGTATATGTTAATATATTACTTCAGTGAAGTCTTAAATTACCACTCTCTTGCAGGAAGATTATTTCCTCTTAGAGGGAATTACTTCAAATTCTCTTGAGAACTTTCACAAAGGCCTATTCTCCATGCAGTATAATAAAACTTGTACATGACCTTGAACTCGCTGAACAGAGTTTTTGTAGAAGCTACAGCTTTAATAATATTGTTGCTAAAATTGTACAATCTACATCAAGGCCTAAAATCTGTCCATAAATATATTTGCAGAGTGCAGGTACGTGAGGGTAGAATTTGACCTTTGGTGAGGTTAAGTTTCCAGTTCTTTAGATCATTTTTTAATCTCTCTCTTTTTTATTTAGAATCACCTCACTCTTAAGCTATATATGATCAGTTGGTACAAGGTCTTTCTTTGGTAAATTGTAAAGTTTCATAATATTCAGATGGGAAACCATCCTGGCCTAGCAATTTTAAATATTTGAGGAAGTCATTAATGTCACAAATTTCCTTAATTATTTTGGGTGAAATGACAAGCTGGGTCTCAACCACAGGCACCTGGGGGAAATTGTATTTTAATTGATACAGATAACGTCGGCTTTAATTGCATTCCTTTCTCTTTGAAGAAAGTTCAATAAAATGTGCTTGCCATAATCAGTAAGATATTATCCTTCCCTTTCTTCTCTTTTGTTATTATAGAAGCTTATAATTATTTTACAAGGTTAATTTTTTCTTAACTATGCAAATGAATTTTTATTGGACCCTGATCTCATACAGATTCATCATGATGTAAGAAAAACTTAAGTTTTTGCTCTTTTTTTTTTTTTGTGTGTGCTACGTTCATACATTTGTGAGATGTAAACTCTCTGAGTCACAACCTGGCCATTGGTCTGTTCTTGGAACAACACAGGAACTGTGGATTCCCATTGCCCAGAGCTTGTGGCAAAGCTACAATTGAACACCTACATTTTAAACTCTTCAGGGCAGGGATGTGTCTTGTTTATGTTTTCATGCAGTGTCCAACATATTCTGGGGACCGCAGAGTGTTATTTTCCAAACCATCTAAGGGAATCAGGCATCCAATTTACTTTGATTTTAAATGGGAGTTACACATTTTACTCCTTGGGCTCTTTGGAAAATCCCACTCTAAATAAATAAAATAAATACATATTTTGGACAACAGTGATTCTGTGCAAACTGCATGGGCTTCCTGATTCATTAATAAAACTATTTCAGTGTGCTGGTCCTGGACTGTAAGCCCTAAATGAGCTAAGCCTTCACTATCTCAGAAAATGATTTTCCTTCTGTTTTAGATGCGATGATCAACTAGTGAACTACTACTGCTAGAGCCCAGGCCCAAAAAATGAGGATTTCATTGCACAGCCTTATTAGCTGAGGGCCCTCCTTTTGGAATGCCCCACCAGCTAAGACCAAGAACAAACAAACAAACAAACCAAGTCTTGTGACATTCAGAGCACTCTGCAAAACGTATGACTTCTGAAATACAGGACCCACATAACAAAGTAGGGAAAAAAATCACAGAAGAATTTTTCTGGAACACTGCAATCAAATTCTAGATCTAGAGCAAGGGTAGGATGGACAAGTATCTAGGATTTGAAATAATCCTTTCTGCAATCCTTAAACCTTCATCTATACCTATATACTGTGGTGATGGGACTTTTAGGAATCTACATGAATTATATAGAGATAAGTAAGATACATTAACATTGACTGACAAACTGCATGCAATCAGTGAAATTTTCAGAAAGAAGCAAAATGTTATTATTGATAACATTTTTACACTACATTTTTTTCAGTGAAAAATGCAATTTGGCAATAGAAAAAATGAGAATTTATGTTAATTTCACTGAATTGTTTCTGTTAGAAAAACAAAAAAAAGTTCTGAAAAATTTGAACTGTTTTGTATTAACATTTTCTAAATGAAATGTTTCTAGTTTTTTAGTTCAAGACGACTTTTCATTTCAAACTTTAATTGACTAAACAAACAAAGCAATCTAAAATGTGAGAAAATGATTGAAATCTAAATAAAACATGTCCTTTCTGGTTGAATGAAAATTTCATTCAATCCAAAACTATTTTTTTCTTGAATTGTTGATTTGCTAAAAAATTAGAAAAAAATTCCATTTGAGTCAATGTGAAACAACACCCCCCAGCCCACCCACCTAATTGCTAGCAAGCAGAAAAATCCATTACTTGCCCACTTCTAGTTTATCATGAAACTGTTTCAGACTTAAAAATCATGCTTAATCCTGGGGTGAAATCTTGGTCCTATGGAAATCAATGGCAAACTTCAATTGACTTTAATTGATCAGGATTTCATCCCAGAAATTTAATACATGGTTGTTACTTTGATCAGCTGAATATGTTAAAATAATCTTTCCTTAACATACATAAATCATCAACTAATATATTTTTTGCTAAAAACTGTCTGACACTTAAAGAATATATTAATATGTATATTTTACTGAAGATTCATGAATATTTTGTATTTCAAAAGATTCCAAGCAACCTAGCATAGAGGCAATATTCAGTCATCAAATTAGAATTTGTCAGAATTTTTCACAGAAACTTTTTTTCAGAGAAAAAAGCAGATATGGCAATATCAAGATATTTCACAAATCTGTGTCTGGTTTGCTCAATTGCTTCATTTAAAAAAATTGAAGAAATCAAAATGTTTTGTTCAAACATTTTTTAAACAAAATATTTTGATTATATGGTTGAAAACAACTTTTTAAGGTTCTAAATTTCCTTTACCATTTTTTTACAAATTAAAAAAAATGAAAAATGGTCAAAATCAAAACAGAATATATCATTTGATGCCAAAATATATTTTTTCAACTTTTCAATTCACCAAAATTTCTGAAAAACATTAATTTTTGTTTGATTCCTCCCTCACCATTTCCCCCCAGAATTGCCAGCCAACAGAAAAAAAAATATTCACACAGCTCTATTCTCTCCTATTAACATTTTGTCCTTTTAGGTCTACATTCCAAAGATACCCAATTTACTTCTCTTGACTGAAATCAACCCCTATCCATAGACCTATGCACTACTTAAGATGTGCTTTCAGGTACTGAATTGAAGTTAAAGCTATATCTAGACTTAGAGTTAGGGGTGTGATTCCCAGCTCATGTAGACATACTTGCATTAGTTCTCATCAAGCTAGTGCGCTAAAAGCAGTAGCATGGGAAGTGGTGAGCAGTGGCACTGTCTAGATGCCCTGAGTACAAACCTGCCAGAACTCCCTGTATTCAGGGAAGCTAGCCCATGCTCCCAGTTGCTGTTGCCCATGCTAAAATGGCTACATTACTGTTTTTAGCATACTAGCTTGATGAGAGATGGCATGCATATGTCTACATAAGCTGGAAGTCACACCCCTAGCTTTGAGTGTATATGTAAACTGAATGATGCATAAGCCTTGGGCTGTCTGTCGGTACTGACATGTATTTTACTGTTTTGAATATCTACGTGTATTTATTGCATGCTGTTAAAAAAAAAGATTTCTTTTTCATCGTATTTAATATCATAGTGATCCTTTTAATTAACTGTCATTTTAAAGAGAGCGATGACGAGACAACAAAAATGGCAATTAATTTTATGAGACATAAATTATTTGAAAGAAGAAATATGAAGGCAACTGACTGGAGATTTATCACTCAACTCCATGACGTTCCATGGCCGTTGCCCTAATAAGTTATCAGAGTTGCTGAAATATCAATTTGGCACATGGCTTCACATGGTTGCCTGCATTCCTGCTCAGAGCCTATTACTTAATTCTTCCGTCATTAGGAAATTAAATCAATGATTCTAGCCGAGACTAGAGAGAATTGATATTTGTGTTTAAATTGACTGTTAATTGTTGCTTCAGAAAACTATTCTGAAGCCTGGAGGACTTAAAACAGACAATGAAAAACAAAACAGAATAAACAACAAAATACCATAGTCATATTTTGTTCATGGGGATTCAAAAATAAACCTACACCATTGAGCAGCTTTTTATAGAGCAATAATATTGATTTCCTTGAGAAAAAAGAAAACTTGTAGATGCTTAATTAACTGTAAAGAACAACGTATAGATTTTTCTCACTTCCATATTGGATGGCAGAGTCTCTACATGGGAAAATAGTGTCTGATCTCTAAACTATTAAGTGGCTGTTACATGTATTTCTCTTATTTTAGGCACCATTAAGTATGAAAGCATGTTTCTTTTATCACCTAAATGGATCATCCAGAGAGGTAATTAGCTAGAAGAGAAGTAGGGAGGGATCAGCTCCCAAACTTGAAACTGTCGCTGATTCTCTGCTGCCATTAGCCACCACTGCTTGCTGCTCCCATGACATCACATTCTGAGGTTTCACCACTTAAAGCAGCTCTCAGTGATTTCCATGGGTAGTGGGGAACCTCATGGCCCACACAATTTCGGGTCATCTTTCATTGTCCCCATGCAACACTTTGCTCCTAGACCATCTCACCTGTGACATCAGCTGTAGGAATCACTAACCAGAAACAAGGACTCCCAATTGAGTACAATTAGCTCTGTCATTAAATGCTGGAGGGGGCAAGTCAAATAGGCAGAGTCACCAGCACCAGGTAGGAATGTCTGTACCCACCCGCTCTCCTCTTCACTGCAATTTGGCATCCCTACCCCTGCTTAGCAAGTGAGGTGCAGATTAGGGTGACCCCCTCAATCAGGGCATGCTAAGCACAGTTCTTCTGTCCTTTACTTGTATCCTTGTACAAGGATAACAACATTTCATTACCCCTGCATTCAAATACTAGAATGATTTGTAACCCCAAACCACCTAGGCAGAGTAGTCATGTCTATGGAAATATGGTCTGCTCCTGAAGTCTTTTCCTCCAATTTATCACATAAGGGGAGAGTTCATTCAGACCCTGCTTACAGTTATAACAGCTGTTCTGATGGCATTTCAGATGCATACAAACTAGTACTAGAAAATAGGCCCCTTCTGGTTTTGATCTGACTGCACGTGCAAGTTTGGCTTATTGGATTCTAATCCAAACCAGTCCCCAGGATTCACAAAGGGTCAGATTCCTGGTTACCATTTAAGCCCAGTTTTAGTGAAGAAACATTTAAAGGCACTCCTCATTCTGCCAGGGTTTGTGTTTGTTTTTGTTTTATTGATATTATGTATAGCTTTCATGAGCTGTTTGGGAACAACAATTACAGCAAACAGCAGCTAAGTTATTCTCAAACAGAAACCAGGATATTTTGTAATCACTGAAAGGTTGAAAGGGACCAGCTAGGGATATCAATGTATTTTAGAGCCCCACTACCAGCCCCCTTCCTACACGTGAAATGCAATGGAACTATCTTATGGTTCATTGGAAGCTCCAGCTATGTGGGCATATCTCACTTAGGGTATGAATCAATGCCTGTAGAAATCAATGGAAGTCTGATCTCATAGATGGAAAGCCTTCCATTGACTTCAATGGGTATTGGATCTGGCCATAAGCAGAGATGAGAAGTAGTATTCTTCAAGCAATCAAGTGATCTGATCTGAACATTCCTAATTATGTTGGGAGTTGAGGGCAAATCTTTGTGCATTACATTATCATAAGAACATAAGAACATAAGAACGGCCGTACCAGGTCAGACCAAAGGTCCAGCTAGCCCAGTATCTATCTACTGACAGTGGCCAATGCCAGGTGCCCCAGAGGGAGTGAACCTAACAGGCAATGATCAAGTGATCTCACTCCTGCCATCCATCTCCATCCTCTGATGAACAGAGGCTACGGACACCATTCTTTACCCTTCCTGGCTAATAGCCATTTATGGACTTAGCCACCATGAATTTATCCAGTTCCCTTTTAAACATTGTTATAGTCCCAGCCTTCACAACCTCCTCAGGTAAGGAGTTCCATATGTTGACTGTGTGCGGTGTGAAGAAGAACTTCCTTTTATTTGTTTTAAACCTGCTACCTATTAATTTCATTTGGTGACCCCTAGTTCTTGTATTATGGGAATAAGTAAATAACTTTTCCTTATCCACTTTCTCAACATCACTCATGATTTTATATACCTCTATCATATCCCCCCTTAGTCTCCTCTTTTCCAAGCTGAAGAGGCCTAGCCTCTTTAATCTTTCCTCGTATGGGACCCTCTCTCTAATCATTTTAGTTGCCCTTTTCTGAACCTTTTCTAGTGCTAGAATATCTTTTTTGAGGTGAGGATACCACATCTGTACACAGTATTTGAGATGTGGGCATACCATGGATTTATATAAGGGCAATAATATATTCTCAGTCTTATTCTCTATCCCCTTTTTAATGATTCCTAACATCTTGTTTGCTTTTTTGACCGCCTCTGCACACTGCGTGGACATCTTCAGAGAACTATCCACTATGATGCCAAGATCTTTTCCTGACTCGTTGTAGCTAAATTAGCCCCCATCATATTGTATGTATAGTTGGGGTTATTTTTTCCAATGTGCATTACTTTACATTTATCCACATTAAATTTCATTTGCCATTTTGAAATCTTTTTGAAGTTCTTCACAATCTGCTTTGGTCTTAACCATCTTGAGTAGTTTAGTATCATCTGCAAACTTTGCCACCTCACTGTTTACCCCTTTCTCCAGATCATTTATGAATAAATTGAATAGGATTGGTCCTAGGACTGACCCTTGGGGAACACCACCAGTTACCCCTCTCCATTCTGAGAATTTACTATTAATTCCTACCCTTTGTTCCCTGTCTTTTAGCCAGTTCTCAATCCATGAAAGGACCTTCCCTTTTATCCCATGACAGCTTAATTTACATAGGAGCCTTTGGTGATGGACCTTGTCAAAGGCTTTCTGGAAATCTAAGTACACTACGTCCACTGGATCCCCCTTGTCCACATGTTTGTTGACCCCTTCAAAGAACTCTAATAGATTAGTAAGACACGATTTCCCTTTACAGAAACCATGTTGACTATTGCTCAACAGTTTATGTTTTTCTAGTGGCTGACAATTTTATTAACTATTTTTTTGACTAATTTGAAAAAAAAATATTCATGAGACCCTCTAAATATTATGATCAGACATTTCCTTTGAGGTTTCTACAGTATGTTTAAATGGTAGATTGCTAAATAATAAACACGTAGGGATTTGCAAAAATCAAAACAAAAACTGAGCCACCATTAACAAATATAAATACGATTTTTCTTTTGAAAGATAGAAAAATGTGCTTTTTCCCCGTCTTCTGGTTAATTTGGTAATGGTAAAGGCCTTGATGCTGCAATTCAATCTGCTAGGGTGAGTCCTTATGTCTGTGTGGAATCCCATCAAAGTCAATAGATCCACACAGGTCTACACTAGCAGATCAAATTTCAGGATCAGGACATAAAACTATGGTTTTTCCCAGCCCCAGAAGGAACTTCATAATGGAACTCCCAAGCACATGAGGAGAACATTCTCTGCTTCACCAGTTCATGCAGAACAGCATGAGCTCTATTCTGTGGTTGGTCAGCTCTGCCTTCTGATGTAGCCATTACCTCCCTAGATGAAGGGCCAACTCCAGCCACCAGCGAAGGAAGCAGGTCCTGGGGTGGCCAATAGAAAGGGGTGGCAGTCCATCCATATTGTTGGGGCAGCATATCCAGGTCTGCGGCGGCATTTCGGTGGCGGGTCCTTCACTCCCACTTCCTCGGCACTTTGGTGGCTGTTCAATTGGGTTTTCCTTCTTTTTTTTTTTCCTTTGCCACTTGGGGCGGCAAAAAAGCTGGAGCCTGCCCTGCCTGGATGTGAGCTGCCACCAATACCATTTGAGAATCCAGTAATCAGATGTTACAGATTATGAGTATTATATGCGTCAGATCCTACGGTCTCTGCTTCAACTATTCCTTTTATTTTCTTTGTTATTTTTTATAACTTTTCAACAAGAAAAATCACAACAGTGTAGAAGAGACAAATCACTGAGAGCTGCAGTCTTACTTAATTTAGGTGCAATCCTGTTCAGCATAACATACAAATAATGATTTCAAAGAGATTCTTTACTTCCTTATACTCTACTGCTGCTATTATCCTGTCTTCAGATAACCCCATATCTCACTCACATAGCTCTTTCACACCCAACCATATTTCTTTCCTACTGGGGAAGTAATTTATTCAAATGTTTTTATAGTCAGGTACATGTCATTTGATTTTGATTATTCAAATATCAGCAGACAAGACATATTTGCAAATTTATAGCTAACACTGAAGACACGACATATCAAGTATCATTTTGCATCTTTATTTCATTTGGGAATAAAGTTACTTTTTAAATGAGAGTTCTTAGATTGAAACAACTAGAAGGACACTGACTCCAAGACCACTGTCCTGTATTATGGACAGAATGATAGGTTCCCTCCAAAAAGAGGGATGGTCTTGTGACTAAGGCACTGGACTGAGACTTGGGAGATATGAATTCAGTTCCACAGTCTTCCCATGTGCCGTTGGCCAGTGACCCCCTTAAGTCAATGAGATTTAGGTGCCTAATCTGCTGAGGTGCAGTTGTAAATCCCACAGTTGCTTAGCTGAATCATTATGCATGTAAATGCCATCACACATTTGGCCCTTAATCCTTCTGTGCCTTTGTCATAAAAAGATAAGAAAAGTTAATAGCACAGAAGTACTTTATATCTCTTTGACTGTAAAGGGTTAACAAGTTCAGTAAGCCTGGCTGTCACCTGACCAGAGGACCAATCAGAGGACAGGATACTTTCAAATCTTGAGGGAGGGAAGTTTCTGTGTGTGCTGTTAGAATTTGGTTGTTGTTCACTCTGGAGGCTCAGAGGGACCAGACGTGCAACCAGGTTTCTCTCCAATCTCTCCAAAACAGGCTCTTATAAGTTCAGACTAGTGAGTACTAGGTAGATAAAGTGAGTTAGGCTTATGGTTGTTTTCTTTATTTGCAAATGTGCATTTGGCTGAAAGGAGTTCAAATGTGTATTTTGCTGAAAGGAGTTCAAATTGGTATTTTGCTGAAAAGATTTTAATTTGTACTTGTATACTTAGGCTGGGAGGGTGTTCCCAGTGTCTATAGATGAAAGACCCTGTACCTATTCCATTCATCTTAAATTTACAAGATCATTTTTACTGTTTTTCTCTCTTTAATTAAGAGTTTCTTGTTTAAGAACCTGATTGTTTTTTATTTCTGGTGAGACCCCAGGGGACTGGGTCTGGATTCACCAGGGAATTGGTGGGGAGAAAGGAGGGAAGGAGGAGATAGAGGCTAATTTCTCTCTGTGTCAGAATTACTTTCTCTCTCAGGAAGAGTCTGGGAGGGGGAAAGAGAAGGAGGGAGGAAGGTGAATTGTCCTCTCTGTTTAAAGATTCAAGGAGTTTTGAATCACAGTGATCTTCCAGGGTAACCCAGGGAGGGGAAGCCTGGGAGAGGCAATGGTAGGGGAAAGGGTTTCTTTCCTTGTGTTAAGATCCAGAGGGTCTGGGTCTTGGGGTTCCCCGGGCAAGGTTTTGGGGGGACCAGAGTGTATCAGGCACTGGAATTCCTGGTTGCTGGCAGCGCTACAGGTCCTAAGCTGGTAATCAAGCTAAGGGGAATTCATGCTTGTACTCCATATTTTGGATGCTAAGGTTCAGAGTGGGGAATTGTACCATGACAGCCTTCCATTTGTAAAATGGGGACAATAATATTATTTTTCCCATCCTTTGTCTGTCTTAGTATATATCTACATGGAAGCAGCTGATGGTGTGTTTCCCATCTCAAGAGACAAACTGGTACTAGGTCTGCTCAAGCTAGCATAGTAAAAATAGTTGTGTAGCCGGGGTAGCTCAGATGATGGCTTGAGCTAGCTTCACAAGTATGTACCCGGCGGTCCAAGTGGGCTTGTAATCAAGTGGCTAACCTAAGCCACCACCTATGATACCCTTTGCTACATTGCTACATTGCTATTTTTAGTGTGCTAGCTTGAGCAGGCCAAGTGCCGATCCATCTACTTAAGCTGGAATAACACTCTCAGGTGCGGCATAGATGTACCCTGGGAGATACTCAGATACTATAGTGATGAGTGCAGTACAAGAACATCTAGAGAATCAAATCAAATTGAATGCAATAGAATCTATTTGATGCAGCCTCCTGCTGGTTGTCTTACTGCCTATATGTACAGCACCTAGCACAGTAGGCCCTAGGCCTTATTGGGAGGAATACCAAATTGTGCCAGTCTTCTCAAACTAAATGTGTTATAAATCATTCATATATATAAAGGGACATTATCTGAAAGACTCAGTAATAACATTATACAGAAGAAAACCAGCAGTGCTATAAATTTGGCATACCATGAATAGTAGTGTAGAAAAAAATCATTTGTACTTCTTTTTTGAATTAGAGGATCAATGTTCTGCTTCAATTTTGTCGCTAATAAAGCTTTTTCATCGAGGTGCTATAAGTGCACTTGTGTGCAAACAATAAAAGAGTCCATAAAGTTCTGTCAATCCAAATTGAATGAATGTGCCCTTCAAGTTTCATTTGGACTCCAGTTGAATGAGTTCTCTCTGAAAATCCACAGAGAGACTTTGGCAATATCACTTCTGAATGGATATGCAAAGAGATACAAATCTGTTGCAGTTCAGAACTCTAGTATCAATGAGTTATTTTAATCTGGGAGAAAATGTCCTTATTTCTTTGAAGTTTTAACATTAAAAGAATTGGAAGTGAATTTTAGGGCTTTACAAAATGAAGTTTTAGAAGTATTGACTTCGACAAGGAATAGAGTAGGATGGCACTGTATAAATCCTTCACACAGCACAGTACAACCTAGATCAGACCAGAAATACTTCTGCTATTCTTGTTCTGAATCTTTAGTACAAAATTGGGTTGCAATTTTATGACAAGCCCAAATGGGAAATGGAATGAAACCAATGAATTCAGAATCTGACCTAAACCAATGTAAGAATGGAGATGAAAAAGCTAGCATACTATCTCACAGAAACATCTTACCCTTACTTCTGTAATTAAGCATTAATTTTCTTGCAAATGAATAAAAAAGTGACATAGCAAAATACATTTTCAGCTACAAAGTTGCTTCCACAAAAATGCACATGAGCCGTTGCACTTGTAAAAATCTGTATTTGTGTCTGTAACATGGATATTTGCACATGAAAGGCAAAGGTAAGTGTGCAGTTACCCATTGTGATCCAGACTTCAGTGCCAACTGGCAGAGAGCACGGGGATACATAGGAATATAGGGACTCCCTGGGCAGACCAAAAGAATGTCATATAAGGTCTCTAATGGAAGCCTGTGTCACATTGTCATCATAAGCATTGTGAGATGTAAGTACAGAAAATATATGAGGACTTATGTATATGTGCTGAAATGTATGTTCTCTCAGGTCACTCAAAGAACATAAAGTCATAGGGTCACTTTCACAGTGCATGACCCATTGTTGTGGTGCCTCCTGCTGGTTGTCTCAGGGAATTAGCGTTTCCAGCCCCTGGAGTGCCCTCTGCAGGCCAATGTCCTGCTGCCACTGGCCCCTGTATCCCTCCCAGGACACGGTGCCCCTAGTCTTTGGGGTGCTTCCCCCTGGCAATACCCTCACAGTCTCACGGTCTCCCCACCCAGGGGAACCCCCAACCCTTATCCCCACCTTGCCTCAGTCGAGGGCTATTGCCGGTCACCATCTAGCCCCTGCTCACTGGAGCAGAAGGCAGTCTGTAAACCACTCATCATCGGCAAGAGGGGGTTGGATCAGCTATCTCTGCCTATATCTGGGCTGCCCCTCTGCAGCCCCAGTACTTTTGTGGGCCCTTAACTCAGCCTGCAGCTGGGACTTTGGTAGGCTGGAGCGCCTCAGCTCTCTCTGCCCTTCCCCAGCACTGCTTCACTTCAGGCACCTCACTAGAACCCCTTGTGGGCCCTTAACAAGGCCTGCAGCCTGGCATTTTGCTAGTCTGGGGCTTCCCAGATCCCTCTGCCCTTCCCCAGCACTGCTCCACCTCAGATACCCTGCTCAGCTCCCAGGCATCCAGGTCTTTCCCTCTCAAAAGCTATAGAGAGTTTGTGTCTGGCTTCTGACCCCAGCCCTCTTATAAGGGACAGCTGGACTCTCATTAAGCCAGCCTCAGCCTGATCGGGGCTTGGCCCCAGCTGAGGCCAACCAGCCCCACTTTTCCTTCCCTGCCACAGCGCTCTCCCCAGGCTGTTTTAAGCCTTTTAAGACAGGAACAGGTGACCACCCCGCTACCGTCACTCAGAGAAAAAGGTTACTCAAAGGTAGAATGTCTTGAGACAAACTTCTCCAGACAGGAGTGGGAGACATTGTCTCCTTCCTGGACCATTGTGTATTGTGTGTCTGACAATAGAAGACTAATACCATATTGAGTCAAATGCTAATGAAGAGCTTGTGGAGACTTCAGAAGGAAACTAACAGGAAGGGCTAACTCGCAGCGGGATGGGAGGACTCTGTTTTCAGGTGAACATCAAAGGTTTAGCCTAGTATATTTAAGAGTGCAGAGAGTTGCTCTAGCATCTTTCAGTCTGTGAAGACTAGCTGCCTGGCGGCTTTGAGAAAAGGAGTTTCCCTGAGAGTGGGGAACACACTGGGGAACAATCTCTGAAAAGCAAACTTTGAGAAGGCTGGGTTATAAGAGCTCCAGGCTGTCTTAAAAGAATGTAAGTCAGTCTATGTTTGTCCTGTAGATCAAGAGGGAAGCATATCTGATTAGCTTGTAGTATAGAGTAGGATTAGATGAGTCTAAATATGCATTTAGGCTGTTTGTTGCTTTTAAATACATTTCTCTAATGCTTTGTTCTGTTTGCTAGTAAACATATTTGTTTTAAGAACACTGTCCACTAAATCACTGGTCAAAGGGTACAGACCCCATAGGGGAGTGGTGCAGGCATAGAATCAGAGTATCAGAGAAGATTAGGGTTGGAAGAGACCTCAGGAGCTCATCTAGTCCAACCCCCTGCTCAAAGCAGGACCAACCCCAACTAAATCATCCCAGCCAGGGTTTTGTCAAGCCGGGCCTTAAAAACCTCTAAGGATAGATATTCCACCACCTTCCTAGGTAAGCCATTCCAGTTCTTCATCACCCTAGTGAAATATTTTTTCTTAATATCCAACCTAGACCTCCCCCACTGCAACTTGAGACCTTTGCTCCTTGTTCTGTCATCTGCCACCACTGAGAACAGCCTAGCTCCATTCTCTGTGGGACATCTGTTCAGATAGCTGAAGGCTGCTATCAAATCCCCCCTCACTCTTCTCTTCTGCAGACTTAATAAGTCCAGTTCCCTCAGCCTCACCTCACAAGTTATGTGCCCCAGCCCTCTAATAATTTCTGTTGCCCTCTGCTGGACTCTCTCCAATTTGTCCGCATCCCTTCTGTAGCGGGGAGCCCAAAACTGGACGCAGTATTCCAGATTTGGCCTCACCAGTGCCAAATAGAGGGGAATAATCACTTTCCTTAATCTGCTGGCAATGTTCCTCTAATGCAGCCCAATATGCTGTTAGCCTTCTTGGCAACAAGGACACACTGTTGACTCATATCCAGCTTCTCATCCCCTGTAATCCCAGTTCCTTTTCTGCAGAACTGCCACTTACCCAGTCGGTCACCAGCCTGTAACAGTGCATGGGATTCTTCCATCTTAAGGGCAAGTCTCTGCATTTATCCTTGTTGAACCTCATCACATTTCTTTTGGTCAACACTCCAATTTGTCTAGGTCACTCTGGACCCTTTCCCTACCCTCCAGCATATCTACCTATCCCCCCAACTTAGTGTCACCCATTAACTTGCTGAGGGTGCAATCCATCCCATCATCCATATTGGGGTCAGCAAACTTCGGCATTCAGCCCATCCGTCTGCCGGCACGGACCCATGCAGCTCCCAGTGGCCATGGTTTGCCATTCCCATCCAAATCATTAATTAATATGTTGAGCAAAACCGGCCCCAGGACGACTCCTAGGGCACTCTTCTTCATACTGGCTGCCAACTAGATGTTGAGCCGTTGATCACTACCCATTGAGCCTAATGATCTCTCAACCTTATGGCCCATTCATCCAATCCATACTTCTTTAACTTTCTGGCAAGAATACTGTGGGAGACCATATCAAAAGCTTTGCTAAAGTCAAGGTATATCACACCTACCGCTTTCTCCATATCCACAGAGCCAGTTATCTTCTCATAGAAAGCAATCAGGTTGGTCAGGCACGGCTTGCCCTTGGTGAATCCATGTTGACTGTTCCTGATCATCTTCCTCTCCTCCAAGTGCTTCAAAATGGATTCCTTGAGGACCTACTCCAGGATTTTTATGGGGACAGAGGTGAGGCTGACTGGTCTGTATTTCCCCAGATTATTCTTCCCTTTTTTAAAAATGGGCACTATATTTGCCTTTTTTCCAATTGCCCTCGACCTCCCCCAATCACCACGAGTTTTCAAAGATAATGGCCAATGGCTCTGCAATCACATCAGCCAACTCCCTCAGCATCCTCAGATGCTTTGCAACTTGGACCATGGATTTTTGCATGTCCAGATTTTCTAAATAGTCCTTAACCTGTTATTTCACCACTGAGGGCTGCTCACCTCCTCCCCATTCTGTGCTACCCAGTGCAGCAGTCTGGGAGCTGACCTTGTCTGTGAAGACTGAGGCAAAAAAAGCATTGAGTAGTTCAGCTTTTTCCACATCACTAGGTTGCAGGTTTAAAACAAATAAAAGGAAGCTCTTCTTCATGTAGCACACAGTCAACTTGTGGAACTCCTTACCTGGGGAGGTTGTGAAGGCTAGGACTATAACAGCGTTTAAAAGAAAACTGGATAAATTCAGGGTGGTTAAGTTCATAAATGGCTATTAGCCAGGATGGGTAAGGAATGGTGTCCCTAGCCTCTGTTTGTTAGAGGGTGAAGATGGATGGCAGGAGAGTGATCACTTGATCATTGCCTGTTAGATTCACTCCCTCTGAGGCACCTGGCATTGGCCACTGTCGATAGATAGAAACTGGGCTAGATGGACCTTTGGTCTGACCCGGTATAGCCTTTCATATGTTCTTATGTTGCCTCCCCCATTCAGTAAGGGGCCCACACTTTCCCTGACCTGCTTCTTGTTGCTAACATACCTGTAGAAACCCTTCTTGTTACCCTTCACATCCCTTGCTAGCTGCCACTCCAATTGTTCTTTGGCTTTCCTGATTACCTCCTTGCATGATCGCAAAATATTTTTATACTCCTCTCGTCATCTGTCCAAGTTTCCACTTCTTGTAAGCTTCCTTTTTGTATTTAAGCTCACCAAAGATTTCTCTGTTAAACCAAGCTGGTTGCCTGCCATATTTGCTATTCTTTCTGCACATTGGTATGGTTTGTTCCTGTGCCCTTAATAAGGCTTCTTTAAAATGCAGCCAGCTCTCCTGGACTCCTTTCCTCCTCATATTAGCCTCCTAGGGATCCTGCCTATCAGTTCCCTAAGAGAGCAAAATCTGCTTTTCTGAAGTCCAGGGTCCATATTCTGCTGTTCTCCTTTCTTCCTTTTGTCAGGATCCTGAACTCGACCATCTCATGGTCACTGCTGTCCAAGTTGCCCCCACTTCTACTTCCCCTACCAATTCTTTCCTGTTTGTGAGCAGGAGGTCAAGAAGTGCACGGCCCCTATTGGTTCCTCTAGCACTTGCACCAGGAAGTTGTCCTCAACACTCTCCAAAAACTTTCTGGATTCTCTGTGCATTGCTGTATTACTCTCCCAGCAGATGTCAGTGTGATTGAAGTCCCCCATGAGAACCAGGGCTTGCGATCGGCAAACTTCTGTTAGCTGTTCAAAGAAAGCCTCGTCTACCTCATCCTCCTGGTCTGGTGGTCTATAGCAGATGCCCAACACGACACCGCCTTTGTTGCTTTCATCTCTAAACTTAACCCAAAGACTCTCAACAGGCATCAGGTAGCTGGCTGTATGGTAATAAGATGGGAAGTTGTACCCAGATGCCAGTCTAAGAGTGGGAGGATTGCAAAATTCTACCCTGAGGGAGGTAAAGGCGTGAGACAACACCTGAACAGGTTTACTCAGATCAGGAAAGGGTCAGAGGTGTAAGCAGCACTTTACCTGTGAATTATATCCCTTCACAATCAATAGATCAAAGAAAAAATCATAACTCCAGCAAGTGTCTCAACTTCAATAATGGCAAAAACATACATCAATCAGCCAATAATGAAAAAATATCCACCTTCCCCACACCAGAAGCCTTAGTATAATCTAAAAGGCCATACATTTGGCTAATCCAGAGCAAGGAGAGAACAGAGGGAAATGAATGCAAAGTGGATGTCCCTCAGTTGTATGCAGGGTTAAAATTTTATCTCAGTATGTCTAAGGATAAATACATGAAAAGATTGCAAGCTTCTCAGATATTACTGCAGTGGGAGACATACAACTACCTAGGATAGATAGATGATATGGAATTTTGTCCTCAAGCAATGGTTACTTTCTTAGAGGTTTTTTTGTTTGGTGGGTTGTTTTTGGGTTTTTTTTTTTAGCTCTGAGGCATAGCAAATGATCTGCATCAAAGGTGCCATGTTTTCCAGGTTCAAGTTCAGAGGAGACAGTTTGCAGTTCTCCAATTCAGTCTCTTTTGAATAATAGAATGTGAATAATAGAATATCTGTAGTTCATGCCTTGAAAACTGAAAATGGTAACAGAGTAGTTGAGTTCCCAATACTGAAAGAAAGAAGCACAGCATAATCACCTAGGAGAAGATTCTTACATATTTGCACACACTGATTTTCAGTTTATTCCACTCTGTGGATTAAGGTGCTTCTCAATGTGAGTAAGGGAGCAGAATAGGACCCATGCTATATTACAGGTATTGTGATAGAAACTCTTTATCTGTACATGTTCAGTGCCCTAATACTGATGAGTGTGTTTGGGTGTTAACATATTATAATTGTTCAATAATCATCAAGATCATAAGTATGCCAGTGTTAGCACACTTTGCGTTTCATCTCTTTGACCTTTTCAGAAAATGTTTTCGAAAATAAAAATACACCAGTGGTTATTTTTAAACACACACACACACACACACACACACACACACACACACACACACACACACACACACACACACACACACACCTCAAAGAATAAAAAAGATCCCATTTGAGATATGATTTTAACATTTTTGTTGCACCTTGGAAATCAAAATGTGAAAAAAAGGAACCTGCTTTATTTTAACTCTGATAATTGTTTGCATACACTACTTTTACAGTCTTTTATTGACAGTAAAATATAGCGATGCAGCTCCAGTTTTTGCTAATATGTTTTTAAAATAAATTTGGTATTAAATTTTAAAGAATTAAGCAAACAGAACAAGGAAGCATAACTTATATATAGAAGATTTGCTATGTGTTCCCAGATGACTCAGTCAAAAGTGAGCGGTAAATTGTGTCGAGTGATAACATGGAACATACCAGCTGATATTACACACCGTAAATGATTTTGTATATAACTAATCATTGTATGCTTAATAAGTTTAGCATTCCACAAATTACATATGAATGTCTATATGATCTTCTATAGGTTTTTGGCATATATGGAAAATGTTATACTGCCTGAAGTGCAATTGTAGAATCAATTATTAACTAGCGATAATACTATATATATGTATATATGAACATTAACTGGTCACACATTATATTAAGTTTCCATTTATAAATAATTTCTAAAAAGTTAATACATGATAAATAGATGCTTTAATAAATAGTGAATCAATTGTTATACATTGCTATATGGTCTAACAGGCCAAAAAGTTATTTACAATGTGGCTTATAACCATCTATATATACACAACACCTTTTGCTGATTGTTAAAGGCACATATAGGTGGTTATAAACATGTTACTCATGTTTGCAACATGTTTAAATCCTCTACAGATAATTTATTAGCCCATTAAACTATTTATAAATGGAATATTAATATTAAGTGTGATCCATTACATAATACTAATACTTCCTTGTAAATATTTACTAATACTTTCATGAAAGAATTACAAAATGCATTAGGTCCTGATTCAGCAAGGTTCTTAAGCATGTGCTTAACTTTAATTGCAAGAGTACTGCCATTGATTTTGATAAAATATCACAGTTAATAAGGAATTTCTTCAAAGGTGCAGATTATAAAACAGTAGTTAATTAATGGCATGACAATATAAAACATTATCTCATTTTAAAAATGCAGTATTGTTTCTAAGACGATCCCAGTCTGTCCCACTCTTAAAAGAAACAGATGCGATGGAAGGAGAAGTTAGATAGACTGACACATTTCTGACCCTTTTTCATGTTTTTCTTGAAATGAAGTTGTAATTATTATGCATGTTGCAGATTATGCTGAGGAGCTGATAGAAGAGGTTGTCAAATTATACAGCACACAATCACTCAGTGACACAATGGAACAAATAGTGGTGTATGCACTTCCAAATCTGTCCACACATCACATAAGCTCCCAAACAAAATGAGTGTTTTGGAAAACCATATGTCACACTTAGGGAAATTAGATGTGCATATGTTGTGGACAGCAAATCACACATAAGAATTAGGATGTTTAACTGTCTGTGAGTTAAGCAACTGGTCCGGATAAATTATTCTGTACAACAAAGCGAGTATATTGAAAAGAGAAAACAACAGGTATATACATTCCCAACTACTTCCAAGGGTATGTTGAATTGAATTGAAAATGCTTCAGTTTACACTGTTGGCTGAAGGAAAAAAGAAAGTTGTCCAATGTGGATGTCATATAATTAAATCTCAAATGGATATCTTAACTTCATATTAATTATATCTGCCATAAAATCAAAAACGTAACAGTATTTTTATTTCAGAAGAGTCATAAGTCATTAATATTAAAAAAAAAACCCAAGGCAAATATTACAAAACACTTCAACACTAGACTACTGTAATTTTTTTAGAGATATGATCTAGTTCTGAAGTAATCATTCTGGGGAAGTTCTATAGTCTGTTTCAGACAGGAAGTCAGATATATGGTCACACCGGTCCCTTCTGGCCTTTGAATCTGGCATTTATGAATGCACTGCACAAGTAGCTGCAGTTTAACTCTATCTGGAAATTTAAGATGGTGCAGGTATGGCAGCCCACTTTTTCAGGTCTGCCTTTTGGTGGCAGCATATGTTACTCTGTCTCTGTGATCTGCCCTGGTGTCCTATTGGCTTTTGAGTTGAAGCTAAGGTGTCAATTACATCCCTCTATAATGACCCCTTTCCTTTGGTGTACTCTTTCCCCCACCCCCACCCCACAGCATCCACAATGTCTGAGATAGCCAGACTTGGTCGATCTTCTGGGCATACTGCAGAATCCATCTGTTTGGACAAACATTGAGGGAAAGCTGAGAAAGCGTGTGGGTGAGATTCCTGTGGGTGGGACTGTTAAGATGTATGGGTAATATAACTGGTGATGGAATTATATATGGTAGCGAGAGAGAAGCACCACTTAGGTTTTTAACTTCTATGTGTTTGTGGTTTTACATGTATGTCAAGGACACCCAGCACTTTGGATGGGCACCCTTTGGCATGGAGTTCCTTTAGACTGAAATGTAAATCAGACAACTGATAAACAAAACCCCCACAACTGTTTAATTCAATTGGGATTCATTCATGTAAATGTCTAATCCTTTTTTTACAGTATAGTTCAAATCATCCATTCCAAATTGCATTATCTCACATTGGCCAAACTTGATTCATCAGCCACAACTTAGTTTAGTTAAACCATTTACTTAGCTTAGTTAAATCACCTTGAAGCTCTTCACAGTCTTCTAAATAAATTTGTGACTTCTTTAATTTTTTCACCCACTTTTTACCCATTTTTTCTAGATCTTTGATTAATATCTATTAAACAACACCAGTCTTAATTCAGAGCTTTCAGACACTCCACTGACCAGTTTGTTTTCTGTCTCCTATCCAGTTTGGTATCAATGAGAATACTTTAACTCTCATTTTTTGGCTACTTATTTTCTTTAAAGTCCTCTTCTTAAGGACTTTGTCAAAGGCTTTTTTTTTTTGGATTACTCAAAAAATGCTGTTGAAGCCATGCTGGTTTGTCCCAGTCATATCATGTTCATCTAGATAAGTATAATTGTATATTTAATTATGGTTTCATTCAATTTATTAGAAGTGAGGCTCGCTGGTCTGAAATTCCAAGGATTGTTCCTAGTATCTTTCTTAGAGATAAGTATAACCTTTACTACCTTCTAGTCCTTCAGTATGGTAACTGATTTTAATAGTTGCATGTTTTCATTATCAGCCACTTCATTCTACAGTTCCTTCAGAACTCTTAAATGTACACCAACTGATCCTAATATTGTTGTTCTTTAACTTAGCATTCTGTCCTATCTCTATTTTTGACTCCTCAATCTTGCATATTTATTGCTCAAAAAGAGCAAGTCAAGGGTAGATATCTTCCAAATATCTGCTGTGTGGAAGACTAATGTAAAGAAATAACGTATCTTCTCTGCATTGTCCCTATCCTTCCCAAATGCTACCTTTATCAAGTAGTAGTTCAACAGATCCACCAGTCCTCTTTTACATCTAGCTTCTGATATATATATTTAAATAATTTCTTGTTATTTATTTTTATATCTTTGGTTATTTGCTCTTCAAATCCCACTGTGAAATTCAAATCCCACGCCTAATTTCCAGTTTACATTTTCTTATCAGAGATTGTACATTCTTTTCTATTGACTTCGTCAGGATTGTATATCCATTTAGAAGGATACTTGTTTGGCTCAATAGATCAGAGCAGAATTTGTCCCACTGTCCCACTAATTGATAATGAATGGAGAATTTAAGTAAAGAGGATGTAATTACCTAATTTGGAATTTGGACAGGACACCAGAGCTAATTGTGTGCTCTACTGTGCTGAATAATCAGAATCTTGGTTTTAAGCTGCCTTCAAATGGCAGTTCTTCTGATAGTGAAGTTCTCCATAGGTCTGCAGTGGGTGACTGATTCAAAAAGGATGCAGAGATGAAAGTGCTACTTAAGCGCCAACAGCTCCTGCAGCACCTGTATTGTCTTTGGAGGTGTCTCATATCCATCTACTGATCAGACACAAACCTGCTTAGCTTAGTAGAGCCTGTTGCATACCTCAGGTGCCATGAATGCAGGTTGTAAATTACATTAAGTCTTTATCTTAAATTGTATACATCCACTAGAAGAACTATTTTAAAAATATGAAACCCTAAAAACATATAGTAATAATCAATTCCTGAAGATGAAGTTTAAATGACTCACTCCAGCAGATGTCAGATACAAAATGCAGTCTGTGTCAAAGTGAAACTGAAAAGCTGTAGCATTGTCATTGACAATAGAGTATTGTTGCTTATATCCTATTATAAAAATGTTGGCCTTCTCTACTCTGAAGATT
Source organism: Gopherus flavomarginatus (assembly GCF_025201925.1). NCBI lineage: Eukaryota > Metazoa > Chordata > Testudines > Testudinidae > Gopherus > Gopherus flavomarginatus. The sequence continues at coordinate 37,007,846 of NC_066617.1, forward strand.
AAAAATTTTCAGCAGTAATCCAGGTCTTGTCTGACATGACATTTAGGAAGCAAAAAGCTCAGAAACTTTTGTACTTAGCGGTAATAGGATAACATGCTACAGTAGTTACAGTAATTGCCCAACTCTCCTATTGCTTAGCTTCAATATTTTCCCCCTTTCTTCCTAAAGGAAAATGTTTGCAAAAATTCTGTCCATTTCAGAAAATCTTACTTGATGCAATGGGTAGAAATCAGAAATGATCTATACATTTGACAGTACAAACCCACTGAACATATCAAAAACATTTTTCATTGCTGCACTTAGGATGTACTGAGGGCATTTCATTTTGTCTGACTTTTTATGAATCTGTAAAGAGCTTAACACAACTGTTCGTCTCTGCAGTATGAGCCATTGAGAACATCTCTCTTCTGGGACTATCTGTTCTTGGAGAATTTTTTGGCCTCTTAGTCAAATGGACAGGTTTTTTTAAAACCTTCCATTAAATTTATATACTGTGGTTTTATTGGGCCAAATCCTGTAGTCCATAATGACTATACACTATAGATTCCAAAGGGAATATTCATGGACTGACATAGAAATCAACTTTTTATATTGTTAATGGATGCCCAGATTCTAGGATACAAAGATCATGCCTTTATAATATCTGTTTAATGGTGACCATTGTCAATGGTCTATGAAGAGTCACTTCATTTGATATTATGCTATTATTACATTATACACTCCATTCTATTGCCTGTGTATTTATATTATTGCACATGAACACATACCGTTTAGAGAAATACATCTTAAAAACCTCTGGTCTCACTAGTGCTCTACTGTCACAGCCCATAGGTATAAATGGCTTAGGATCTATCCATCTGAGAGACCATCTCTCTCTCCATCACACCCCACCACCACTAATATCAGCCAAGACACGTAAACCTCAAGCTATGTTAGTACCTGTTAGTTAATATTAACCCTTTTAGTCCTTTTCTTTTTGTATCTTTGTCTCATTTATATATTAATTATTCCTTAGAATCTCTATGATATTAACAAAGAGTATGTTGAATTCTAAGGCCCAGAATATTGGTCATTGTCCTAAAGTAGCCCTATTCAGGAATGTTATGCATTAGGTTGTATCTAATAATCCTTGGCTACAAAATGCCACATAAACTTGGAAACCATTCCCTTTATATCTATCTATCTATCTATCTATCTTACATAAGCATACATGGACCTGGGAGATTGATGAGGGATGATTGTTACAACAGAGGTTTCCTATTGGGAAGAATGATTATGGGAGAATGTAACAGGGCTCAGTCACTACTCTGGCGCCACCTCGTGGCCAATACGGATGTTAGCTCTGTTAGTCAGTGAGCCCTATTCTGGTGGAGCTCTGCCTGTCACCTCTTCTGCTCCAGAACCCATGCCCCTCCAAGGACCATGGTGTTCTCTTCAGTGACACAGCCTTCTAGTCATGCCAAATTCTGTGCCGCCCACTTCTGGGGGACGTCTCTGCAATCCCTGTCCAGCTACTTCTCTCAGTCTACTACTCTACTCCAGTGACAAGTGGGCCAGGGGGGGAACATGTAGAAGGCTGCTGCTTGCTACGCCCCCTCTAACTCCTCCATAGATTTCTCTGGGACACTACCCCACATCCCCAGCATCCTCTTTGCCCTTGTCTCAGGGTCTCAGCCTGTAGATCCCTGCAGCCTGCTAGGAGCTGCGTTGCAGCTGCACTGCACTGTCCAGGGTGCTAGCTGCCTTCAGCCTGCAAAGCAGCCAGTTCTCCTCCCTCCTTGAGCTCCAGGGAATGACTGAAGCTGCTCTGCCTGCAACTCTTCTTATAGGTGCCTGCAGGGCCCTGACTGGATGCTCCCTCAGCCCTTTTCTGATTGGCTGCCTCCTGTGAGCAGTGTTTCTCAAACTGGGGTTGCTGTTTGTGTACGGAAAGCCCCTGTCAGACCGAACTGATTTGTTTACCTGCCCCGTTCGCAGGTCCAGCCGATCACGGCTCCCACTGACCACAGTTTACCGCTGCAGGCCAATGGGAGCTGCTGGAAGCAGCGGCCAGTACATCCCTTGGCCCACACTGCTTCCAGCAGCTCCCATTGGCCTGGATCAGCGAACTGTGGCCAGTGGGAGCCGCGACTGGCCGGACCTGTGGATGGGGCAGGTAAACAAACCGGCCCTGGCCTGCCAGGGGCTTTCCCTACACAAGCGGTGACCCCAGTTTGAGAAACACTGCCTTAGAGCCCATTATGAGGCAAGCACCCCATCACAGAGAAGACAGACAAATTGAGAGATATTATCTTGAAGAACATTATTCCTCTCAGCTGTAAACAAAGCATGCCTTCACATGTTAATCAGGTAAACTGAGATCATACCTATATTAAAAGAAATGACATCAGAACATAAGTTTCTGAGAGTATGCTTGGCAAACAGGGGTCTCTTTGTCTAAAAATCCTATGTAATGACAGAATTTTTGGAACTTAGTTTGGAAATGAAACAGCATTCCACCAGTTACACTGAAGAAGAAACACAGAGCCACCTCTTTATCTTACATCAAGGGTGGTAATATACCTATTCTTTCTGTATTCTATATAATGCTGTGCTAGTCTCTGACTGATAATATTTGATTAAATAATTCCAACTGAGCTGGTTATTTGACAGTCTTGAATCGTTATTCACTGCAGACACGCAACAGCTATTTAATTGAGAAGAGGCTTCTGGCATAACATTCTCCATAGGAACTTTCTGGCTTCAGAATTTGCTCTCCACACTGATTCGAAGTAGCCCAAATCTGCTTACCTTCAGGGTATGCTGCAAAGTTCACCCTTTCCCTCAGAATTCTGAAAATTAGAGAAATTGTAGGCATGAGGAAACATTAGAGGGGAAGGAGAATTTAAACTTTTAAGTTGTGACCAGGTAGCAGAGTAGGGCAACTCAGAAGAGCTAAGAAATATCCAAAAGAGGGTTTGGTTGTTATTGCACATGCTCAGCACCTTTCTTGAAGCTATAGGCAGGCAGGTCTTACATAAGCTCAGCCTGGGAGATGAGTCTATCAGAGCATGGGGGCAAGGGTGGAATGTTATAAATATAGGATGTTTGAGAGCCCTTGGGGAAGGCTTGGCTGAAGAAGATGATGCAAGGCCAGGAGGTTTTGTTGGTTGTCAGGGCTGGGTCATCAAGCACTGAAACATAGTGGCTACAGGGGAGACCGTTTCTGACACAGACACTGTGGAGAGCCACTTATATATCAATCACTGATTGAGAGCTGCAGACCAAAATTCTATTCTACTGTCAAGTCAGAAGTATTTCTTTCTGAATTGAGATACTCTGAAGTTTCATGCCAGTTTCAAAGAATCCAGGTAATGCAAGCACCATTGCAGGTCACACTGAGAAAAGAATGATCAGGAGGAAAAAGACAGAATGCTTATCGGTGTGTTCTAAAGTAGAGTGGAGATATTATGCTAAAATCCCACATTTTTAACAGCAGCAGAATTTGTGAAAGTCTATATCCTAAATACATACTGATAGACTGATTACCTAATAGCTTTTATTTAAAAGTTATTTCATAGTATTTTAAGTAATCTTGTTTGTATAAAACATACATTTTACGTACTAATCAAATTGTGTTGGTTTCTTTCCCTCCTTCTCACTCACTCTGATACAAACGTCTATGTTTGGGGGTTGAAAAACAATAGCACTGGAGTTTTACCCTGTAATATTTCCTGGAAGTCCTAAAAAAGATGGAGCTCAGCCTGTGCTTTAATAGTTAGTCAAACTAGGGTAGGGGAAGTGGCTGTACAGAATTTTCTCCCGTCCCATGTTACATCTGAATAGGTGTCCTGTTTTAGCATGTGTCTAGAGACAAATAATGAATACAAAGTAAAGGGCAGTGAAGAGCAACACTGTCCCAAAAGGGAGCACTGGGCCATTCTGCCTCCTGGAACCTGCTCCCAAGTTCTCAGAGGCTGTGCACCTATTGTTTTCTTCCATTATAGGATGCAGCATATTACTCCCTACCTGGCTTTCCAACTCCACAGGGTGTAGCATAGCAGGGAAGGCTTCACCTGCACTCTGTCCCCTTTGGGGCATCATGCACCCCCATGGGAGTAGGATGGGAACTGTCCTATTTTCCCCAGAGTGCAGTTCTGGCTGACACTTACATGGGCTTCAGAAGGCTAGGGAAGGTTCTTTGTGCCCTTCTCCCTATACACACTGTGCACACACAGAAAGCCAAGGAGGAATCCAACCCATATAAATAAATTTATAAATACTAGACTGATGTCCTCTAAATGGCTTTTTTACACAGAAAATATATATATGCATATATTTAGGTACCTGTTATTTACCAATCCCCAAAATATGGACACTTTTCTAAGAAATCCAAGGAATTCTAAGGAATTGAACAGTTTTCCTGTGGCTTTAGGTACATTCTGGTCCATGAAAACTGCCAACTTCGTATTTCCCTAATCATACCTCCCAGCAATCTTAACTGTTCCTTTGTACTAGCAGCCCCAATCTTACTGGAATTTGGACCACATTCTTAAAATCAAAACCCCGCCTATCCATACATTTCCTCCATATCTTTGCAAGTGGAATATTTACAGACAGATCCTGCTGGCAGCTGTCACATAGATTGTTGTTCAATTACAGTTGCACAAAACATATCTGGAGAAACTCAACTGTCTTTTTATTAAAATCAGCCAAAGGTGGGTTTTTTTGCTTTGTTTTTTTTCATGCTTGCCATAGATTCTACCAGGTGCCAAAGAGAAAATCCATGCACTGACATAGGTGCTAGCCTTGCACATCCTCAATGACAACCCTAGACCCTAGAACTTAAAGCAACATGTGTATTTCAAAGGTGTAACACAAGCATGCAAGTGATAAAAATGTGATTTTGCAGGGTGTGGTAAATTTTCTTTCTAAAAGCCAGTTAACATTGATATGAGCACTATGAAGCAGCTTTAAACAAAATAGTTGCTAGCAGGTTCCTAGCACAATTTTCTTAATTTTTTAAGTGAGGAAGCTTTCAGATTTATTAAATGTTTCAGTAAACAACCTAATGGCTAGTATACTGCATAGTTTGGCTAGCATAGATTGCAGAGAAAAAGCCCAGGTCAGAATCTTGCAAACAGCAGGATGACTAGCACAGTTCTGACTCGGAATAAAAAAGGCTCTGTAGTGTTCTAGCAGTGGGGTTCCTCTCTGTCTGGGTCCATGGGAGGCCACACCACCTCACTACACTCCTGTGCGTCGCCCACCATAGGGAATCAGCAAGGCAACAAGAGTCTCTAGGTCAGGCCTGTTTTCAGGGGCTAACAATAAACACAGTTAAATAGCCCCAGACCTCAGTCAGGGCAGGGCAATAAGTCTAGGGCTTGGGCCTGTGGTCAGGGCTGAGCAGAAAACACAATCAGATGGCCCAGGCCCTGAGTCAGGGCAATAGGAGTCTAGGGCTCGGGCCTATGGTCAAGGCCGAGCAGCAAATGCAATCATAGAGCCCTTAGTCAGGGCTCAATATCTGTCTCAATATCAACTGTCAATATCTCTGGCCTGCAGACAGGGCTGAGCAGTGGACACTGTTAGATAGCCCAGGTCCTCAGTCAGGGCATGGCAACAAGACTCCATATCTCTGGCCTGTATTCAGGGCTGAGCAGCAAAGGGTCTGGGTATCCTATCTCCTGTGGCTCCATGGCCTAGAGAGGGGGAGACTGACACTCCCAGGGCTGGGGTGGCAGGGGGGCACAGGCCTACCCGCTCCATTGCATCCCAGCTCAGGGCCCTACCAGTGGCAGAGCAACCTGCCACTAGGTCATCAAGGATCCTTACCGGAACACACTGACCTAATCTCTGGCAGAGCTGCAGCCAGACTAGGGTCAGCTGCCCCTGGGCCACTTCCTAACTCCCCCACCAGTTGTATCTGGATTGGTAGGGGGTCCTCCAGATTGTCCAGGTAGAAGGCCTACAGTAATCCTGGCCACTTCTCCACAGTTGGGTCAGTAGGTGGCTCTGGCCAGTCCTCGGTTCCACAGAGGCATGTGGCAGTTTCCCAGCTCAGGAGCAAGCAGGAGGCATCTACCTCCTCCAGTGGCTGCTGGCCAAATGAGCTACCAGACCCACCTTTTGTACTTCCTGTCCCGCCCACAGATTTCTGGTGGGAGGGGTGAGCATGGCCTGGCTCCACTCACCAGGGTTCAGTGTGGATTTTCTCTCCCTCTGTGTCCGAGGAAGGCCAGACCACCTCACTACATGCTCAAATGCAGTAAGCCCAAAATGTATGAGATAGATACAGAGATGTTTCCTTAATGGGATTTTTAAAAATCCACACATAGAATCAGAAATGGAAAACTTTTCAGCAAAGTAGGAAGGAACATAAAGGACCTTTAATCTAGTGATTTAGCAGACAAAGCCACAAGAAGATCCAATGCTGGAAATTGAAGTTAGAGAAATTCAAACTGGAAAAAAAAAATCAAATCCTTAACAGTAGAGTAATAAAAGATTGAAAACACATCCCAATGAAGATAGTAAATTCTTCATCACTTGGAGTTCTAGAAAAAGGAGATTTGGGGCTAGATTCCCAGCAGGATTTAGACACCTAATTGCTATTTTAGGTGACTAAATCCCAGAATCAGGTCCCACTGAGATTCACAACCCCCTATTCAGCTGCCCCCGAACACTGTAGGCACCTAAACTCACTAGTAAAAGTTCCTTAGACACCTATGCTTCTGCCTCCAAGCATGCACACTGCAGCAACCCTCTAGGCATCTGGATTCCTAAGCCTCAGAGCGATATGCAAGCCAGGGGAAAATAGGTGTATTTCCTCTGAGTTCACGTGTGGGGCCTGAACAGGTAGGCAGATTGGACCCCTATAAGTGAGTTTACACAAAACAGCAGTAGAAGGACCATCACCTTCCTCATAACTTTTAGTCCAGTGGTTGTAGTTGTGTGTCTGAATTTAATAACGCTTCGAGATTGTCATACAACACAAGACTCAAATGCAATTATTTAATCAAAATTATTAATTAGATATTAGTACAACACCATACAGAATACAGAAAGAATAGATACATAAGCAGCCTTGGTGCAAGGTGAAGATCTGCCGTCTATGTCTCCCTACTCCGTATCTAGTATGATGCCTGCCATTTTGCATTTGACAACCTAATTCCCAATAGTCCCATCTTTTCATTGGGTACAAGGGTACATTGGGTACAAAGAGCCGCCCCCTCTTTTTAATGGAAAAATAGTGATTGATTTTATCATACGTTATTTTTTAACTTTTTCATTTACCTCATTAATTATGACATTTCCTTTATGGTATTTTTAAACAAATAAACAAAAAGGGAATTCTAATCCAGTCATTATTTCTGACAGCAGAACTGCTCTATAATGGGTTAGATCACAGAAAACCTCTTGAGAGCTGCTACCCAATGTGCCAAGACGACTTCTATCTCTGTCTTCCCTGCCAGTTGGGGCCCTAGCACCCTGTCTTGCTGAGACAGACACTCCCGCGTGCTCCAACAAAGACCCAGGGTCTGAATTACTTGCCCCAAAGCTGCAGGCTTCACTGAAAACAGCTCACAGAAGTGTTCCTGTCTTTAACACTCAGATGCCCAACTCCCAAAGAAGTCTAAACCCAAATAAATTCTTTTTACCCTGTATAAAGCTTACACAGGGTAAACTCATAAATTGTTCTCCCTCTATAACACTGATATGCACAGCTGCTTACTCCCCCATGTATTAATACATACTCTGAGTTAATTAATAAGTAAAAAGTGATTTTATTAAATATTGAAAGTAGGATTTAAGTAGTTCCAAGTAGTAACAGACAGAACAAAGTCACCAAGCAAAATAAAATAAAACACGCAAATCTATGTCTAATCAAACTGAATACAGATAATCTTACCCTCAGAGATGCTTCAGTAAGTTTTTTCCTCAGACTGGACATCTTCCAGGCCTGGGCACAATTCTTTCCCCTGGTACAGCTCTTGTTCCAGCTCAGGTGGTAGCTAGGGGATACTTCATGATGGCTCCTCTCCTCTTTGTTCTGTTCCACCCATGTATATACTTTGCATAGGGCAGGAATCCTTTGTCTCTCTCTGGGTTCCCACTCCCTCTTTCTCAATGGAAAGACACCAGGTTAAAGATAGATTCCAGTTCAGGTGATATGATTACATGTCACTGCAAGACTTCATTGCCACTTGCCAGCACACAGGTATACAGGAAGACTTACAGGTAAAATACAGCCATCTGCAATCAATTGTCTTGGTTAACGGGAGTCATCAAGATTCCAAACCACCATTAGTGTCCTACACTTTGCACAACTACAATAGGCCCTCAGAGTTATATTTCATATTTCTAGTTTCAGATACAAGAGTGGTACATTCATACAAATAGGATGATCACACTCAGTAGATTATAAGCTTTGTAATAATACCTTACAAGAGACCTTTTCCATGAAGCATATTCCAGTTTCATTATATCCACTTATTAGCATATTTTTAAAAAACCATATAGACTGCAATGTCACAGGCTCCTCATTTCATCACTGGAGAAAGCATCTGCAATAACTATCAATCAAGCAGTCCCACTAATACCTCTGTAGACACTTATGCTAGTTTGAGGGAATATCTTTTCTGTTTTCTCACAGACTCAAAGGCTCAAGTTATTATGGATTAAGGTCTAACACTCAATCATATGAAATTCCTGAATATATGTCACTCACAGGGTATAAATCAACACTGTGGCCTTACTATTTAAACACACTTTTTGCTAATACCATAAAGATTTTGGGAGAAGAGTTAATAAGAACATTAAATTAATATTCAAAGAAGAGGACTATATTTACTAACACGTACCAAAATGGTACTCACCTGGGATGTGGGAACCTTCAACTCTCCCATTTGTCTTATACTTCTCAGCTGATTACTCTACTCACTAAGCATGAGGTATTCTGATGTGGGAAATCCCTCACTGTCTTCTGCTGAAGTTGGTCCACTGTGAATAAACAATGAATGAAGCAGTGGGCCTGAGAGAAAGAGACAGTCAGCCTGAGAATGTCTCTAGCCTGGTGCTTAGAACACTCAGCTGGGAGTTGGGAAACCCAGAATACCAATGACTTTTTCCCTTAGTTATTCACCGTGAAACAATGTCAACAGGAGAAACTGAGTGGCCATCGTACCAGAATATCCCATATCTCAGAGGGTAGAGCATTAACCTGAGATGTGACAAGTCCCGAGTTGAAAATACTGTTTCCCTGCAGATGCAGGGGACACTTGAAGCAGGAGTCTCAGACTTAGGAGCCAAGCACACACCCCTCTTGGCATCTTGCATTGGCTAGTTTAGGTGAGAAACTGCCTCGTGTTCTGGCTTCTATTAATCACATTCTAAGGCACCTATCTTTCCTCAGGCATTGTATAGAGAGTCAGGGCACCGAACTCAGGCTTTGTGAATATCAGTGATTTTCTAGGCACCTAAACATTAGGCCTGGCAATGCACAGCATCATTGCATTTAAATTCCTTTGTGAATTTAACCCATGGTGTCTTTCTAAAGAAATGTGTTAGATAAACTCACAATTTTTTTGTACTTGATCACATTCAACTATGTAATTGGAAATAATAATTCATTTAACTGCAGCAATTATGAGTTTAAATTCTATGGCTTCTGTTATGCAGGAACTCAAACTGGATGATCTTGGAAACTTTTTATGGCCTTAAACTCTGTGAATTTATCATGGCCATCTTGCATAGATATGAAAAGTATTATTAGTCTATCCTATATTTACAAATCATTAGGTTTGATTTGTTTAATAAAAAGTGTGACTCAGATCACACTGCTTCCTCCAATTATAGAACCAAAAATGTTTTTCTTTCCTTGTTTGATAGTGCATTAAAGGATGCTGGAAGTCAAAGCACAGAAAAAGAGTGTCTGTGCTGGTACTGTTCCAATTCATAATTACCCACAGAGCATGCAGGTACAGACTTGAGACCTGGCCCTAGTTACAGATTGTGAAATTTGTCTTCCAAATCCCTGCCCACATCACCTGCATAAAACAATACTCTGATTATATGTGGCTGAAGAGAATTTCATCAGATATGATTAAATGAGCTGGGTATCATAAAAGACAAAATAAATAAAAATGTTCCTTAACCCATCATAAACACCTCCCTCCCTCTAATTTAAATCAAACAGACCTAACTACCCAGATGTGTTAGCTCTGAGCAAAACACATATTCACTATCTGCTCTACTGCACTGGCTGTGCTAACCTCCTGGGGGATGTGTTTCCATACCACTCTAACGGACATTACCTGTGTCCTCTATAGAGGCTCTTAAAGTGCTAAGTAATTAAATGTTACTTTTGTCTCATTGCTACTTTTGAAACCATAATTCCCATCTACCATCCAAAGTTTTTGAAGCTTATCCCATGGAAAAAATTAAACACAATTCTCAGTTTGTTCCATTTTATTTGCAACTATTTTAGAGTATTTTTTAAAGTTATTCTTAGGCCCATATGCTTTTTTGATAGCTAATATTACTCAGAAATAGTTGGCTGTCTCTAACAGCATCAAAAAGCTCTTTACGCATTTCAGTGCTTGCCATTCCCACAACAGGAACTCACCTAAATAGTGTAGTATACTATTGATTTTAAACCTGTTTTCCTCATCACTAACCACTCCAAGAAAAGTACTAAATTACTTGGTAATTGAACAAGAAAATGAAAAGTCCATTGATGTACACTTTTCTACATATATTTGCCTCTTCACATTTAAAACCAAGTCGGCGTAACTATCCAGATCCATTAGTTTTAAAAACAACACATATTCAATATGGGACTTTGTCATTAGCAGACATTACACACAATGCAATGTGATCATAAAGAAGGAAAGGAAGAAGACCTGGAATTATATAAAAATGAACAACAACAACATTTGTTTCTTCAATGGGTAACTCACCTCACCAGGCATTACTATAGCTATTTATTTACTTATTTATTTATGTGCAGTATACCCCCGATTTATCAAAATAGCATGGTGGACATGGATATTATTTGGATAATCAGGAGTCTGGATGATCAAGAGGACAGGAACCATTCAGCAGTGTTCCTCCTTCTCCTCAGAGTACTTAGTGGGGATCTCTGCTCTGCCCTGCCAGGACTGCAACCTGCCCTCCACATCTTGCACCTGCAGGGATGGGTATCACCAGCACTGTGGTAGCACTGGAAACCTCCTGCAGCTCTAGTACCATGGCCTTGATCACTCACCCTATGACAGTGGGGTTGCAGCGGTCTCCCTGCACTGCTGCAGGAGCAATTCAGCAGCACGGTGTTGTCCCCTGTGGCAGGTGGCTTGTCCTCCTTCTCCTCACAGTCATGATTGGGGGTCTCAGCTTTATTATCTGCTCCTCTGCATTATCTCGATTCCTTCCTTGTCCCTCACTATAAGGTTTGGGTAATAGAGTTTTGGATAAATAGGAATATACTGCATTAGGAGCTTCCTCTCCTCCTCCTCAGGAATTACCATTGTTTATATTTATAGAATCATAGAAATGTAGGGCTGGAAAGGACCTTGAGAAGTCATCAAGTCCAGCCCCCTGAGCTGAGGCAGGAACAGATAAACCTAAATCATTTCTGACGGGTGTTTGTCCAACCTGTTCTTGAAAATCTCAAATGATGGGGATTCCACACCTTTGAAAGTCTATTCCTGAGCTTAAATTCTCATAGAGTTAGAACGTTTTTCCTAATATCTAGCCTAAATCTCCTCTGCTGCAGATTAAGCCCATTATTTGTTGTTCTACCTGCAGTGGACATGGAGAACAATTGATCACCATCTTATTTATAACAGCCCTTAACATGTGTGAAACCTGGTATCAAGACGTCTCTCAGTCTTCTTTTCTTAAGACTAAACTTGACCACTATTTTCACCCTTTCCTCATAGGTCAAGTTTTCAAAAAAATTTACCATTTTTGTTGCTCTCCACTGGATTCTCTCCAGTGTGTCTGCATCATTTCTTAAATTGTGGTGCCCAGAATTGGACACAGTACTCCAGTTGAGGCCTCACCAGTGCCAAATAAAGCAGGAAAATTACTTCCTGCATCTTACATACAATACTACCTTTAATAGACCCCAGAACGATATTACCCTTTTTTCAATTGCATCACTTTGTTGACTCGTTTACAATTTGTGATCCACTAGATCCTAGATCTTTTCAGCTATACTGTCACCTAGCCAGTTATTCCCCATTCTGCGTGTGATATGCCTTGGTCCTGATTTTTTTTTAATGCTTTACTCTAGCCTCCTGTTTTAGAATTGCAAAGTTGCACTTACAAATAATCGTGCCAACAATTAATTATGGATATAAATCATATTAAGTAATTCAAAGTCTGAGGCTGGGATTTTCAAAGAAGGTTAAGGGGGGTTAGATACTCAAATCCCATTTAACTTCTTCCACAAATGAATTGAAATTTGATGAGATTTAGGTGCCTAACTCCTTTCAACACATTTGAAAATCTCAGCCAGAAATTAAACTGCAGGCACAATTACCAGCAGATGCAAAATTGTACCTGTAAAATCAGAGACCACTTGTCAAAATCAGGCCAAAAACCACTGTATTCCTCATAATGCCAGCAATACCTCCCACGAGTTTCTTACAGCTACATATAATATCCCAGGTAATATCATTCCAGTATCACATATTTTTGTACAACCATGGTGGGGCAGGTGACAACCATGCTAACGTGTTAGTCAGTCTATTTCAGTGTACTTGTTATAAGCCTGTAAAAGGAATCCATGTAACTAAATAATGCACAGGAATTCAGAGTAAGTCCACCATACTGTGCAAAATATACTTAAACGCCAATATTCAACTAGTTACAGATTAGATATATCAGGTGTTTGTGATTGCTCTTTCTATCAGAAGACCATTGCCATGAACCACATTCCATCAAAACTTTCCCTTTGAAGTATCCATAACTATATCTCAGGAAGGACTGGCAACACTCTGCCTTTTCTTCTGTCTCTGACAGTATTCAGTGAATCTGCATATAAGCTTCTTTGCTACCTGTGGCTTTTTTACATGTCCCTGATTAATAGGCTTTCTGAGCCTCATGTCTTCCTCCTGCACGCTTCAGCTCAACACTTGGGAGACATCAACTGAGGTCTTAATAGCATTTTCAATTGCCTTGTGCATTATCAAGACCTCTATTACCATCCCCTCTGGAGAACAAGCACTATATACAACTTTACATGGACTAGATTTGATATTTATCATGTTTATTATGGTATTGCCTAGTGACCAGTCAGGAACGGTGTTCCATTATGCTAGGCATTGTTCAAACTTAGAATAAGAGACAATCTCTGTCCTTAAGAACTTATTAAATAGACAAGACAGTCATAAGGTAGGTGAAAGGGATAAAACATACAAGCAGAGTGAACAACGTCATGGCTTTTAATATCATTTTATTTCCATATTTCTTCTCTTCTTATTATAGTTCCAAACTTTTCACAGATGCTGTCTATTTATAACTCCTTTCTAAGATCTATATCTTGAGAGCAGCCTGCTCAGATATTAGCCTTAAGTTACACGGGCACCTTCATCCTCTAGAGAAAAAGAGCCTGAATTTCAATTGCCTTTGGCCTCATGTTACTATTCACAACTTTGTCATGGGAGTGCAAAGTTGGTATAAATGTTACCAAAATTGCATGCCAGCATATTATATCAAGTCTACACTTACTATTAAGAACATAAGAACGGCCATACTCGGTCCAACCAATGGTCCATCTAGCTCAGTATCCTGTCATCTATCAGTGGCTGGTGCGAGATGCTTCAGAAGAAATGAATAGAACAAGGCAATTTAATGAATGATCCATCTTCTGTCATCCAGTCCCAGCTTCTGGCAGTCATAGGTTAGGGACACCAAGAGCATCAGGTTGTGTCCCTGACCATCTTGGCTACTAGCCATTGATGGACCTATCCTCAATGAATTTTATTTATTCTTTTTTAAACCCAGTTATACTTTTGACCTTCACAACATTTTCTGGCAACATGTTCCACAGTTTGACTATGCTATGTCTGAAGTATTTATGTTTGTTTTAAACCTGCTGCCTATTAATTTGATGACCCCTGGTTCTTGAGCTATGTGAAGGGATAAATAAAATTTCTTATTCATTTTCACCACACCATTCATGATTTTACAGAGTTCTTTCATATTGTGCTTTAGTCGTCTCTTTTTTAAACTGAACAGTCCCAATCTTGTTAATCTCACCGCATGAGGAAGCTGTTCCATAGTCCTAATAAATTTTGTTGCTTTTCTCTGTGCTTTTTCCAATTTTAATATATCTTTTTGTGATGAGGAGACAAAAACTGCATGCATTGAGAATACTATGGATTCATATAGTTAATTTCTATCTTGTTATCTATCCCTTTCCTAGTGGTTCCTAACATTCTGTTAGCTTTTCTAATTGCTGCTGCATAGTTTATTCTTACTCTTTGTTTTCTATCTTGTAACAAATTACTGATCCATGAGAAGACCTTCCCTCATATCCCATGATTGCTTATTTTGCTTAAGAACCTTTGATGAGGGATCTTGCCAAAGGCTTTCTGAAAGTCCAAGTACACTATATCCACTGGATCCCCCTTGTCCACATGTTTGTTGACTCCCTCAAAGAATTCTAATAGATTGGTGAGGCATGATTTCCCTTTACAAAAGACATTTTGAGTCTTCCTCAGCATATCGTGTTCATCTGTATGTTTGATATTTCTGTCTTTACTATAGTTTCAACCAATTTGCCTGGTACTGAAGCTGTAATTGCCAGGATTCCTTTGGAACCTTTTTTAAAATTATCACATTACCACCAATGATCTGGCACAGAGGCTGATTTAAGTGCTAGGTTGCTATCTCAGTTAGTGGTTCTGCAATTTCATGTTTGAGTTTCTTCAGAACTCTTGGGGGACTACCATCTGGTCCTGGTGATTTATAACAGTTTAAGTTATCTGTTTGTTCGAAACCCACCTCTACTGACACCTCAATCAGGGACAGTTCTCAAGTTTGCCACCTAAAAAGAAAGGCTGAGTTATGAGAATCTTCCTCACACCCTCTGCGCTGAAGACCAATGTATATAATTCAGTTTATGTCTCTGAAATGCCTTTGTCATCTTCAGTTCACTTCAGCACTTCAGTCATTCATTGGCTCTACTGATTGTTTGGCAGGCTTCCTGCTTCTGATGTACTTAAAAAAATTGCTGTTAGTTATTGTGTCTTTTGATAGCTGCTCTTCAAAGATTTTCTTGGTCTGCCTAATTATAGTTTTACACCTGACTTTTCAGAGTTTTCTATTCTCTATTTTCCTCAGTAGGATTTGACCTACAATTTTTAAAGGATGTCTTTCTGTCTCTAATCTCTTCTTTTACTCTGCTGTTTATCTATGGTAACATTTTTGGTCCTCTTAGTGTTTTATTTTAGGGTGGGTATTTATTTGGGGGTATACATATAATTTGAGCTTCTATTATGATGGTTTTTTTAAAGTTTTCATGCAGCTTGCAGGCATTGCGCTCTTGTTCCTTGTATTTCTGCTTAACTAGCCTCCTCATTTTTGTGTAGTTTCCCATTTATATAGCATCTAATTGGCAGAAAAAGATACTTGTATCATTTAGTTGAAATCTATATACTCACCTAAGTTTCATTCACATTTAATTACAGTTTTGAATCAAGTTATTTGGATGTTATTGTGATAGATATGGAAATTTCCTGCAATATCTTTGAAAGATCTTATTGTGCTAACTTTGTGTATTATTGTGGGCTGGGATTGCATGTAACATCTCTAGAGTGGAGATGTGATAGTTTTAAGACCTGAGAATTCAAAAGACTATATTGACAATGTGCCAGAAAAATATGAACTTTTGGGACAAAAAGCGTTAAGTGGATTTCCTGGGGAACCCATGGGGAGAAAATGCAAATTCCCTAACTCCAGTTAAGCAAAAACTCAACCGTTTGAAGCTCTGCCCTGAGGAGATGGCCATTATCCACTAATTTCCTGTTACAGAAGGCCAAGATCAAAGGCACATACTCTGTAAAGACATGACTGATTTGCCCAGCCTTGCATCTGCTTCTGAATCTAAGGTAGATGAACTTGTAACCATTGGGAAAATTCTGCTGTGGGCTTTGAGGGACTGAAACCTAGCAGGTTTCAGAGTAGTAGCCGTGTTAGTCTGTATCCGCAAAAAGAATAGGAGTACTTGTGGCACCTTAGAGACTAACAAATGTATTGTAGCATAAGCTACAATACATTTGTTAGTCTCTAAGGTGCCACATATCAGAGGGGTAACAGTATTAGTCTGGATTGGTATAAGCAGCAAAGAGTCCTGTGGCACGTTATAGACTAATAGACTTTTTGGAGCATGAGCTTTCGTGGGTGAATACCCACTTCGTCAGAGGCATATACCAGGGGCAGGTATATATATGCAAGCATGAAGCAAGCTAGAGATAACGAGGTTAGTTCAATCAGGGAGGATGAGGCCCTGTTCTAGCAGTTGAGGTGTGAAAACCAAGGGAGGAGAAACTGGTTTTGTAATTGTCTAGCCATTCACAGTCTTTGTTTAATCCTGAGCTGATGGTGTCAAATTTGCAGATGAACTGAAGCTCAGCAATTTCTCTTTGAAGTCTGGTCCTGAAGTTTTTTTGCTGCAGGATGGCCACCTTAAGGTCTGCTATAGTGTGGCCAGGGAGGTTGAAGTGTTCTCCTACAGGTTTTTGTATATTGCCATTCCTAATGTCTGATTTGTGTCCATTTATCCTTTTCCGTAGAGACTGTCCCATTTGCCCGATGTACATAGCAGAGGGGCTTTGCTGGCATATGATGGCGTATATTACATTGGTGGACGTGCAGGTGCAGGTGCCACAAGTACTCCTATTCTTTTTGCGAAACCTAGCAGAGTCCTTGGCTGGAGTTGGTGGATGACCTCTAGTAAGCTTTTTAGCATGTGCTTAGGTTCTTTTATTGTTTTAATGTTTTTTTCTGTAAAGATTTCACCTTAAGAATAAATGTGTTTGCTTAGGAGTTATTGGGTAACATAACTGAGGGCAATACACTGATCTTAGCTCTTGGAAAGAAAGCAAAGTCCAGGCTCTGTAAATAGAGAGCAAACAAAGGTACTGAAGCTTGGGTGATATACTCAAGAAAGATCTGAGCTGAGATGGTTTGGCCCCTTGAGCCCTGAAGGTGCTGTAGGTTAATGTGAGCATTTTGGTCAGTGGACACGTCATAGATAACAAAGGCTGTTGGGGAAGCAGGCTATGTTACTCTAAGACAGTATTCAACAACATGACAAAGGGAGGTGGTATTGGACCTATGGTCATTTTATGTAATCCAGCTACATAAATGCAACTGAAAAATCAGTCGTATTACTATACAAAAAGAGGAGGCTTTTAGGAGACAATATTAATGATTTCTTCAGATTATTTTCATCATACAATTTATGTGCAGTCATCTTTGTCCTTAAATGAATATTATCCATAAAATGATTAATACAATGATGAGACTGACAGTCATTTTCAGATCATATTAGAAAGTTTAGAATTCATATTTATTTTTTAATCTGTAAAATGTATTTAATACTTATCTTCACAGAATCATAAAGTCATAGAAGATTAGAGTGGGAAGAGACTCAGAAGCACATCTAGTCCAACCCCCTGCTCAAAACAGGAGCAACCTCAACTAAATCATCCCAGCCAGGACTTTGTCAAACCAGGCCTTAAAAGCCTCTAAGAATGGAGATTCCACTACCTCCCTAGGTAACCCATTCCAGTGCTTTACCACCCTCCTAGTGAAATAGTGTTTCCTAATATCCAACCTAGACCTCCTCCATTGCAACTTGAGAGCACTACTCCTTGTTTTGTTATCTGCCATCACTGAGAACAGCCGAGCTCCATCCTCTTTGGAACCCCCTTTCAGATAGTTGAAGGCTGCTATCAAATCCCCCCTTACTCTTCTCTTCTGCAGACCAAATAAGTCCAGTTTTCCTCAGCCTCTCCTCATAAGTCATGTGCCCCAGTCCCCTAATCATTTTTGTTGCCGTTGGCTGGACTCTCTCCAATTTGTCCACAACCTTTCCATAGTGGGGGGCCCAAAACTGGACGCAGTACTCCCGATATGGCCTCACCAATGCTGAATAGAGGGGAATAATCACTTCCCTAGATCTGCTGCCAATGCTCCTACTAATGCAGCCCAATATGCCATTAGCTTCCTTGGCAACAAGGGCACTCTGTTGACTTATATCCAGCTTCTTATCCACTGTAAGCCCCTGGTCCTTTTAGTCGATTCCCAGCCTGTAGCAGTGCATGGGATTCTTCCATCCTAAGTGACGGACTCTGCATTTTTCCTTGTTAAACCTGATCAGATTTCTTTTAGCCCAATCCTCCAATTTATCTAGGTCACTCAGGATCCTATCCATACCCTCCAGTGTATCTATCTGTCCCCCCAGCTTAGTGTTGTCCGCAAACTTGCTGAGGGTGCAATCCATCGCATCATCCATATGATTAATAAAGTTGTTGACAAAACCGGCCCCAGGACAGACTCCTGGGGCACTCTGCTGCCAACTAGACATCAAGCCGTTGATCACTACCTATTGATCTAGCCAGCTTTCTATCCACCTTATAGACCATTAATTCAATCCATACTTTGTTAACTTGCTGGCAAAAATACTGTGGGACACCGTATCAAAAGCTTTGTTAAAGTCAAGGTATATCATGTTCACTGCTTTTCCCATATCCACAGAGCCATTTATCTCATCAAAGAAGACAATCAGGTTAGTCAGGAATGACTTGCTCTCAAGCATGATTCCCCACTCTGGCACTTTGAGTGCAGAACATGGGGCCCACAAGGATTCTAAAAATCAATACTGGCAGCTCCAGGCTTGTATTAAACTCTAAGATTACAGCTTCTCTCTGACCTTGGATGGGTAGATGCTGCCACCACCCAAATGCTAAACTCCTTGGAACCCAGGAAGGTGCACTAGGGAATTCCTTCCTGTGGGGTACGCTCAAGCCCTTTCACCCCACCTCTGGGGAAGAGTCAAGAAGGAAAACAAAGAAAATTAGCTGTTGCTCCCAGCTAATTAAACAACATATGCACAAACCTCTTAGGACACCAAAAATTCAATCATGTTCTTAAAAAAAGGTAAATTTTATTAAAAACAAAAAGGAAGAAAATACATCTGGAACTTAGGCTTTTGCTAGATTTAAAACAAACCCACTTCCAAAAATTAAACATCAAGAATAACCTTCTTGAGGTCCAGCTTAAAGGTAACAAGCAAAACAAAAAGCATTTGGGGTTACCATGGAGGAGTCCACAAGCCAATAAGAAATAAACAGAAATAAACCTAATGGTGTCTTTTTAGAAATTTTCTGATTTAGGAGTAGGTTTTAGGTATGATCTGATGATTTTCATACCTGACAAAAAGCTTTTTACAGCATAGTCCCAGCCCTGTTTCTGCTCTGTCCCCTCTCTCTGAAGAACAACAACAGAACAGACAAAGGGAAGTTTTTCCCAATTTTAAAATCTTCTAGCCTTTCCATTGGCTCAGGTGCCCAATCCTTTCCTTTTATCTGTGGACTTTTTAACCCTTTACAAGTAAAGCAAGTAGAGAACAGCTACTCCGAGGGATTTTATAGCTAACTGGCAGGCCGGGTGTCCATAAAAGGGAGTTACCCCCTCTCTCCATTTATCACACTTGCACTTGGTGAATCCATGTTGACTTTTTGTGATCACCTTCCTCTCCTCCAAGTGCTTCAAAATGGATTCCTTGAGGACCTGCTCCAGGATTCTCCTTCCCTTTTTTAAAAATGGGCACTATATTTGCCTTTTTCCAGTCATCCAAGACCACCCTCATTCACCATGAGTTTTCAAAGATAATGGCCAATGGCTCTGCAACCACATCAGCCTATAGGTGCCAGCTACATGGGTGCTCCAGGGCTGCAGCAGCTATGGGGAAAACTTAGTGGGTGCTCTGCACCCATCGGCAGCCAAACTCTCCTCACTCCCACCCCACCTCCTCCTCCCCTGAGTGCACTGCATCCCCGGTCTTCCACCTACCTCTCAGTGCTTCTTGCCCGGCTGCTGCCAAACAGCTGTTTGGCAGTGTTAGCATGCTCTGGGAGGGAGGGGGAGGAGTGGGTACATGGCACACTCAGGGGATCAGGTGAGGAAGAGGTGGGGCCAGGGCCGAGATTTGGGGAAGGAGTTGGAATAGAGGCAGGGAGGGGGCAGAGTTGGGGCAGGGACTTTGGGGAAGGGGTTGGAATGGGGGCGGGGCAGGGGTGGGAAGAGGCAAGGCAGGGGCAGGGCCTCGTAGAAGGTGTGGAATGGGGTTGGGGGCAGAGGGGGCACGAGAAAGAGGGGAAGTCGGCACCTATGCATCAGTCAACTTCCTCAGCACTCTTGGATGCATTGAATTCAGCCCCATGGACTTTTGCATGTCAAGCTTTTCTTTCTTTCACCACTGATAGCTGCTTGCCTTCTACCCATACTGTGCTGCCCAGTGCAGCAGTGTGGGAGCTGACCTTGTCTGTGAAGACTGAGGCAAAAAAAGCATTGAGTACTTCAGCTTTTTCCAAATCATCTGTCACTATGTTGCCTCCCACATTCAGTATGGGTCCCACAGTATTCATACAATACTTCCAAAAATGAATTTTGTTACCTTTTTGTTTGGCTCCTATTAACTATTACAATAATGTTGTATTGACAAGTCATCAGTTGTCAGAAAAAGAACCAGTTATCCAGTTGTCAGAGAAGGAATGCCCACTTTTGAGGAAAATTGCCTTGCCCTGGCCACACAAAAATGCCAGAAAAGAAAAGACAGCCAACTGTCACGCAACAATCATGGTCCAACCCTGATTTCCAACACCATCTGCAATGTCTGCCAACGAGCCTGCAACTTAAGGATTGGACTCCTCAGTCACTAAAGAACCCATAAAAAGTAAAACTTATGAAAGAAATCATCCTCAACCTTTACTTTTTGTTTTGTCCAGCCACTTTTACTAATAAAAGACCACAAAATAATTTCCATTTATTAATGGCAGAAATGGTTAGTGAAATATTAATAGGATCAAATGGCTGTATTGCTATATATTGTATAGACATATTTGGAAATGGAAATTAAGTGTATTACCAATGAAAAACTAATAGTACAACATAGAATAAGAATAATATTTGTAGCATACCAGACTATTGTCGTCTACTCTTTTAATGAACCGTGACTTGCTGTGTGCTCTGTGTTCAGGAATAATGTTTTTTTCTTGATTACCGGTGTATGGATGCAGATCTGGGGACAGACTTAAGGTTGTATGATGATCTTATGTGTGCTTTTCTATATTTTCATACTTTTGAAAAATAACATAATTTTAATTTCCTGTCTTTCTGATATTAATGTTCATGCAGAGTCTTGATGTAAGTGAATTATAATAATGTGATGCAATGTAAAAGCAGTGATTGATTTTTTCTGTTTGATGTACGTAGTGAAAAACAATGAGACATATAAGTTTCAGTCCTTCCGCCCTCGCTTATATGGCCTGATGGGAGTTGTGAACACCGCTTCATTTCACTTTCAGACTTTTTTCAGTCTGTTGGCAACATTTTTAAAATAGTCAATGAGTACATTAAGGAACACTGGATCAAACAACACTGCCAGAGCCCTACTATCCTCCACCAACCACCACAGAAATTTATAGATTTTTAAGAACATGAGAACTGCCACATTACATCAGACCATTGGTCCATATGGTCCAATATCCTACCTCCAACAGTGGCCAGTGCCAGAGCTTCAGGTGGAGAGTACAGAATAGGGTAACTGGAGTGATCCACCCACCTTCCTCTCCTGCCTTCTGGCAGTGAGAGGTTTAGAGTTGCACTGAGCATGGGATTGCATTCTTAATCATCTTGGCTAATAATCATTGATGGATCTATCCTCCATTACCTTTGTTTTTTTCTGAATCCATTTATACTTTTGTCCATCACAACAACCCATACGAATGAGTTCCAATTGCACTTTCTGTGAAAAGGTACCTTCTCTTGTTTGTATTAAATCTGCTGTCCATTAACTTAATTGAGTGATTCCTGAATTTTGTACTGTAGGAAAGGGTAATCCACATTTCTCTATTCACTTTTTCCACACCTTTCATGATTTTAAAGATCTCTATCACATCCCCCTATACGCCTTCTCTTTTTAATATGTTTATCATTAACCTTTTAAAAATATTTTAGCTAATTTTCAATCTAGTATATGTACTGGGACATTGTATTGCATTCAACTACCCGCTGAAACAGAACATATTCTGGGATTAAGTCCTGACCCCTGTGAAGTCAACAGGAGTTTTGCCATTGACTTCACTGAGGTCAGGATTTAGTCTATTAGGAGTCTAAAATTTTAGGGTTCCAAAGGCATTACCAGTTATTTCCTTTGGAAATGGTACCTGCTACTATGGACTCGACCTTCAGGTACTGCAAATTGGCATAGCTCCATTTATTCATATATTTTAATTTGATTTAGAATAAATATATAAATGAAATCACTCATACACAGGCTCTGAGTGCTCTGAAAATAATTTATCATTTCAAAATCAAAACATAGTGGAGTTAGCTAACTGCTTCAGTTTGCAGCACATAATCAGTTACTGGCATCAGCATATTGATCTATAGCTCAATCTCTTTACAGGCCTAGTGGAACAAATAGCCCTATAGCAGGTCCTGAAAGTTTAAAAATCTGGGTGATTGTGGACCATGAAAGAGGGCAAATCCAGAGTCCTAGGAACTTTACAGAGAATGTACTGCCAGTATCCCAACCCTATTATATCGAGAAGTTAATGGCGTTATGCTCACCTACACTAGCTGGCTAAATATTTTTATTATTTTAGGCTGCACTCCAGTTTTCCTCTGTGGAAGAAAGCTAAAATGCCATGATCAATTTCAAAATTCAGGTGAAACTAAGTGGTGGGGTTTTTTTTACTAACACGGTGAACAAGATTTATAGAGCTCAAATAGGTAAACTGGGTCTCCAGAGTAACCTACTTAAAAGTTGTGTAAGTATTTCCAGATTTTTATTTGATCATTACTTGAAAACACTGCATGGTTTCAAGTTTGTGGATTTGATGAGTATATTTAACATAAACTCTCTCAGTGTTTCAACCCATTAACCCTCTTTAATCTACAGGCCACCTTGGTCTATTACCTCTCCTTTGGGCTATCTCAGATTTCATCTTCACTATTGATCTTTCCTCTTCTAGTCTCATCATTGCAGGCTTCAGTTTCTGTGTTGATGATCCCCTCCAATTTCATTACCTCTAACTTCCTTTCTCCCAGGAGAATGTTGATCATACACAACGTAGTGCACAGTCTTCCACCCACTCCAAAAGTCAAATTCTCATGAACTCAAATTCTACTTCACTTTACCTCTAACCCTATCATCTGCATTCATACCCTCATTAAATCCTTCCCAAAAGTCTTCCTGTTTGCTTTTGTTGTCAATTGCCTCTAGATTTTACTCGCCTTTTCCTTCCCTATCTCCTAGTATCTTCTGTGACGGGATCCCCACAAAGTGAAGCCTGGAACTGTGGGACTGCTGTGCCCCCTTAACTCTCTCCAAACTGGGTTGTCGCTCACAATGTCTTGCTAGTGACCAGCAGCAAACACCTCCAGGGGCTGCTATCACTCAACACAAAAGAATGTGAAGCCCCAAGCCCAGCTATATTGCATGAATGCTCCCAGAGCCACTCATGGATCACACAGAAAAGGGCACCGGAGCCAAATATCCACAGTTCCCAGCACTGTACCTCAGGAATATACCATCTTGCATTGCTCATGATGGTCAATGCAGATTTATTAATTGGGTCACCACATCAGCAATGGAAAGTAGTTATACACCAACCTTTGCAAAACCTGAGATTTGCCACACACTTCATACAAATTCTCTGGTAAAGATAAACAATAAAACAAATTTATTGACTACAAAAGATAGATTTTAAGTGATATTAAGTGATAGGCAAAAGTCAGAGTTAGTTACCAAAATAAAATAAAATATAAGCATGCAGTCTAAACTCTCAACCCTATTAGACAGGACAACATCTTGATTAAGCAGTTTCTCACCCCACTGGATATTGCAGTCCTTAGTATGCCTGCTTGTTCCTTAAACAGGGGCCAATCTCCTCTGTTGGAGGCTTGTCTGCTCCTCAATGTCTTAGTTGAGTGCCACATAGGTGGGGACAGGAGAAAAGGCCCAGTGTGTGTCCACTCTGTCTGTTTTATACCCTCAGTCCATGTGCTTAGAAAACACAAGTCCAGGCATGTCTGGGGCATTGCTGAGTCTCCAGGCAAGGTTGAGAAGGAGTGGCCTCATGACGGTGAGTCATTGAATTGTAGCTCCCTTGCTGAACAATGGTTGTTGATGGATTGATTGATACCCCACCCGGGTGTTGGTTACTTCCTTGATGTTGCCACGGGGAGCTAATATCTGGCTGTTTCCCCAACTTGCAGCATGTTTTACCGACAAACATACCACGCAATTCTCATAAGTTCATATGCATTAATAATATACATATAGGGATAGAGAAATGACTTTCAGCAGATTATCACCTTTCCCTTGATACCTTACAAGTCATGCTTTATATGTAAGATCACAATTATATAAAAGTGAGGAATCTGGGGGTTACAGGATGCTCCCCCAAGGTATAGAATGTCACAGCTTCCATTCTCCTATCTGTGATAATTCTGCATGAATATTCGACCTTAGGGCTGTAAAATGTTTGATATTTTTACTGCAAGCCTTCTTCATTAAAGCCTTTATCCTTTATTAAAGCCTTGTATCAAGACTGTTATTTATAGTAAATGGTACTATATTTTTATTTACACTAACTTGATTCTAGAATGAGAAAGATGAATTACTCTGATAATAATGCACACACTGAAAATGTTTCTATTCAAAATTATCTTGACTGTCTTTTAGGGACTTAGGGTTTTGTGATTATAGATAAATTCAATAGTCATCAGAAAAAAAAATTTCCCTGCTATAGCTTCTGGGAGATATTGCATATAATTAGCATTAAAAGTGAGCTCACAGTATTATAATTAAAGCCTATACATTAGGTTTGTGCTTGTTTCCTTTTACTAACAGAAATATGTTTTCCTGGAAGTGCAGTGGAAGTCAATAGGGTTAGGGAATCTCCAGAGAAGGGATGCTTAACTATTAGATCAATGACACTGCTGCTGTTTTAATCTTTGGGGTCAGATGCAGTATAGAGGAGGCTACTGTTATTTGTACACTGAAGCTAAACTTTATTCATCAATATCATGAAACTTATTACACTAGAATCTGTGGCTTTAAACTAAGTAGGAAACTTATAAGAGTCCTCAATGCTCAAGGTGCCATTTGAGTTTATATCATGTTGAAGCAAGCTTTTTAAGCTTGCTATCAAATTAAATACACTATAATGTGCTGCATCTCTCTGGTTATATTGTACTCCCAACTGGCTTTTTACCAGAGTGAAAGTTCACAGTATACAGTGAGATATAAAACTATTATCATACCACTTAACTAATTAAACACTTATTCTCTCCATGATATGTGCACCTCACTCTTATTAATATTAACATGGGTAAGCAACAGGCAGATAATATACCCTTCAATGTATTTATCTACTAAAGTATGTAAACACTGATACAAATTTTCCTCACTATGAATGGTGGATTTGAAAGATGCTGCCTTGTTCTCTCTTTAATAATTCACTTTAAAATAGTTTATAATTGGGGATGATTTAATTATTATAGTTTATTAGGAAAATATTCTGATGATCTCAGAACAGCCATTCTCCAGCTCTTCGCTTTACCTTGACCTTCTTTGCAGGGCACGGAGGTGGGTGGAATAGTCATTTTTAAAAGAAAGGGCCAAAATCCACAGTCCTTTCAGTCAGGCAAAGCTCCCCTTAAGTTGAACAGGAATTTTGTTAAATTTAGGGCAGGTCTACACTACTGCTTGAGTCAATGTAACTTACGTCACTCAAGAGTGTGAAAAAGACGCTGCCCTGAATGAGGCAAGTTACAGCGATCAAAGTGCTGTCCACACCAGCGCTATGTCGGTGGGAGACGCTCTCCTGAGAACACAGCTTTCACCTCTCACAGAGGTGGAGTAATTATGTGACATACAGTGTCTTCACCAGATGCACTACAGCAGCGCAGCTGCATCAGTGCAGCAGCACTGATGTAGCACTTCTAATGTAGACCTGCCCTAAGGAGTGCATAGTCAGGCCTAAAATTGTTCTTTCCTTAAAGAATACACTTGAAAGTTTTCCTACTGATTACAGTAGGCCAGCTCCTGTCCTGAATCACACCCCACATCTCCTTGGTTTCAGCTGACTTCAGGTTGGGGTGACTACACTACCCACTTTCACCCTAACCCACTGACTTCAATGGGGTTGTAAATCAGGGTAGTATCCTGTTCAGTGAGCGAAGTCCAGTCTGCACTGAATGGCAATTGGGCCAGGATTTTCCCCAGTGTATTTTGAAATATCTCATTGCCTGAATGAAAAACTGGGAAGGACCTAGTGCATTATAATTTCATCTGTCCTGCTGACTACAGCTTCTCCAGACAGTCAGCAAGCTCCAAAGGGTAGGACATTAAACCAGGAATCAGACAGGAGACCTGGGTTCTGTTCAAAGCTCTCTAATTCATATGCTGTCTGTTCCTGGGCAAGTCTCTGCTTCACTGTTTTCTCTCCCATCCTTTGTCAGTCTTGTCTATTCAGTAGGTAAGGTGTTCATGACAGGCACTGTCTCTTAGTATGTCTATACAAAGTTGAACATAGCACTGCCCTGATTTTGTCTGAGGCCTTCATTTGCTATAAATGACCGCACCACACCTTGAAAAGGGTGGAGGGGTGGAATTTGTCTGGCTGGTCAAATGAAGTAAACAGTGCTTTATGGCTGCTGGGGGGAGGGGAAAGGGGGAAAAACTGCTGCAGAAGGGAACAAGGGGTCGGCCTGGCAACGCTGACTCATCCCCTGGGAACCAGATGGGCAGAAAGTTATGGAATAATCATGAGATTACTGCACTGTACACTTTTATCTTCCAGGTAGTACCAAACATCTAATAATAAAGGTGTGGACTGATTAAATCCATGTCAGATGTCTCCTGTCCTTTCGGTATAGCCAGGCAATAATGGTAAATAATATAATGGAGGGTGACTTACGTTGAATTCTAGTAAACAAAGACACCCTTTTCTGGCAGGGCAAGTGAAAATTTAAGGCTTCAGGGTAGTAATTTAAAATAATTTAAAATATATTTTGGCTGATTAAGTTGAGTTAGTCTTTTTGTCCCAGATGTTGACCTCATTTTGCATTGTGACCTGTCCTACCTGGTTAATTTATTATATTCTGTTTCTAATGCTAACATTCCCCTTTACAAAAGGGTTGAGATTGCTGAATGAAGGAGGACTGAGACAGTAAGCAGCTGCACTCTTTACAGTGGTGCTGGAACTAGGGGCACTGGTGGTGCTTCCGCACCCCCTGGCTTGAAGTAGTAATAACAACCACCAAATAGATGATTTCCAGCAACAGCACCCCCCACTATAAAAATTATTCCGGAACTCTTGACTCTTTATTATATTCCCCTTGTAACTGGGTGAAAATACAAATGAGTATTTGTACTTAAGAAAATCCTGCTTGATGCTAGCCCATGAAGAAGTGGGGTTGGGGTGCTGGGGTAGAAGTGTTAACCAATGGCAGCCTGACCACTAAAGAAGCTGGTATCCTGCAACCAACGTGGAAAAATCCATCTGCCTTCAGATTTTCCCAGTGTAATTTCAGCAATGCTAATCTTCATGAATGGGTCAGTCCTACTGACCTTACTCACATGAATGTCCCCACTGACTTCGGTGAAATTACTCCTGTAGAAAAGGGAAATGGGATTTGTTTTAAAATGTGGTTGTAAAGTCGCTATTGTAGATGTTTGGAATGCATGTTGCAAAATTTCAATTCCTTGCTCAGTTGAAAAAAAAATAATACTGCAAGAAAAATCCTTTGGGAGTATACTGGAAAGGCAAAAAGAATACAAAACCTGTAAACTTCTTTACTTTTATTACTCATGTAATTTTAACAACAATAAATTGGGAACACAACATTGTTCTTGTGTATGGCAAATTCCATCATGTAGCATATTTTTGTGGTTAGTTACAAACTCCTGAAAATGGGGGCTTATAAAAGAACTACTGTCATAATCCTACTGTAAAAATATATGTATACTGTTACATATCATTTTTATATGTATAATTTACAATTTTCAATGAAACCCCTTTATGGGCTATAGATGTTTCTAAAGTATCAGTGTATGTATAGGTTTTTGAATGGCATCACAACTTTAGCAAATCTGACTCTTTGCTTCTCAAGCTCCTTGAATGTTGCTTACTGTACCATAAAAGCACCACACAGTTCAACAGATATATTGCTTTCATTTTATATACAGCATTTAAAATGTCCACAAATGTGCATTAACTTGATAAAGGACAGTATTCTCAAATGACTTTTAATGTCTTTTGCTTGTAGATTTTCCTTTAGCCCTTGAGGCATAACATAACCAAATAATCTAATAGCCAATAAGCAAAAAGGAAGCCACTTTAGGAAATTACTACTTTTTGATGTTATACATTATTAACATTATTCTGTAGGAAAGGAATAACAGAAGTAGTATGATTCAGCCTGAAACAAGATGTTAAAGCTATGGTTTTAAATTGTGCAATAGATGTACATCTATATACTCGTAGGGGCTCAATCCTGAAACACTTACTCACATAAGAAGTCCTTGCCTGAGTTATCCCACTAAAATCAATGGGGCTGCTCACATTGTTGTAGTACATTGTGCATGGGTTTGTGTGGGAAAGTCAGGGAGTTTCTTCTTTTTAGTTCACATCTTTTTATATACCTACGATGCCATGGCTGATGATTGCTTCTCTGAATACTTTGGTACAGAACATTTTTCAGAGCCTTTTTTCTTTTCCAAGATTATTATATCACATTGCTATAGATTTCCCACTTCATTGTTACATATGAAAGTAAGCCTAAAAAACTGGTTCCAGATTACAGATATACTAGGATTTAAGGAGTTTTTTTTTCCTCAGGGTTTTGCCCATTGTATTAATAGGAAATAGCAATGAAATGAAGATTTTGGTTGAGGTCCTGAGCACCCCAAATTTTGTAAGTATTTGAATATGTGATTTTGATACAACATAATTTCTACTCATATATACTTCTCTGAGAAAACCTGGTTATTTGTAAAATGCATCCTTAGCTCCAAGCTGTATTCATTCTCATATTTACCTTTATTACATCATATATTCATAAAACTCAAGATACTTGAGTCTGAATGATTTATTAACGAGGCTGCAGTATATTATAAACAGGGTGAAGTAATGTAATTTTTTCCTGATAAAGCACAACTGTTCCTAAACAGCTTGCTCAAAATTGATTGCCTTCAAATTCAAGATTATCCATCCTCTTGTTCATGATCAATATTGTAACACTATGTTATCGATCTTATGTTTCATGGGAAGATACTAGTGAAAACATTTTATTAGAGAGAGTCCAAAATCAGAATTTCCATCCCACAGGAAATTCCAATATTTATTTATTAATTTTTACCCCAAATCAGAACAAAAAGTTGAAATATCAATTTTTGTGGTACAAAAATTCCAGGAAATATTTGATTCTAAAAGCACATTTTACACTGAGAAAACATTTCAATAGAAAATCCTTGACTAGTTCTACCTTTGACAGCTTTTTCTGATGGCTCAGAGCTGGAAAGTATCAACAATTTAACTGAGTGACAATCATTTGGAAGTTACATAAAATGTACAACCATTCCCCCACAATTCACAAACTTTTACAAAGAGCTAGGGAGTTATAAATAGATTTGTTTAATTTAAACCTTACCAGACCTACTGTTTGGAATGAATATAGACATAGGTCTGAAAACAGATATAGCATCTACAACAAGAAGTATTTAAGGGCAAGATCTTCAGCTTGTTCAAAATTGGTACAGATTACATAACACAAACTGATTTACAGCATCTGATTGTATGGTAGGCCCAAAATTAGTTTAGTCTTACTTTAAAAAAAAATTGTAAACTGAAAGTGGCAGTGTTACCTTGGGGAGCCTTGCCTGCAATCTATTATAGATTACTTTTCTGTGGTAAATGCAATTTCCAGACTTGGGCACCTAAATTAAGATCCCACAGCCTTCATCTAGCTGCTGAAATCAGCATTTAGCACAAAGTTTGAGTGTCCAGTTGTGGAATTTGGTTGCCTTACATTAATTAACTGGCATATGTAGCATATAGTATTGCAGCTGCTATGGGGAAAATACCATTAATTATGTGAAAAACTCCATTATTAATTAAACAAGAGTTTATGATTTTTATTAGATCTGATCAAATGTCTCTGTCCTTGAGGAACATACAAACTTTCATGGGTTGTCTGACATGGTCTAGTCATTTCCCAATGTGTATCTTTTTAGGCACTTTGACACAAGGAAAGAAATCTTTTCCCTTTCTTTATCAGCAATGTGTCATCAGAATGTAATGCAACTGGGACCAGTACCTTCATTTATATTTCTATATGTATTTATTTCAGTTCATCCTCTGTCCATTCTCTGATTTGTATTATATTATTTTAGTAGCATTAGCAATGACTTTTTCTCCCCTTCAAATATATATCTTTTATGATTTTACAATATGGAAACCAGGGTTTTACACCTAAGTGCTGTTTCAAATTTTACTTAGTTGTTCAAATAAGGGTTTGCTACTCTCTCTGAAGTGAGTTGCCATATAAGCACAGTATCTCTCCTGCATTATTGGCTCTAGCTAGAGACAGGGTTGAAAAGGAGAAAATGCTATGAAACAGGGAAAATTTCTGTTGGACCTATTATCCCTGAGGATTCCATTTCAAAGACACTCTGGTAAGGTCACCCTTTATTCTCAGACTCATGCAGCGAGTATTTGGATCTCAGCTGAACTAGAATTTGCTCCTGGATAGGAGAAAAAATGGTTTATATGGTTTCCTTTGGATTACACAGCAGAAACCTCTGCTTGGTTTCATGAATGGGATATTATCAGGGGTGTCAGCAGATGATTGAATCTACTGAACACTAGGTAGTATATCTCTACTGTCAGAGAAAATTACTTACTACAGATAGTTTCAATGGGTATAGCGATAATTTGGCCAGTGGGTTTGTAGATAAATAAGTCCATCACTGAAAAGATTGTACTACACTATTTCTTTAATAAGCAGAATACTGCTCAACATTCTATCGAGAGGCTTTAAAAGCATACTACAGCAATGTGGTGTGAGAAAAGAAATACAATCCTTTTACATTTCTACCTAAAAAGGATTGTACTATGATATTTTCTACATTACAGATATGAGGTAATATTTATATCATGAGCACTACTAGATAATGATCTAAGCTATTTATTTCATAAAAGGGGCTGCCTACACTAAAGAAATATTTCTTGTATATTTTTAATTCACAATCATGGCTCCTTTCAGTCAATATATCTAAATCACACACAGAAGGTTTGTTACAATCAGGTTGAGATTTAATCATATGAAAATTAGAGAAAAAAGAGATAAGCATGAAGGGAGAACAAAGTTTGCAGGATTTTTTTGAGCAGAAGTTGACACTAGACAATACTTTTTGTGAAACAAAGTTCACAGCCCAATAGCTGGCTTGTCCCATGAAACTTCATATACTCCCTGATTCAACAAAGCAATTACATCTAAACTAATGAGTAATCCCATCCCTCTTCACAACAGAGCACCAAGCATGTGTTTAATTTTAAGATGCGGGTTGGTGTTATCAGGATGGAAAACAAATTTTACAGCATGTGCTTTGGTGCTTTGTTGAATCAGTAGGGGAGTCGAGGAGAGGTAAACTCCCTGAAGTTCAGTGCAAACTGTACTGCAAGAGGATGAGCAAATGCTTCAGAAGAAGGAGAGAAAAGGAATGGTTAAGGCCAGTAAACATGAATTCTCACCTTCCACTTCATGCCTCTGAAAGATAAGAAAATTGCTGGGGATCCTCAGTCCTGTGTTTTTTATGTAGCCTGTTGTAAAATTAAGCAAATATCTAGATGAGTTGACCTCTAAGTACCCTATGTGGTACACGCACCCCTGGTTGAGAACCACTGAGCTAGTGCACGGTGCCTAATTGCATCAGCCCAAGTAAACCAACCTTTTCTGTGCCTATGCTCATGATCAAAATCACAATATAAACCCAAACACTCCCTGAGTTGGAGTTGTTAGGCGGTTCTATACGTAACTTTCACAAAGCCCTAATTCCGCATGCATCTGGCAGCATGACAGATTAATAAGTAAATAAAGCAATGCTTTTTATTTAGGAACAAAAAGAAAGCTGACGTTAGATGTCCAAATCTGAAAATGTTAATGTAACTGACATGCCCATGGTTATGCAGTAACTGAGTGGACAAGTCACATTACAATTTGGGTATTTCTGTCTTTCAGTTCTGAATAAACTGGAAGTGACTACAATGAAGTCAATAGATTCTGGATTTACACCATTGTAACTGAGAAAAGAGTTTGGTCCTCTGCAACCAGCATAATAAAGGAGTGATGGTCATTTTAACTAAATGCACTTCCCCTATTCAAGTGTTCAAAAATGGGAGAAAGAAATTATTAAAGATAATGGAGGAGAACTAAAAGATCATCAAGACCGTCATCCTGCTAATGCAGGCACAGTCTTGGAAGTTAGGATGTACGTGGGCACCAGTCATCTCCTTTGCTAAATGCCCTTCCAGGCTGTGCATTAAAGTTGGGGAAATGTGTGTGGTGCAGTGTGGTGTAGAGTAGAGGGGAGGGGAGATGGGGAGGGAGAGAAGTAAATAAAGTGCCATGAAAAGTATTGCTGAATCTGTTGCTCTTTTTATAATATTTAAAATATTTTGAAATTTCAGTTCTGCTTTATTGTGTGTCCTCTTATGCAGTCTGAGCTGTAGACTGTAAAGAGGAAGAATTCTATGGTGTCTCCAAAAAATGCATGACATCACTCTGAATTATAGCTGTTTTCTTCTTTTTTTTTTTTTTTTTTTTTTTTGCATTCTGGTAGTTCAGAATAAAGAATGACAGCTGCATTCCCTCATTTTCCTTTATCTGAGCTGTGAATGTTGCTGAAAGGTTACAAACACAGGGCTTTGTTTAAGGTGAATAAACTATCAGCAATCACTAGAAATTGTTCATGGCCTAACAATGGTTAGACTGTAATAGGATGTGTCTTCTTCACATTATTTTGTAGCCCTATTTTACAGGGGTGATCAGTGATGAACAATAGAGATAACGATACCAAATTCACTCTTGATATTACACTACGGCCACATAGAGCCCACTTCCTTTAATTGCTATTTGCTTAAATTTTTACTGACTGGCCTGTCATACAAATAATCCCGCTAGAAAACATGTTGGACAGCAGCTGCATTCTCTCAGTCAGTTTCAAAGGGAGCTAAGTGGACCCTATCCAAATTGTGGTTCTTTAGTTGCAACAAAATGGTTTTTTTTTGGCTAATCAACAGGATGACATTTTTTAGAGCTTATTTTCATCTTCTCTCTCTCTCTCTTTCTCTCTCTCTCTCTTTATTTATTTATTTTTTTAATATTCCTCTCCCATACTTTCACCGAGTTAATAATGCTCTGTTATTCTCCAGGAATTCCAAAATTGTACAGGTACCTGTGTATTAATTCACTATTTGCAGTGAATGACAGCAGAAAGTATTACTAAAGCTTGAAAATGAAATATCTAAAAACCATATGACGGTCTGCAAATGATCAGCATGCAATTTTATTTTAAAATATTGTTGGCTTATGAGAGGTATATTTAATTTTAAATCAGACACTTCACAAACCAGTGCCTGTACTGTGGCATACACTATGATTTATTATACATCATCAATATGAAATATTTCATAACATTGAGTTGTGGAACATCTTAAAATACTTTGTTTTACAAAAACTAAAACTGAGCTAAATGCTGTTTCCATATGTCTGGTAAAACTGTTTGGCTTGCTCCTGCCCTCAGATACTTATGCATAGACCCTTGTGCCCATGTTACTCCAATGAAGTCAACGGGGCTGTAAAATACGTGGAGTCTCTTTATGTTATGCTGAGATTTCAGGAATCTTAAATTAACATATAGTATAAACCTAGAAACCATATTCACTTCTTGGAAACATATAAGCCTGAACATAACAAAAATTGCCATTGTAGCTGTTGGGCCATATAAACTCTGCAGGTTTCCTGGACTCACCAGCCATGGGAGCTATTTCCTATTCTCAGCACTGGGCATTCCTACCTAAGAATATAGTCAATGCTGTTGCAACATATGCAATATATATCACAAAGGTAATCATATTTTAGTACCTGTCAGCTCAGGAGGAATTTTAAAGGGACTGCAATTCCAAGATATTAGGTTTTCCAAGGCTGTCAGCTTAACTTCACAGGACAGAACAGGTTAGACACCTAAGAGAGTGAGAAGAAGAAGGTAGGCATACTGTACATGAGACTTTCTTTTATTGATTCCCTGTAGCTCTCCGCCAGGGAGCATTATGTTGTTGTTGATTTTGCTTTTATGCAGAGCCAGTCACTGGATCTAAAGCCCTGACAGTTTCTATGATTCACAGCTCCAGTGGATGTATTATGCTGCTAATATAGCTCATCAGCTTGGATAACGTTTTTTTTTTTTCCATATTTTTACAAAAACTGTGAAGGACTGAAAACCCATAAATATAATAATGAGAAATGAGTTATAGCTTCATATTCCATACTGGCAGGATTGCAACAGCACAACATTCACAAATAAAGTGATTACTGGAGTGCTACTTACCCATAAGCTAACTGTAAACAAATTGGCTTAAAAAAATCTGATGCAGCCAGTTATGAGTGAGTGAATAAATAAATGAATGATTGCAAATCCAATCTAATCCAATTCATGTACTTATATAGAACCCTTCAGAGAAGGTCCCAGAGGGCTCTGCAGAAAATATAAAACTACCAAAAAGAGAAAGCTTTAAAAAACCCTTCCTTCAATCAAGACTTAACATCCTCAGACAACATCAGACAGCTAAGTATTTTCTGCTCTGGAGTTTTAAATACCCAGTGCCATACCCAAGGAGTCCTGGGCATCAAAGTTTTGAGGTGCTTTAAAAGAATAAAAGAGGAGATGAAGTCTCACTGAGGAACTAGAGGTAACAAAAGATCCACAGATTGTCAGGAGTCCAATTTGGAGGGTTTTACATGTAATAAATAAAATGTTATCATTGATATAGAACTTTACAGGACCTAATGTCGTCTCTCTAGCAAGGAAAGATATTGCACAATGATCTGGTTTAGATCCCAGGCAAAGACAAGTGGCAGAATTTTGTTTCACATAACCAGTGCATGTTTTTAGTGGGTTGGCTAGTGAAGAAAGAAAGATAACTGTTTATATTTGCATATGTTAGGGTGGAGGAGTAAGTTTTAACAAATTAATGCTTCTAAATCGTGGATGAAGACTATTGACTTCAAACCAACTGCTGCATATTTCTTGCATAAAAAAGAAAACAAAGACTGTTTCACAATGTTATTGATATGGATTGCAGGAGATAGTCAAGCATCCAATTCTTTTATTTATTTACTGGGGTTTTTTTTGATCTTTTGCTCTCTAGGGCTATTCATTAGTTAAAATCTTTAACAGTTTAGAGAGTTGGAGAGCACAAAGCTAGAACAGCATGCAATTACATCTCTGTAAGCTGTGTATATTGCACAGAGGCCCAACCACTGACTGAAGGCAAGGGCATTTGACATGGCATGGGGCTCAGAAAAGCAGAAGTGCCCTTTGGACATCCACTCATGTGAAGCTGGGTCATCCAGCCATTGGGTTAGTCTTCAAGCAACTCTAATTTAAATTGGTTGACAGTGGCCCCAAGGAGCTCATATGATAGCTGGGGATTCCTAGGCACAGGGGCACCTTAATTTTACCTCTTTGATGTTGGTCAGAAACAGGGGGTGATCAGAACCACAGTTCCACAGGATCTCTTGCATTAGATTAATACTCATGTGGCTGATTTATTGTTCCTTTGCACCAGTGTAGCAAAGATTTGTAGCCAGAAAGGAGGTAAAAGGGTCCAACTAGGAGAAGTAGAAGTTCTGGATATATCCAACTTACATGTTGTTAATGTGATAAGAGTAATAACAATAATAATCTGACTCTCTCTCTCTTTCTCTCTCTCTCTCAAACGAGATGGTATTAGATAATTTTTGATCAAAACTAATCGGTAGTTGCTAGTGATGGTGCATTGATAACTTCTGACATAAATTTGTAGCACAAAAAATAGATACTGTATAAAGTGGTCAGTATCTCATGCTCAGATACTGCCTTAGCTATTGATCAATCAACATGCAGGGTTCTCTAATGTTATGTTATATACCAGATACACATGATAGATAAATTTTTTTTCCTATGACATCTCCCACTGGTAATGTCTATATTTAATAAAAAAAAGGAGACCATCATTTGTTTAATATTGATATAAAGATAAAACTGAGTACTCTGATATGAAATAAACCATTTACAATAATTCCAGAAGGATGTTGTAACACTGCAGTATGATTATCAAAAGGTACAAAAGCATCTAATAGAGCCAAAAACAGAAGAAAGGTGAGTCCCCTGAGACTCAGGCAATGCATGCAGATCATTATTATTAATTTTTTTTAAGGAAAGAGCAGTCTGAGTCATAAAGGGAACAAGAGCTTGTGGAATTCATTAGAGCTAAAGTTCAGGTGGTTCTGAAGGTGAATGGTCATTGCTTTTTCAAATGGTTTTATGTATAGTAGCCGATAGGGTGAAGATTAGTATTTATACTCTTTAATACACATCAGATTTCAACTTGATTGCATTTTTCAGGAATGAAAGAAGACTAATTATGTGAGTTACAAATGGAGCAAGGTTGCTGTTACAATTAAGGATGGCCAAGAAACAACACTTGATAGTGTTCTGTATAGTTTCATTTAATATTTCAAAACAAAACTTTTGAAACTGAGAAATCACATTTACTGTGAATTAATGGGTGCATGAACAGGGGTCATTTCTGAAGAATCAGACAAGCTCAAGGATAGGCATATCTTAGTAGCTTCATTTGTCCACAAAGTATGAGAAGCTTTCTTTCATCGGTACTCGTTAGATGATGTGGATGGAGACAGGAGCATGACTGAGGGATACAAAGAGCATATTCTCTCTTTTTGAATAAAAATTGTTCCAGTAGAATGAAGGGTTTAAATAAGTTAAGCACAAACTTTGAGTTAAACTGAAAGAACATTTTTTAAATAAATCCAAACTTATTTGAAATAAGAACATCTTAAACCATTTTTTTCAAGTTGTAGTACATTGCCGCATTTTAAAAAAATAGATCAAGAACTTACTTCAGTAGGACCTAGTGGGTTAATGTCTCTGCTTCTCCCTATGGATCCACCATAAATGACCAGCATTGGGCATCCAGAATTGCTTTATGTGTGCTCATTTGGTGAACTTTTCTGACAATCCCTCACTGGTACCTTTTGATCTCTGATCTACAATGCTTGCTGAAATCTACTAGGAAAGGAAGTAAGTAATTAAAATGATCCAAGAGGAGTTCCAGGAAACTGAAATACACCACTGCTTTTTTCATTAGGAATAACAATAACTTTAGCAACATGGGAACCAGTACCTTCCTTTCATAATTTAAACTAACTTATTCAAAATAATAAAATTCTGTTCTATATAAGAAAGGAAAAGTTAGTCTAGAGGTCTCCATTGTTATTCTAATTCCCTCCCAGTTGTTTTCATGCTCCCAAGCATCTAGATATACCAATTAGAAAAATGAGAAAAATAACTTCAAGCAGTAAGAAATCATTTATCCATATTCCAATAAGAAGGTACATATTAATAATAGAATTTTTAATGAAAGCAAACCCTCCACAGGATTTGAACCCACACCTCTTTCATAACACAATCAACTATCCTAGTCACAAGACTACACTGAACCATTAGTATAACAAACTGAGGTGTTATATTAGTCAACAGAGGATGCTGATGCAGTCCCATGAATGTATTAAAAAATATTGAGATGAACAAAGTAATTAAAATTGTACATGATTATAGAATGCAGACAAAGTGCATCCCCTAGGTCATACCAAGGTCTATATGCACACATATCTAATAAAGTTCAGACAAAACATAGTGTAGATCTGCTTTCTCAATGACAAAACGAGTTTTAAAAGGGAAAGAGAGGAAGGGAGAACTTTACTATTCTTTGGCTTCAGTTGTCTATAACATGCTTGTTAAAATAATTTTTGAATGTGACTGTCATGGTATAATTCCCCAATCTGAACCTTAGAGTCCAAAAGATGGGGTACCAGCATGGATTTCTCTAAGCTTAATTACCAGCTTAGATCTGATAAGATGCCACCACCAAAAAATATAGTGTTCTGGGGTATTCTGGTCCCCCTAAAAACCTTCCCTGGGGACCCCAAGACCCAAATTCCTTGATTCTACAACAAAGGGGAATAAACCATTTCTCCTCCTTCTCCTTTCTTCCTCCCAGATTTTTCCCGACCTGGGTACACTAGGAGATCACTGTGATTCAAACTCCTTGAATCACAACACAGAGAAATCAGGTTTTTTCCCTCCCTTCTCTCCCCCTCCCAGGCGTTCCCTCCCTGGGCTATCCTGGAGAGATAGACAGATTCAAGCTCTGTGAATCTAAACAAAGGCATTCCCCCTTTCCCCCCTCCCTTCTTTCTCCCTGTCTCCCACCAATTTCCCGGTAAGTACAGACTCAATTCCCTTGAGCCTCAACAAGGGGAAAAAAATCAAACAAGTCTTAAAAAGCAAAACTTTTAATAAAAAGAAAGAAAAAAAGTAAAAGTTGTCTCTGTAATTTAGATGGTAAAAGTTACAGGGTCTTTCAGCTTATAGACACTAGAAAGAAGCCTCCCCCCAGCAAAATACAATTTAAAATACTTCCAGCAAACTACACATTTGCAAATACAGAAAACAATCAAAAGACTAAACTCGCCTTTTCCTGGTACTTACTAAAATTAGAAAGATTGGAGGAATTGTCTGGTCCCTCTCAGAATCCAGAGAGAACATGGACAAAAAAAGAACA
Source organism: Gopherus flavomarginatus (assembly GCF_025201925.1). Taxonomy (NCBI): domain Eukaryota; kingdom Metazoa; phylum Chordata; order Testudines; family Testudinidae; genus Gopherus; species Gopherus flavomarginatus. Next base: position 37,047,043 of record NC_066617.1, read on the forward strand.
CACAAACAAAGACTTCCCTCCACCGAGATTTTAAAGTATCTTGTCTCCTGATTGGTCCTCTGGTCAGGTGTTGCAGGTTCACTGTTAACCCTTTACAGGTGAAAGAGACATTAACCCTTAACTATCTGTTTATGACAGTGACATTAACTTAGAACCTCCCAAAATATTAATGACATTCCAAGCAGTAAGGAACATTCCAAGGAATGTTCATTGCAGTAGCCTCCAATCAAGACTACAAAGCCCTCATTGAACCATAGGAAACAGTCCTTTTGTCAACAAAGGATAGTTTAGATGACATAATAGGTCTGTTCCATCTGTAACTTAAGAATTTAAGAGCATAATAATGGTCAGACCAACGGTCTATCTATCACAGTATCCTGTCTTCTGACAGTGGCCAATGCCAGGTGCCCCAGAGAGAATGAACAGAACAGGTAATCATCAAGTGATCCATTTTCTGTCACTCATTCCCAGCTTCTGGTAAACAGAGGCTAGGGACACCATCTCCGCCCATCCTGGCTAATAACCATTAATGGACCTATCCTTCATGAATTTATCTAGTTCTTTTTTGAACCCTGTTATAATCTGTATGTATATAGTCTGTAACTTCTCTGATACATTTCTCACAAATATTGATCCTTAACTCTTTTTGAAATATCTAAAATGTTTATCTTGATGCTGAGTTCAAATTACTATGGGGAAGTACCTCTTTACAATCAGGGTACATGACTCTAATTGAAAATGCCACTTTTACTCCTTATGCACTCAAAATGTGAATTAAATTCCTGGGATTTTATTGTATCTGAGGAATGAAGGATCAGGTCCAGAGTAAATTGGTACTAATATTCATACACATGCTAGTGCTATGGGGTTCAATCTTATTAGATCCTTATCCATTTAACAGTTACCCTGAAATGAGTAAAACTATCTGTATAGGTAAGATGGATAGTGTAGTCCAGATCCGGGCTGGGATAGATGTCTGTAACCTCAGTTACACAGGTAAAAATCCATAATAAGTCCATTGAAGCTAGTAAAGTTATTGATGTCAATGGAGTTATTCCAGATTAATACCTGGGCAACTGAAATCAGACTCTGTCTCTATGTCTCCAAATATTGTCTCCTGCCACTTGTGAAATATTTAATACACTTTAGTTTTTGCTACTCAACTTTTCTATTGTATGAAAATACTTTTAAAGACACAACATTAAAGGTCTAGACTTCTTTATAAAGACACCACATACCTAGAATTCCCCTATTCACATTACATGTTGACATTTTCATTAAAATACCTGTTACTGACAAATAAACCATGTCAGTATATCCGCCACTTACCAGAATCATAATCAAAGCTATTTCATGCTTAACTTTTTCACTTTAAAAATAAATAGCAAAACTGTAATATTACATGTTTAAGCTGTTATTGATATATTTATTGATTTGCTAATCTTTAAAAATAACATTTTTCAAGAGAGGTCTTGCTTATCTGTTCGGATTTCTTTTCCCACTTGAAAAAGGCAGAACCTTCTCATTTCAAACTATCCAGGGGACTATGTTGTAAATGTTAATAATATATATTTAGGGATTAATTTTCTTCTCTTGTGCTGCTGTGCGTTTTTGACTAATTTGATTCCTGTTATTCATTACAACAGTTTGAACCCACTTGTAGCCCTAAGTTTACTGAAATCAAGATTGTAAAAGAGATCTATTAGACATTTAGGACTTCAGACCACCCAGAAAAGCATATCTGCTAAAGAGGCAGTGATGGCAACCAAGACAAATGGACCTCCACCCCCTGCCGTGTCTCATCTTGTGGGAGGAGAGGAGGATATTTTGTCCTCAAGAGAAAAACAGCTACTGTGGTCCCAAGAGAAAGAAGATCAGGAAAAAAACTTGGTTGCTCTGGATCTTTCCACCACCCAGAATTCAGATGGGGATTGTGACAGGACAGAAACTGGGGATTGGATGTGGAGCAATTGCAGGGGCTGTGACGGGGAATGGGGAAGGGAGATTTCATTGTCACCCAGTCATTGTATCCCTTCCCCACAACCATTTATGGGAAGCCATTCTGCTACGGTTGCTGCCCTGCCTTTTAACGTCTGTATGGTGATGTGGGTCTGACTAATTGTCAGATTGTAGGATGAGGAAGGCATTTTTACCTTAGGAATTGGTGGGTTTTTTCACCTTCCTAACAGCATCCTTGAATACCGGTTGTAGGTTAATATGGAGTAAGCCAAGAAAATTAAAAGTTGTATATTGATAAGTGAAGTTTGTAATTTTACTGCAGTGTATGGCTGGTGTCCAGCATGCATGAGATACTCTAAGGGGCCAGCCCCAGAACCACTGTGAGAGGAGAGAAGCCACTTTGGGAGACTGCAAAGCCAGCCACTGAAAGAGTAGGACTTGCTCTTGGAGAGCTTGTGAGTCCCAGGCCTGCATGCAGGGTTCTATCTGAGAACTGCCTCTGGTTACATGGAAGCAAGATCTCTAAGCTCGGTCCTTTCCCTGTTCAAGGTGACTCCCAGTTTATAGGGTTTTGTTGAGAATTCTAAGTTAGTCCTTCAGTTCCCTAGATATATCAGTTACCATGTGGCAAGCATTGCTCTTGCTGCTAGGTTAGGGTTGCCTGCCCATTGTGACTGTATGTGGGAGTATGAGAATAAGAATTAAGAATTTCAGGATATTGAAATTTGCCCTTGATCCCAGCATTCCTTTATGGTGAGGGGAAATCTTGGAAAGAGCATCAGCCTGATTCCTGCAAGAAAAGAATGCCTGCCTTCTGCGATTGCCAGCCTCTCTGCAGTTGATGAGGAGTCTGGATTCAGCTCTAAACCTGAGGATCATTTGTGGCATAGGCACCGACTCCATGGGTGCTCTGGGGTGGGAGCACACAAGGGGAAAATTTGGCGGGTGCTCTGCGCCCATTGGCAGCCAAGCTCCCCGCCCCAGCTCACCTCACCTCCTCCATCTCCCCTGAGTGTGCTGCATCCTCGCTTCTCCCAGCGCTTGCCCCCCAAAAACAGCTGTTTTGCAGCATAACAAGCTGTGGGAGGGAGGGGAGAAGAGTGGGAATGTGGCGTGCTCAGGGGAGGAGGCAAGGAAGAGGAGGGGCCACGGTGGGGAATTGGGGAAGAAGACTAATAGAGGCAGGGAGGTGGTGAATTTGGGCTGGGGACTTTGGGGAAGGGGTTGGAATGGGGGCAGAGCAGGGGTGGACTCAGGGCGGGACCAGGGAGGATCAAGCACATACCAGTGCCAAGAGAAGTTGGCCTCTAGGATTCACGGAGTTGTGAGTGACTATGTTTTAGTTAGATAGTCAGGGAAATTGTTTTCCTGAAATGTGACCACACACCGTGGGATAAGGGTTTGGATATTTCATTACCTACTGTTTATTAAATCTGTAGAGGGATTTACCATCTGATCCCATGTGTAAGTCTTGTGGGCTGTACTGAACCAAGTCGGCCAGGTTGCTTTTGTTGTTACAGAAGATATTGTTGTCACACATTGTAAAGGGCCACTACAAAGTATGTGTACCCACGGGACACTAAATTTTACTCTTGTTATGTCAGATCATGTAACTGGGACTTCGGTGTAATTCATGGATATTTTCAGTGTGGGGAAGGCACTGGTGACCCTGAGAGTATTGGTTTACCCTGTTGTGTCATATTTACTTCCTCTTTTACACAATTATTCTCTTGAAAATATTTTTGATGTTTGTGTTATTCCTTGGGAGTCTCCAACTAACTCGCAAGTAACTCAGGTTTACCCTGTGTTAGAAATTTCCTTCCAAGTTACTCTGGTGATCCTGCCAGGAAGGAGTCAGGTGATCATGGAGTCATCACTAAATAAATTACTTTGGAACAGAATAAGTAAATTATATCCTGCTGAGTTGGAGGCAGGATCCAGATGAACCCAGGCCTGTTCACACTAACCATTAAGGACATTGGCATTAAATGAGGTAATTGGGAGATGACCTGCTGCAGCTAGCAGGGAGCTAGCTGGGACATTAGCTGCTGCAGCTTTGGGAGAGGTCAGATGATGTTTTGGTGAGTAGATGATTTCCTGTCAGTCAATTAGATTGTTCTTGGGGTGGAGCAATGGGAAAGGGCCATTTTAATTAGTAGGAGATGCAGCTTTCTAGCTGGGCAGGGAGACAGGGCACCTCTAGCAACTCCTCCAAAGGAAGGAAAGGCCTAAATTACTCCTAATAAGGAATCTTTCACCTGGGGCTATTCCAGCATCCAGGCTTTGACTAGTCTGTGCCTACTGTGAAGAGAGGCAGAGGCAAACCAACACAGTGGAGGTTACTTTACATTTTAAACTTTAAGAGGGAAAATCCCAGAAATTTGGCAGGAGCAATAATATAATAATAATACAAAAATATAAAGAAGCATCAAATACTTGTTTGGGAAAATAAACTGTAAATTACTATCATAATGAAAGTAGTTTTTCGACAGCGCGCTGTGTCACCCCACGAGGGAATCAGCTACTCCTCTCTCTGGATGTAAAGTCCACTTCACCCCAGTTGTCTTACCTTTGCTTCTTTCCAGCTTCGATGCTGCAAAAACTGCACCTTTTTCGCACAGGTCCACTCGCAAATGGCAGCTCCTCGCCCAGAGAACCACACTTGTTCCCCAGTCTCCCAAACTGTATTGCCTCTGTTAGTGACCCAGATCAACCTCTCTAGTCATATTCTCTATTCCCCTCAATGAGGGGCTCCTTGAACACTGCCCTTCAAGGTCCAGCTTCCTCTTCCTCAGCTAATCCACTTTTTACTCCATTGCAGCCTGTTTTTGCCTCCTCCTTTTCTTTCTTCCAGTTGCCAGATTCCAAGCTCCCTCTCCAGCACAACCTCCCCTTCGTTCCTCAGGACTTCATAACAATTGATTAGGTAGAGTTAACTGTTGTCAGTCAGTTATTATTAAAATTGCTATTTGTAGTACAGCCTGCTTTTTAGTGTGACTCACCAATATATTCTATATTATCTTAGGAAGGCTGGTATCCTTGTTTCTTTTGTGACCCCTGCACATGAGGGTCACACTTCCTAGCTGTGACCTCATGTCTGGAGCAACCACCACACTTGCCTTCAAGGGCAGTTGACACAAGTGTCAACTCTTCCACTTTTCTGTATACTAATGCTCTCATGGCAAAAGCCCATTAAAGATATAGTGAGATTAGTTTACAATATATTATTCACTGTACTGATATTTTCCCTTCACCCTTCAATCTGACAGTTTTCAAACTATAAAATAAGTTTTGGGACAGTCAAAATACATTTTTTATATTTCTAGGCAGTCCTGTAATTTGTGTTGCTTCATCACACTTGAGAGGACAATCAATATTTCTACAGAAAAAAATGTTAACCTCATCAGTGAAGAAAGAGAACATTGACATCGTAGGGTACTCTGACCAGATTCTTCCCTCACATTGTCTCATATGGCTCCTGTTAACTTCAATGGGAGATGCACACATATATCTGAGGGAAGAATTTTGGCCCTTCATCACTCAGGTGCTTCTACACTGTTGCCTCTCCAGTTCCATGCCCAGCTCATAGTCTTGGTCCTATGCACAAAGCCCTAAGTGAGATGTGGTTCACATATCTCAGTGAGTGTCTTTCACTCCATTCCTGAACACAACCCTTGTATTAAACCAGGATACATAAACTGACGGAGCCCATACTACATGTTGCAGAAAGCAGGGTCAGGGAAAGCTTATAACTACGGAACTACCATCCACCACAGATTAGTATCAGTTTGAATCTCATCACCTGCAGGACAAGAGGCACAGTTTTGTATAAACATTTCCTTTAGGAAACTGAGAGGTACTCCGATTCTCACAGGATCAGGCAGCTTGTTAAGATTCGTTGTTTCTAAATATACTCAAACTTCAATGCAACTTGTGGGCACCCACTCATTTACACTACAATGATACCATCTCTGTCCCTAGACTGAGGATTTTGTTGCTTCTATAAGAAAAAGTACCAGGTCTGCTATCCCTGGAGATTTTTTTTCCCCAACAGAAATGATGGCTCACTGGTGGGGCAAGGTTTTTATTTTAAAAAGTGATGTTTAGGAAAGCGGGAGGCGGGGCAGAAGTGTGATTTCCTCGAGTTTTGTTTTTCTCGTGATGTATTTATCAATCTGTATACTTGCATGGTGTTGAGATGTCTAAGTTAGAGGCTTTGTTTACTTGATTAATAATATGCTAATTCTGGTGAATAAAATATAGTATATATATTAATTTATTTGCTCAAAAGTAACCTTTTCTTTTACCATGGTCTGAGTTTCAAACTGATAATGAAATCTAGAACTCAGTTGTCAGTATATTTTTGGTTTTTTTTTTCTCAGCTCATGGTAATCATAGCTTTAAGAACCTCTTCCTTTATCCAGAAATAATATAATTGTATTATTGTAGATAAACTAAAGTAAAAAAAATTATGCATTGAATATAATAATGTTGGATAATGTATGGCCTGAAGAATCTTTCTACAATGAATAAGTGAAGCATTTATTTTGTCAATTTTATGTTTGTGTGTATTTCCATGGATTGGCTGGATATTCAAATATTTTAGAATTTTTTTTAAATGAAGCATAAATCATTTTAAAACCAGCCACAAATAGTTTCCTGTTGCTCACAATCCAAAGAGCAAATAAGGTGGAATTTATTGCAGCTCACATTTCAATCGGAGACTTAAAATCAGTAGCATACCATATCGAGGTCAAGAAGCAGGTCCCTTGCTTCTTTCCTTACTACTGCCTTATTGTTGCTGTTTTATTTCCCAGCTTCTGGGGAATCAGTTTTTTTGCTGCCAGTTAGACTTGTTAATATTCCACAGTGGAACTTCTGCTGTTTCCTTAAACCTAATCACCCAAACCTGAGGTGATTCATCCAGCTGTACTACCAGCAGCTGCTGCAGTTTTCTGGCTGCCTCAGGGAGGGTTGTAAACTCTGGTTGCCACAGCATGAGGTTCATGTACCCTGTCCCATTTTGAGATATATATGTAGATCTTCTTAAACTTTATTGGACCTGTTTTTTTTTTAAAGCAAACCAAACGACTAAAATGCCACAAGTCTAACCAATGCACAGGAATAGCAGCTTTCAAATCACAGCTCGTGGCCTGGCATACAATAAATTTTACTGAAAAGGGATCTATAAATGCCAGTGTTCATGGAAATACTATAAAGAAATCCGTAGAGATAAAAATATTGGGGCTTTTTATAAATATATGGTTTTGTACTTTGACAGGAGGAGAACTTGCAATACTGCACTTACTGAATAGAAGTTCTAATAGAGGCTTATTCCCACAGGGAAGTTTTACTGCTGGTTCCATCATTGCAGAGGTGTATTTGAGTTTTAAAGTTTAAAGAACTCTCAGAAAAGGTTCGTTAAGAAAAAAAAAAACCCTACCAAGCTGCATCCCCAAGGGTCATGCAGGCCAAATCCTCCAGGGACAATTTGCAGCTCATCTTCTATTCTGTGTGTTATGGAATATTACCTGCTCTTGCATCTTGTGAGATCAGCAGTGATCTCTTCACATGAATCAGGCTGTGTCTTTCTTTATCGTGGTCCTGAATGGGGATGATTGAAGGTTCAGTCCCCATTCTGTTTAACAAAAAGCCTCCTTCCACTGCTTCATTCTTTTAGTTAGAGAAACAATATCCATGTCTGGATACATTTCCTATTCTGTCCCATTTTCCATGGGTCTGAATCCCTCCCATCCACCCGCTATGCCATAGGCATTTGTGAGAGGAGTGTTGCAGGATGTGGCTGGGTCGTATTCCATAATGGTTCTTGAGCCTTGCACTGCGGATTTTAATTGAATGGCTTCACAGAAGGGCCCAGCTTTGCTTGAAGTGGTCCTGCTACCTCCTTATAAATACTTTCAGTTAATAGAATTGAAATTGTACTGAAAATATACTTACAACAATTTATTGCAAAATACACTGAACCAATTTTAGTCATAAACACGCACAATAAGCAAAGAATATATTAAGTGCACTTTAATCATTAAGTAACTAGGATGAATGGGCTAATGAAATAGTTTGTGTAAAATAAACTCAATGAAATGTGATGGGTTCTTAAATAGGCTTAATTGTTTTAGTCCAGAAATAGACCCTGTGTGATGTTAACTATAGGGATGGTTGAACAACTGCCAAGCTTCCTTCACCTAATTAATTGGGTTCTATCTAGGCTAGATTCTAGTATTCTGAGTAAGGAGGAGGTCAGTGAAATAGCTCACTCCAATATTAAACATAAATGCAAGTTTTCTTCCCTGATCTAAGTCCTCACCAAAGGGGCTATGTACAGCTAGTTGAAATGATCATAAATTCAGAAACCTACTACTACTTTTATTGAATTATGAAGCACCTCATTTGTACTGCTACCTAGTCCTCACCCTACGTCATTTTTCTATTTATTCACCTTTTGGGTCTTGTCATTATCCTAGATCATAAGCTGACTGGGGCAGGAGATATATGTTGATGTACTAGTTTTTACGGTACCTAGCACAATGAGGCCTTACTCGGGACCCTCTGTGTGCTATTGCAGAATAAATAGTAACAATGAATAATAATGAACCCATATGAAATTCTCATAGCTTCTTGTTTTGCTATTGTCTCAAAAGTTAGATCAAGTTGATCAAAAAAAATCTTAGAATTGTGAAAGCTTACAAAAGCAAATTTGGATGCAGTTTTGGTAAAATCTGGTCTAGTTTACAATGTAGACTTGACATCATGCAAATTTGTGGGTTTGATGAAAAATAGGTTTGAGTTAGTTTCACAATTGCTGTAATTAAAACCTGAAAATCAAAGCAAAACTCAGGATTGGAAATGAAGAAAATATATGCATGGACCCTTGTGATGAGAAACTGATGAATGCTGCACAGTTCCACTGCGATGGATATATCTACTTCCCCTCTGTACCTGGGCTTTTTAGAAGGGCTCAGCATGCACAACATGTGTGAATACACTCCAAAAGAAAAGGAAAACAGCATGTTTGCTGTAGGAGGGGTGAGGTGGCAGGATCTGGAGCTGTTCTCAATTGTCAACAGCAAAGAGGGATGATTCTGGGGATAGGGAGGGCAGTCCAGAGAAGGTCTGTGATCTGTGAACATGCTAGCATACAGAAGCAGTGCTGGCTAAACATAAGCTTCTTCAGAGGCTACTGCAGTCCATGAGCTGTGGAAACTGCCTTCAATTGGCTTCATCTGCAGAAGAGCACCCGTCCGTCTAGACCACAGGACCTGCATAGCTATTGGGCAAGGCAGCTGGAAGGAGTAAAGCAAGGTGGCAGCAGCAGAAGGAGGGTTCAGGCCCTGGAGGCTACTCAATAACATCTCTTTTCAAACCTCAGTATGGTCATACCATTGAGCCCTTCTGACAAAACAACCCTTTTTCCAACAACACGCTCCCCAAAGTGTCTAGTAACTCTAAGGCCAGTCTCTACTAGTCCCCGACTACATTTACCTCCACATTACATTGCCCCATCAAATTATCCTCGAGTCTCATCACTACTCTTTCCCCTTCTCTGTACAAGTCATTCCATATTTCAGGAGCACCTGCTTGACTCTTTTGCCCTCCATCCTCCCTTGCTGTCACTTTCCTCACAGCTCTTTCATTCCCTTATTCCTCCACAAAAGACAGAGAAAATAATTAAATAGAAAAGACCTGTTCAGTACCACTAACCTTATTCGTGATTTCATAGCTGATCTCCCTGTTATCTCTTCCTTCTGCTTTCCCTTCTCTTTCCATGTCTCCATTCAAACTGTAAGCTCCTCGGAGCAGGGATGTGTCTATTTTGTTTGGCAAGCAGCTCAAACCTGGTGTACTAGGGGATGGGGATAAAATGAGGCCCAGCCGGGACCACTCTCCCCCAGCATCTCCCCCACAACCAAGAATTATGCATGGGAGACCTTTACTCTCTGGGGATCTTGGATCAAGGTGGTGCCTCCCTCCCCCCACCATGTCGTGTTTTGGAAAAAGTGCAAATAGGAACAACCAGAGACTCCAGCTGGTAGGAATAGCTGCAGAAGCAGCAAAAGCACGGGCATTCGGACATCCAGAAATCTTTCTGTAGTTCTGACTCTGGATATTCTTTGCCCTGTGTTGATTGGCAGTTTGCTTTAACCCTCCTCTTCCCTCACAGTCTTTTCATCTCAGCTTAACTCCATGAGTCCCTCTTACTGTCTTCCCCCTGTCCTGTGCCTTTCACTCCCATTTCCTTCAATGTCCCCTCTCCCTTCACTTTTGTTTCCATGTAGCTAATTCCCTCTAAAATAACCCAGCCCCAGCATTACAAATAAGATAACAGAACTAACATGACATTTGTTGCTATGATATTTTTCACTCTGGTTGTGTTTTCTGCTCTGTTCCTTTACTCTCTGTCTTGTCTAGCTTTGCTGTAAGCTCTTCAGGATAGGGTCTGACTGCTATTCTGTTGTGTATAATGTGCCTCACAATAGGGCTTCATTCTTGGTTGGTCCTTAAGCTCTACAGTAATAAACATGATTAATAGTAAGAGTGGACCAAAATTCCTGAAAAATCTTGATATCCATGTAGATCTCCTACTTAGAAACAATGGATTCCTTTTTAGCTTCCATTGAAGTTGATGACAGAATTCCTATTGACTTTATCAGGAGCAGGATTAAGCCAAATATTTTGGACTCACATCAGAGATTTTGGTTTTAAATACCTACATAATAAGATTCCAGTAGTATCGCTCTGTGTGTCATTCTGAATCCTATAATGTCTGTTCAGTCAGTGTGAAGCTATGGAAGCAGGTTGAATCATCACTGGGCTTCATGGTCTGTTACCATTCAATTTTTAAGTTCTTAGCCATTTTGACTTTACAAGTTACACATATGCAGTGTATAGCTATAATAAGGCATCTCAGGATAATACACCATGCCATGAGTCTTAGACCATTTTGATATCAGAGGTAACTTAACCAAACACCGCCTTTACTCTACAGTTAATCTGCATGAAACAATTTTATTGGTTGTTTTCAGCGAAACTGCAGAGACGGTGGATCACTTGGCCACTTCCGCCGACACAAATCAATGCAAACACCCATACAACACAAACACCTTCCTCATTCACCACACACAGAACTCCACACAGCTCTCTGAGAACACATCAGCACACACAAACATCACTCTAATGCCTAGAATGTCTGTTCAGCCAGTGTGAAACAATGGAAACAGCTACAAGCATGGGTGAGAGCACTTTTTCTTAGAATATCACCATGTTCAATCATCACTTGTATTCAGTGTGTTCCAATACAGTTTTTAAGGTTTCAGCCATTTTTGGCTTTTTTACACAAACAACTTCATAAATGACGCCTGTGCAAAAGAATGGGCTTTCAGCTACTACTGTCGCTAAAGCTTTGTCCTCCCTATTGCTTACACATACACCTTTCTCAGCACTAAAGACTTCCAAATGATTTTATTTTTAACTTTTACCATGGAGTAAATTGGTATCTAAAGGGAAACTTTTGCAGAGACATGGAATTTTTGGGGGTTTTTTTTGTTATTTTTAATTGTAGTTGACTGAACCTCATTGGGATCAAACCTTTGTTCATCATTACAATCTTTTCATATGTTGAGTAAACAGCAGGAGAAATGGTGCTAATTTGTAACACACAGCAAATGAAAAAAAGAGAGAGAGAGAGAGAGAGCAGAAATTTTCCAATAAAAATACTATGGAATTTAAGTAAAAAATAATAAGGGCCAGATCTGGCATAAATCAGACTAGTTCCATTGAAGTCTATAGAACTTTGGCAATTTATGTCACCTGAGAATCCTGACACAAAACTATGCTGAAATAGAATGCACAGTCAGCAACATTCTGATGTTTAATAGGAATAAAGTAGAACATCCATTTTTAATGATAAACATATTTTAATACTATTAAGGCAGCAGGAGTCACTTCCACATATTTTCACAAGGAAGTTATGATACATTCTTATGCCTGCTTTATCAGGAATTAAAATACAACATTTATCAACAAATGCCCACAGAAGTACCACAGAAGGTGTTCTTTCTAATTGGGCCAAAAAATCATAGTAGGCTTCCTTTCTGTCAGAAGAGAGGTTGTACTTTTGTTTTGCTCTCTCCTTTTATACTGCATGTTAAGCAAACTCCTTATAACATTTTTTTTAAAGACTGAACTACAGACAAATGTGAGAGGGGGTACTTCATTTATCATATGGAGAAAGCTTATTGTTTGCATTTTCCTTACTTATAGGTGCTGTTCCAGAATCTTTGAAGTGAGAGATGATAAAATGAAAAAAAAAAGTGATTTCACATAAGTGAGATAAGATGAGCAATTGCCGAATATTTTCAGCTGACAGGATGGGTCACCGAGGACTTTGATTTACATACTTCTAGTACAAAAAATTTAGAAGAAAATTCTAACATCAAATAATCAACAGCACAGAAGTTATTATTAGACTATGCATAAACAGAATGAACAAAGCCAGATTCTACCACTCTATTTCACGGCTGATTTGATTTTAGGTCAGTCATTTTAGGAACAATTAAAGTAGGGTAAAATGAAAGGACTTTTCTTAAACATTTCAAACCTATAAGGAAACATTTTTCAAATACTGCATGGATGATAAGCTCACCAGATATGGTCAGCTGCAGTACTGGGATAGAATGTTTATGCCTGGGCCCAGTCTTGTAAAACACTTGTTCATGTGATTCACTTTACTTGCATCCTTATTTTCAAGGCCAGACCCTATGTCTTTTATATTTCTTTGAGATTTTAAGGCAAGAAGGGATGATTATAGTCACGTACTCTGATCTTTTGTATGATATAGGCCATAGAATTCTACTTAGTGATTTCAACTTGTAGTCCAATAATTTCTGGTTGAACTACACCATATATGTTAAAGCAATAACCATTCTTGATTTAAAGACTTCAACTGGTGAAGAATTTGTGACATCTCTTGGTAATCTGTTCCAGTAGGTAATAACTCAGTCTGTGACAAAACTGCATCTTATTTCCAAATTTCCAGTTTGAACTTTGCTGACTTCAACTTTATTCTTTATAATTTGGGTTCAAAACCAAAAGTTATTATGCATACATGATAGCTAAAAAGAAATAAAACAATCTGATTATCATGACCAGACCAAGATTTATATCAAGGTACTTATATGGCCCCATTACAGTAATATCTGAGCACATCCCAGGACATGGACATGCATATTTTACAAACACAGAAAAGCATACAAAATATATTGCATATTATTGTCCAAACAGAGCTGGCTCAATACCCAATTAATTCAGTGATTTTAACCATCATTCACTGACTTACTTATGCAATGAATATTGCAAAAAATATTTGTCATATACATTATTTAGATAATAGGCTCCTGTGCTGAGCATCTGTTTCTCCAGCAGTGAGGTGGCAAGTAAAAGTCAGCACTAGACAGAGAAGCTGCATTTTGTTTCTTTGCTACTCTTCTCTCTCCACTTTTGTATGTATTTGTCTCTTTTGTCTTAAAGGAAACAGAATCAGATTTCAAAGCCTATAGCTCAAGTAACTTCTCTTTTTCCCCAAAAGGTCAGTTAATACTATCTTTAATACCGTCAGAAAAGACTGTCAAACATGGGTTTTCCCTATAAGTGTATGTCTTCACAGCATTTTGAAGCAAGTGAAGCAAACCTCCAAACCCAGATTGATAGACTAGGGCTAGTGGTTCTTAACCAGGGGTACACGTACCTCTAGGTGTACTCAGGGGTCTTCCAGGAGGTACATCAACTCATCTAAATATTTGCCTAGTTTTACAACAGGCTACATAAAAAGCCAAGTCAGTACAAACTAAAATTTCATACAGATAATGACTTGTTTATACTGCTCTATATATTATACACTGAAATGTAAGTATAATATTTATATTCCAATTGATTTATTTCATAATTGGATGGTAAAATGAGACTGTAAGCAGTTTTTCAGTAATAGTGTGCTAAAAATATCTTCTTACTGTATGTTCCAGTCTATGCATCTGTAACCCTTCTGCCCCTCTGAGTTGGCAGCAACAAGGGCCGGGTTCAGTATCCAGGGGTTCCGTTTCAGTAACACAATGCATAACCGGCTCGAGCCCCCACCCAGTGACCTGGGACACTCACATACCACACCCCCCTGGGCGCCTCTAGGAGGCAATTCTTCCCCTCTCGCAAGCACGGAGTCTGAGTGTAGCAAAATCTTTTTTAATAAAGGAAGGAATCAATGCGGCATCCCATTGGAGAAACACCACAAACAGGGTTATAACACAAACCATAAACAAAAACCCACCTCCAAGTACGTTTGGCACTGTCCTTTTTCCGCTTAGGGTTTTAAGTCCAATCACCCCAAAGTCCAACAACCCAAAAGTCTCTGGTCAATGCCACCCCAGAGTTCGAGAGTCTATCTATAGAGGTCCCTCCCCCCCAGCTTGGGTAGAAAGGGGCACCTTACGTGGTCTGGGGCCAACTGCCCTGCCTCTCCGTGGGTTCTGCTTCCACCTTCTCCACGAACTGCTCCGCTTTACCAGCTGTTCCACTCTGCTCCTCCAGCCGTCCTCAGGAACTGCTCCGCTCCACCAGCTGCTCTGCTCCATGAGCTGCTCTGCAAAACTGCTCTGCTCTGCTCACTCTGTGGGCCGCTCCACCCGTCCCACAGCTACTCCGCTCTGCCAGCCACTCTGCTGCCACCAGCTGTCCCGTGATCCGCTCCAGCCGTCTCGCAACTGCTCCACTCCGCCAGCTGCTCTGTTCCACAGCATATCTTCAGGCTCCCCCACTAGTTAGCACAGTACTCAGTGCTCTCAGCTCAGTCATTTCAGCTCTTTTGTGATTTCAACTCTTAGTGATCTCAGCTCTTAGTGGGGGAGACCCAGTGCTAGTGCACCATTAGCCCAAAGTGCGTTCAGCTCAGTAACCTGTATTTAGATTCTTGAGGGAATAAAAAAAAATCAACTCTGACATTCCATAGTGGAGGGAGGAGGGGGTGCAACTGGTGCTTCTGGCTTCACAAGGAGACTGCACCACCAGACACAGAT
Source organism: Gopherus flavomarginatus (assembly GCF_025201925.1). Lineage (NCBI taxonomy): Eukaryota > Metazoa > Chordata > Testudines > Testudinidae > Gopherus > Gopherus flavomarginatus. The sequence goes on from NC_066617.1 coordinate 37,062,081, forward strand.
ACCTGTCCCCAGCCTCTCTCACTTCACTGGGTTTTGGAACCCATGTCCCTTGTCTAGCAAGTACCACCCAACTGAGGGTGAGTCATTTGTCACCAAGCAGTCCCACCGCTCAGCAGTCTGGGATAGGGTAGGCGTGCCTATGCAAATACACTCTCTGACATTCTTTCCACCAGATGTCAGGGTAGAGCTTATCCTGACTCTGCTTACACATCCAATGAAGTGGGCTATAGCCCATGAAAGCTTATGCTCAAATAAATGTGTTACTCTTTAAGGTGCCACAAGTATTCCTGTTCTTTTTGCTGAAACAGACTAACACGGCTGCTACTCTGAAACCTGTGACACTTTTGTATTTTTAGGTCTGATTTTGTAAGCAAGCAGTTTTTAAGTGAGGTGAAATTTGGGGGTACACAAGATGAATAAGACTCCTGAAAAGGGTACAGTAGTCTGGAAAAGTTGGGCACCACTGAGCTAGAGCTAGTGAAGCTAGTGCTAGCACTCTAAATATAGCAGTATAGTAGCACTTTGAAGTTGCAGCTCAGGTTGGAGCTTGAGCTCTGAAGCCTAGCACTTGCTCCAAAATGGTGCATGGACATGCCCCAGTGCAACTTGAAACAGCTAAAAGGGAAAGGAAATAAGGAAAATAGTTACAATTAAAATCTTACTGAAATCTTTAGGTTTCAAATGCTTTAGCTATTGAGCTGTTTTTGTTGTCTTGTTTTTCTGCTTTTCATAAAAAGTTTAAAAGTTTTCTAAAGGTGTATTTAAAATGAAAGTAGCCAGCAATAACCTGATATGAAATCCTGATCCACAATTGACTTTTTAACATTGTAATAGCGAACAAGGGTTTTATTAACATCTTGGTCTTATCCTTTGTTGGGGTCACAAAACACCAACACAACACACATATATCTAAGAGTTATAGATTTTCATATTGGGAGAAAAATCCATTTTCCACAATGAGATAACAAGGGATACTTAACCCTGAAGGTTTTTTAAAATGTAAAGGATTCCTATAAAAAGTGAATACACAATCTCTAAACCAGAGGGAAGCATACAAAAATTTCACGTTTTATCTTGTTTCATATGGAATTTAAAGAAGATGTTCTGTAGCTGACTGAGAAAAATAGAAGAGAGTCTTAAAAACATAAAATTTAGCAGAAACAATGCACATTAGTGATATATAGATAACGTACTTTCTCTGTTCATAATTGCAGAATCAGTATCAAGATAGGATCTGACGTATTTTGTGACAGTGTTTTTCATTATGCTCAGTATAAAGGTTTGCTTCTGTATGGGCTTGAAATGCCTTGAATGAGTTAAAACTTTACCCTTGTAACAACTCACACTATTGTTATGCTGTCTTAGTTGTTTGGAGCTAGCACCATTGCTATTGCTCCGATGCTCTTCCAAGCCACTATACATCTGAAGACCATAACATGCTAATGCAAAAAAAAAGTAGTGTGGTTGTCAATAAAATTACCATGTAATAGCAATACCAGCTACAGTTGTGCAGCTAAAGTTGGCAAAACTGAAAAAAAAATCACTTCGAAATGTAGCCAGATTGAATGAGTTGTGTGGCTCAAAAAGTGTTGAATGATGCAGTGTGTTCTCTGAGTTGCAACATACTCAGATTGTTGGGTGAAGACTCTGCTAAAGAACAGCACCAGGAAAGCTTGGAGAGGATATATATTTCCATTAGATTTTTTGCGTGCAAAGTGAGATGGAACACAAAGATTATCCATTGCTATTTACACTCTTCCAGAGTTCTCAGCTTCCAGAGCAGAGTCTGTAGATTCCATGCAGATCTTTTTCAGAGAATCTATACTAGATATGGTCTAGATTGCTTCAGTCCTTTTTAAGAAATACACGAGAATAAAAGGATGTAAAGACCCATCTTATTGCATTGCTTGATCCCTTTGAGTAAAGGGGAAGCAGAGGAGAACTTGTGACATCACTGATTGGGAGAAAGTTTTGAAGAACCTTTTCAGTGTTTTGATCAGCATTTGTTATTCAGCCTGCTTTTTTTCTCCCTTCACAAGCTATTTGGGCATCAATTCATTTTTTTAAAGGAGATCTTTCAGAACTGATCTGTTGTGGGATGTCTCAGACAGCACAAGGCACATTCATTCATCCTCTATAATGCTGCCCCTTCACACAGGCGACCTAGGAAGATGTAATAGAACATTTCCCCCAAATCACTGAGAGGAACTTAACACTTAATGTGTCTTCATTACTATTGAAATCAGGAACAAACAGGAACAAGTTGATAAGACTATCAAACAGTTTATAGAAATATTGATAACAGTGGATATGATTATTTTTCTAGACCGGGAAATTCTCTTCTGATAGTTGGATGCATTTCATTGTCATGATGTACAATTTTGAGAGGATTTATGCTTCCAAATATATAATAGGATCAAATCTTTTCTTAGCATCTATAGTCCAGTGAATAATTACTTTAATTAAAGTGAATAAGAGTTCATTGGAAAGCTGATGTTCACAAAAGTTATTAACAACTTCAGCTAAGTTTATGTGACAGAGGGATGCACCAATTCATGTTTACTTCTTCATTATGGACTTATGCCACAACCCTTTGAAGAAGGAAGGAAAGACTCCAATTGGCTTCAATTGGCTTTAGATCAGGTCCTATAGGATTGCTTCTCAGCCTCAAGAATAAGGATAACACACATAAGTATGGTTTGCGAGATTTGGTTCTTTGTGGTACTATATTATTGTCTGTATATTTTCTTATCGATCTTTCTTGGTTTCTATTTTTATTAAACAATTAAAAGAAAACTCTTTACCTGGAAAAAATGAAAGAGATAAACAGATATAGGAATCATATTTTAAATGGTCAACACTTGCTCTTTGAATTGATGTTGTGTTTTTGTTTCTCATTTGTTCTTAGTCTCTTCCTTTCTATGTTATGGTGCACTCCCCTTCAAACCTTTCCTTTCTCTCGATCCTTTTGTGAGCCTGTCTCTGGTGTCTCTTATTCTTTACTGTCATTTTATTTCTTTCCTCCCCATACTTTCCCTCCTGCATACCTGAGTGTGCTGTGACAAGACTGCCTCTGCAGAGGCTTGGAAGTAAAAGGACAGAGCACTCTGCCTGCATCTGAGCAAGGCACAGAAACTTTTCTGCTTCCAGACACTGGGAAATGGTGTCAGGAAGTGTTGTGAAAGACATTTCAAACCATACTATGACCACTGTTGCAAGGTTTACTATGAGATCTGTGTTTTAAAAGAGACTTGGGAAGCCAAGTCTTGGGCCAGTGAATATCAGTACTTCAAAAAAACCTAACCTTTCTATTCATACATTTTAGGCATAGCTAGAGGTTTGTTATTTTCACCTGTGGGCCATTTGACAGAGTGGGCAATTCAGATGCTCAAAAGAAGCTCTTTTTAGGGTGAGATTAGTTTTAGAAACACACTTAATAACAAGTAATTGTACATTTAGAGTATGTCTATTCTACCCATTGGATCAGCAGGTAGTAATCAAACTATCGGGGATCGATTTATCGCGTCTCGTTGCCCGTACTCCACCTCGGCAGGAGGAGTAAACAGCATCGACGGGGGAGTATGATTCACCGCCATGAGGATGGCCAGGTAAGTCGACTAAGATACTTTGACTTCAGCTACGTGAATAGTGTAGCTGAAGTTGAGTATCTTAGATCGATCTCCCCACCCCCAGTGTAGACCAGCCCTTAGAAACTGATATGCATATGTGCAATGCCTACACCAAATCAAATAAATCTTTCTATGTAAAAAAAGTATTTTACCAAAAAGGAACTCAGGTAGTAAGGTCATGGGCACTGTATATAAACCTACATGGATTAACTAGATTAAAACATGTATATTATACTAGCTTCACCTTTCCCTTCCCAATTCCTTTCCTTTCTTTCCAACAACATCTGGTCGTCTTAGATATCACAACCTCTTGAAATTCAGTTCCTTTACTTGAGCAAGCTGAGCACTTTTTGCTTCTGTATATCGTACTCAGAATTCCAGTTAAAGCAGCAAAGAGTCCTGTGGCACCTTATAGACTAACAGACGTCTGTTAGTCTATAAGGTGCCACAGGACTCTTTGCTGCTTTACAGATCCAGACTAACATGGCTACCCCTCTGATACTAGAATTCCAGTTCGTATTGTTATTATATTGCTATCTTAAAATCAGATTTTAAAGCAGTTCAGCTGCCTAATTCTCATTCATTCCAATGGGAATTAGAATTTGTAAATCTGGTCCTTATTTTCTAATAATATTGCATCTCACAAAACTAGTTTTTAGGGTTCCCAATTTGCACCTGACACTGCTGTAATTGTTTGAGGATGCAACTGATGTCATTTGGATTATGCAAATCAGACAGAAGTTAATTTTTCAGAAGTACTCATCTTGGCCTAATGCTGCTCACATAGAAGTCAATGGTAAAACTCCTGTTGGCTTCGGTGGGAGCAGAGTTGGGCCAATGCTGAGTACTTTTGGAAATCCACTTTATTTATATCACTTGTTCTCTTCAATATTGTATCCACACTTTCAGACCATACCAAACCTTTTATGTTTAAGGGAAAAAAATAAAAGTCTTGATACTCTAGCTATGAAATGTTTTGATTTAAATAATATGAATGAAAATAGCACATTTCTCAGACTGGAAACTCAAGATCAGTACTTACAAGTTCTTGTACAATATTCTGTGGAATTCAACAAACCTGTTTTGTTAGAATTCAGATATACCTATCTCAGAGAACTGGAAGGGACCCTGAAAGGTTATTGAGTCCAGCTCCCTGCCTTCACTAGCAGGAACAAGTACCGATGTTGCCCCAGATCTCTATGTGGCTCCCTGAAGGATTGAATTCACAACCCTGGGTTTAATAGGCCAATGCTCAAACCACTGAGCTATACTACCCCCTCTGCATAATTGACTGTCCACCATTATTGTTTACTGTCCTCCATTTGCCTAGCTCCAGCGGCACTATTAAAATTAAGTTTTTTTGAACCTTTCCTGACAGTCTATAACATTGTGTAACTCATATTGAACCCACTGCAGTTTTGCTTCAGGTATTTTAATAAAATATGCTTCATATATTGCCTAAGAAGGGCTGTGTTTTAATTTAATAACTCCTCTCAGCTACACATTTTCAAAAAATTAACAGGTCTTCAGTTGTCAAAAATTTGATCAAACAGTGGCATCCAGCGGAGAATGCAGATGTATATTGCCAACAGGAGTAGCTGTGTCTATATCTCAGCTATGCTCATTTTATCAAAGTTTGAAAGTTAATAGAAAGCTAAAATTTTAGACTCAGGAATACATCTCCAATTTACAATATGCAGCAGCACTATTGTCTTTAATGAGTTCTTTAAATCCTTTCAGTCCCACCTGTGTTACCTTCACTCTATATCTGCCTCCTTTAGTTATTGCTGGACTGCTTTCATTTCATGATAGCACCATTTGAATCATTATCAGTTTCTGACAGTTGCTGCTGCTACTGCTATCTTCTCTGACCAAAAGCTACAATATTCAATACAACTCCTGCATATGTTGATAGGAAATACAAGTGATTAAAGCCCTTAAAGCCTAATTTATTGTGGATTGAATGTACATGCATACATTATGCCTAAATTTAAACAAATCTAGTCACATTCAAGACCAGCTATTTGAGAAATAAATCTTTTTCTTAGAGTTAACATTTTACTTTGCAAAAAAAAAAAAATCTAAAAAAAAAGTGCCGGAATCTTCTACTGCAGATGAGAGATAATGATAAAAAACTCAGTGCTTAAAAAATATTTCCATTTTATGACCTCTGATGTTGCCAACTTATTTTATAGAGGTATTTTCAAAAGAATTTTCTATTTCCATTAATACTTCTGTTTCTTGTCAGTATTTATTTAATGAGTCTATGGTGTACTTTATTTTTATTTTTAGTTGAAAAAAAATTGAATAATTAATTTTGTAACTGAAAAATAATATTGGAAAAAATACATGGGGATGATCTCCATCCTTTGTACACCCAAAATCCCTTTACCAGCTGCCTCTTCGATCTGAAAGAGAATAGTGACCTTAGCGTCCAAAATATGGGGGTTAGCATGAAAACCTCCAAGCTTAGTTACCAGCTTGGACCTGGTACCTGCTGCCACCACCCAAAAAATTAGAGTGTTTTGGGGCACTCTGGTCCCTCTGAAAAACCTTCCCTGGGGACCCCAAGACCCAAATCCCTTGAGTCTCACAACAAAGGGAAATAATCCTTTTTCCCTTCCCCCCTCCAGGTGCTCCTGGAGAGATACACAGACACCAGCTCTGTGAATCCAAACAGAGTGAATCTTCCTCTCTGTTCCCAATCCTGGAAACAAAAAGTACTTTCCTATTCCCCCAGAGGGAATGCAACATCAGGCTAGCAATCCAATACACAGATCTCCCCGATTCCTTCCTCCCACCAATTCCCTGGTGAGTACAGACTCAATTTCCCTGAAGTAAAGAAAAACTCCAACAGGTCTTAAAAGAAAGCTTTATATAAAAAGAAAGAAAAATAAGTACAAATGTTCTCTCTGTATTAGATGATACAACACAGGGTCAATTGCTTAAAAGAATATTGAATAAACAGCCTTATTCCAAAAGAATACAAATCAAAGCACTCCAGCACTTATATTCATGCAAATACCAAAGAAAAGAAACCATATAACTTACTATCTGATCTCTTTGTCCTTACACTTGGAAACAGAAGACTAGAAAAAAAAAACTACTTCTCCAAAGCTCAGAGAAAGCAGGCAGGCAGAAAACAAAAACTCAGACACTCAATTCCCTCCACCCAAAGTTGAAAAAATCCAGTTTCCTGATTGGTCCTCTGGTCAGGTGCTTCAGGTGAAAGAGACATTAACCCTTAGCTATCTGTTTATGACAGACCTAAGTTCCCTGCACCATTTACATATGGTGTAAGGGCCACTGTATTTACATAACTTGTGGAGTCCTTAGTCTTGGCCTACTTCCAAGTGTCTCTATGCACAAGCCTTTTGGGGGCCAGTGCTGGAAAACTTCTCTGCAGTGAAGAGCAATGTAACCCAGTCTCCCAAAAAGAATCTAAGGATGAAATTCAGGCTGTGTGGGAGGAGTCATCAGCAATTTGGCCATGTCTGGGAGGCATCCATATGCAGTCTGCACCATGGAGGAAGACTTTTTCTTGGCCCTGTCTAGGATTTAGGAACCAGCAGGGAAGGAGTCATCATGGTAGTTGGGAGTACATAACAACAATAACACGTTAGTGAAAGTAGTTTAGGGATTGCACTCACTTTTCTAAAAGTCCTTATTCCTAGCATAATTTCCATGCATAGAGCCCCATTTCTCAGGCTTTATTTTACAAGTGAAGTGAATATCAAAACTTCCATTGATTTCATTCCAATGACTTTAGTGGAAGCACATTCAAACCAAAGGGAACAAATTAGTTGCAAAATAATATCATCCAAATTAAGACATTAAGGACAGTCCTTTGCCATGGCAGCGCTTTAATGTCCCTGCAACTTTTGCCTCCCCTCAGCTGCCAATGGGCGGGGGCGGAGCAGAAAAGGGAGCAGCTGCCCTGGGCTGGCGATTTAAAAGAGCCCAGGACTCTTGATGCTGCTGCCGCTACTGCAGCAGCAGCATCGTAAGCCCAAAGCCCTTTAAATCACCACGGGAGCCCCAGGCAGCACAGGCCTGGTGGCCTGGAAGGACTGGCTGGGGGATGTTGACCCATGGCCCCTCCCCTTCTGCCCAAGGGCTCACCCCTTCCGGGGGCCGGAGCTAGCCCTGGCCCTGTACCGGTAAGTGTTCTGAGTTACTTTCACCCCTGTTCAGAAGTGATTTTATGTTTTCTTCCAAGTCAATGGATAAAAATATTAGATAGAGAAGGGCCCAAAACTGATCCTTGAGGGACCCCACTAGAAACACACCAGTAATGATTCCCCATTTACAATTGCACTTTGAGACCTATCAGTTAGGCAGTTTTAAAATCATTTAATGTGTTCCATCAATTTTATATCTTTCTAGTTTTTAATCAAAATGTCATGTGGTATAATCAAATGTCTTACAGTAGTCTGAGCATATTACATCAGTGCTATTATATTTATGAAGTAAACTTGTAATCTCTTCAAAAAAGATGTTACTTTGGGATGATCCAATTTTCATACACCCATATTGATTGTCAGCCAGGCACATCACGTCAGCCACTTACACAACCTAGTTAATTGTGCCTTGAATCACTTTGTTACTGCATCTATATAGATACTACATATAATCTACATTACCTGTATATAGTTTATTTGCAAGCACATATATAGATTGAAATATATAGCACTTTCCTATGGACACAAATGCACTGTATTGTATTTTATTCACTTGTATAGTAAAATACTGATGTATTCATGTCCAATTTCTGTCACCTGTAGGCAAAATTCCAAATAACACCCATGTGGCAAAAGGGTAACAACCTGCTGTGTGTTTGTGACTGTGAGAGCACATGAATTGGCCAGGCAATGTGGTACACTGGGTAGTGACTGAGGCACCCTGTGACACACCCATAGAAACTTTTCCTGGGAAGGACAGACTAAAGACCAAAGGAAGACTTCAGTATTTACCCCACAATTATCATGTTTGCTTATTTGAGAGATCTTCAGCAGCTTGTTAATACTAGGAGAGTCTAAAAAGGGCCTGTTGATACTATGCACTTTCCCAAAATATAACACCACCACCTATTTAAAATTAATAACAGTACCTAGCATTTTTCAGTGGCAGTTCTCAAGGGGCTTTATGAAGGAGATCAGTATTATCCCCATTGTTCAGATGGGAAAACTAAACTAAGGCACAGGGAGGGAAAGTGACTGGACCAGGGTCACAGAGTAAATCAGTGACAGAGCCAAGGTTTGAATGCAGGTCTCCTGAGCTCCAGACCATTGCCCTATCCACTAAAAGATAAAAGAGCTAATGGGTAATTAAATATTCTTCTTCGAGTGATTGCTCACATCCATTCCAGTTAGGTGTGCGCGCCGCGCGTGCACGTTCGTCGGAAACTTTTTACCCTAGCAACTCCAGTGGGCCGGCAGGTCGCCCCCTGGAGTGGCGCCGCCATGGCGCCCAATATATATCCCTGCCGGCCCACCCGCTCCTCAGTTCCTTCTTACCGCCGTGTCGGTCGTTGGAACTGTGGAGCGCGGCATAGCTGTCCTCCACGTCCCTAGCTCTCCTCGTTATCTATCGTTTATCTCTAGTACTATTGTAGTTGTTAATTAGATTGTTAAGTGTAGATAGTAGTAGTTAAGTTAAGTAGTTTGTAAATAGTTCTTCGCGGGGGGCTTAGCCCTTCCCGGCACCCGGCACCGGGCTCATGCCTGGTTCGCCGGGCTTCAAGCAGTGTGCGGCCTGCAAGAAGCCCATGCCTACCAGCGATCCCCACGACGCGTGCCTGAAGTGCCTGGGGGAATCGCACAGATCCGACAAGTGCCGCATCTGCAAGGCTTTTAAGCCAAGGACAAAGAAGGAGAGGGATCAAAGACTCCGAACTCTCCTTATGGAGGCGGCACTTGACCCGGCGGCTTCGCAGGCCGTGATCTCAGCGCCGGCACCGGATCGCACCGGCACCGAGAAGACTCCCCGGCACCGACCTTCTCCGGCACCGGGGACAGAGCCAAGGCCGTCGAAGTCTGCTACCCCGGCCAGGCAGACCCGACTGGAGCGCCCGGCCTCAACATCGGCCGCAGCGCCGCCGGCACCGTCGACTCCGGGCCCGGCGGGTCCGTCGAGTCCGGTGCCGCCGAGCTCCCCCATGAGATCTGGGGTTGAGATAGTGATCCCATCCACACCGGAGACCTTCACCTCGGCTCGGGACCTCATAGCCCTGACTGAGCCCACTCAGCTGCCACCCCCGGTACCTCCGGTGCGGGTCGTGTCCAGAGGCAAGCCCATGATGTCGGCACCGTCTCGGGACTCACGTTCACGATCCAGGTCCCGACACCACGGTCGCTCCAGATCCCGCCGCCGCTCGCAGTCCCGGCACCGCTCCCCTCAGCGGTACCGGTCGCACTCGCGGCGCCGGTCGACATCAAGACGATCGCGGTCGGACTCCAGCCGCCGATACCGGCACCGCAATTCCAGAAGCCGGTCCCGACGTTACTCGCCGCACCGGTCGACCTCCCGGCACCGAGCTGGTGGCAGGTCCCGGTCCCGGTCGACCTCCCGGCACCGAGCTGGTGGCAGGTCCCGATCCCGGCACCGAAGCGGCGCCCGGTACCGGTCCAGATCCCGGCACCGTGACAGAACCCGGTCCCGGTCCCGATCCCGGCACCGATATGACTCCCGGCACCGGTCCCCGGCACCGAGAAGATCGTCCGTGCCGACCCGCGCAGACCCTTACCATCCAGGGTCAGCCCCGCCATGGCCCTCTAGACAGCCGTCCGTATCTTCACAAGCGGACAGCGGGTATGCGCTGGGCACCGACCGGCAGGCGGCGCTGTTCAGCGATCCGCCACAGCAGGACCAAGGCCCGCAACAATGGGGATTCTGGACACCCTGGGCATACCATCAGGCCCAGGGCCCCCAACAGCTCCCTGCTAGGCCGGCGACTGCGGAGCGCAGGGCACCTGAAGCCTCGTTGTCTCGCCCCCCTCCCTCCCCGGACGGGGAGGAAGGGTCTAAGCAACAAGACTCCGCTTTGGCTCCTGAGGCAGAGGCGAGGGCCGAAGGAGACCCGCCGTTAGACACTCTCTTGCCGGGGGTCTCCTCATCCTCCTCCCCGGATGAAGCGGTGGCTGGTACCTCCTCCAACAGCCCCCCCCCCGCTGGATCTCAGGGCGCACCAAGACCTCCTCAGGCGAGTAGCTCAAAATCTGAGTCTGCAAGCCGAGGAGGTCTCGGAGATAGAGGATCCAATTGTCACCATCCTCTCAGCAGATGCTCCCACCAGGGTCGCCCTACCCTTCATACGAACCATCCAGGCCAACGCCAACACCATCTGGCAGTCTCCGGCCTCCATCCCTCCTACTGCGAAGGGCGTCGAGAGGAAGTACATGGCTCCTTCTAAGGGCTACGAGTACCTCCATGTGCACCCGACTCCGTGTTCACTGGTGGTTCAGTCAGTGAACGATAAGGAGCGTCATGGCCAAGAGGCCCCAGCCCCCAAATCCAGAGAGGCCAGGCGGATGGACCTCCTCGGCCGTAAGGTGTACTCGGCTGGGGCGCTGCAGCTCAGGGTCTCCAACCAGCAAGCCCTACTGAGCAGATACGCCTTCAACTCCTGGGTGGCAGCAGACAAATTCAAGGAGCTGCTGCCACAAGATGCTCGCCAAGAGTTTGCGGCCATCTTGGATGAAGGCAAGAAGGTCGCACGCACGTCCTTGCAAGCCTCTTTGGACACTGCAGACTCGGCTGCCCGTACCCTCGCGTCGGGAGTAACGATGCGTCGCATCTCCTGGCTGCAGGTTTCCGGCCTTCCGCCGGAGCTCCAGCATACTATACAGGACCTTCCTTTCGAAGGCCAGGGCTTGTTCTCTGAAAAGACAGACCCCAGACTCAAGAGTCTGAAAGATAACCGAGTCATTATGCAGTCCCTCGGGATGCACACACCAGTGACACAACGCAGACCCTTCCGGCCACAGCAACAACAACAGCGCAGGCCGTATTCCCAGTTCCGCCAGCGGCAGGACCTTAACAGGCGCCGCGGCAGGAATGGAAGGCGCAGGCATTCGGGGAACCAAGGGGGGCAGAACCAAGGCTCCTCTAAGCCCCCGCCTGGACCTAAGCCTTCATTTTGAAGGTGCGCCCGAGGGCGCAGTAACAGTTTCCCCAATGGATCCTTCCCCCCCGTTTTCCAACCGCCTTTCGTTTTTCCTCCCGGCGTGGTCCCAAATAACATCGGACCGCTGGGTCTTAAGCACGGTGCAGACAGGTTACCGCCTGCAGTTTGTTTCATTTCCTCCTTCCCGCCCCCCTTCCTCGTCCCTCTTCAGGGACCCCTCTCACGAGCAATTCCTTCGACAGGAGGTGCAGATGCTCCTCGGCAAAGGAGCTATAGAGGCGGTACCGGAGAACGAGAAAGGCAAGGGGTTTTATTCCCGCTACTTTCTGATCCCCAAGGCCAAGGGGGGCCTCAGACCTATCCTCGACCTGCGAGAACTCAACAAGTACCTGGTGAAGTTGAAGTTCCGCATGGTATCCCTGGGGACCATTATCCCATCCCTGGATCCGGGAGACTGGTACGCCGCCCTCGACATGCAGGACGCGTATTTTCACATTGCCATTTGGCCACGCCACAGACGTTTCCTTCGCTTCATGGTGGGCCCTCTTCATTATCAATTTGCAGTCCTCCCATTCGGCCTGTCCACGGCCCCGAGGGTGTTTACAAAATGCATGGCAGTTGTTGTGGCGCATCTTCGGCGCAATCGTATCCACGTGTTTCCTTATCTGGACGATTGGTTGATTCGGGGCACGTCGGAACAACAAGTCTGCAGCCATGTCCGCGTGATCACCGGCATGTTCGCCACTCTGGGCCTCTTAGTAAACACGGACAAGTCCACCCTCATTCCCACACAGAGGGTGGAATTCATCGGGGCCGTCCTGGACGCCACTGTGGGCAGGGCCTTGCTGCCATTGCAGCGGTTCCAGGCCTTGTCGGCGATCGTTCAACGACTGCGGACAGCCCCCTTGACGTCAGTGTGGACATGTCTAACCCTGTTAGGCCACATGGCGGCTTGCACCTTTGTGACCGGTTACGCTCGGCTCCGCATGAGGCCCCTCCAGTTGTGGCTCATCAATCATTACAGGCCGACAAGACAGCCGCTAGATATGTTAATCACAATCCCCCAGAGGGTATTAGATTCTCTCGGCTGGTGGCTAGACCAGTCCGTGTTATGTGCGGGTCTCCCTTTCCACCCACCTCAGCCCTCGGTGTCCCTAACAACGGATGCCTCAGATCTGGGCTGGGGGGCCCACCTGGGGACCCTGAGAATGCAGGGCCTGTGGTCCCAGGAGGAGGTGGGGCTACACATCAACCTGCGGGAGTTGAGAGCGGTCCGCCTTGCTTGTCAAACGTTCTGTCATCAGCTTCAGGGTCGCTGTGTCGCGGTGTTCACCGACAACACGACGACCATGTATTATATCAACAAGCAGGGCAGCACCAGATCCTCCCCCCTCTGCCACGAGGCGATACGACTCTGGGACTTTTGTGTAGCCCACTCCATTCACCTCATGGCTTCCTTCCTCCCCGGAGTACGGAATACGCTGGCGGATCGCTTGAGCAGATCCTTCCTGTCGCACGAGTGGTCCCTTCGCCCGGACGTCGCCCTCTCCATCTTCCGGAGGTGGGGTTATCCCCAGGTGGACCTATTCGCGTCCAAGGGGAACAGGAAGTGCCAAGCGTTCTGCTCCTTTCAGGGCAGGGAGCCCGGGTCGATAGCGGATGCCTTCCTCATTCAGTGGTCGACCCACCTGTACTATGCGTTTCCCCCATTCCCTCTGGTCCACAGGGTCCTTCTGAAGGTGCGCAGGGACAGGGCTCACGTCATCATGGTAGCCCCGGCATGGCCCAGACAGCACTGGTACCCCATGCTGCTGGACCTGACCATAGCCGACCCAGTTCCCCTGCCCCTTCATCCGGACCTGATTACCCAGGAGCACGGGACCCTCTGTCACCCGGACCTGCAGTCGCTGCACCTAGCGGCGTGGCTCCTGCGTGGCTGACTGGCTCTGAGCTGCGCTGCTCCACGCCGGTGAGGGAGGTGCTCTTGGGCAGCAGGAAGCCGTCCACGAGAGCGACATATTCGGCCAAATGGAAACACTTCTCCTGTTGGTGCGTGGAGAGAAATCTCCGCCGTATGGAAGTTTCGGTAGCCGACATCTTAGACTACGTTTGGTCCCTCAAAGGGCAAGGTCTGGCCATATCGTCGTTGCGAGTCCACCTAGCAGCTATCTCCACCTTTCACCCGGGTGCGGATGGTCGCTCTGTTTTTTCTCACCCAACGGTGTCTAGATTCCTTAAGGGGCTGGAACGTTTATACCCTAACGTCCGTCCCCCTGCTCCAACCTGGGATCTTAACCTGGTGTTGTCCCGGCTCATGGGACCCCCCTTTGAGCCGTTAGCTACTTGCTCCCTGCTATACCTCTCTTGGAAGACTGCCTTTCTAGTAGCTATCACCTCAGCTAGACGGGTGTCGGAGCTCCGGGCTCTTGTGGTGGACCCCCCATATACGGTCTTCCACAAGGACAAGGTGCAACTGAGACCGCACCCTGCCTTTCTCCCCAAGGTGGTCTCAGCCTTCCACGTCAATCAAGAGATATTCCTCCCGGTTTTTTTCCCGAAACCTCACTCCTCAGGCAGGGAGCAGCAGCTCCACTCGCTTGATGTCCGTAGGGCTCTCGCGTTCTACGTGGAGAGGACCAAGCCCTTCCGCAAATCCCCCCAGCTTTTCGTGGCAGTAGCGGACCGCATGAAAGGGCTTCCTATCTCCTCCCAGAGGTTATCCTCTTGGGTAACGTCCTGCATCAGGACCTGTTATGACTTGGCCCGTGTCCCTACGGGCCGTGTGACTGCGCATTCTACCAGGGCGCAGGCGTCGTCGCTGGCTTTCCTCGCCCGTGTGCCCATCCAGGAAATCTGTCGGGCAGCGACCTGGTCATCGGTCCACACCTTTGCTTCCCACTACGCCCTGGTCCAGCAGTCAAGAGAGGATGCGGCCTTCGGAACTGCAGTGCTCCATGCCGCGACTTCTCACTCCGACCCCACCGCCTAGGTATGGCTTGGGATTCACCTAACTGGAATGGATGTGAGCAATCACTCGAAGAAGAAAAGACGGTTACTCATCTTTGTAACTGTTGTTCTTCGAGATGTGTTGCTCACATCCATTCCACACCCGCCCTCCTTCCCCACTGTCGGAGTCGCCGGCAAGAAGGAACTGAGGAGCGGGCGGGCCGGCAGGGATATATATTGGGCGCCATGGCGGCGCCACTCCAGGGGGTGACCTGCCGGCCCACTGGAGTTGCTAGGGTAAAAAGTTTCCGACGAACGTGCACGCGCGGCGCGCACACCTAACTGGAATGGATGTGAGCAACACATCTCGAAGAACAACAGTTACAAAGATGAGTAACCGTCTTATATTTCAGCTCCCAAATATTGTTATCCATTTTTTGTGAATGTCTATTTTTAAAGATGTATTTCACCAATGGTTTTAATCAGATTTTCAAGGACAGAAAATCTCAAGTTAAAAGAACTGTACAAAAGCTGCAAATGTTATAAGACTTTGCTAGAAAAACATTCAAGGCTGATCTAGAAAGCATATACTGTACTTCCATGAGTTTTAAGTAAGTTTAGAGATAGGAGCACATTCAATCCACTCTTCTTGCACATATCTGTCTCAGCTATGCCTGGACCACATTAAGATTAGAAAGAATGATATGGCTTGATCTATGAAGGGTGATGAGGGAGGCATACATCAGTGAAGTGGGTGAATAACAAAGGCAAGTGAATAAAAGAGACTTCAACACACTGTAGGATGATTCAGTTTTCTCCTTGATATTAATAAATTAATAAGATTTGTACTATGCATAATTGGAAGGTTTTCTTTGTAGTGAGACAAATTCTGATATTATTTGTATACCAGTGTAACTGAGAACAGCCCATTTAGCCCATTGTCTTTACATAGTGTGCAATATATCTCCTTAGGATTTTGGAATAATAATATGAAAGAGAAAAGAGATGAAAGTGGAAAACACATGTAAAAATTGCTTATTGGAGCAGGTCTTTGATGAAATAAAGATAAAATGGCTGATTCCTTCCAGACATCATTAATATTCTTTGCACTCTGGGATGTGCAGTAGATGCCATCTAATGTCAGCCTTGTTTCCCTTAATTATATTGACAATCAGAGATTCAGATAGTGGAAATTGTTAGGCACTTACTGTTATAGAAAAACAGCCAAGATGCCCAAGGAGTCTTCTCTACCTGAGTAGGTCAATTGCCCTAATATCCAAGGCAATTATCTCAACTTCTTGCCTAGCCTCAAGGGCATTTTCAGAGGATCAAGTAAATACAGCTAGAAACTGGCTTCAGAACAACCAACATGGAATCCTGTATTGGGAACGATGCAACAGTTTTCTGTTCAAGATCTCACAAATGCTCGTCTCCCTCACAGTTTGATCAGTATTACAATATATTAGTTTTTGACGTCTTGAAGGACATAGAAACAAAAATATGATGCTATAATTACTATAACTACATGTTTTTGCCCTTTTGGGGGAACAAAAATGATAGTAGTATTCTTCCAACAATGTGCAGTAGTTCCAGTTACGATAACAAAGGCAGGCAGGATGCAAGAAATGTACACATTAAGGTCTTAATTCTGCAAATTAAGTTGTGTTAAACTATCATTACATGAGTAATCCCATTGAAGTTTATTGACTAGCTCCATACGCATCATTACAAGAATATCTGGTCCAAAGGCTCAATGTAGTGACTTCGGTTAACATTTTCAGAATTGATTTAGGCTCTTAGGCCCAGATTTATAAGGTGTTAAGGCATTGATCTACTCAGTATTGTAAAGCTTGTGGCCTGGATCTTTAAAGGCATTGAAGTGGCTATCTTCTTCTTTAGGTACCTAAGTCATCCATTTACACCCCACTGACATTTTCAAAGCTGCCACTCACCTGCCAACAAACATCTATGTCTCCTAGTTGCCTACATTTCTTCTGGTTGGCATTCACAAAGCTGCCTAAGCCCCGGCACCACTTCACAGCTAATGAGCTGTTCTGAGCCCTAGTTCAAGCCAACACTCCAGAACGCCCAAAGCGGGATACTCAAAGTAGCCTGTCTTGCCAGTGAGATCTGATCCTGTATACATGCTCTGAACACACTTAAGATCTGATAACTGTCAGACCTGCAGCAGGAGGACTGGGTGCAGTCACAATAGGTGAGTCAGCAGAGCACCCACACAAAAGATATAGTCCCAAGAGGAAATACAGGATGAGTGTGAGAGAGTTATTGAGTCTTACTATGAAAGACAGTAGAAGAGGGAAAGAGAGAGAACAAGATGGTTTCAGCTGCAATGGGCAATGGGTAAATAAGTGACTGGGCTTGGGGGACTAACTACAAGAGAGGGTTCATGGCTGAGAATTGCGAAAGGAAGGAGGAATCTATATAATCCCTTCTCCTTAGCATTTCAATGCTGGCTATTTTAGCCTGCTGGCTTTTGAAGATCCCTTTCTTAGGTGACTAACTCTTCCTATGTATTGTATAGGGAGTCTGGGTGCCTTGTTTGGGGCTGAGGACTCCACCTGGTAGCAATCTGCCTAGGCCTGGGGCTAGGTGTTGCAACATTAAGCAGAGCAATACCTAAATGCCTTTGAGTATCTGGACCTTAAGCACACTTGAAAATTTTACCCTGGGTCTCATACGTGGTTGAACATACAAGCCACACAATTTTCTTTCCTTCTTTTCTTCATCAATTAAATGTCTTGGTAAATCATAAATAGTAGATGTAGAAGAAAGTGGATGGTAGGTCCTTGATGTATGTAACAATAACACTGGCTTAGCTGTTTTTTTCAGAATGATTGCCCTCAGGATATCACAGTGGACATAAGATTGTGTCTAAACATACAAATATAACTTTTGAAATTTTTACTGTGTTCAGCTGGAAAAATTTTCATCAAATGTTAAATGTGGGGGCTTTTGTCATCAGCAGATATAATAGCTATTTCAGTGGTGGGAGCAGAAAAACAGAGTTTTGTACAATAAGTATCAATTTTTTAGTTTGGCATTCTCGTGTTCATACCATACTATTCTTCACATTTTAATTCGACGTACAGCATCTCAGTGGCACTAGAATTTGGTAGCAAAAGAAACAGAGGGTCAGGTAGAAACATGCCTGTCTTGTTGATATCTGATTGATATTAGAGAACTTTCAGAACATCCAGGAGTGGGACTTTGGCATAAGCTCAAGGACTTTTTCTTTTGAGTATTTCCTTTCATGATGTGAGCATTAAAAGTAGTTAGTAGGTTTTGAACTGGACTCAAAATCCAGATTCTCTTGTTATTTCAAGGGCTAGTTTCAAAGTTATATTCAAACCACATACATTTCTGTATTCTTTCATGCATAGGTAACATGATAAAAATTAGATATAAGCCCTAGATGGGGAATTCTATTCAAGTGTTACACATGTTAAATGGTCTGCATCAGGAGGAATATTCAGATGCCCATCATATGTAAACATGTTGTTAATAAATTATTGACATTTAAAATGTGGAATATTAACGTTTTTTTATGAGGCACATTATAAATGTTAAATAAATTAACCTCTTCTCATTTTAAGCTTCTTCTACTACTCTTTGGTTGTATGAGGTATGTCCTGCTGTGATTTACTATCTGCCTCTAGTTTTGAAAGCTAATATCCTACATAAAGACATCAGCAGGTTGAAATTTAGACATTAAACATCACCTGAGCCAGTCACTGTTGGATTCCCAAAATAAGAATGGTTGATTTTTGTCCCGTGAATATTAAACTCACATTGATTCCGTTCCACTGACTTTAGTGGAAGCACATTCAAACCAAAGGGAACAAGATTAATTGCAAAATAATATCATCCAAATTAAGAAAGCAAATTTATTGTAAGGAGAAATACATTGAATGATTTTAAATAAAACATATGTGAAGTTACATTTAATAATTTGATAGAATGTGGTACAAATTAAAATAATCACAAGGTCAAATAAGAAATTTTCTAATTACATGGTACTAAATGTTTTACATACAGCTTTGAAACTCTAGTGAATCACTAGGTGATAAGAAGAAAAGCAAATAAATCCTAAGAATTTTTTAAAATTACATTGCATCTGTCAATTCACTTTTTCTCCATGCATGAGTTATTGTACTAATAATTTGTTGGCAGTGTCATAACATTTTTCCCAGATCTGGACCTTCGCGTCCAAAATATGGGTGTTAGCATGAAAACCTCCAAGCTTAGTTATCAGCTTGGACCTGGTAAAGCTGCCACCAGCCAGGAATCTATACAGTGCCTGTCGCACTGTGGTCTCCCCAAAACCTTCCCTGGAGGACCCCCAGACTCAGATTCCTTGAGTCTCACAACAAAGAAGAATAAACCATTTCCCCACCCCGTCCTCCTCTCCAGGTGTTCCCTCCCTGGGTTCCTGGAGAGATATACAGAAGCAAGCTCCGTGAATCTAAACAGAGAGACTCCACCCTCCCTGTTTCCAGTCCTGGAAAACACAAGTACCCAGAGCTAATCTCTCTTCCCCCCTCACCCAGAGGGTATTATCATAACCTTAGTCCCAGATTTGGACCTTAGCGTCCAAAATATGGGGGTTAGCATGAAAACCTCCAAGCTTAGTTACCAACTTGGACCTGGTACTTGCTGCCACCACCCAAAAAATTAGAGTGTTTTGGGGCACTCTGGTCCCCCCTGAAAAACCTTCCCTGGGGACCCCAAGACCCAAATCCCTTGAGTCTCACAACAAAGGGAAATAATCCTTTTTCTCTTCCCCCCCCAAGGTGCTCCTGGAGAGATACACAGACACAAGCTCTGTGAATCCAAACAGAGTGACTCCCCCTCTCCGTTCCCAGTCCTGGAAACCAAAAGCACTTTCCTCTTCACCCAGAGGGAATGCAAAATCAGGCTAGCAAATTCAACACACACAGATCTCCCGCTGATTTCTTCCTCCCACCAATTCCCTGGTGAGTATAGACTCAATTTCCCTGAAATTTCCCAGAAAAGAAAACTCCAACAGGTCTTAAAAGAAAGCTTTATATAAAAAAGAAAGAAAAAATACATACAAATGGTCTCTCTGTATTAAGGTGACAAAATACAGGGTCGATTGCTTAAAAGAATATTGAATAAACAGCCTTATTCAAAAAGAATACAAATCAAAGCACTCCAGCACTTATATTCATGCAAATACCAAAGAAAAGAAACCATATAACTTACTATCTGATCTCTTTGTCCTTACACTTAGAAACAGAAGATTAGAAAACAGAAACTACTTCTCCAAAGCTCAGAGAAAGCAGGCAGACAGAAAAAAAAAACTCAGACACAAACTTCCCTCCACCCAGAGTTGAAAAAATCCGGTTTCCTGATTGGTCCTCTGGTCAGGTGCTTCAGGTGAAAGAGACATTAACCCTTAGCTATCTGTTTATGACAGGTATGCAAAGTCAGGCTTAGTAAATCTAACACAAAGAGATTTTCCTCCTGACTTCTTCCTTCCACCAATTCCCTGGTGAGCTGCAGACTCAATTTCCTTGAGTCCCCACTAAAGAAAAACTCCAACAGGTCTTCAAAAGAAAGCTTTATATAAAAAGAAAGAAAAGGACATAAAAATGGTCTCTCTGTATTAAGGTGACAAATACAGGGTCATTTGCTTAAAAGAAAAAAAATGAATAAACAGCCTTATCCAAAAAGAATACAATTTAACACATTCCAGCAACTACACACATGTAAATACAAAAGAAAACAATATAAACCTTATTGTCTTACTATCTTTGTACTTACAACTTGGAAACAGAAGATTAGAAATCTGGAGATAGAAAAATCACTCTCAGAGCTGAGAGGGTCAGACACAAGACAAAGAACAAAGAACTCACACACCAAAACTTCCCTCCACCCAGATTTGAAAAAGTCTTGTTTCCTGATTGGTCCTCTGGTCAGGTGTTTCAGGTTACTCCTTTCTAGGTGAAAGAGACATTAACCCTTAGCTATCTGTTTATGACAGGCAGAACTTAGACATCAGGAGAGTTTTAATTTAAATAGTTTCTCTCATTGTCCATCACTTTCCTGATTCTGGCCCTCTTATTGTAGAATAAAGTAAACAGTGGCCTCTAAAGAGGTCAGTCAGACAATTTCTTTGGTATGCTTTTAAAGAATTTAATTGGATCTTTTCATTCTAAGTGAGTATTTTCACACATGCTACGTGATAAAGTCTTATGTTGACTTTCCGAGTTTGTAAAACCATCTTGAGTTTTTTAATTAAAAAAAATATTGCCTCAATGCTAGAAACAAGGAAAACAACATTTCCAATTAATGGAGTTTTTCAGTAACAACTGTCTTTAAAAGATATCCCAAAATTAAAAGACTACCCATTTATAACACCTTTTCAATATATCAAAACGTTGAAAAAATGAAAAACCAAGCTGTATACATTTTATTTTTGAAGAATCAGTTTCTGAACACAGCAAACATATGTATATGTGTGCATATATCATAAATTGACTGATTCTTTCAATTTTAGTCAAGAACTCAAGCTATGGGTTTCAGCCAAGATCCATTGACCTATTTTTACATTTTTGTCTTGCAGATATGCTTCATTAGCAAAACCTGTGTATCCAGTTGCAAAAATCTCCATGCTAATATGCATTTTATTACTCATGAACATCTGGGGAATAGGAAAATGAGATGGTGTGTTCCTGCTAGCAGTAATATGTATATCTCTTGTGTATTTCTTTGAATTCACTTCTGTTTAGGATATAGGGTCATTGTTTTTTTTTTATTTTTTTTGAAGGTGGGGCCGGGGGGGGAATAGCCTTTTTTCCAGCTGTTTCTCTTTAGTTCTTGTATGATGATGGTAATTCTATTCAAGTGGATGGGCCTGATCCTTTCAGACACTGGTGGGTCCCCACTGATTTTAGAGGGCATTAAAGGGAACTGGCATGCTAAACCTGTTTGGTAATGGATGTATGTTGTTTAGTTTTTGTTTTGGTTTACTGTGTTTAAATGTAATTGTTCTCAGGAAAAGTGATTATATTTTTATATTATGGGAAAGAATGAGAGTCAAAATCCTGCAGAGTAGAGCTCTAATGCTTTTATTTGGTAATCTTCAAAGATATTCTATAGTATTCCCCCTTTATGCTCATTGCTCGACATAAGAAAATTTAACCACATATTTTATTTGCCATTTTTCTTCCCATGGTAAAATACAACCAACCAATCAGCCAATAAATGAACCGAAGTTATTTTCAAATCAACCAAATATATATATTTTTTTCCTGATGAAAATTATACAGCTAGAAGGACCAATCTTTGTGAAGTGCTGAGCATCTCCTGACAAGTGTAGTGCTTGTAATGCCTTCTGAAGTCAAAGTCCTATGAGTAGATCAAGACCATCCCTGCACCCTCTGCCCAGGTCTATGTGCAGATAGCATATTCTGTCCTTCAGTTTTCCACGCTTGTGTGGAAAGGGGTGCCAGCTTTAACCTCATTCCTCACCCTTCTCTGGATGCTGCAGATGACTCTCTGTAGATCTGGAGTCTATGGTGGAGGGAGGAGGTGGAAACATGGTGGGCTGGTGGAGAATTCCAAAGTAGAGATGAGAAGTCTAACATAAACTAAAATCATTATCTGCTGTTAGATAGCACCCTCTGCTTCAGATAATTTTTTTGAGAGAGCTTCAGGTACCATTGTCTGAAAGCTGACATTCTGATCCAAAGCTACTGAAGTCGATGGGAGTCTTTCAACTGGCTTCAACGGGCTTTGGATCAGCATCTTACTCATCCTAGGCATATGCATGTCTTGATAATCATATGTGTTTGGATATAAGTTTAAAATGTGTAAACATACTTTGTGTAGGTTATGAACAGAAGTGGATCTTTAGGATAGGACTGAAAACATGTTGTAGGGCCTCTTTCTGTTCTCATACAAATATAAATCAGAAATAAATCAGCTGAAGCCAATGGATTTATTGTGGTGTAAAATCAGTACTAGATTAGCATCAATCCTGAGGTATTCATGTTAAAACAAGCAATTGAAGAGAGCTGCTTCCACTACTTGATCCAGACAAAGGCTTCTAGTTCTTTTCCGAAATGAAAGAAAAATATAAGAAGGCTAGGAGGAAATTCCAAACAACAATAAATACAAGAACAAACAGCAAGTCTAGGGCATTTCATAGTGATAGATATAACTCCTTTCACCTTCTTATTACGTCCTCAAAAAGTAGGCAGGGAAGTATGTGACAAGCACATTGATTCACAGTGATTTTTCACATCACTTCATTTGGAAAAAGCAAGAGTCCTTTTTTAGTCCTTGCAAAGGAGAAAATACCCATTTGTTCAAGGACTGAATTAAGACCAATAGATTCGGCTCTATCTGAAAAAGGAGAGAAATTAATAAACAAAAATACCCATACATCATTTTATATTTCCAGTAAGGGGAAAATATTTTGTTATGTACTGTAGGTATGTAATATGTTAAGTTATGTGCTATCGAACTACAAATGACAAAACACCATCTCCATGCTGAAATGTAAAGTAGTAAATAGCTATAATGAAGCTCATTATGCCTTTGTTTGCAGCTAGGAGAACAGCAATCAATTCACAAAATGGTATTCACAGCTGAAACTAAATGGTGAACTGGCAAGGTGCAATTGAGTAAGTGTCATAGTTATTCATGATCTTATATCTTGAGAGTTTGTCTGCATTTTAATTACTAGAGGGCACTTAATATCTAAGTCTGATAAAATATAGAAGCATTGTACCCATGTGCCAATATATTTTTATAAATATAAGGAGTGGGCATTGTTGTTTTTGGACTTCAGGCAGCAGATGTTTTAATTTTCTCTTCTAGAAAAACTATTTCAGTTACAGTTTTACTCCAGTCAATCTCAGTCAGATTTTTAATTTTCACAGTGCTATACATTAGCAACATCATACAAATATTTTGCAATCATATTTTCCGTGTGAAATTTTGCCTAATTACAATAAATTTTGATAAATGACTTGGTATAGCATTGCAAAATGTTAGTTTTGTAGTTTTTATTTGGTCCTTGCCCAAAAGTCCTTTGCACAAAGTGATTTGAAGTTGGTTTGTTTGCTTGTTTTGATTTTACAAAATGAAAACTATTCTTCTCGTCAACAAACATTTAAAAAACTTTATAGAAAAAGGGATTGTATCACTTTTTTTCAGACTTAGTGAAAGCCCAAGATTTGGGGTTGCTTTAAATGTGAAATTATTCACGGAGTGCTACATTTCAGTCCCATATACTGATTAGGCAGGAGTGGTCAACCTGAGCCTGAGAAGGAGCCAAAATTTACCAATTGATGTTGCCAAAGAGCCATGGTAATATGTCAGCGGCTCCCAATCAGCACCTCCCCCTCCCTTCCCCCACCTCCCAATCAGCTCTTTTGTGACATGCATGAGGCTTTAGGGGGAGGGGGGGAACAAGGGCATGGCAGGATCAGGGGAGGGGGCAGGAAGAGATGGAGTGCGGTCAGGGCCTGTGGCAGAGCCAGGGGTTGAGCAGTGAGCACCCCCTGGCACATTGAAAAGCTGTTGCCTGTAGCTCCAACCCCGGAGTCGGTACCTATACAAGGAGCCGCATGTTAACTTCTGAAGAGCCACATGTGGCTCTGGAGCCACACGTTGTCCATCCCTGGACTAAGGCAATTATTCTGCTGCTGCTTCTGTATGAATGCACCTCAGATGGTGCCCCTGAAAACCACCTTTGTGATTGTCCTTGCTGAACTGGGATTTAGGTTAGCTATCTGGCTTATACTGAAATCATGACCAAAGTCCCACTGATTTCAATGAGAGCAGGAATTAGCTCTTAAAAAATCTTCCTCACAGATTTGTCAGTTGTGACTTGAACAACAAATCCTTCATCTTTCAATTCCAAGAAAATAAATATTTCATCAAAACTCCCTTCTTCTCACCTTTTTGACCCACAATAGCCAAGCAGTTTCCTATGATGATGCATGAATTGTATGGGCCAAATTCATCCCTACTAAGAAGACTTCAGCCCCATATATTTGTGAGCGTGGAGTCAGTGTGAGCAACTATGAGAAAAGGTGAGTTGGTTATAAAAGTCCAAGGGCCATGAAGGCAAGGTTAATTTGTTTTGTCTGATGTACTCCTAGGGGAGTTTCATTAGTTATTTGCTATAACGTAGATTATTCTTTAGAGGCAGATATTCTGTATATATATTTGAAAAGGATAAAAATAATTCTTTCCTCTGTGTAAAGTCTCTCTAAATTAGTTTGAATTAATTTATCCAGAATAATGTTAAATAAAAGGTGAAACAATGTTTTAAATCTAATTGTGTTTAATTTTCTTTTTTTAATGAGAAACTGACCCCTGCACTCTTCTTCACTGTAGAATAATTACTATCTGCTATTACTAACACTTCCAGAAATAAATGATCTAGTTAGGATGAAAATTAACAAGCAAGGCTGATGGAGCTGCCATGAACACATTCTTTAGCTTCAGTTTCATCTGACATTGTTCACTCTCTCCCCTACTAGGTAGTATCTTAGGGAGTTTATACTTAAAGAGTATTTACTCACTGATCATTGAATGCTTTAGTTGTTTCACTGGATTTGGAAAAAATAGTCAACTAGAACAAAGGAATGTAACTGTCGTATTTGGTAGAGACTCAAGTGATCTATGTGATGGTAACTTAGTAAAATTGATGATACTGTACTAAACTGGAATAATGCAGTTTAGCAATTTTTTAAAAATTAATTAAAAGCAACATAATCTGTTAACTTAGTGTATGCTTTGATTTAAGAAATGTAATGTATTGAAAATTAATACAGGCCATTATTTCTATTATGGTCACTGACAGTGTGGTTTTTCATAAGCATAAAATGGAATCTTAATACCTCAATTTCATAAATATTAGTTTATGTAATTTCTTACAAATGGTATCTGATTTTCATGAATATTTTTTTTTCAGGTAGGTCCATCCATGCTGTTTCTGTCCAGACAGAAGCGAGAACAGAATGTGTGGTTACTATTAAAGACAATACAGACACAGTATTTTGGGGGAAATCTACATTTATTTTCTTTACTTATATATAAACTTTGCTATTATACCATGTATATTACTTTCTATATGGAGTACAATGTCATCAGAAGAGCAAGGAGGGTATGTGGCTTCAAGACCACATCATAGGAACCACAAAATCACACCATGCCAGCTGACAATGCCAGCTTATAATAATGATTTTTTAATCTCTTCTTTTGAAGAATGTGTCTCTGTGGTAGCTTTTCCCCTTGGCAATGTTCTAATATTCTTTAGTAAGTGAAAATGAAATTTTTAGAGCTTTGAAAGGGAGCTACGGGATTTTCTTCTCAGACAAGATGGTAGTTGCCGGTATTTCCTAGATCCGTTACAACTAGATTTGATGTTTTAAGATTACTTGATATTTATTTAAACGCTATTAATAGTTGGTCTTATGTTGGAAGCCTTCATTTGTTTCATCCAGTGACTGGATCTCAACTCTTAGAACTTCATTTGTAACAGGAAATTAAACTGCTGATTGCCAGTTCATTGAAATACTCTGTTGGTTTTATTAAAATGCATCATTGTGATATTATTTAATTATGTTACTTTTTGGTCAGTGTTAAATCTCTGGAATGATGGAGATTTTGCATGATTTCTCCAAACATTGTAGGCTATTTGGAAGGCATCGTCACATCAGGAACTTGTATTTAAGATGAAAAATTTCCAAGAAATATTTGAGGTTTGGGTTGATTGTAACTTCTAATCCTTTTGCTTGCTTCTCTATCCTCCCTTTACTTTCATGGACCTATACTGTCTTTGTTTTCCTCCTACATCACTGACATCCCTCCCTTTCCTATTCTCTAGCTGGTGTCCTCAGGGCTCCATTGTTGGCCCATTCCTTCCCCCCGCCCCGCTTCAACTTTTTGTCCTTTGACCTCATCCACTCATATTACTACTCAAATATGCTACTATCTCTGTGCCAATAATTCACAAATCTACTGCTCCAAACATTGCTTCTCTCCAAAGCTCTTGACTAGCTTTTTGACATATCCTTAATATCCTGCTGCCAGCTCAGTCAAAACGCAGCACAAGAAGAGATTTCCCCCCTACTTTTCCTCACTTCTCTATTGCTACTTACAGAAATACTGCTCTCTTGTCAGCCAGGATCGCAATCTCAACCTGTGTTTCATCTCTTCTTTCTCTTCCCTCAGGTATACAGACACCCCCTGACTTACGCAGCCGTTCTGTTCCAGAAAGCCTTGCATAACTCGAAGTTTGCATAAGTTGGGAACATATACCCGTACCTTATGCAAAAATTTCCACAACTCAAAAATCTTATTTCTGGCCTATGGAACTTTTTCCATAAGTGTGAATTTGCATAAGTCAGGTCTTGCGTAACCTGGGGAGCATCTGTATCCAAGCAGCCCCAAATCCTGTTATTTTTCTCTTCACAGCATCTCTAACGACACCTACCTCTAAAATGCTTGAAAATTATTGGTTATATTGTGCCTACAATAATGCAACCTCCTCCTCTCTGGCCTCTTCATTTTCCACCCATATCTCTTCCAGACCATTCAGAACTCTGCAGTTAAAATTGTCTTCCTTGAAAATAGATTAGAAAATGTCACTCCCTTCTTTGAGCCCCCTCAATGGCTCCCTATCACCTTCAGTATAAAGTTCCAGGATATCAATAGCCATCAAGGTGCTGCAGAATTCTGTCTCAAGCACAAGAGAACATTTGAAAAGGAACTTGTAATGAACAGTAATGTAAGAAGCAGAGAAAATAGAACCCAAACAACTGAAATCAGAGGGTCCCCAGGTACCACACGGCCACAGACCCATATGACAATATTGAAACTTAAATTATCCATTTGGGGTGGATTCTTGAAAAGCAGTCAGTGTTGGTCTAACTGCTTCTGTTGAAGTCACTGTGGGCTAGATTCACAAAGGAACTTAGGTGTGGAAATGCTCCTTCAATCTCTCCTGTTGAAGCTATTCCAATGTGGATAAATAATTTTAAAAAGTCACTGGAGAAGAAGGATTGGATCCTGAGTCTCCCATGTGAGTTCTCTAAGCACCAGGCTACAGCTATTGTCATTCTCTATGTCTCTGTTGCCCAATGTTTAAACTGTTTCACTGTCTCTAAATGATGAAAAAATCATTGGACCAGAGAGAGAGAGAGAGCAAGCATGCTCTAAGCACACTTACCAGATCAAACCCTGCAGGTGAGTTGGGCAAGGAATACTTATCTTCCTGGTTTGTTCATTCCTCTGGGGCTTAGGCATCTGAATGGCATGCATTGGACTGTGGTGTGCATGCTCAGAGGCAGAAACTTAGGTGCGTAGGGAACTTCTGCTGCAAAATTGTAGGTGCCTAAAAGGTATGGGAGCAGCTGAACAGGGGCTTTATGAATCCCAGTGGGGCCTGATTGTGAAATTTAGTTTTCTGAACTGGCAGTTAGGTCCCTAAATCCTTTTGTGAATCTAACCCTGGGAACTTTTTTTCATTTACTTCACTGGGAGTAGACTTAGGCCAACACTGAGAGCTTTTGAAAATCCCACTATAGGTTCTGAGTCCTGTGCAAAATATTGTCTTTCACTTCCCATCTTAAACTGTTAGAAACAGCTGTTGTGTTCCCATCTCAGAGGTGGCTGAAGTTCAAGGTGAGTAAAAGGACTCTTGTGTATATTGGGCAATCTCCTTACTAAGGTTCTTACTCAGCCAAACTCTCACTATCTTTCATGGCAGTTTTCCTGAGTAAGGACATCTGGACTTGGCTCATAGTTTGCAAAATCCACTGGTATCAAGACACCACACTTTAACATTATTTGTGAATCCAGTCTTATACAGATATACTATTATTATTATAGTCTATTATAATAATTATATATATAAAAAAATCATTGTCCTATTGCATTTATTCAGTAATGGAAGGGCTGGTCAGGCAGAGAGTTACATTTGTCTTTTCTAGGAAAGTTAGGTATATTTTTCTTCCTGTTCTTGTATTGTTACATAGCATTTATGCATGTAACCTGAAGGGAAATAAAATGATAATACCACCATCCAAAGGTTCAAATTAGCCTCTCTGTCAGTAAACAACATCCTTTCATTGAACATTGTTGCATTTAAGAGCTAATACATATGACCTAGTCTACACTTGCACTAGTGCTTTTTTTAAGCACTTTTAACCAAATGATCTCTGACATCTCCAGACATGCATAGCAGAGAGCATTTAAACTATTAACAAACACTTAACTATCTCTAAAGACTTATGCTTTCTACTTGGGGAAAAACATCTAATAAGATACTACATAAGTCCTTTGAAACTGCTATGCAAAGATGAAATAACCTGGAAATGGAAACTTGAATATATACAGGTATTTTGTACTGGTACATCTTGCTGTAAATTGATTAGATAGTATAATATACAGCATTGTATATTAAAACTGAGTCTTAAATTGCCACATTATGAAAACTATCACCTGCTTCCATTGGTGTTAATAACAAAATAACCCTTAATTTACTGGGAGCAAGATTTTGCCCTAGAACAGTAGAAATAGCAACAGAATGATCTTTTAAGTAAAGAATAACATATATGTTATGGGACCTAATGCATATTATGGGATTGGTACATGACTTGTCTGAAATTTGGGATTTTGGCAAATTTGGCACTGATTTATACCCCAGGTGAATATTAAAGAGAAAAGAACAAAGTTAGTAAACTCATGCATAGTTAAGGATGAATAGTTTAAAACTGCTCAGGCTCCTGGATGGCTCGCATGATGATAATAAGATTAGGAGTCTTTCACATCCACTTCACTAATTTGAACATGACAAGGGGACAGACTCAAATTTGGGCTGCCAGAAGTGGCAAGTCTGCTGCAAGGGAGCTTTGAAAAGCATCTGAAACCTCTGCTCTGCTAGCTGGCTAGTACTGTCCCCAAAATGGACTGTGCATGTAAGGGAAAAATGGAAAATGTGATCGCCCAGCCCTGATTCAACATATTCCCCAGGCAACCACCCAGCCGTAGTCTAAAACTACCTTTCCTTGGAAGAAATCCCAGGTAGTTCAGTGTTAAAACTCTACTTATACCTGGAAACATAGCTGCCCCTGAGATTTTCACCCTTTTGCACCTTCATGGATGAATCAAGCCCTAAATTAGCAATGACAGCAATGCATTTCTAGCTCACAGTTATTCAGTGATCCAGCGCTGGCCTTATGGATGGGTGAGCACCCAGGGCGCCATGGTCAGGAGGTGCCATGGTCAAGAGCAATGTTTCTCAAAGGGGGGATCCAAACCCCAGAGAGGGTCACAAGGTGATAGTAGGGGGATCATGAGAGCAACGGCTTCTGGCGGGTGCCCAGTTTTGAAGGCAACACCATCATTAACAGCAATGCAGAAGTAACGGTGGCATGGCATGGTGTGGTATAGTATTGCCACCCTTACTTCTGCACTGCTGCTGATGGCAGCACTGCCCTGCCTTCAGATCTGGGTGGCTGGAAAGTTGTGGCTACAGGCCAGGAGTCCAGCTGTGAAGGTGGGGCCTAGCTATGAAGGCAGTGCCATCACTAGTAGCAGTGCAGAAGTAAGGATGGCATGGTATAGTCCAAGTTCAACTCTTTGTGGATAGCTGTTCACATCCTTAAATCAATACAAGTGGGCCCTTGTTGAAAGTCAGTCCCTACTACAAATGTGCACTGAATCTGAAGTACCCTCAGAGAAATGGTCTCAGTCTGTTAGGATTATCAGCATCTTTTATAAGTGGACTGTACATGGACACAGGAATAGAATATATTCTAAAATAAATGAAATTACAGTCTCCAGAATGTAGTGGTACACCATCAGGATGTTTCCCTGAATACACAGATGATACTCTTCTTTCTTCAGAATATAATACAGTGGTCACATTAGCAAGTTGACATCTGCTAACCAATACTGCTATATGGTCTTGTCTGGGAAGTTAATGTTCTGCTCTGCTTTTTAGAAGGAAAAAATTGTGGTAGCCTGTGTTTGTTGACAAATGTGGTCTCCATTAAAAAGTCAATTGTAATTTCAAAATGCTAAAAATATTATAGAGTTAGCTGAGACAGTGAGCTAGTGCAACCATTCCATACTTTGTCTTCTTTTTCCGTACCAGGTTCCCCTGGGAATTACTCTCTACTCTAGCCAGGTCCTTCATAATCTGATTTGGCATTATAGAAAGGGCATGGTGTTTATGATCAGCTTAACATCTGCTTATGACCTTTTCCTAGGGTCATAAATTAGCCTCTAGGTTAAGAACTAATCTGCTAATCTAGGTCTTTTCATGCCTCATTTTTAAGTTCTGGCAACCTGAGTGCAAATCTTGAGTTGCTTCATTCTCATCCCCAGGGGATATTTGTCCATATCTTTAAAATGTGATATATATTTACCTGTGTGATACTCTTACCAGGAAAGGTTTAAGACTAGAATAGAAGGGAAGTTAATAGCAGAGTCTCCAGGCCAGAATTGTAGTTCAGAATTGAGATACATTGATATAAATATTTAGGCTTGCTTACTCACCCTCTTGACTGAATTTTGTGTTGACTTTCATTGACTGTAACCTCTCTGAAGTAAAATATCCTCTAGAGACTAGGTTGAGACCAATACATGAATTTGCAATTTTGATTTCAATGGGGTAGCATAGTGTTCAAATCAACATCGAATTGGGCTCATTATGTCTCTCTAGGTCTAGTCTATGCTATTAGTTCATCACTTTCATTAACATCATATTTGAAGAATGCTACAGAATAAAATGTTTTCAGAATTATTATAGTATAAATAGAGCTAAAACAAGCTTGAGACCATATGCTTTTGTAGTGTATCATTAATATCATAATGGAATACAGTAGAAATTGTAGTTTTCTAATGATATATTCTAATCCTTGAAGCTGATTATTATAGAAGTGATTGAAAATTTAGATTACATTTCTGAATGTTTCATCTCGTTCTAGGTTTGATTCTTTGAATATTATTAACAATATGATTCCATTATCAAAGATATTAAACTGCTATTTGATGGAATATATATTGGTTTTCATGAATTTAAGTAAGGCTTAACACACAAACCAAGTATTTTGATTTTCCTAAAGTAAAATGGTACTAAATTGTTTTGTATCTAGTTATGCACAATCAAACTCAAGCAATGTTTTTATTATGTATTATTTGAATTTTTTTCCTGGTATTGGTATAAATGAGCAGCAAAGTTGGAGGAAATGTGACACATGTCCTGCAGTGGTTTATTAAATTTCAGAAAACCTTTTAATATTAGATACTGAAAATGAATTTGCCTAAAGCATGCAACATGAGTCAAATTTTTATCAATGTTTAACACACAACATTTTCAATCTTCAGATTCCTTTTATTTTCTTTCATATCATTTTCTACAGAAGCATTTACAGTTCCATACAGCTGTTAAGTAAATTAATATAATTATCACTAAAAATATAGAAACACTTTTATTTGTATTTTAATCCATTTATCTAGAGCAAAATCTGATGTAGACAAATGTTTCAGGTCACATTTTTCTTGAACTTTTGATACTGGTGTAGGAAAGTTTATTTGATGAAGCAAACAGTAAGGGACAGTTTGCATCTACCTTTTGTCTCTTCAGTATTCATAATTTCAATTCTAAATTTGGACTTGAATTCTGATCACTCCTGCACTTTCGTTGGTGATTTTGCAGATTTATTTTCATGTCTACTCATTTATCTTCCTTACTCTGCAGGTTGCTTCCATATGTTAACTAGGTTTTTCAGATGAAAATTAGTCTGCCAGTATTAGCATAAAACATTCAGCCATATAACTGTGTAAACCTGTGAATTGAAGATTGATTAAAGACTATATGCTTTATCCCTTTTTAACAAAACACTGTGTTCTCCAATTCTTTAAAGAAAAGAGATTAATCAAAAAAACATGACTTAAGATCTACAAAAGATGTCATTAATGCAAAAAAGAAAGATTCATTCCCTACAATGAAAAGGGTGATACAAGAGGTACTCCAGAGAATAGAATGATAGAAATATGAGCAGGGTCTTGGTTGTTGTACTAAATATGGAGCTATTGACTTCCAGGTAAATGCTTTTTTATCAGCTCTACCAGGCACTGCATATATAAATCTAATTATTTGCTGTGTTAAATTTAAAAGTTAATTCACATACAACATTTACATTACAATGATGCCAAGAACCTGGCTTAACCCACAAATGGCAAACAATGCAAAAGAGAAGTATGAAAGCCTTCCTTCCTTCATCCAGTTGTGTCTAATGCTATTACTCATTGGGTAGGGAAGATTCGCCAGTGCTCTGAGGCTCCTGATGCTAAAGGCTTGTCTACATTGTGAAGTAATGTGCACTATGGGTGGAGGGGTCGGGGGAGGGAGCATATTTTTTAAAACATACTAATGTGTTACACATTACTTGGTCCATGTAGACTCTGCTGGTGTCCAATAGCAGTTCGCGAGTGTGCTTTAATGTAATGATGTGTGAAACAGTACTATATTAAAGCTCTCCTGGGAAACTTCAATACACACCAACAGGATCTACATGGACTAATGTGCACCCTGTTTGTGCACTTTAGAAATCACACCCCTGTAGTATGCTTTGCCACCATGTACACAGGTCCCAAGTCACATCATGTATAATATGTAGACAATATCAGCTGAGATAAACAGTGCTTCATTATTAAAGCTGAGCTTTCTGACTATCTTTCTATATAATTGCTGGTCCTGTACAGTCTTTGTAACTTCTGTGGGTGTAATGTTTAATACCAGTCTTCCCACCACAGGAACTCAGCTAAAAGCAGCAAAGAATCCTGTGGCACAGGAACTCAGCTGTAATGTCCTGGTATGGCAGCCTCAACCACAATGGATGTTAGAATCATAGAACGATAGAAGATTAGAGTTGGAAGAGACGTCAGGAGGTCATCTAGTCCAATCTCCTGCTCAAAGCAGGACCAGCACCAACTAAATCATCCCAGCCAGGGCTTTGTCAAGCCGGGCCTTAAAAGCCTCTAATAATGGAGATTCCACCACCTCCCTAGGCAACCCATTTCAGTGCTTCACCACCGTCCTAGTGAATAGTGTTTCCTAATATCCAACCTAGATCTCCCCCACTGCAACCTGAGACCATTGCTCCTTGTTCTGTCATCTGCCATCACTGAGAACAGCAGTGCTCCATCCTCTTTGGAATCCTCCTTCAGGTAGTTGAAGGCTGCTCTCAAATGCCCCCTCACTCTTCTCTTCTGTAGACTAAACAAGCCCAGTTCCCTCAGCCTCTCCTCGTGAGTCATGTGCCCCAGCCCCCTGATCATTTTCTTTGCCCTCCGCTGCGCTCTTTTCAATTTGGCCACATCCTTTCCATAGTGAGGGGCCCAAAACTGGACAAAATACTCCAGATGTTGCCTCACCAGTGCTGAATAGAGGGGAATAATCACTTCCCCTGATCTACTTTCAATGCTGCTACTAATGCAGCCCAATATGCCATTAGCCTTCTTAGCAACCAGGGCACACTGCTGATCATATCCAGCTTCTCATCCACTGTAAGCCTCAGGTACATTTCTGCAGAACTGCTGCTTAGCCATTTGGTCCCCAGCCTGTAGCGGTGCACGGAATTCTTCCATCCTAAGTGCAGGTCTCTGCACGTGTCCTTTTTGAATCTCATCAGATTTCTTTTGGTCCAATCCTCCAATTTGTCTAGGTCACTCTGAACCCTATCTCTACCCTCCAGCATATCTACCTCTACCCTCCAGCATGTCAGTGAACTTGCTGAGGGTGCAACCTATCCCATCATCCAGATCATTAACAAAGATATTGAACAAAACCAGCTCTAGGACTGATCCCTGGGGCACTCCACTTGATACTGGCTGCCAGCTAGACTAGTGTATGATGAAAGCTATGTAGCTGGTGGGCTAACAAGGTCATTGGACAAGGGCAAGCTTGGGTTAGCATATACCTTCTCAAGCAGCTTGCCAGCTGCAGTCTTCCTCCTGATATAAAGGGGAACAATATGGCTCAGGACTGGAAGCCATGGAAAATGAGTACAAGATGGCAAGGGCTGAGGTCTTTAGGGCTGGAGCATCTGCTCCCCATGAAGAATCTTCCAGTTTGCTGAGAAGGTTGTTGCATGTCTTGACCTTTGCTGCTATCTTGATCAGATGGCTTTTGTATGTCAGTTTCAGTGTAAGATCATGCCTAAGTAAACTGTGTATGCTTCATATTTCAGCCTCTGGCAATTCATTCTGATGTTTAATTCCCTTTTAGCTGGAAGTGGAATCTGCTAGAGTTTGTCTTGCTGGTGCTAGATAGTTGGCCAGCTTTGCAGTGTCATCATTCAGGATCTTCTCTGGCTCAGATAAATTTGAAGCATGTAGCCCACAGCAGATGTCTCTGCATAGATGAACTTCCATGACTAAGTGATGGCAGGTCATTAATGTATAGATTAAACAATGTTGGGACTAGAACAGGTCCCTGGGGAAACCCATTTATCTGTTTTTTTACAAGCACTTGTTTTGTCACTCACATGCACCCTGAACCATCTATCTTGGAGTAGCAATTTGATGTGATCAGTAACCCATAGTGGGAGATTCTTGGACCCATGTTCCACAATGTATCATATGCTTTAGTGAGTTCAAGGAATATAGAATCTGTTGTCATGTTTATTTGTAAACCTTTTTTGATTCATG
The DNA here is from genome assembly GCF_025201925.1 of Gopherus flavomarginatus. Classification (NCBI taxonomy): domain Eukaryota; kingdom Metazoa; phylum Chordata; order Testudines; family Testudinidae; genus Gopherus; species Gopherus flavomarginatus. The sequence continues at coordinate 37,097,508 of NC_066617.1, forward strand.
TAGTTAGCGCAAGTACTTAGTCGCATGTACTTTGACCTTGTTGAATGCCTGCTTGCTCAGCATTAAAGATGATCTCCACCTCTGGTGTTAGTCACTATCAAATTAGGCACTCTAGAACCTTGAGACACAGAGAAAACAGCAATATCAGGCGGAGACTTGATGCCTGGTTTGGATCTTTAACAGGTTTTGGGATGCCAATGACTTTTGGCATAAGCCAGATTTTCAGCAGTCTTGAGCCAGCCAAGAATGGGCACAAAGATGTTTCAGGAACTCTGGAAGGATGTCATACCAGCAGGGGTGCCAGACTTCATGTTATATAGCACTCTGTCCAGCTCTGTTCATAACATCAGGCCCACACCCCAAGTCTTGCTACTCAACATTGAGGATTTATCAACAGCCAAGCAACATTTAATCAACATTCTAGCTTATCAGCATGCTATGGTTGTGCTCTGCATACAAGAAACACATATTTCATCTAATGAAGATGGCTGATACAAGATCGATGCTTCGACCTGATATGCCACGCTGCACACCCAAAGTATGGCCATGCCACATATGTTAGAGTGACCATTGCAGAAACAGTCCATTTGTTATCCACTGAATACTACCATGTCATCAAGATCAGAATATTTTGGATAGCAAAATGTCCTTAAACCTCCTAGCATGAGCTGAGGTCAATGGCTCCTTCCATGCTTACCACACCCAGTTTTTCATGTTGTAGACTTTAAGAGCCATAATATAGACTGGGACTACAAAGTGGCTGAAGCTGGCAATGAACAACTTGTGGACTGGACCTCATAAAATGACCTTGCCCTCATTCAGCATCCGAAACAGCTCAGGACATTCCATTCTTGTAAATGGAACCATGACTACTCACCTGACATATGTTTGGTCAGCTCAGTACATGGAAACCCTCATCCAGCATCATGCCAAGTCTTGCACAACTTTGCATACATCCATAGAAGCATTGAAACACTGAGGCCCAGGTCCTCAAAGGTATTCAGTCACCTAACTCCTATTGAAATTAATGGGAGTTAGGTGACTAAATACCTTTGAGGATCTGGACCAATATTTGAAAGAATTATTCTCAATAACTGTTTTCCTCATTACTTATAGTTAAATGTATATAAACAAAATCATCCCTTCATGATTCTCCTTAAAGCTACCAAACCTTTCTTTATTTGAGAATGTCTATGGTTTAGATGCAGTAACTGAATCTAGCAAATAACTTGTTTACAAATTTCAACTAGGTAATTCACAATAATTTCATAAATTAATTCAATGTACTAAGAAATTAGTTTTCCCAAAAAAAGGTATATTCATACATAACCTTTGATCTTATTAATCTAGAATATTTAGGGCCCTACCAAATTTGTGGTCCATTTTGTTCAATTTCATGGTCATATGATTTAAAAAATAATAAATTTCACTATTTCAGCTATTTAAATCTAAAATTTCATGATATTGTAATTGTAGAAGTCTTGACCCAAAAAGGAGTTGAGGGGGTCACAAGGTTGTGGGGGTGGAGATTGCGGTACTGCTATTCTTACTTTGGCTTCGCTACTGGCAATGGTGCTGCCTTCAGAGCTGGGCAATTGGAGAGCAGCGGCCACTGGCCGGGAGCCCAGCTCTAAAGGCAGAACTGCCACCAGCAGCAGCACAGAAGTAAGTATGGCATGGTATGGTATTGCTACTCTTACTTCTGCCCTGCTGCTGGCAGGGCGCTGCCTTCAACGCTGGATGCCCGGCCAACAGCTGCCACTCTGCAGCTACCCAGCTCTGAAGGCAGCACAGAAGTAATGGTGGCAATACCAAGACATCCCTAAAATAACCTTGCAACCGCCTTACGACTCCCTTTTGGGTCAGCACCTTCAATTTGAGAAACACTGTTGTCCCTTGTGAAATCTGTGTCCTATAAGGTAAAAGTAGAGAAAAGACCAGATTTCTCAGAAGGAGACCATATTTCCTGGTCTGTGACATGTTTTTCATGGCCATGAATTTGGTAGGGCCCTAAAAATAATATTTACAAACACATTTAAAATGTAATCAGACATTTATCTTTTTATCTATCTGTCTGTTTATTGCATTCCCATCCTCATGATATATGGACATATCTTAGAAACTGAAAAATACAAGCACATGGATATCTATATAAAATGGTAATTTTATTTATATTAATTTGGATCAGACTCTAAACAAAAAAGAAGACATTGATGAGAAATAAATAAATTGATGAGGTAAAACAAAGTACTAATCCACAGGTACATACATTCCCTTAAAAATGACATGTAAAGACACTGCAAGCCTGGGAAAAACTGGGTGACTCTAGGATACAGAATCCTTCCCCTCTAGTTGTGCCTAAGCTATTACCAACTGCTAGCTATTTTCTGGCCAGTGTGAAATAAATTTCTAGCGTCCACTTGTTCCTCTCATACTCATGACAAAAAAAACACTATCACAATTGAGACCAATTAACTTCTTTGCTGATGGTATGTACAAGGTGGGCAAGGACTGAATCGGTATGAAGACGGATTGAATTACACTCTCACCCTTATAAGCAGATCCCTCTTAGGGATGATGAAGGTTTGTGTGGCATAATGAGTAAAGCTGCAGTTCTATTTCTTATTCTTTGGATAAAATACCAGTAAACTTCATCCTCCAGTGGTATGCAGTGTCATAACCACGTCAGTCCCAGGTCTTCCAGTGATGTCGGTCTTCCATGAAATAGGAAATTCACATAATTTTTGCTTTTTAAAATCCTACATACAAGTCCCTTTCGAATTTTTGTCTTCTGTTTTTTTGGGGAACAGTTGAATAAATGTTTGTGTCTTCCTCACGATATGCAGACATCAATTTTCTGAAGCTGACATGAATGCAGGAATGCTTTTAATAAATCAAGCAATAACTTGTGGTAAGCTGAATGCCACAATGAACAAATTGTACTCATACATCATATTACTCACTTGAGAGAAACATCCATAATTGAGGGTGTTAGAACAGGATCAGAATGGATGAGGCTGCAATTAATGGTGCAATAATTGTTCACCATTCTGGCTGCTCAAGAAATAAAATAAATATTCTGTCTTTTAGGATGGATCCATAAATGTAGGGTAGATCCACAAATTAAGACCATGATAAAAGTCTAGGATTTCAGGGTCATCCTGCTGATGTTTGATGGGACAGTCCAAAAGAATAAATTACAGATATAGATATAGATAATGATATAGATATAGAGAGAGTATGTACTTTATCATTTTACAAGAGGCAGCTTGCACATAGGGAGATGGGTAGTAGCAGCATATTTCCAGACACATATCTGGAACTAGAATATATATATTATCTTTGTTTTCTGGGAAGTTGGGTGGTAACCCTAACTACACCACAGGACAGAGTTTACCTCCTCTGTGGTTAGCTTGTGTTCACTGATACTAGAGAAGTAAAATTAAATTTGCAAAGGAGAAACAGGCACCAGCCCTGATTCAATTTTGTCATACTTTATTTGTTAGCATTGTGACTATGGCAAGAGATACATATTACTGTACAAAGATAACAGCGTACAATTATCCATTTCTCAGTAGATGTAACTTACAATAGGAATTTGTGATGTGCAGGTAGCCTGACGACCACTGAGAAGTCCCCCACTCCTGCAGTGTGCTGCAACATACTGCTGCAAATTATTATCTTGTTTCCTTGATGTATCACATAATCTCCTAAAGCAACAGGAACTTTGCCACCACACTTGGACATACACCTGAAGATTAGGCTGCAAAATGAGAACATCCTTTGGAATGTTACTTTATGAAACAGGAAAAAAAAGTATACAAATCTACTGTATCTGTGAAAGATGAAAGATAATATTGCAAAATAACTTTCTAACAGGAAGATGATGATTGATTATTAATTAGGTAGTTAAGAAGGAAAGTTTAAATAACAACATTCCTTAAATTAATATCCATTAGAATCACAACACAAAAAGCAACCTATCTATGTAATAACATTAATATCTAAAGAAATCACTTTTCAAGATGATTATTTTACTTATGGTTTCATTTAGAGCACATTGTATTTGAAATGTTATATTGAGATAACACAGACTTCTATTTTTATATTAATATTACAAAGCGCATTCACACACTCAAGTTTAATGGAAATAATTTCACATATTCTGTGGTTAATGTGTTTTAGACAGCATGGTATTTATGGACCTCATTAGATGCTTTACAGATATATGGCCTTTGATCATTTGCATGATAATACTGACAAAAGAAAATAAGATCTCTAGTGATTTAGTAGTTTTCCCCTTCTTAGATCAAATATGATTTTATTTGCAGCATTGTATTTATTTAAACAAGCAACAATAATATTTTCATATACTCTGGCAGTTTAAAAACTCTCTAAGGAATAGCTAGATTTGATTTTGGACAATTACAAGTTTCTGTATTTGATTTTATAGGCTGTCAGTTGTCATTGTAATAATAGAGTAAAAATTAGTATTATTGGTATTAATATGGATGTCATAGAGTGTATGCATCTACAGGAATGCCATTTTAATTCATTATTTTAAATAGTATATATTGACTATATGAAAATGAAAAAAAACCAGAAGATCAAAAGGAATTTTTTGCACTCAGACAATTGCAAATTGCATGCAGCTTGTATTAGCTATGAATGGTTTATGAAAACAAAAACTTCTTCCATAAATAATCAGAATATGGAAAGTAACTTAAGTATGTGAAGGTATTGCTCTCTGAACCATACCGAAATGTTTCTGTTCTTTCATTAAAATTATCTTCTATGGAACTGCTTCTCAAATACTTAGAAGCTTTGGAAGTCAATACTTTCAAGGTATTAAAGCAATTCTTTTAAGGACTTATGATGGATTTCTGATTTTTATGGCAAAACACTGAGATTATAGCCCACGAATGTACAGAGCCACAGGTTATCAAAGATTAATTATAGCACTAGTTGGTACAAATGTGTATATAATATAAATAGGGCTCAATTTTATTCTCAGAAGCATGATGGTAATTCAAGATGTACCAGAGAGTAGATTCCAGTCCACCATATGATATATAGTTTTGTAAATTCAAAATTGAGACATGTTGAAAGAAATATGCATAAATCATTCCTTCATAGTATAAAACAGTGGAGAGAACCTTAACAGATATCCACATACTCCAGATTATTTTCCTTTAATAAGTAAACCTTTTTGTCATTGACCTTACATCAAAGGGACAATGTGACTATGGAATATAAACAATGGTATAACATTTGTATGTACTGTCATATAATCATACAAGCAGGAATTTAAAAGTCAGCATACCAGGATAGTGTCATACAAAAATGATTTGTATGACATTATCATCATAAGATTTAGAAGATCTTCTGTTGTCTATTAGCATTATAGATTGAGACTTTAGTGATGGGGAATGAGAAGGGTGCATGCCACAGAATGGAGTTCCTCTGCAACCACTGAGTCTGCATACACAGATGAAGCTGTGGAACTCCAACAACTATTATCAGAAATTAACCAGGTAACTCACTTTCCTTACCCATGAGCTGGGACATGGACCTATGTCTTTCTTAGGAGACTGGCAATCCTTCTATCCCAATAAGGAGTCTTCCTTCTTACTTTAGAGTCTAGTCTTTTGTCTGGAGTTTTCCTTTTCAGTACAAAAAGCATGTGAGTACTCTTGCATCAGCAGCAGGGGCTGCCTGGCAGTGACATTCTGGAGTTTTCAAAGGAGGATTTAGAAGCTCTCTGGCTTCCCTGGTGGACTCTAACTTAAATTCAAAATATTTGCCATATTTTGATTTCTTTAATACTGAAGTGAAATCCTTAATTTATACCCTTGTAATGCATACTTACACCATTGTTTTGGTTTACACAGTCATTTCAGCTGGTCTATCTTATTTGAAACTGCTGGGTATTTTGATCCAACCCATACAAATCTATTGTTGTTCTTCCTTTTGTTGGTATTATAACACAACGCATAATAATTTAGTTAACTAATTAATGAATCACCACAAATTCTAGGAGACATCAGTGGAGTGCATTTAACAAATGATATCACAGTATTGAGATTTCAACGTTAATATTACCTAGGTGATGGGCACCATGAAAATGTAAAAATCTAATATATGATTACATTTTTTGTTGCAAGAATGAAAATTTATATATATACATGTGCCATTTCCTTTAGATTGTTTGTTTTATGAGATTATGATGATCCTTGAGGATTAATCTAATTATAGAAGTATACACTGACCAATTTCAAAAGCAGAATGAGACATAAATCAAATAATTTGGTTATCACAGGGGCCATATCTTTATATAATAGTCAACAAACTGAAATGAGGTTAAACCATACAAGAACAACTGCCTGGTACAATTGTTTCACTGCAGATTCTAAGCTGGCCCCCAGCTATCGGTTAAGAAGACATGAGTTTAGCAGGCAGATTCACATACTATCCTTAGTTCAGGTGGACTCAGGGAAATCAGATGAGGGATGCTTCAAGCTATGCAAGACTTTGAGGATTCCACCACCTCTATCCTACAAGGACCAAAGCAACCCTCATTACTGGAGTTTAGGGCATCAGAGTAACTCATACTAATCCACACTGGAAACAGGCCAAAGTTGTGAAAGGTAAATGATGGGCTGTCCATAAATAAACCTGTTGGAGGCTGAGAGGAAAGCAAAACACAACAAAACAACCACTCACCTCCCCAAAAATAAAAATAAATGAATAAAAACCAACCAACCAACAACAACAAACTGTTCTAGATTGTGGGATAATTCCTTCCAGACCCGAACAGGGGACTGAGGTGTGGAGGCAAATCAGGAAAGGCACTCTAAGTACACCTAGGCAGGACTAGGAGATGCAGTCAGGTTGCTTTTCACTCTATGACTCAGCCAGTCTTGCCTGGGGCCAGGGGACTCTCTCAGCACAGCTAGGAATGTGCGTGCACTAGGATGTCTGCATCACTGCCTGGCCTTTCAAAGTTACACCCTGAATAGGGTTGCCAGGGGTCTGTTTTTTGACTGGAATGCCCAGTCAAAAAGGGACCCTGTTGGCTCTGGTCAGCAGTGCTAACCAGGCCATTAAAAGTCTGGTTGGTGGTCAGCAGGACTAAGGCAGGTTCCATGCCTGCCATGGTTCCTTGCGAGTCCCAGAAGCACCCTAGCTCCCTGCCAGAGCCCAGAGCTCCCTCTTGCACCCCAAGCTCCTCATCCCCAACCCCACTCCAGAGCCCACACTCCCAGCCAGAGCCATCACACACCCCCTGCACCCCAACCCTCTGCCCCAGCCCAGAGCCACCTTCCACTCTCCAAACCCCTCATTTCTTGCCTCATCCCAGAACCCACACCCCCAGCCCAGAATCCATACCCCCTTCCATACCCCAACCCCCGCCTGAGCCCAGAGCTCTCTCCCATACTCCGAACCTCCTGGCTCCACCCTCCAGCCCAGAGCCCCTTACTGCACCCCAAACTCCTCATCTCTGGCCCCATCCCAGAGCCTGGACCACCAGCCAGAGCCCTCAACCCCTCCTGCATCTCAACCCCCTGAGCCAGCCCACTGAAAATGAGCGAGTGAGTGAGAGTGGGAAGAGTGAGTGACAGAGGGAGGGGGGATGGAGTGAGCATGGGCAGAGCCTTGGAGAAGGGGTGGAGCAGGGAAGGGAGGAGGAGATGAGACAGGGCAAGGATATTTGGTTTTGTGTGAGTAGAAAGTTGGTAACCCTAACCCTGAGAGCCACAGTGAGTAATGCATTTCATTTGTTCCACTTTCTGTTTGTGACAATCTTTGCCATAAACTAATGCTAGATTTCCTAGAGTGACCACACTTGGGCTAACTGCACAGTGCTCTTTAGTCATTTCACCGATTCTTATGATATAAGAGGGTCTATGTAAAAAGGGTCTATATCTTCCTCAACTCACATGAGTAACTCAGATTAAACTTGTTGGGAGTTGCTGTGTGTATGCATCAAAAGCAAAGAGATTCACAGAGAGCTGAATATGTCTGTCTCATTTGGAAAAGGACAGCTGACAATTATGTTCACATCAAGGATTGAATGAGAAATAAAAATTGTACAAAATTACTTCATTTTGTGATATAGATTGTAATGGGAGTAGAGATTAACTCTGAAATAAAATAGTTTGTTTTTTAATTCTCTACATATATGTGTCTTAAAATAGATGTGTGCTAGCCATAACTTCTGTCTTAACCTTTACATTTTTATTCCATTTAATTTGCATGTGTTTCATTCTAATGTAGCACTATAAGGCTAAACAAATGGACACCACAATAATTCTTCTACAAGCTGCATTATTTCACAGCTACTTTTGAAGCAGCTGTGACCTGAATATGCTTAAAAAGATGTAGTTTAAAGTATTATGGCGCTATCAAGCTGCGGCCATTATCATCAGTTCAATGCTAGAATTTTAAATCTACATCAATCATCAAAGTGACATTTGCATTGACTGTAAAAATTATTGCAACTAATTTTGTTCTGGTTTGGGCTAATGTGTCTATATTTTAAAAGTATCTGGAAATACTGATGATATAAAAACTGAATTATTTCACCTGGATAAGAAACAGAGATTTATGTCAAAGTAAGTACTTTTTTTTTTTTTACTTCCCTTTCTTTCTGTATTTCATACGTCCTTTCCAAAGCACAAGGTGATAAATTGGAAAACATGATTGGGAATCTACTTATGACAAAAACATAATCATTCAGAAGGTTTATTTTTAAATATTATAAAAATAGTTCAGATTTTAGGTTTACTTGATTTTTAAAATGAATTGCTATGGAATAACAGGGCAAAATCTGAAACAAATATACCTAAAATATACAAACAAAAAATTAAATTAAGAAAATAAAACAAAAACCCCACAAAGTTTACTCTTAGCAGAACTTTACTCTAATAAGGGAGAAAACAAGTCAGAGACTCAGAAAGGTCACTAGGGAGTTCACCATTGCATAGGAATAACTCCCACAGATTTCAGTATGTGTTTCTCCTTCATAAAACCTGAGGGATTGGGCCGTTTGAAGATGGTATAAAAGACGGAGGGCAGCAGAGTTCTGTGTGGAAGTGGTTGTTGTCTCCTCAAGTTTATTTTGCTTTTAATGAGGTCAGAGGAACACACGTGGGAAGGTGTGGCAGGGGTTACAAAAGAGGAAAATAATAAGTCTGAACTTGTCTGAACCACATGAAGCTCTATAGTCCACAATAAATAGAAAACATAGAAATTTCTGTTTCTTGCTGAGTATTAGATATGCCTGATATACAACAAGCAACAATGATTCTACATTTGTAATTTAAATGGGTATAAAATGGATTAACTTCTTCACTGGGATTTTAGAATCAGCTTTTGAAGCAAACCATCTTTAATCACAGAGATGCAGATTCTAATAAAAATGCTGCAGATGTTTGAGTTCATGTTGTGAAGTGCTATATTATCTAGAAATGTCCTCTTCCCATAAGCCAGGTTATTTCTTTCCAGTGTCTCAGCTGTTGTGGTTGCCAACTTATTCATTACTATTTTTATTTAAAAAAAAAATCCTACAAAATAAATCTTTGTTATTGAAAATGCTTTTATTTCTATATTTATATTTTTGACATTTTCATATGTATCCAAAGTGTCTAACAGTGTATTTGTTGTATTCTCCACTGGATTTTTTTGTATTCTTTTTTATCCGCTATATATTGTGTTAGTCACTGAATGTTAGTTACATTTATATTCTTGTCTATCAAAGAGTGAGCAAACTCTATGGCAAACACTGAGAATCTGTACTGCACCGTGCCCTGTAGCAGCGCTGACAATGCACCCCAGGGAGACACAAAGGGAAGCCAGCTTACAAAGCAACAGCTGCTAGTGTAAGCAAGAAAAGGATATCATCTATCTTACAGGACACCTCATTTCCACAGCCTCATTCTAAGAACAGTTATCAAGCAGGGAATGACTAAAGCAGCCAGTATGAACAGCAAAAGACTTCACTTTCCTAAGCAACAGTTAACAGTAAAAATAAAAATTCAAACATCCGTTTTGCAGGTCACACTAGGCACAAGCTTTAAAGGAGCCAGAAAAATGAAAGAAAAATTAAAATTAAAACCACAACAGACACAATCTGAATCTTGAAATCTTTTATAGTCTGGACCTCTGCTTGTGCTAAAGAAGAGGGAGGGTTGATTTTCACACTCACCCCACTTCACATAAGGGAGCCATAATTTGGCTAGAGGAAGCTGGGGAGAGAGAAGGGGCCCTCAGAACTGTCAATCCTGGCAGTCTCTGAGAGAAGTATTTCTGAATGGGGCAGGGCTATCTCCTCACCCATTGTAGAGCTGTGCAGGGAGAGTGCTGACTATACATTTTCAAAGGTATACAGTATTAGAGCCAATTCAGAGAAGTATGCTTTCCCCTTCAGCACTATGGAAGTTATGCCTTGCAAAAGTGAAATGCCCCCAGGCACCACTATTTGCATGGTTTAAGTCCTCTCACTCCCAAGTGCATCTCTGCCTGGCAGAAGACATAATCTTCCCTTTGTAATGTAGCACATTCAGTAATAAATTCCATAACTATTTTGTCTAGTCAAGGACTTAGGGAGACCCAGTGTGTTAACAGTAGATGGCACAGATTGTGCCTAGCTAGCCTAGGAGCTAGGGAGCCAGAGAAAACTACCATGACCTGTCTATGTCCAATAGCCTCTATAAAGAATCCTCTTTATATTTAGTGAAGTCATGTCCTTTCCCTTCACTACCATGGGGGATGCTACATTGGGGACAAGGACATGAAGAGAGTACAGCAAGAAAATCCTAACCACAAAAAATGCACATCTGCAGAGACAACACCCTGGGTATCAAGAGGAAAAATTACTATATATCAGACACCATTTGAGGCAGAGGCAATTTTTCCCATACAGACACAAGCTTTGTGAGAGATAGAGAACTTTGAAACCACACAGGAAACCAGTTGTCAGCTATCTTAAGAGTGGCACAGCCATTGCAAATAAATCAGAAAGCCGTAAATAACCATGTGGCATTAAAAAAAGAGTTCTTGTTTTAAAGGGTTAACACCCTATTCTCCTGTAGTACAGAGTTTCCTACAAGTCTTACACTGGAAGTTCTGAAGCCCTGGTCTAGCACATCAGACAGGTGATAAAAAGACATCAGATGAGAACAAGACACCACCACCTTGTCTTGCTTTGTGTGGGCTGCTCTCCTTTTATGCAGACATACACAGTAATTAGCTTCCTTTTCTATGGATTATGCCACTAAAATCATTTGTATCTAGAGACCTAGAATGACAGCCCCAATGATTACAATGATGGTTTTACCCTCTGTGTGTGTGCAGGCTCAGGGGGAGGAGCAGCTCTTCAAATAGAAGGAAGCCAGGCAAATGAAACATTCTAAGCTGAAGCTATTCCGTGAAGTAGAGAGAGAGAGAGAAGCTTAGGGACAATTCTGCTTTCCTCATTCTAATAATGTTCCTTTGTCAGTGTAGAAGGAAGAGGCTTTCTCTGATCCTTTATCATTGTCGCATGATAGCGCACTTTTTCTCAATCTCACAGTTGAGGCTTGTCACCCGGTCCCAGTTCAGGGGGTTCTCAAGTGGAATATCCCCTCTTTTATAAAAAAATATTGGCATGATTCTTTGTCCTTCTCATGAGCTGTCTTAACCAATGGGTATTTTACCCATTCAAGCTGAAGATTTTCCTCCAGCATAGGACAGTGATCCTAACTTGATATCCTATCAAACTGATGTCAGTACGACTTCCCACAGAAGTAAATGCTTCATCAAAGTAGCTCTATACATCTATATAGAAAATGTTCTGCTTGAGTACTACTTTTTCAGGTTATACTGTCCTTTCTGCAGCCCCACTGTCCTGAGAGTAATAAGGAGTTGTGGCAGCACACTGGAATTAATAGTTTTGTTCTGAAATCTTGAAATTTGACTATTGAAGTTGTCAGTAATCTGGGTTATTTCAGGAATGTAAATGATAAAAGTAGCCCAGAAACAATGGTGCCTGCTGCCAACTATTTCTGCCCTGGGGTTCACTTAGGTTGGCAGCCACTCTTTGTCAGAAATCATGTAGCAATGGATTAATTTCAATGGCCCTTTTCTCTTAGCCAATATGTGAACTTGACAAACCTTGCATGCAGGCACTTAGTGCCAATTCCTGCCATCAGATGAAGCTTTGCACCAGCATACCAGAAAAAAAGCTTCTATAAAGCCAGCCTAACTGGCTATCTGAGGATTCCTTTGGCACAGAGTAATGAAAGGTCAATGTAGCATAGGGGATCCAGTTACACCTCTATCCTGGCCCCTATGCTACACTGTAGAAGATGTGGCTAGGGAAAAAAAGGGATGTAATCAGTTTGAGGTCACGTCAGGCTGATCTGTTGCTACTATAATTGACCTTTCAAAATCATTACCAGCCTGCACAACTTAGAGTTGCTCCTTGAGGCTGACATGGCTGCTGGCAGGATCAAGAGGCAGAGTTTCTATAGATGTAGAAAACCACAAACATGCCAGTACTGAAGATGTGGTTATTTTTCCTAAATGCTGCTCAAACCCACAGACACCGCCCAAACATAAGGGCTAACAGAGGCATTTCACTGGTGACCTTCATGGATTTTATTCAGTATTTCTTTCCTTTGCGTGTCTTTTCTAACAATTTTGTCCAGGACCAATAAGCCTCTCACCTGAAATGGATTCCTAGGCTCGGCATAATATCAACTTGTATTCTAGGAATCTGCTGAATATATCCCAGAAAGCTAAACAATTGTATCAAATACAGTCTATGGGTTGCTGGGTTTTTTTAGTTATCTCCATCAGTAAGGTCTTCCCTAAATGAGTTTGCCGCATTAGAACATTATTATTTACAGAATTATTTTTTGTCACAAGACAATACCAATGTTTTCATCCCACAACTGATGCTGATAACTCAAATTATTTTAATTATTTCTTCTTCCACTTTTTGAAGCAATGGCAAGGTACCTTGCAAAGTGTAATGACAATTTAAGTATAATCGTCACTGTTTCACATTTCAGCATGCCTATGTCCTCAAAATAACCATCTAGATTAATTTCCTCTATGTGGCTCCCAAGGCTGACCCACTAGATTGTTCACATTTGTACCCAACACCATGGAAATATTAAATTGATAAAACTTTCCCCGTTGTATACTTTGTGAAATAAAATTTTCCAGACATAGTAGTTTACCTTGTTCATTGTATGAATTAGTTTTTACAGACTCTAACTTTATTTGCTGTGCTGGGATCTGGTATGGTTTCTGAGATATTAGTGATATCTGTATCTGCATTTATCTTAAAGTCCATTTTCCTGCCATTAAGTTATAATTTTATTAAAATATATGTGTCCTCTCCACAGGTAGTCAGTCCCAAAAGGAAATGCTCTCTGATCCTATTCTGTGTCTCCAGCAGCTCCCTCTTTCAGCATTTTAGCACACCAGACCACCTCAAATGTCCCCAATTTTCATTTTCTGCATCTCTTCTTTTGTGCACAATAATTTTCTCCTTGGTTGTGCTTGCAAATGCATGCCTGTCTTTCTGCGTGTTCCCTGATATCTATCACTTTTCTGGAACATATTGCATTCATTCTTTCTGTCTTGCTTTAGCTAAAATTGACCAATGAGCAACTTCCTCAGTCCTGTAGCTGTTCCCTGGTCTGTATTTTGTTTCCTAATAAGAACAAAGTGATAAGCTGTTTGAATACCTTTCTTCAGTGCTAGCTCTAAATCCATCTGTAACTGTAGTGACACTTTCTTGTCAGCAATATCAATTACAAACGCATCTTTAATTTGCTCTTCTTTATCTGTTCCAGAGTCGCAGGGCTCAGACAGCTCAGCCAGAGTCTTCACAAATGTTCTATATTATAAATGGAAGTAAATAAATAAATTAACTAAATGCCTTTACAGATTCCCTAGTGTTTTGATAAGGCTGTGTCAAGCACATTTCTCATGTACAATACACTAAGAGTTCCTCAGCAGGGTCAAGGACTATAGTTATTTTCTTTCTGTAAACTACCTGGCACATTTTCACAAACAGAAGATACTTTTCATAAACATTTTCATTTAGTTAAAAACCCATTTTTTGGTCAAAAAACAGTTTTGACAGAATTTTTTTGAGCCCTGTTGACTACTTTCTCCAGTTTGCTTTCTGTCTCCATTTCACATATTGCAATACAGAATTTCAGGGCACTGTCTGGCCCCATTCTTTGTTATACAGTGATATTTGGGCATGTGATGATGATATCAGGTGACTGAGGTGAGAAGATGGACAGGGAAGATTACTAAACCTCAAAACAAAAAAACAAAGAGGGTGAATGCTTCCAAATTGGTGGCTAAGAACCTTACAGAGGAAGAAATACGTAAAATGGGATAAGGAAAAAGGAACCTACATATGCCAGCGTTTTCATGAAATAAAATACAAAAGATTCATAGGTTTAAATTCTAATATGATACTCTAGTCTGACCTCCTGTATAGAAAAGAACAAGAATATTAAACATTCAAAAAATCAGTCATACATTAATGCTGTTATTGGTATTTATAGTAAAAGAACCACAAGACTAGGTAGTGAATGACAATTTTTCTGCCCTTCACCACATCCCCAAATAATGTACTTTATTTAAAGTGTCTCAGAGTCTGAGGAAGTTAAGAAGAACTGCTCAGCCAGAAGGATCGGGTAACTCCATCAAGCCCCTTTGGTATATTGGCATGAGACTATTTCACTGCCTGGATATTGCTATGTTTACCGTAGTTGAGGAAGACAAACAGTTAACAAGCAAACTGACAAAAGGTTACCAGACTCTCTATCATTAAGTCAGCCATACAAAGCTAGAGTTTGTAATAATTTTATGGCTGATAGTTCATATCACACATGAGCTGAATTAATAATATGGATATGAAGAAAAACAATTTATTAATGTTAATAACTTCTCCAATAAAATTTCCAGGAGGACCTATAGTGATAAATTGAATAATTATGAATATAATTATGACTAACTAGAACCATAATTTCATGCTAATGCAATAATAATGACACAAAAGTGTAGATCATGAATTTTAACTGCTCAGTTATTTCAAATTTCTACAAGAATAGGCCAAAAAATAAAATATGCCCCCCCCCGCATGCACACACACTCACATACCTATAAATCTGATTAAGTTCTGCTTTGCTTCAAAAGGGAAACTATTTGTTGCTTAAATAGGTATCACTTTGATTATCTTTAGTGCACTGTAAACAATATAATATTTTAGTTAGTAACCTTATGGTATTTTGAATGGGAAGAAGTGGGTATTCAGTGGAGCACACCATTAGTAATGAAAATTCTATTAATCCTATGGTTACCCTTGAGAAGAAGAAGAAATACATAGAAGAGCAGTGGTAATGTTGCTGTTTAAACAGAGTTGTGCTGTTTTACAGTATTACTGAAAAAAGACTATACAGAATGTAGCAATATCTCCAGTAAAGCTTTGCGAATGTTTTGTAGTGAGATCACGTGTAAGATGGATGGTGCCAGCAAAGTGTAGCAGAAGGTCAAACTAACCTTTCACCAAATCATTTTTCAGATACTGGATTCCAGAGTCAGCAAAAAGGAGGAGAATTGGTGAACGATTTGTCTGAAACCATCTGGTTTCATTGCTAAAGTTTTGTTACAAACACTGACTCACTGGTTCCAGGATGGATCAAAACAACTGAGAATGCAGGGTTACCTTGAAGGTATGTCTATACTGAGGACATTACATGTGTCCAGGTGCACTGATGTGCTGACCGCCGGCCCCTCCCCACTGTTCACACTAAAACCCCTGAATGTGTGTTTTGGTGTGAGCTAGCTAGCTTCCGTGAGGGGTATGAGTCCGTGCATGTTATCAGTGGTATGGCCCTGCAACTAGCATTATTTTCAGTGTGGATGGAGATAAGGGTACCAGGTCTTGAGTCTCAACAGTCCTTCACTCCCATTCCCACATGGCACTGTCCCTTCTTCTGTTCCATGCAATCTGTATATAGCTTTAGTAGTGTCTTGCCCATCTTACTAGGCTTCTGCTGCAGTGTGCAAAGTTCACTACAACAAATGAAAATAATAACAGCTCCACGAACATCTAGCTGGTCAGAAGAGCATACTAGAGTTTTAATATATGTCTAGGAAGAGTACTGCATCCTACACAATTTCAGGTGGAGAAGCAGGAACAAACACCTCTTCAGACAAATTTCCAGGAGGCTAGAGGAGCTGGGTATTTATCATACTCTTATTCACTGCAGGGAATGAATGAAGTACCTGAAGTATCTGTACTGTACTGGACTCCAACATTCTGTCTAGGAGGGCACATTTCACATGCCTATCCTATGAGGAATCCAGCAGTGTGCTATCCAGGCTACCTAGTACTGAGCTTCCTGTGACTCACAATGTGATGCTTAACCTGCTGGGCAGATTCTCCAGTGTGACAGAAAGGAGAGTGATGAAGCAGCAGGGGACATTAAGCCCCACCCAGCAGATCATGAAGGCAAAGAAGAGATAATTCTGCATTTATACCAAGAGGACCAGGTTTCAAAAACTGTTGAGGAGAAGCCGGAAGATGGACCAGAGCCTAGGCAGTGACCAGAACCTCAGGCTGGTAAGTTCCAATTGCCCCCACCAATAAAAATTCCTCCCTTGTTGCGGTGCTAAACTCACACATTTAAAATCTAGGGCATTTGAAATTATGTCCAAAACTTTTTCTTCCTTAATTAATATGCCATGGATTGCTCTGTCTGTGTGTGAGGTACAGTTCTTAAGCCACATCATAGTCTCCATACAACCCTCCTCCATGTTTACCACCTCTAACCAACCTCTCCTATGGCCAACCCCAAAATGCACCTCCAGCAAAAACAATTTCTTATACATTAAGATTGACATTTTCTGACTAGCTACAATTGCAGGTAGTGTGGCTCATGGTCAAGCTACATTTCATAGAAACTAGGAAAAGTAAAAAATGAGATTTTCCCCCATGTCTGCCCATTTCACAGCTGAATGGCAGGCAGTGGGCTTCCCAGGCTGTGTGGAGCAGAGAGGATTCGGGTGGAGCAGAACACAGTTAAGCATAGGGAAAGACTTGTGTTGTGGTCCTGGACCCCAGGAAACTTTTAGTAAATTTGCAGTGTCTGTCCTTGAATTTCTCTTTTTTTAACTGGGACATAGGCAGAATTCTGGGCCCACTCAGAGTGGAGCTGCACGAGCTAGAAGGGAGTCCATTTTCAGTTTGGAGAAAATCACAGTTCAGCATATCTTTAAAGCTGTCTGAGGAAACGATTTCCGGTACAGCTCTGAGTCCTAGGAAAAGTTTAATAAAGTTGCAGCATCTCTCTCTCCATGTACATTTAATATTTGGCAGGCAGACACACAGCCAGGGCTCTTGGAGATGGGCCTATGGGGAGATGTGGGTTCAGATTTCCTTTTGGATAAAAGATCTATGTCCCAGCTCAAGATTTTGTCAATTTCTGTAATTATTTTCTCCCAGTGATGAAAGTTTATTTAGCAAATTTCTTATGC
Organism: Gopherus flavomarginatus; assembly: GCF_025201925.1. NCBI lineage: Eukaryota > Metazoa > Chordata > Testudines > Testudinidae > Gopherus > Gopherus flavomarginatus. The sequence goes on from NC_066617.1 coordinate 37,115,061, forward strand.
AGCATGAACTCCAGCTGGCTCTTGAGGTTTACTGAGAGTGCCAATCTGTTAGGGCCACGTTCATAGCTCATCATACCGCTCCATTCACTGATATGTAATGCTGTGACCATTCTCATAAAAATCTCCCTGGCATAGATTGAGAGATCCCCGGCACTGAACTGGAAAGCCACATTTTGAGAACCAGGGCATGTAATGGAGAGAGAATTACATTTCTTAAATGTTTCAAGTGGCAAAATTGTATGATTTTACTGCAAAGAAATGTTATGGGGGTGGATGAGTTACTTCTCCATTTTTTTCTTTATTTCATTTGCAAGACCTTTGGGAGAAGACATTGAAATCCTTCCAATCTGAGGGAAGAGGGAGAATCTGAGAAAAGGGAGTGGAAGACCATGGAAGGGAGGACCTGCTTGCTGGGATGGAGCAGAGGAATCAGGAGCAATCTAAGTTCATGAGAACCAAGGAGGACCAGTCTCTGCCACAGGAGGAGAGGGTCTTGGAATGCTACCTAGCAGGGTAGAGGCAGTGCAAAGACCATGAGCATACACTCATTTTGGGGGGGGTTAATAGGACTGCTGTCACAGTGAGTTTAGTATCCACTAGCTGCTGAGGCCCATGCACCAGCACATCAGCCGCCTTCTCCTCTATCTGCTGCACAGAATGCTGCTACACCAGTAGCTCCATGCAGCTAATCCTCCATGGAGCTAAGCCCCACACCTTCAAGTGGTCAGAATGACAGCATTGAGCCTCCAGAAGTGATGGAAAATCCACAGGAACCAGCCCCAGAAGCTCCTGTAAAGAGCAACCCCCAACCTGCCATGGCTCCACGAACCATACTACCTCAGTGTTCCCCCTGATTGTGGAGAAGGACTGTTCATAGACGTCAAATGGGGTGGGGGAGGAGGCCACAGGTAAGAGTTTCTATTTTTATTGTTTGAAATGTGTCCCTGGGGTACAGGGATTGGCAACCTTTGGCACGAGGCCCATCAGGGAACTCTGCTGTCGGGCCGAGAGGGTTTGTTTACCTGCAGCATCTGCAGGTTCAGCCAATCGCAGCTCCCACTGGCCATGTGTTGCGGTTCCAGGCAATGGGAGCTGCGGGAAGTGGCAGCCAGCACTTCCCTCGGCCCATGCCACTTCCTGCAGCCCCCACTGGCCTGGAATGGTGAACTGCGGCCAGTGGGAGCCGTGATCTGCTGAACCTGTGGATGCAAACTATCCTGGCCCACCAGTGGATTTCCCTGACAGGCCGTGTGCCAAAGGTTGCTGATTCCTGATCTGGTATTTATTATCTAGCCTTCTCACATATTATATTGGAAATTTTATCTTGGAAATTGGTTTGTTCGTTATTTCATATGTTACCAGGATAAATATGTTGATGACAGTAGGACCACAGCAGGATAGTGTGTTTATGTGCTGTTCTGATGTCCTGTGCAACTTGTCATAAAATTAGACATTGAATTTTTTGTGCTTGTTCAATCTACTTCCCATTGCCTGGAACCATCCATCTCGCATAGCTTCATAAATATTTGATTTTGATTTCACTGTATGTCTCTTTTTCTCCTGTGAATGGTTTTCTGCTGTTGTTTTTCTGTGTATAACAATACATTTCCCTTCCTGTTGTCATTTCAGGATGTATGTCCCGCTAGTAACAGAACAGAAACATTTGACCTATTGCCTATATCTTTTCCCACATACATAACAATGTGTGAAAAAGAAATCAGTACAGTAAAGATGATGAGGTAATTAACTAATGCACTCACTGACCTCATAGTTCAGCTTTGTATGGTAAGGAAATTGGGAACTAGGTGTAACATTGCCACATTCCGTTAGTTGCGAGTTCAGTTTTAGTGCACTATTGTATATAGAAATGAATAGAACACAATCTCCTTACATGAATTTACCACACTTACACATAAAATCCCTGTGACACATCATGAAATAACACGGATGATGCAAAGCACTGTCTTGCAATGATTGCACAGGTAACTCCCCTTTCAGAGAATCATAGAATATCAGGGCTGGAAGGGTTGGAAGGGACCTCAGGAGGTCATCTAATCCAATCCCCTGCTCAAAGCAAGACCAATCCTCAACCACAGGCACCAACTTTTTTCGGTGCCAGTGGGTGCTTGCAATGCCCCTGGCCCTGGCCTGCCCCTGCCCTGACTCCACACCTAACTCAAAGTTCCCGCCCCAACTGCGTCCCTCCCTGCTCCTATTGGACCCCTCCCCAAATCCCCACCCTGGCTGCTCCTCCTCCCCCAAGTGCGCCGTGTTCCCCCTCTTCCCCCCTTCCTCCCAGATTTGCCACATGAAACAGCTGCTTTGCTGCGCAAGTGCTGGGAGGGAGTGGGGAGAAGCAGGACCTGGTGGAGCGCTAAGGGGAGGAGGTGGAGTGGGAGATGATTTGGGGCGGGGCGTGGAGCATCCACGAAGTTGGTGCCTATGTCCCCAACTAAAGCATCCCAGCCAGGGCTTTGTCAAGCCTGACCTTAAAAAGCATCCATTCATTGGTATCACTGCATATGTGAGAAGTAGAAGGTAGCAGCACTGCATATAATGTTGTCCATTTCTGAATTAATTTCTGTTTTGTGCACAGCAGTGCAGGGACATTTCAAACCATGATGCATGACTGCATTTCAAAAATCATTCATGCAACACACGTTCCAAATCTATGCGGTACAGCCACTGTCAGCATTGTTTAATGGTTCCAGTAGGCGTGCTGTACTAACGTACTTCTTTCAACAAACTGTTGTGTTGTCTCTCCTATGAAGAACAAAAAATGGGAAAATTATTATGGAAAGAAAATCACTTGTTCTACACCATGGACCCTGGGCATCCTTACTGTGTGCATTGAAAACACCCATCCACTAAACACTACAGGTGTACTTAGGTACTACACGAAAAGCCAAGTTTCCTACTTCGTATCATTCAATGATGTATAGCTAGTTTTGCAATGCTAACTGAGAAAATATTTTTAATGTCCCCAAAAGTTCTGGAATCTCAGCAGCCTCTGGGATAAACATCAGGGATGGGGAAAGGATGGGGTAAGTTTTCTATACTCAAATACATTTAAAATTTTTCCACAAAGGTGATTTAATCGATGCAGTCAGCAAATAACAGATTTCTATAATTTGTAATGTCTTTATTGCACATGTTGGGAGAAACAAAGAAACAGAAAATACTAGTAATCACACAGTGACTGCTATGCCTCTGCAGCATCCACACCCCAAACATTTCAAGTACATTGCAGCATATCTGGAAAGAGAGGTCTTTACAAGTTGTGAACTGGGCAGTCACTGAAGACAATGAACAACCAAACCAGTGACACAGTGACTGTATTCCTCCTGCCCCCCAGGAACCCTTTCCCACATTTTAATCATGTTCCATGAAACTTATCAACAAGGGTTTCAAACTGGTGTGAATTCTGGCAGGCACTTTAGACAATGAAAAGGAATTCAGGCATACCAGACCAAACCAACACTATAAACATGAAGAAGAAATCCCCTCAAAAGGGTTTCCATGCAACTGTGAGTGGTGGCCTTTACTAGAGCACAGTCGGTCACAAAAAGACTGCTAGTATCCCCGAAGCAGCTGCTGAGTGAACTGTTAAAGCATTGTAGAAACTGTTAAGTCAAGCTCCCCATACATTTGGAAATTGGGATAAACACATACAAAATTAAGAATCAATGCAGTGAAAGAAGCAGTAACTTGTCACCAGCAACAGACTCACCTTAAGACTTAATCACATTTAGCAAAGTTGTAGACATAGGCTCTCTTTCAGCAACAATAACCAAACTCCAGATGATCGTGCTGTAGTTGCACACTCAAAGGAGGATCTACAAATAGCCCTTAATTGCTTCTCTGAAGCTTACAAAAGCCTAGGACTAACTCTGATCATCAGCAAAACTAAAGTTCTCTAAAAGCCAGCTTCTGGTCAATCATCAGACCCAGTAAGGAATATCTAAATTGACAAAGAAGAACTGGAAAATGTGGAATATTTTGCCTATCTGGGCTGCCATCGCTCTCAGAGGGGCAGACATGCATGTCAAGATTCAGTACAGAATCCACTGTGCCAGCCTTGCCTTTGGCAGATTGCTGAGCATGTGGCAAGACAATCACATCAGAACACACACTAGACTTTTTGTTTATAAAGCGATGGTAGTTCCAACTCTCCTCTACAGCTGTGAGATTTGAGTGACCTACCAAAAACACCTGAAAACCCTGGAACGTCAGCACCAGCACTTTCTTCAGAAGATCCTCAACATAAAGTGGGAGGATCGCCGCACTAATGCCAGTGTCCTCACAGAGGCCAACATCTTTAATGTTGAGGCCTTGATTATCCAGCACCAGCTGAGGTGGAGTGGGCACCATGTGTGCATGCTGGACGTACGCTTACCAAAACAACTGCTCTATGCCTAACTCACCAAAGGAGAAAGGAAACGAGGAGGCTAGAAGAAACTCTTTAAAGGCATCCTCAAGATAAACATCAAGAGATGTGGCATCAACAATGAACACTGGGAGACAGTTGCCTAGGACAGGGATAAATGGCAAAAACTTCTCATAGAAGGAACATCCATTTTTGAGAAAAATTGCCTTGCCCTGGTCGCAGAAAAAAATCACCAGAAAAGAAAAGATGAACAACCGTCACACAGCAATCATGGCCCAACCCTGACTTCCAACACCACCTACAACATCTGCCAACAGGCCTGTGAATCAAGGATTGGACTCCTCAGTCACCAAAGGACCCATAAAAAATATACACCTGCAGAAGAGATCATCCTCGACCTAGAGGGATCACTGCCAACGACGAGAGATAGCTTACAGTCAGATGTGAAAACTGTAGTAGAAGCATAAACATGCTGAAAAATTATTGCAGCACAACACAGCCACAGTTGCCACCAACACAAACCCTCACCCCATGCTGTAAACGCATTAAAGGTAACCAGTAACAATGGGTTTCATACAGATGTGTGATGGTACAAGCATAAATTAAGAAATTTAACACATGGATGATGAAAACAACACTCTTAAGAACCACTTTTGCCTCATACCTCTGTTGGCATGTTCCATCAAGCATGGTTAAAGCAGTTTCATATAAAGTCTGTAAAGATGGTCCCCAAGCAGCATCACAAACCAGATGTCATTCTCTGTCTTCCTGTGCTGCCCAGATGTGCATTTATATGGCATCACTAATTTCCCTAACCTCCCTGGGCCCAGTACCAGTATGCACGTGTCTCATGTGTCTAGGTGTCATAAACAGATAGTTAAGGGTTAATGTCTTTTTTACCTGTAAAGGGTTAACAAACAGGGAACCAAACATCTGACCAGGGGACCAATCAGGAGACAATATACTTTCAAATCTCGGTGGAGGGAAGCCTTTGTTTGTGTTTTTTGGGTTGGGTTTTGTTCTCTCTGGGTCCTGGAAGGGATTAGACGTGCAACCAGGTTTCTTGCCAATCTCCCTGCTACAGTCTCTTATATATTCAGAATAGTGAGTATTAAGTAGACCAGGCGGTTATAGTCTCTTGATTGTTTTCTATATTTGCAAATGTGTATTTGGCTGGAAGTATTTTAAATTGTATTTCTGCTGGAGGAGGCTTTTTCTCCAGTTTCTATAAACTGACAGACCCTGTAACTTTTATCATCTAAATTGCAGAGATACTTTTACTTTTTTTCTTTCTTTTTATTAAAAGTTTTGCTTTTTAAGACCTGTTTGATTTTTTTCCCTTGTTGAGGCTCGAGGGAATTGAGTCTGTACTTAACAGGGAAGGAGAAGGGAGGGGGAGAGAAGTGGGGGAACCACCCTGATTTCTCTGTGTTGTGATTCAAGGAGTTTGAATCACGGTGATCTCCAAGTGTACCCAGGGCGGGAAAGATCTGGGAGGAAGAAAGGAGAAGGAGAGGGAAATGGTTTATTCCCCTGTGTTGTAAGACTCAAGGAATTTGGGTCTGGGGGTCTCCAGGGAAGGTTTTTGGGGGGACCAGAGTGCCCCAAAACACTACATTTTTTGGGTGGTGGCAGTGTATCAGATCTAAGCTGGTAATTAAGCTTAGAGGAATTCATGCTGGTACCCCAATTTTTTGGACTCTAAGGTTCAGATTGGGGAAATATACTATGACACTAGGATCTGGCTTTCTGTACAGGGTTTGACAACCGGAAGTGTCCTGAGTCCACTCCAGGCAGAAATATTCACCTTTACTTTTACAAATTTTGTGCAGTGCTCAGCAGGCCACAATCATACAAATAGTGTTGGCTACACTTGCATGCAAAAGGGTTTGTAGACAGCACCAATGAGTATAGAGTGTATGAAATGTTCAATCCACTACCATCCCTTAGCTAGTGAGCTTGAAATTTAATTCTTTTTTTCCAAGGTTGCTGACATAAGGTTATGCTTTCATGAGCTATGGTCTCCCAAAAAAACAGTTATCAAAGATACACTATATATTATAATATTGTTTCTGGGGAATAAAGTCCCTGCTTCTCCCTTCAAATACAAGCCAGATCTCCTCAGTACCCTAGTGTGAGGGTTTCCTGTTCTCCCCACATTAGTATTCATAAACTTGCCTCTGTGATCCACCAAGTCTTGACAATGATGGAATAGTATCGTGTGTGGTTCACCTGCTCACTTATTCTTTGTGGGAGTTAATCTATTGGCACATGAGTGCCATCAATGGCCCAAGCACAGTGGGAACCCCATCTTCTGCAAATGATCTATACTTCCAGGAATGTTTCGTATGCCATACCCTTGTGGGTAAATCATACTGTTAATCACCTCACAAACCTTCAGAACCATAGCCCCAACAGTGGACTTTCCAACCCCAAACTGGTTTGCCACAGACTTGTAGCTGTTTGGGATAGCCGGCCACTTCTGAACCAGCATGGCTTTCCTCAAATGACTGTTGTGTTTTTGTAGGGTTGGTGCTGGCTCCTCATACAGCTTCGTGAAGGTCTGTTTCTTTATGCAGAAGTTCTGTAGCCAGTGCTGGTCATCCCAAGTCTGCGAGACGATCTGATCCCACCACACCCTGCTAGCTCTCCTGGACCAAAAGCAACAATAAATCAATGGTGATTCCATGGCAATAACAGCTGTTAATATGTACATGCACTGTGCAATAAATAAATTGTTATCAGTCTTCAAGGCCTGCTGTCTTCAGCATGTAAAAAAAAAAAAAAAAAAGGCTGCCAAAATACTATCCAACATCTTGCACAGTACCTATTCCATTCCATAAACGTTTGTCCAGCAACAGGGAGCAGGAACAGGACCACATCACCAATTGATCCATGACTTTTACTCAATTTTTTTCAGAGACAGAAGTGAGGGACAAGATGATCCAGAAGCACCATCACCATATGTGTGAAAGCAGTGAAAGTGTGATGCAAAGAATCCTGGAATATGAACCCTGAAATCGTAGCAATAAACTTGTGTACCTAGAGCAGCAGTGTGGATGTTGGTAGATGTGGATACAGTGTTCTATGTGGGTCCAGCACAGCAAATGTGGACTCTTGGGGCAGACTTGGCTGGCTCGTGATAGCATGAATATGATCCAGTACTTGGGTATGTGCACCAATGTAGACATAACCTTAGAGTTTGAGTTTATGATGAAACATATTTGATTAAAGGGGGCAGATACCCAATGACTGTAAATTGTCCAAACTCCATTAAAGTCAAAGGGAGCTGAAGTTTACAGAGCTATGGTAGTTTACATTACCTGAGGCTCTACCTTCAAGAGTTTTTTTGATGGAGAGTGAGATTTTTTTAATGTATATTTGGAGCAACATGTGGCGGGGGGAGAGAAAAACAAACTCTACTTCAGCAAATCATTTAAACATGTGCTTAAATTCATCCCTACTGAGGAAAGCACTTAGGTCATACTTAAAAGTTCCTCTGTAGTCACTGTGACTTAAAAACATACTTTGAGTTAAACACCTGTTTATGTGCATACTGAATCAAAGCCAAACTCAGGAGTAATTGAATGAAGCAAGCAAATGTTGCAATTTTAACATTTCACAAGAAATTTGATTTTTTTCATTACATTTTTCAAAAGTGATCTTTTATGGTTACCTTTTATATGTATGTTAAAATTAGAAGAGTGATACCTCTTTTCAGAGAAACATACTTTATTTTCAGAGATACTTTCATTTATGTTCATGGCAAAAAAAGAAAAATCAACTAACAAAGGGAAATTATCTTCTGTCCTTTTTTTAAATGGGATGTAAAACACAATTGGGTATGTAACTTGATTACCTTGAATTGATTTATATTCTTTTCTGATGAGTACTTATATGTTATTATGAGTACTCTACAGAAAGAATTCATTGCACAGTTGATGTGTAAATTATATTAAAACATTAGTTGAAATGGAGTGCAAGTAATGATGGGAAGGATCCATTATGTAGAGCTGGATCACTGATTGTATCAGAATATCACTATAGAAAGCCTAGTTTATAATTAAGATCCTAGTCAGACATCCTTTGCTCAAGAAGAATTAGATTCTGCTAACCTTCCTTGGGCTGAGTAGCTCTTTAATTCAAATGTAGGCTCATTTACTTCAACGGGCCTTGTTCATGGTGTAATATACTTATCTGTGTGATTAAGGAACACAAAATCTGTCCTATCCGTTCTATTAGTAGGAGTTGCAGAATCATTCACTGATAACTTACATCTAGCCTTGAGTAAAGCACGATACATAACTGTATTATCCACAATTAATTTACCCCAAGTGGGGAAGAAATCTACTGTTCCTAATTACTAGTAGATTACTACTGCCCTGTAACAGTTGAGCTCTGCTAGCTCCTATAATAGCAGAGTCAAGTCTTTGCTTGTTCCCCTTCCTTTTCTGCACAGTCTCTGCCCACCTGGATGGGGTTGGGAGGGAAGCGCTGAGTGCACAGTCCCTATAGCCACAAAGTAGGGAGACCATATAGGAGACTGGACATGGAGTCTTACTCTAAATCCTCACACACCTTTGTGGTTGCATGGGGCCAGGCAATGACCTATCCTCATATAGTTGAAGTTTTACCATTAACTTTAGAATGACTCAATCAATATTTTTGTTCATCTGTTGCAAAATACTTAAAATATTTTCTACTATGTTTTTAAAAAGTGCAGAAAATATATGTAAATATTGGAAACAATGATATTTGCTATAATTAAAAAACTTATCTCCAGTGTTGACACACTTAGAAGTTCTATGTTAGTATATTTTGTATGTATAAAAAACCACCTGAACATTTGTACTGAGAGGTATTTTTCCAGATGTTTTTTGCTGAAGTGAAAAGCACTTATCTGTGTGCAAATTGCTTTTAATCTCTCTGAATCCCTCATTGAATGTAAACTATGCAAGATGTAATAAAGCCTTAAAAGCCCTGGTTATTAAAAACAATTAAATAATTTAGCCTTTCAGAATTCCATTTCATATATTGGTCATGGTGAGTACTTCAGTTTTAATGTTGGAGTAAAATATCAGTGGTTTTATCATCGTGATATGTGTGAGTAAGTAATTTTTGTGCCTAGGCTGGTAGAATGTCATGACAATTTTGCAAGATTGGATTCACTGCACTCAAATACCACATTGTCAGTTGTGGTTTAAGAATCTGAATGAAAAAGAAATTTTCTTAAGATCAGACCAGAAATAAAAAATAAGATTCTAAACAGGAACTCTAAACTAGAATGAAAAGGGCCCCTAAAGAATATTTTTTTTATGCAGATAAAATATTTTCAGCAGTGCTTTAAGTACTTCCAAACCCTATGCAAATAGAATTGTTAACATAAAATATGCATAATAAATAAAGCAATCTAAAAATATCAAAAAGCTAGTATGCACAAGAGTCAAAGCTATCAACAGATATGCAAAGTAACAAATGGACAAATTCAAGTTTGTCCCATGACAAAGAAGCCAACATTAAAAATAAAAGAGTAAAATATTAGCAATCACATCAGAAATCACAGCACTATACAGAGGAAAGAATTTAGATTCTGCAGCATTGCAAGTATATCTGCAAAGCAATTAGAAGGAATGCTTTTCTCATGTGGTATTCTATCTCAGGTATTTATGTGGCTCCTGTTTCCATAATGAAAGAGCATCTGTCTTTAAGACATTTTTTCCTCACAACACCCTGCTGAAGTAGGGAAGTGATATTATCCCCATTTTACAGATAGGGTACTGAGGTACAGAAAGACAGAGGACTTATCCACAGTCAACCTGTGGTAGAGTAGTGATTTGAACCTAAGCCTCCTGAGTCCCAGACAAATACCTCAACTACTGGACCACTCTTCATCTTCCATACTGGGACTCCTCCAGCCCTGGTCCCAGAAACATATATAAATTGGCAACTTTCTTCTGTTTTGTGGGTGGTCAAAGGGAAAGAGTAAGAATCTATTCCTCCATTGATAGGAACTTTGCCTGAGTGAAAAGGATGGAATGAAATCCTCAGGTTCCAAGGGACGCAAATTGGCCAAAACCCTTTCATCCTCATAGCAGATAGGAGCTTAGACAATCTCACATTGGGGATACTTCAGACACTAAAGGATCCTTCTTACTACAGAATGCTAGGGAAATTTCAGTGTGGGTCCAGAAGTCAATTGTTTTATGGCATTATTTATTTATATTATGATAGCATCAAAGGGTCCTAGTGACTCTGCATCATATTTAGTGTTCTGCCTTTTCAGTTTTTATTTGTAATACAGAAATTCTAGGAATGTTTTGGTATTTATTTTCCAAACATTAAAACCAGGATGAAATCATGTTAAAAATAATTTGAAAAATCAGGAAAAATCATGGAAAAAGAAAAACACAAAATGTTTATAAATATACACATTTTTCTACAGTCTAATTGAATTTTTTTATGTATAAAGGTATTTATGTCTCTATCAGCACTAATAGTTTTTCCAAAAATCCTGCTTATTATATCTTCACTCATGTTGAGCCTCTTGCTTTCTTGGAGGTAGCACAACTTTGAAAATAAGCGCTCTGCATCAACAGATCCAGGGCATACACTGAAGCTCACCATGCCACTTTGCTGAAGTTGGGAAGTGTGTCTTGAAGACTGTTCCAAAAAGCCAGAACATCCAGTTTCACATTGTCAGAGTTAGGCATGTTCCTGTAAGTATTAAATTCCCCATTCAGATTTGAAATTTCATATTTAGTGGCAAATGGTTAAAACACATTGGCATAATGGTTGTAGTCTGCTGCAAAATTCACCTCTAGGAAGGGGTGCAACACCTAGATGACATTTCGAAAAGAATCCTCGGCACCAAAGACTTCGGGTTCAGATTATGGGCCATAGTCATTTTCCATTTCCTGTGGAGCATTATGTTGAAGGTTTTGAATGCTTTTTCAGTTTTCTTGTATTCTCAGATCAGAATGATTTCCAGAAACAGCTGGGTTTTCTCTCCCGCAGCTTTTGTGCTCAGTTCAGATGAGATTTTGTTGTTAGGATCCAGTAAATCTCACTATTTTTGCAAATATGTTGGCAGTAGCTGGAAAAAATTTCCAATGTTTTCTATGTGTCACATGGTGATAGCAAGCTTTCAACAATGAATATTACCTTGGTGCCCAGAATCTGGCATTCATTTTGGTTATCAGCACCTACTGTTACAGAAGAAGTGAAAGACGTGAAATCGTGCATCATTGGATTTGAGACCATTTTCAAGCATGTAAACAAGTTGAAGGCTTTGTTTTACACAGTTTCCTCTGTACTCATCTCAGATGAGCAGGACTGTACTTGTTTCAGATGAGCAGAACAGATAATATGTAGCAGCTCTGGTTTCTAATTGAGTTTAATCTCTCATGCAAACTTAGCCATGTATGAAGCAGAATCTGTGCTAGTTGTGGCACTGGGTTCCTAAGTCATAAAGAGCAGCAAACTGTATATCTTCCAGTTAAAAAAATATCAAAATTCTAAGCTCACACATTCCTTTCTAACATGCAACATATACAGTTTTTCAGACTGGACAGGGGTAACTAATGGTGTTCCCCCAGTCTTAGGACCAATCCTATTCAACTTATTCACAAATGATCTGGAGAAAGAAGTAAACAGTGAGGTGGTGAAGTTTGAAGATGATACTAAACTGCTCAAGATAGTTAAGACCAAAGCAGACTGTGAAAATTTTCAGAAAGGTCTCACAAAATTAAGTGACTGGGCAACATAATGGTGAATGAAATGTAATGTGGATAAATATAAAGTAATGCACGTTGGAAAAAATAACCCCAACTATACATACAATATGATGAGGGCTAATTTAGCTACAACTAATCAGGAAAGAAATCTTGGAGTCATTGTGGATAGTTCTCTGAAGACGTCCATGCAGTGTGCAATGGCAGTCAAAAAAGCAAACAGGATGTTAGGAATCATTAAAAAAAGGATAGAGAATAAGATGGAGAATATCTTATTGCCCTTATATAAATCCATGGTACACCCACATCTTGAATACTGCGTACAGATGTGGTCTTCTCATCTCAAAAAATATATAGAATGGCATTAGAAAAGGTTCAGAAATGAGCAACTAAAATGATTAGGGGTTTGGAACGGGTCACCATATGAGAAGAGATTAAAGAGGCTAGGACTTTTCAGCTTTGAAAAGAGGAGGCAAAGGGGGGATATGATAGAAGTATGTAAAATCATTAGTAGTGTGGAGAAAGTGAATAAGGAAAAGTTATCTACTTGTTCCCATAATATAAGAACTAGGGGACAGCAAATGAAATTAATGGGCTGCAGGTTTAAAACAAATAAAAGAAAGTTCTTCACACAGTGCACAGTCAATCTCCTTGCCTGAGGAGGTTGTGAAGGCTAGGACTATAACAGGGTTTAAAAGAGAACTAAATACATTCATGGAGGTTAAGTCCATTAATAGCTATTAGCCAGAATGGGTAAGGAATGGTGTTCCTAGCCTCTGTTTGTCAGAGGGTGGAGATGGATGGCAGGAGAGAGATCACTTGATCATTGCCTGTTGGGATCACTCCCTTTGGGGCACCTGGCATTGGCCACTGTCGGTAGACAGGATACTGGGCTGAAGGGACCTTTAGTCTGACTCTGTAAGGCCATTCTTATGTTCTTCTTCTTTTTTATTTTTTTAATGGAAGTTCTTTCATTGTATAAACCAAACCATATTAGTACTAAGGCACTGCTTCTGCAATCCCTCAGTACTGAAGGGAAGTAGAAATATCTGCCAACTCTGCACCTTTGAACTCCAAGCTTGGGCCCTAACAAGGTAGCAGTGGGTATTTGCCACCAAACTCTCCTTCTGCCATGCATGGCCGGTGCAACCTATTAGGCGACCTAGGTGGTCGCCTAGGGCACTAGGATTTGGGGGATGGCATTTTCTTCGGCGGCGACTGCGGCGGCCAGGTCTTCGGCTGCCCTGGTCACCGCCTGCATTTAGGCGGAGGGAGCTGGGGCAGGGGGATGTGGGGAGGGCCACCTGCAGCAAGCCTCCCAGGCTTGTGGCACCAATCAACTTAGGCGCCGCAAGCCTGGGAGGTGGGAGAAGTGAAGCAGCGACAGCGTGCTTGGGGAGGAGGCGGAGCAGGAGTGAGCTGGGGTGGACAGCTGCCATACAGCTCCCCGGGCTGGTGGGGGAGCTGCCACGGAGGGGGGTGGGGCACCTCAGAGAGATGGCTTTAATCACAGTAGTTTGGGTTGAATGGTTGCCACTGGGAATATACAAAATGATCTACGAAGCTGTTAACTGGTGAGTCTGATGGAAGAGCTGCTCATAGAAATAGAGGTCATACGTTTGTAAAGTGGTCTTTTTTGTCAACCTATTTGTGATGTTGTGATTTTCTCATAAGCAAACATTTTCAACACAAATTCTATCCATTATCTGTGGCCTGCATGGACGTTGATTTTCCAATTTCTTGTTGGTGCTCATTGATCAAGAAGAACCATCCCATTTCAGAGACTTCAAGATCCATATATCAGGTTCTTAGAAGTACTGGTGACTTTGCTGGCTTGAAAGTTCCTCTGGAACACATCCACAGCTTGGATGGGTCATTAAGTCCTTTGTTCAGAGATTCAGTTTATAGAAAAGTTACTCCGGAGGTAGGAATCAGGATTGATGACAAAATGAAGATGCACCTGCCTTTTTATATCCTTTGCCATATGGCCTGTATTTCTTTTATACCCCAAAAAAGCTTCACAGCACATGGCATAGAAAAGCCTTAGAGTTCTGTCCATAGCACGTCCCTACATGTCTTACCGACTCATAAGGTGTATCCCCTGGCTCCATTCAATGGTTTCTTTGTACAACTAATGATCATTGATGGGCCATCAAAAGGGTTAGGCAGTGCTGATGCAAATCTGTCTGGGAAGTGACACCCAGAAACACAGCACCAGTTTGAGAATACAGATATACCGTAGATATCTATAATTCATAATGCAAAGGTGATACAAAGAAGATTATCATATTTGGCAAATCATAACTTTTTCACTGACACCTTACAAAGCATATGTGGCACAATTTATTGCAATTTTATAATACTGGTATCAGTAATATAAAGTATCTCACAATTCTGTACAGTGTTACAGTGTCAATGAAGTAACTCCACTGACCTCAATAAAGTTACACTAGTGGAAGAACAGTGTAAGTGAGATGAGAATCAGACCCAGCATGCTTAAATATAGAGATATAGATATATCTAACCAGTCGATACTGTGCATCTCAACAATATTGCTAATAATTTTGTTCTGTCATCCAACTTTGGAATTTTCTGTCATTTTAAAGTAGGCCAGTTACCACTTATTTCTGGAGATTTAATCGAAGGTCAGGATGGAAGCATATTTATGAAAGCATTTGCCACGTTGTTAGCCTGTCTTGTTAGGAGATGGGAAGTTGGACCATTTTTCTGTCTGTTGATGGAAGCTTCAAATTACATGAAAAATAAATCTGATATCAATACTGGCATCAAATCTGCATAATATATGTACCAGACACCCCAACAGTAATTGCATATATTGCTAGCAAACAGTATGTTAAACCCCTTGTATATTCCTTTTAAACTTTGATTGATTGTCTCTGTTGAATTCATGCTCTTGTGTATATCTTATGAGAACAATGCTAAACCTATGCAGCATTAAATGCTCTAGATTAATATTAGGTTTCTAATGCATTAAAATGTCTTTAGCAGACAGTCATGATTTTTAATGAACACATATGATTCTTATATTGTTACTTTTTAAAATCAGAGATTAGATGGTTAGAAAATGTGATTAGCAATCAAAAGAACACTGGTCACAAAGGATGACATAAAAAATCCTGTAATCACCCCAGGCTCTCAACCATCTATTTATAAGTATTCCACACAGTAAAATGATTTAACATATTCTTATTCCAACAATGAAAGTTTGATCATGGGAACATTTCAGGAACAATTTTAAAAAGATTTTTTTTAAGGAATAAAGTTATGTGAAGACATGTAAAGACATTTTAAATTTTATTTTTAAGGGGACAAATCAATGTCTACACTTACTGACCAGAAAGTTGTCTCAGACAAACCATGTTTGTTTTATTGTTTATCTAAAATCCTATGAAAAACGGATTTTACAGATAGAGAATGTTAATAAATGTCAAGTATCAGAGGGGTAGCCGTGTTAGTCTGGATCTGTAAAAGCAGCAAAGAATCCTGTGGCACCTTATAGACTAACAGACGTTTTGGAGCATGAGCTTTCGTGGGTGAATACCCACTTCTTCAGATGCATCTGAAGAAGTGGGTATTCACCCACGAAAGCTCATGCTCCAAAACGTCTGTTAGTCTATAAGGTGCCACAGGATTCTTTGCTGCTTATAATAAATGTCAACTTTCTGCATTACTTACAAATAAGTACTGAACATAAGTACAAAAGAGATCCTTAATGTACAAATCTGTGGAACAGTGTTCTTTCCCTTGTTCTCATTAGAGCACACTGAGGTGGGACCATCTCCTGGTGCCTGTGCACAGTTTGAGTAAATGGACTATGGGAAAGAGATGTCTATGAGGATCAGATGTATAGAATGCTTTCACCCAGGGTGCTGTTCAACTGCTACTGCACCTTTGACACTATATTAGACTTTGATCCTACACTTGCAGATTTAGAGCGCTTTGAGTTAAACCAGCCTTCGGAGAGTGCAGTAGGGAAAGTGCTGCAGTCTGTCCACACTGACTGTTGCAAGTGCACTGGCGTGGCCACATTTGCAGCACTTGCCTCAGCATTGGGAGTAGTGAATTATGGACAGCTATCCCACAGAGCACCTCTTCCCATTCTGGCACTGCGACTTGTGGGAAGGGGGCGAGGAGTGCAGGGAATTCTGGGTTCTGTCCCAATTCCCCACGATGCATTGGTTCGCATCCCAGCAATCCCTGTGCTTCTGTCCACATTTGGTGCCATCTTCCACCGTTTTTTGTACTGCACACTGTCTTCCCTTTCGGTTTGCGGGAATGGAGCCCGATCTGCTGAGGAATATGCTAATGAGTCTTGTCAGAACACCATGTTTTGCAGTCGAGTTACTCCTTAAGATCCAAACTGACAGTGAGGACTCCAACGATGATATCGACTTGAGGAACACATATGACATGAGATTGCTTGTGGCATTTATGGATATGCTCACCACTGTGGAACTCCACTTTTGGCTCGGAAAACAAGCCCTGACTGGTGAAATCACATTGTCATGCAAGTCTGGGATGATGATCAGTGGCTGCAGAACTTTTGGATGAGAAAAGCCACTTTCATGGTACTGTGTTATGAGCTCGCCTCCACTCAGCAGAGCAAGGACACGAGATTGAGAGCTGCCCTGATGGTGGAGAAGCGCGTGGCTATTGCAGTCTGGAAGCTGGCAACTCCAGACAGCTACTAATTGGTCACTAACCAGTTTGGAGTGGGAAAGTTGACTGTTGGAATCGTGTTGATGCAAGTTTTCAGGGCCATTAATTGCATCCTGCTCAGAAAAAACATGACTCTGGGTAATGTGCATGATATTTTGGCTGGCTTTGCACAAATGGGTTTCCCTAACTGTGGAGGGGCAAGAGATGGGACGCATATTCCAATTCTGGTACCAGCCCACCTAGCCTCCAAGTATATTAATCAAAAGGGGTATTTCTCTATGGTTCTCTGGGTGTTTGTGGATCACCATGGACATTTTGTTGACATTAACACAGGCTGGCCTAGAAAGGTGCATGATGCACACATCTTTCGGAACACTGCCCTGTTCAGGAAGCTGCAAGTCAGGACTTTTTCCCAAGACCAGCAAATCACCATAGGGGGAGTTGAAATGTCATTTGTGATCCTTGGAGACCCCACTTACCAGTTAATACCGTGATTCATGAAACCCTACACTGGGAGCCTTGGCAGCAGCAAGGAATGGTTCAACTGCAGGCTGAGCCGGTGCCGAATGACGGGGGGGGTGGTGCTTTTGGCCATGTAAAGGGCCGCTGGTGATCTTTGTATGGGAAGCTGGACTTGGCCAAACACAGCATCCCCATGGTTATATCTGTGTGTTCTACCCTCCATAATATTTGTGAAAGGAAGGGTGAAAGATTCACTCAGGCATGGATCTCCGAGATTCAACAGCTGGAGGCTGAATTTGAACAGCCAGAGAGCAGGGCTAGTAGAGGGGCCCAGCACAGGGCTGCAATGAATAGGGATGCCTTGAGGGAACAATTTGAGGCTGCAAGCCACCAATAATGTTTGGTGCTCTGCACGAGAGTGAAGTGCAGTGGTTCCAATGTTAGTAGCAATCTGTGTTTTCTTCAATGACTTGCAGTGACTGTTGCTTTCCTGGGCTAGGGTATCTTTTACTTTATGTAATAATAAAGAATGTTTTCAAAGACAAAAATTCCATTTATTTAAAATAAAATTCATTTATTGAAAAGAAACACAACTTCTTGGGAATCATAAAGGGCAAGGGGGGGGGTTGGGAATGGTACAATCACAGATTTGCATATGTCCTGTTATTATACTCAGCCTTTCTGTCTGGAGTGCTATGCAATGAGTGCTGCACTTCAGGATGGCTATACTGCATAGTGCTGGGGGTTGAGTGCAGTGGGTAAGGATCATAGTTTTCAGGGTGGTGAAGCTACAGGTGTTGGAGGCAGCTGGTGGCAATAAGAACCAGGATATTGGGGAAAGTGGGTTGGGGGTGACATGGGGGCACAAGGGAAAGAGTTTTGGGATGAGGGCTGCAGGGGGGATGGTAGCCTGAATGGCTATGAGTGCCTGGACCAAGTCCACTTGGCACTTCATGATGCTTATCAGCTGAGCCATGCTTTGCTGCTGGAGCACAGCACTTTTGTGCCAACGCTCCTTATCCTGCTGGCGGATCCTCCTTTCATTCTCTCTCCACTCCTGTGCTTTTAGATTCTTATTAAGGGACGGCTGCATTACTTCATGCAGCATGTCTTTTTTGCTTCTACATGGCCTCTTCCTAATTCTTTGGAGTCTTTTGGCTGGTGATAACACGGATGGCTGAGATCTCAAGGTTGCATCTGTAAAGGCAAAATACAACACTTAACAGAGACAACATTGTTCACACCAGACCAATGATTCCCCTGTACTTAAGGACAAGCACAGTCTACACAATAGCATAATTTGCCCATCCCAAAGCGAGTGGACATAACCCATGGGAGCCCCAAAATGGTGAGTAAGCATAGGGTCAAGGGGAATTGATTGTTTCAGAGCCATACTGTCCTCTGAGTTTCTGTGCCTTGGGTAGAGCCAACAGCTGCAGAGGGCCCCTATACTGAACACTGTCCCCACGTCCTGGAAGATATCTTGCTGCTAAGGGTGACCTGAGAAGCAAGAGAGGGTCTTCTACTACAAGGTGGCTTCCACCCTAGCCCATATGCAGCTTGCCTGTGTGCAGCAATGGTCCCCCTGCCCCTCATGGCACAGTGACCAGGACATGTTAGCCTGACTGGGACAAGGACCACAATGGCTCTCCCAAGAAACCTACACAAGTGCATTGCCCAAGTTCTGGATGAGACCTTTGAAGAGATCACTGAGGCCTACTACTGCGATGTGAGAGTGTACATCAATTCCCTATTCCACATCTACGCATGCATGCAGCCCTAACCCTCCTCACCCCAAAAGCCCATACCGAATAACTTCCTTTCCAAAATAAAAGCCACTTACTGGACACCTCCTCTGGTGTTTGACCTTCCCCAAGCACCGGTCGCTGTGACTGGCTACCTTCCTCCTGGCTTGAGAACAGCTCCTGGCTGCATGCATCTGGGGATGCTGGGGTGTCTTCCTCCTCTTCAGCACCCTTGCTCCCGCTTTCCTCCTCCTCCTCCTCCTTCTCCTGCCTTGTTGAACTGGCATTTGAAGTGTCCATGGTGGTACTTGAAGTGGAGGTGGGGTCGCTCCCAGGTATTGCATCCAACTCTTTATAGAAATGGCAGGTCACGGGGACAGCACTGGAATGGCGGTTTGCCTCATGGGCTTTGCAGTAGGCATTCCACAACTCCTTCACTTTAACCCTGCACTGCAGTGCATCCTGGTCATGGCCCCTTTCCACCACCCCTTTCCCTTGATATCTGCAGGAAAGTATCATAATTCCTATGGCTGGAGTGCAGCTGGGACTGGACAGCTTCCTCCCTCCAAACACTGATGAGGTCCAGCACCTCACCATTGCTCCATACTGGGGATCACCTGGAGGCATGGTCACCCGGAAAGATTAGCTGAGATATCTGGGTGCCTCACTTTAGGAAAGACGTGGATAAATTGGACAGAGTCCAGAGGAGAGTAACAAAAGTGATAAAATATTTAGAAAATCTATCTATGAGAAAAGGTTAAAAATGGACATGTTTAAATGGACATTGAATAAAAAAGACTGTGTGGGGACTTTAACAGTCTTAAAATAAGCTAAGGTCTGTTATGAAGGGGATGATGACATTCTCTATGTAAAAAACATGTTCTGAAGTGTCCCTAGCCTCTGTTTGACAGAAGCTGGGAATGTGCAACAGGGGATGGATCACTTGATGATTACCTGTTCTATTCTTCCCTCTGAAGCAGCTAGCATTGGCCACTGTTGGAACACTGGATATTGGGCTAGATGGACCATTGGTCTGACCTAGTATAACCATTCTTATGTTCTTATGTCCACTGAAGGTAGGACAAAAAGCAATAGACTTAATCTGAAGCAAGGGAGATTTAATTTAGATAGTAGGGGGAGTGGGGGGTTATCATACTATAAGGATAGTTAAGCATGGGAATAAACTTCCAAGGGAGGCTGTGGAATCCCCATCATTGGAAGTTTAAAAAAATACATTAGACAAATACCTCTCAGAGATGCTCGAGGTGTTCTTGGTCCTGCCTCAGAGTCAGGGGCTGGACTCAATGACTTTTTCAAAGTCCCTTCCAGTTCTGCATTTCTACGATTCTGTGACCAATAACTGACCTCCATGCAGTTAATTAAATCACTTACAATTAACTTGTAGTTTATTTAAATTATGTATGAGTAATCTGTTTAGATATACCCCTCTCTCTTGAAGAATCAGAGTAATTCAGATCCATCTTTGAAGACATAATTAGTACATTGTTTAGATAAATTAAATAAGTATAACTCCATTACTTTCAGAAAATAGAAATGGTGGGACTCCTGTATATTCTTTAAAATAAATAGCATTGTGTACATTTCATCATAAATTGCCTTCTTCAAACTGTGATCAAGTGGTTAGAAATTCACTTTCTTTTCAAATTATTCACATCCTTTCATCAGTTGTCAAACTAGTAAATGCTGTTTGTATGATGGATTAATTAGCACAGTTGTGATGAACACTTAATGCTGTCAGAGCCAGATACTTACAGCAGCCATTTAATCAGCCCATTGATAAAATGAGGCAAATAAAATGGATACAATATATTTAGTTGCTTCCTTCTTTGCTTTTTGAAACATTTGTGATACAGTATGATCATCTTAGTTGAAACAGCAAGGTGAAAACAGAATTAGTGAATTAATCGGTTGTCCAGTTACAAGTACACATTTTGCTAGGAACTAGTCATTTCATTTAATGAACTTCTTTTAAGGCTACCATCCCAATTATCACTGCATTCCATTTATCAGGGTACTAATTAAAAGAATTGTATTCTAATACATGGGCATAATGAGCAGAGGAGAACACTCTATGAATGCTTAAAGTGTTGGTCCACTAACTAACTGATGTACAAAGAGAGGTTTCTCACTGAACAGATCAGCTCTGTGTGTGTATTTTACAGTCATAGCTACTCAGAAAAAGGTTGTTACAACCTCTTACTTTTGCTATCACTAGAGAGATGATACAGTTCTGGGAGAATAGAGTGGGATTCTTTTCTGAGACATGCATCTGACGAAGTGGGTATTCATCCACAAAAGCTCATGCTCCAGAACGTCTCTTAGCCTATAAGGTGCCACAGGATTCTTTGCCGCTTTTACAGATCCAGACTAACACGGCTACCCCTCTGATATTTTGAGACATGAGCAACAGAACTGTTAACTAAGCTCCAGATGCAGCAACAAATTCTGCCCTCACTGTGCCTCCCTCCATCCCTCACCATTGAATCTTTATTACTGGACATGAAAGAACACAATTTGACTTTCAATGTTCAGGCTGGCTTTGCAAGGCATGAATTGGAAGAATCATTTTTTTAAGTGAAACTCGGCAACTGTTGCTCTGGATGTCATTGTAAGGCAATAAACATAGTACCCATCCAATGCCATTTTGTAGACTTACTTTTCAGTGTCGAAGAGCACTTTAAGCATTAAAGTATGCTGAGTGGTATCCAAAGAGACCTTTCAATAATGGCAGGGCTCCAGGAATTGCTGCAATAAAAAGGTCCTGAGAGAAATGTTTCATTTTGAGGCTGTCCTCCAGTTGAATCATATATAACTCTGAAAGACTTCTTGTTGTTCTTGAAGGTGGGGGTTGTATGTGGTACATACATTTTATGGTTGTACACTGCTTCATTCCCACACCATCTTATCCTCAAACTCAATCTGTGAGCTGAGCTGTATGTCTGCCTACCTTGCTGGTGCATCTATTTTCTCAGGCTGTTCCTCTGCCTTAATAATATGAATTCATACCCTGTATTTTAGACATGTTGTAGAAAGTCATTAATGTGACTAGTCATAGATTTATACACCATAAATCATGACAAGTGGAAACAAATAGAGAAAAAGCCCAAAGAGGGGGTGGGAGTTATGGAATGAAGGGCCTCTATGGGTATGTTTACACTGCTGCCGAGAGCACATCTCCCAGACTGAACGGTTGTGCTAGCAGGCTTACAATAGGAATGTGGGCATTCTGGTTCAGAAGGAGTGCCTGGGCTCTCATGGCTACCCTGCCTCCTTCGCTTGAGAGTCTGAGCTCCAGCCCAAGCCAGAGCCTTGACAATGGTAGTTTTAGTCTGCTAGCTCAGAGCCCTGCTAGTATGAGTCTGTCTTCCCTGGTTGGGAGAATTTTTCCCAGTTGCAGTGCAGACATACCCTATAGCTATTATTCAAGCATTGACAAGCAAGACCAGACAACAGGGAACAGGTAACATAGAATAATGCATTATAAAGACTGCTGCTGCCTGGAGATATCTCAGCATGAAGCAGTGAGATATACTCAGAAGTTCCATCTCTTTGACTAGAATATTAAATTTGTTTCAGGCTTGCCACTCAAGGCCATGTAAGAGTCACATATGGTCCCACATTGAATAAAATTGTTTTCCAGTTTTTTGTACTTGCAATTATTGCATGAATAATTAGAAGATTTACTTATGCCTGGAACTTCATCCATGCAGTCATCTAACTGTACCCACAAATACGATGGTTGGGCAACCAAATGGTTGCAACTCTGGGGGGAAAAATGTGTTCCTGACACATTGGAAGCTGGGCTGGGATGCAGTTAATAGTCAGATGAAATCAGGTGAAAGAAGATCATTTTTTTTCCTCTGGATCCTCCTCTCTGGAAAGAGAAGCAAATTGATTTTTAAAAGAGCGCCAGGGGAGTACAATATAAGTGAGGAAGGAATAACCTAGAACAAGGCAGCAGAAAGTAGTTGAAGTATAGTTTCAGTGGCAACATGTCAAAGGGAGAGTAATAAGAGTATAGTTAAGAAAACTAATTGGAAAATAGAAAGTGTGTTGGGCAAATAAAGTGAGGGGAGAAAAAAAAACCCCAACAGTGCTGAGAAAGGAATAGTTTTCCAGAGAGTGTCATGTGGGAAGTCCAGGACAGTAAGATTGTTAAAGGAATATAAATATTAGGGTGGTTAGCCAGAAACAATTTTGAGACATCATTGAGCTTTCAGAATTTAACATTTTCTTCTAAATGGGTAAAATATGAGAACTAGAATAACAATCCCCTAATCTGATGGCAGACAAGTACATTTGATTGAGTCTGTTCAACATGTAATAACAACTCTCTTCTGTCATGCTTGCACAGCAACACATTTGTAATGGTTGCACATCAACAAGTTGGCAACAGTTACTATCCCTCAATGGAGATATAGGTTAGCCTGTGACTAATAGAAGCTGCTGGTTGAACTGCAAGGAATTGACTGATTTCAAATGAATGCTTGCATGAGCTGTTGAAATTTAGACTGTTCTAGACGGGTTGTTCTCACTGGGAGGTCTCAGAGGGTTCTGTCAGAAAGAGTTCAACCAACCAGGTAACATTTGCCAGCTTTCTTCACAGGTTGTCCTTAAGGAAAAGGAAGAAAATATAAACCATATTTTACATGTATAATTAACAGAATTGCTTCAGTATGCTCACAGGCACAGTAATGTATAAAGGTGTATGCTTATTTTAAGGCATGGGGAAGATGATTTGAATAAATATAACTGATCAGAAAATTGGAGCAAAAAAGAAAGAAAAGGGTCAGATTTTGATGCCTTTACTGAGGGACTCAGATACTACAGTGATGAGCACAGCATAAAAACCCATACAAAACAGAACTTTCACTGAGTAGTACCTCTCTTACAAGTAGTCATCACTGAAGTCAATGGGAATACCTATAATGTAGAGTACTATTAGTATGAGTTCATGGTCCAGCCCTCTATAAATATATAAATATAATGTAAGGGCTAGAGCTGAATGAATTTACTATCTGCAGTGTTTATCAAAGCAATGAATTTTAAGCAAATATTCTAAAATATTAGCAGATTTTTTTTAATTTCTATTCACGAATCTTCACACCAGTAAGTTGTTGCTAAGATTTATGCTCATTCAAGGCCTTATCCAACTCCCACTGATGTCAGTTGGAACAGACCCCTAGTAAGGTACTGCAACATATTCTGGCCAGATTTTGCCACCCTTACACAAGCTGAGCGGTACCTATTACTCGAATTATCTGATTGAAATACACAGGACTCATTCAAGAATAAAGTACAGTGTGAGTAATGGTGTCAGAAATAAGGATCTGGTGTTTTCTTCCCCTCCTTCATCTGCATCATGGAGTGGGAATTGCCTGATAGGATCATTTGGGTATATCTCACCTAACCATTTCCTTAGCTTTGCTTCAGGCACTGGTGGCACCTCAGTCTCTTCCATTCTCTGCCTGTGGCACACAACAGGTCTAATCTCCTGAGAACT
Organism: Gopherus flavomarginatus; assembly: GCF_025201925.1. Taxonomy (NCBI): domain Eukaryota; kingdom Metazoa; phylum Chordata; order Testudines; family Testudinidae; genus Gopherus; species Gopherus flavomarginatus. The sequence continues at coordinate 37,139,589 of NC_066617.1, forward strand.
AAAATGCACTAGTTTAAGGATATGACTATGCTGCCCCACAATTTGGACTAAGGAGGTGTGAATAGCAATGTGCACCAAAGTCCACACTGTGTGGATGTGGCAGACATGAACTTAAAGGCATCAAGTTCTTAATAATGTACTCCTCTTCAAGGAGAACCTTTACATTCATGCCCACAATGTTCACATGGAGGAGTTACAATCAGCATCTCAAGTTATTTGCCTCAGGATAGAGGCAACTGGGCAAAATTAATGGTCTGTGATATGCAGGAGGTCAGACTACATGATCTTGTGATACCATCTGGTGTAAAGCCCTATGAAATCCCATGTGGTGAGGTATGTCATGTAGCAGGTTTCTTATATGTTCGATTGAAACAGCTTGATTTTCAATTGACGTATCAGCTGAAATGAGTTGGTGAACCATTTTAATCACCAAATAGTATCAAGTAAATTGTCTTCTCTTCATTGACTGTTGTTATGATCTATGCAAACAGTAAAAGAAGAGAAATTTGGCAAATAAATGATACATTATGAATTATTCACCAAAGTCTAGGCAGGTTTTGTAAGATGTAGCCACACTCAAATTCTGCTCTCATTGACACTTAAGTGACCCTATTACTAAAAATATTGGAGTTACAAACATGTGACCGAGGAGAGAATTTTACTTTTATTATTACCCATGCTGCACAGTAAAGAACTCCTGGTATTATTTGGTACAATGAAATGTGTAACTGTAATGCTTTCTGTATTTAGCATCTTTGATCTAAAGATCCCAAAGTGCTCTACAAGACTATATGAGCTCTGACTCCGGTGTCCTTGGTATAAAACAACTACCTATAGGAAAATTTACTCTGATCTCAAACAGCTTTTGTTTGAAGTAGAATAGAATTTTCACATTTTCAGGGTTACTTTGGCCTTAATAATTATGGTACAACACTTAAAATTGCATGTGCTTTTCTGGTGCTGAATGGAAATAGGTTACTGTAGACTTATTTTAAGTTTGCATATTTAGGCACAGCAAGAAAGACTTAGATCATAGTATTTTACTTAATTCTATTCAAAGTGAGAGTTCCAGCATTTTCTGGTGATTAATTTTTAATCCACATATCAAGGAGACTTAATATATAATTGCTGATGTGAAAGCAGTTCTTGATACCAAAAGCAAATGAAACCACAGAGGGAAAACAGTAAATTTACTGATGCTGTTTTTCATTCATATGAATGAGGTTCATATAGTTAGTTTTAAAATTGGACTAACAATGCATGTAAACAAAAAATTAAAAAGGGATGCAATGATACAGTGATTATGTACTATAATCCTGTTGTGAATAAGAGAGTGAATGGTAAAGTTGAGGGGAAATGCTCATAAACTATATTCAAGGTACTATATTATTCCATTTATGTAAACCTTTCTATAACTAGTTCTTGTTTACAGATTGTGTTCTAAAACATCTTTAAACATAGTAGTTAAAGGGTACGTAATAAAAGGCTGAAATAAAGAAAGCAATTTTGGTCCTGTTATCATTATTCAAATACATTTGAAGTAAAGATATTCACTTTTTTTTTTCTAAAATGGTCCAGGGTTGAGTTTTCCTTTCTGATCCCCAATGGATCTCTTACATGGATGCTAAATAGTAACACTCCCATTGATCTCTGTAGAAGCTATAGCTTCAAAAGAGTGACCTGAGAGGAGAATTTTCACCTAAAAACAGGTAGCAAATATCATATGATCAAAATCTGCTCATTGTACCACATGTTCATGGCTGAGTCTGACAACAAAATAAAAGTAAGAGGCAGAGAAGAAGCAGATGAGAAGGGAGAGAAAAGAGGAGTAGTCTATCCCTTTAATATCTAGTGGTCTATGGTGTACATCTCCTGGTAAACCTTTCTATCTGCATAAGAAAAGATGCCCAGATAGGTTCCCTCAGTTTCATAGGGAAACTGGAAAAAGTCAGGAGCAGAGATGGTAGTGGTAACAGCAGCAGAGGCCGGTACAAAAGGTCCAAATAGCAGTAGTAGATACTGTGGCCAATTCTTTCTAGTATTTTCTTCTTCTACCCAGGACCACATTGAAACATAGGCATGAGCTAGCTCCTGGAGTTATACAACAACATCTGAATTCAAGCTTTCATTAAAAATAAATACAATTCTAACTCGAGCCTGAAGCAACACCTCTGAGCCATGGAAAACACTCCTTTCATCTCAAACCTACAGCTCTGAGGTATGATGTGGAAAGGGCATGCCCACACTAGCTCAACAGAGGTCTCTGTGTCAGGGGGAGGAGCCCTTACTGCAGCTACTGTATCATGGCTCCTCTGGATGGTATCAGCAGGGGTTTTTGTTGGGTGGAAACTGATTCCTCCTTCCTTCCCAGCATTCAAACAGCAGTGTCCCAGAGAGGAAGGGGAGCCCTAGCTTGCTAGCTTGCTTAAAGACCAGTGTTGGCAGGATCCCCACCAACTTCAAAGATAGCCCGGTATAGGTTGCTCATGCAACTGCCACTCTCAAGTAGGAGGACCAGAGCATGGATGTGGGGCCATATGATAGGAGTAACATCCGGCAAGGTAACCATATGTTATGTGCCAAGTACCCTGGATTGCCTTAATCCAGCAGTGCTTCTCAGTTTCATGTGGCACTTGGTCTAAGCATCATAAGATTTTCATCCCAGTTCTCTTCCAGAAGTTATCTGTGGCATTTTCCTTTCTTACATGTTTGCTACATATATGAATTGGCTGCTTTATAAGAATTCAGTCCAACTCCTTCAGCTTAGTTAGAGGGTACATTACATTCACTGTAACTATTTCAGTATTCATTGATTTTACAACTACTCTGTGACATGGCTGGCTGTGAATATGGTGAGTTAGCTCCTAACGCCGTATTCCTCCCAAAAATCTGAGAATTGGCCATGTACAAAATTGTGGAGAATTCATGCTGCCTGAGAGATCATGAGCACATGATGCACATTCTGTGACTCCCATCTGTGGTCAGAATCCAGTGAGGGGCTGACAGTCATTGGCAGAACAGTTGCTCTTCGAAGTGGGCTGTCATGATGACTATGAGGGAGAGGAGAAGTTCCCTCAACATGACTGACTAAAATCAACAAGCCTAGGACCTGAGACCTCTGCAGATTCTTTCTCCAGACTTCACTACTTTGTCTGGGCCAAATCTTTACACCCTCTGCAGACTGGAGGAGGGGGAAGAATATGAAGACTCTGCTGCTCCAATGGAGCCTTAGGACATTATGTTCTCCCTATTGCTTTTGCAAAAAATATGGAACATATGGACCACAGGATTTAGATTTGAAATGGATCTTGAAAGGTTTCTTCCTCTTTGTGGTGTACAAGTAAAAGTATAGATATCTGCTTATCCATAGTCTTCTCTCTCAGAGCTATGATGGGAGTGAAGTGCCAGATTAAATATATACTATATGGGCATGACAATTTATCCTCGTAGAAGACACCCTTTGGAAGAAAATTGTCTCTTGAACTTCTGGAAATGCTGATTCATTATTTAAAAATACTGATGTACTCTTGATAAAATCTTCTCCTTCTCTATCTTAGATAATTATAGTGCCCCCATTATTGTTGTATCAGAGCATCTCACAAACTTTTGAAAGTATTTATCCTCACAACACCACTGTGAGATAGGGAGTGCTATTATTCCTCTTTTACAGATGGTGAACTGAGGCACAGAGATATTAAGTGCCTTCGCCAAGGTCACACAGGAAGTACAGGAAATTGAACCCAGTTCTCTCAAATCTCATGCTTCCACCCAAACCACTGAGACATTCTTTCTTTCCTTACAGAAGAAACCCTTGCAAAATGTTGACTCAGGGCAATGGATGTGCATAATACACAATTGAAGAAAGCTGCCAATGACAGGACTAAATGTCACAGTATATGGGAGGTGCTCAGGCTCAAAGGTCACAACATGTCACATTTAGCATGCACCTTTAGGTGCCACCAACGCCTTTGTTGAACTCAGTTAATCTATTTGATGTTTGAAAAGGTGAGAGGTAAGAACATGGATAGATATCCATAATCTTCTGCAGGGTGTTCTCTGCAGCAAAATAGGCCAGGTTTAAACAACCCAAGGATCCTTAAAACTAATAAACATTACAGGCTTGAGTTCCCACCAAGAATTTCTGAGATCACTAAATAGCTTCCATGAGTACCTTTCTTAGGTGGTACATCTTCACTCTTAAGCACTGAGTTTGTATATGAAACAAGAAAAAATATATTAAGATAAAAGGAAACCCAGTATCAACATGGAAAAAACACAACAACTATATATAAAATACTCCCCTATGAGAATTTTGGCAGTAGTCTGCAAGTTTTGTTCCTTACCCACCAGTATAAATGTCCAGTAGGCAAATGTCTTCTTATCACATCACTCCTTCCTTTCTCATCCATGAAACCCCACTCACATATTCATATCAATGGCTCATAATGCAGTTCCACAGTCTTCAGATATGCTCAAGTAGGCCTGCCCCCACTCCCTTGGGAAGTGCTTCCTGATCCTTTCTTGACACTCCACCATCTAACTCATCTCTAATGACTTCAGTTTTATTTAGTGCTTGGTAGGAGGAGCCTCACCCAAGATCATTCAGCTCTTCAGCTATCCTCTGCAGCTTCAGTAAAGTACTACCTTTGCATCATCCTCCATTCATCATCTCCCATTGAGGAAGAATTCTCCCAACAGGTCAGGATCCTCAGTGGAATAGAACATGTAGGTTATAGGATCCTTGATCAGAGTCTTGGCCATCAGGGATATATTTCTTTCTCAGGGCAGGAGTCCTTTTTCCCTTTTGATTTCTTTCATGTTCAGTTCCAACATCCAATCAATTCTGAGTGTGCACAGTTAGGGTGGCGCTCAGGTATTACTGGAAGACTTATGCAAATGAAGCTCAGTGTGTAGCTGTACATCTCCCTGCTCAGCAATAGATGGTAACAGACAGCACCTTCATCTTTGGAACTTCTGTCCATTTGGAGTTCCAAGAAAATGTGCAGATGTGGTCATTCTTCCCAGTGTTCCTTATCCTCTAGATCTTCACACTACAAAGTTTATACGTACATAGAAAATCAGTTCTGAGAGTACATGTATTATTTTAAGAACTATCTTGTTCCTGTGGAAGACAATGGGAGTTTTTTCTCTGATTTGAGCTGGGGGTGTCTAGGTCCTTAGTGGATACTTTAATTAGGAAAATTTCAGGACAATCGTTTATTTTTAATATTAGTGAACATTAAGATTAATTTCACCCATGAAGATGAGTCAAACTGCAAGAGGACTTTGTTCTGTAAGTAAAGCACATTGTGTCTTTATGGCTTGGGGAAACAAGGATGTGATGCCCCAAAATTACAAAACTGTCTCTGAACATTTTAAGTTTTTTGACTTGGGAAGTTGGTGTCACATCATGTATAGACCTTCCCAGCTGAAAAACAGTGGCTGACCAACGAAGCAACAAACTTATCCAAAAGTGTAATGACAAGCTAGTATAGAAAAATTGGATATTCAATTGGAAACACAAGTGGCAAAATGAATGTCATTCTTGACTTTAGTGTTAATATTTTTATCTACTGTATCTAATTTAGGATGGCACAGAATATAAAGTGTAACCAATAATTGTGATAACTGTCATTGATTTGGCATGGAAGCATTTTTAAAATTCATTTCTCACAGAGAAATAAATGTGATTGAGTACCGTGATGCTCACAGCTAAACTGGAGGAGATTTTTAGATAAATGGCATGTCAAGCACTTTGACCTATTTCAATACAAGGTTGAAACTCAAGCAAGTTTCTAGAGAACAAATTGGATTCAAATTAGGAAGTTTGCAGACACCTAAAAAGCCTACAAAAAAACTAAATGTAAATTTATATAAAAGCTAGTTTGGGAAGAAGAAAAAAAATGTAGAGAATATAATTTATCATCACCAAAAGTTACTCAGAATCAAACACATAATGCATTTAATGTAAAGGAGGAAAGAAATGCTTAAATGACAAAGGGGAATTGGTTTTTTAAAAGCTGAAATTGCTAACATTTTAAAGGATTTTTGTGTGTGTCTGTATGATGCAAGATATTCATTATATATATTTACTACATTGTGGAATATATTGTATGCATATATGCAGGAAATATATTTGGTTGAAATAGGAGTTTTTTTAAGAAAAGGAAGGTTTTGGAATCTCCATCATTTTTAAGAGCAATTTAGACAGACACCTGTCAGGTATGGTCCAGATAATACTTAGCCATGCCATGAGTGCAGGGACTGGACTAGATGACCTCTCAAGGTCTCTTCCAGTCCTACAATTCTATGATTCTGTGATTCTCTCCTTCCTACTCCCGAAAAAAAAACAACCAACTTTCAGTAAAATACAGATGTTAGAATTACTACACATTAATCCTATACTACATTTTAAAAAATCTGATTTTATTAGAAAAATGACTAACCAAATTGATAGTTGTTTTGAGTTGTAAAATCACTACTGCAATATTACATTGATAATGTCTATAGGACCAGGATACACATTGTAATTAATCAGTTTATTTATTTCGTTGTAAGCTTCAGAAGCCATTAAGGAAATGTGAAAAAATGGTCTTAGTTTGATTTCTCTTGCAAACACTGGCATAATTAATTTAAATTAGTTGGAGTACTATACTCAAGAATCTACATATTGAATGGGAGATTACAGTAGGTAAAATTATACATTAAAAAAATCTTATGAATTCATGTCTTTTAATTCTTTGTGAATTATGAAATATCAAAAATCTAATTTTATGAATAACTATTTGATGAATAGTGTATGCAAACATATCTTGGCCTATGTTTTGATCGTAAAATGGTCACTATGATTATCCTCTATTATTTATTCACTGCTAGTGCTGTACAATTGATCATTTAAAGAACATAATATTGCTTTTTGTTTTCTTATTGATCATATGACCACATGACCACAAATTGTCCAAGAACATTCATAGCTGTTTGAATTTATTGTGCAAAGAAAAAACACAGCTATAAACTTCTTTTTAAAAAAGCTGGGAACATATATGAATTTGTTCATAAATACTAATTTGTGTAGTATTTATAATACTTTTACTTTCCAGAAACATTCCTGCAAATTTAAATTTGCTCATGGAAATGTTTGTCAGTAAACAAATGGAAGGAGCCATGAATACCCGTAAATTAAAACTGCAGGTTTCTTGTAATTTTCTTTCCATAGCTACTTCCTGGAAAAAAAAGGCAAACAGCCAGGTTTTTATTGACAAACCTGTGACATCTTTTCAATGAGTCATAATGTGTTTGGCTATTGTAGAAGCTGGGTCATTCACATAAATGTCTAATTTATTTGGAAATGTGTTTACTACCCACAAAATAAAATTCTGGCTTACATAAAATTTCCTTGTAGATAACAATGGCCATACTGGGTCAAACCAATGGTCCATCCTAGCTCAGTATTTTGTCTTCCAACAGTGGCTGGTGCCAGATGCTTCCGAGGGAATGAATGGAACAGGTCAATTATTGAATATTCCTGTACAGTGTTCTAAATATTATGACATATTTCACCCAACTTTTTGGTACAGTATTATCACAATGAAAACACAAAAAGAACAGGAGTACTTGTGGTACCTTAGAGACTAACAGATTTATTTGAGCATAAGCTTTCATGGGCTACAGGCCACTTCATCAGATGCACAGAAGGGAACACACAGTAAGAAGATATTTATACATACAGAGAACATGAGAAGGTGGAAGTACCCGTACTAACTGTAAGAGGCTAATTAATTAGGAGAAGCTATTATCAGCAGGGGAGAAAAACTTTTGAAGTGATAATCAAGATGGCGCATTTCGGACAGTTGACACGAAGGTGTGAGGATAATTTAACATGGAGAAATAGATTCAATTAGTGTAATGACTGATCCATTCTCAGTCTCTGTTCAAACCTAAATTAATGGTACCTAGTTTGCATATTAATTCAAGTTCAGCAGCTTCTCACTGGAGTCTGTTTTTGAAGCTTTTCTGTTGCAAAATTGCCATCTTAACATCTGTCACTGAGTGATTAGAGTGGTTGAAGTGTTCTCCTATTGATTTTTTAATATTATGATTCCTGATGTCAGATTTGTGTCCATTTATTCTTTTGTGTAGAGACTGTCTGGTTTGGCCAATGTACATGGCAGAGGGGCATTGCTGGAAACACATTTGTTTTACACAGTTCTTTCTTCTCTTTTATCATGCCTGCTTTTTGCCCATCACTGTATGACTATACGGATTCTGTTTAACAGAGGCTGTCTGTACAAAATGATAATGTACGTTTTAAGGTATTTTATTTTGATATTTTTAATTCATCCTAATATGTGTAGTGAGGCAGAGTGGCCTCCCTCTGAGCCGGAGACTGAGGCACCACTACACTCCCCCTGGTAGGCAGAGCCAAACCAGCCCTGCCCCCCATGCTGGAAGCTAAGGCAAAGAGACAGATGTCTTGAGCCCTCTGCAGGACTTCAGACCAGACACTGAGCCATGCCATGCTCTCCCACCAGAGGACACTGAGACGAGTTACTGGAACTGCCATCAGTCATCTACCCTGAAGTGACTGAGGACTCACTGACTACAGAGCTACAGCAATGGAAGGCAGTAGGAAGTAGCCAGGGTAATCAGACTTTGGTCAGGTTGTGCTGCTGAGGAGCGAGGCAGCGGAGCTTGGCTTCCCCACTGACTCAGTGGCAGGACCACCTGCTACTAGCAGGGCCCTGGGCTGGGACCCAGTGTATTAGGGTGGACCTGGATCCCCCTACCACCAACCCTACAGCTGGGGATTTGCCGCATACTCCCCTTAGCTCCAAAGACCTGAAACCTTGCTTAATGATCTGCCCTGTCTGGAGGGTAAGAGCCCAGACTGTATTTGCTGTCTGCCCTAGCCAGGAGACTTGAGCTAGAGAGTTTGCTTATTGGTCTGCCCTACTCAGAGGACCAGAGCCACAGACTGCTAATTTACTGTTGCCTAATTCAGCGAGGCAAAGTGGCCTCCCTCTGAGTCTGAAACTGAAGGACCACTATAGTGTTATACTAAATGAATGTTTTATTTCTGTTTGGAGGTTCTATTTCAAGGTCCGTCTACCATTTATCATATGGTCAGTTTAAATTATTGAATTCACCATCCTTTAATTATTTCATTCCTGTGTTTTCTGCAGTCCCAGTGTAGTAATAAAATGCAGAAATGTTCCTTAAAATACTGATTTTCTGCTGGAACATCAGCATTTCAAAGGGAGAAATGGGGCAACATTGGAGTCCATGAAAATTCTCCATGTGTATTATTGGAAGAGGATTGATTGGTAGAGGAATGATATTGAAATACTTGCTAAACTTATTCCACACAACAAAGCAATTACAAGCTGGGGAGGAGGCCAAAGAGTCCTCTCTGCCCTGAGATTCACCCTGAATTACCATCTTCTTTGGCTACCCTTCCATTCTTGGTAGTCAAGAAGGTGGACCTGCATTGGTGGTCTGCGGAACAATGGAGAACGAAATCTCTCAGATTTCTGTCACATCAGAAATCAGGAGATGGTGTGTAGTGTGGTGGTTACTCGCTCCAGCCCTGACAGGGTAAAGGCCAGCTCTGGAAGAGGGCTGGGGCTGTAAGGAAAAGCCCAGGCTGATTCAAAAAGCAGGAACAGCTGGGGCCACTCCCCAAACAGAGCACAGAAAGTCCTTATAAGAGGGCTGCTAGCTTGGAGCTAGACAGTCTCTCTCTCCAGTCTTGGAGGGAGCAGGGCCTGGCTGTCTATAGAAAGGGTACTGGGCATGAAGCAGGGCTGGAGAAAAGCCAGAGGAGCAGGGGAGCTCCAGGCTGGTGACTCCCCAGGCTGCAGGGCCTAGTCCTAGGCCCATCCCTGAGGTACTGGGTGGTAGAGGAAGACAGCAGATGCTCCTCCCTTACCTGTAATTACTGGCTCTTCTACTGCAGTCTGCCCCAGGGAGCGGGGGCTCATTGCTGACTGGCAGTAGCCACCGGCTGAGGCAAGGTGGGATTAGAGGTTGGGGTCCCTGGGGAGGGGAGACCCTGAGAGTGAGGGGTTACTGCCAGGGGGCAGCACACCAGATAATGGGGCACCGGGGTCTGGGAGGGACATGGGAGCCCCGCAACAGCAAGACGTCGGCTTCCAGAGGGTGCTCCAAGGCTGGAAAAACTGCTAATTCCCAAGATTCCAGCAGGAGGTGCCACAGGGGTGAGTCTCTTGCCATTACATGGGGCTTGAGATAGCCCTTAAATATAGGCAACAGTAGACATTATCTGGTATTATCTGTCTTTCTGGTCCTGCATGAGTTCCTAACATGATCATGGGACTAAGAAGGAGAAGCCTTAATTTAACCTCAGTATATTCAATGAACTCAACATTTTGAGGACTGATACCACCCACAATTTAATAATAGTGAGAGGTTCACCCTTTCTTTTATTATCTAGAACTGGCTGGATAAATGTGACTCCCCTTGTTTTAGCTAGCCTTTGGCTGGATGAGTTTTTTGTTCAATACAGGTCTATGAGAGGTTTTGAAGGATGTGCAGTTATGACATTTTATTTATCTTAGCATAGGAGTTATCCCACCACAATGATGGACTCACTTGAATATGCCATTTGGTGTGTAAACATCCTGGGATATATTTATTGTATGGATAATAGGCCACCTTGTTGCTTCTGTCAATGGACTGACTTTCTGAGTGATCTCCTTGCCCAAGATGAAAATAACTCAGAATCTCATTGACTTCATGACAACTATGGGAAGGTCCAAGGTGATTTCAGGTTCAACCCATACTCTATGTCTCGCTGGATTAGACTGGACTTTGGAATTTGTAAAGACAGCATTTTTTTTCTGATCAGAACTAACCCAGGTTAAATTTGATAGCCTATTGTTTATTAGGATGTATCAAATCTGAAAGCATTTATGACCCAGTTATATGGGAGATCATCTTTTCCCACTTACATAGCACCATCTAATTTATATCTGTAGAAACACTCTACCTCTCAGTCTAGGGTTTAAAATTTTTCACAACTAGAAAACATACCTCAACAGCAGAGGAAACATACCTCAACAACCAAGTCTGGTGAGCTCCAAGACACAATTTAAAATCCCATTGTTTAGCCATGTTTTTGCCAGATCCTTACAATTGATTCCTTCTTCAAGGGAGGAGAGTACTGTTAAACAGTATTTCTTGACTGATACTAGTTTTCATTGATATGTGGTGCTCTAGTGCTTGATGATAGATATCAATATGAATGCATAGATATACAAAATCACTGGGGAGAGGGGTTGGTTTGAAATGGTTTGTGTGTATGTAAATGAAATCTTGGGATCAGACTGATAGACAGGTACAGCATTTCATCTCAGGCTTCATCCAGGTAAACCTCATACTGACTATGTTTTTCTTTATGCAAACTGTGTTTAAAGCTATTATTTCTGACTTTTCTCTTTTGCCCTCATAGCATGAACCTGCCAGTAGAACAAGAATTGTCTTTTATTTTGAAAATCACAGTGATTTTGCTTTAGGGGGTTTGCCACTGCAAGAAATACATTGTCTGCATATAATGACAGACCACTTCACATACTTTAGCTTCCTACTTTTAAGTCTTGTGTTTCATTTTCATCTGTAAACAATATTTACAATGGTTAAAAGGTTAAACAAGTGTATCCTTGTTTTGTAATTACTTTGAATTATTAGTCATTTTATAATTGTCAGAATAATTACATATATTGCCATTGAAAAGAAACTGATATATAACACCAAGATATAAAAAAGGTTTAGAACAATTTGCACATGTACACATTCTAAGCACAGTATAGACAGGTGGGATATGGGGGAAGCAGTTTAGATATTAAGACTAATCAGTTTTTGTTCTAACTTTTGAGTGTTTGACTTGAGACACCTCAAAACAACCCAATTTTCAAAGGGTTTTCTGAAAATCTGGCCCTTTTAAGCTGTCTTAGGTTGAGCACCCATTATCATTCATTGGTTTTGAAAATCTTGGCTAAAAGCTTCCCATCAAACACCAACCCTGTCTTGCTCCATCTGGGGAAGATATTGTTTTTGAATATTATTCCCTATGTGACAGTCTTTGCTTTTTATGCCTTCCACCACCAGATAATGTGGGTAAGTCCTGTTAATCTTTGCTACAGATCACATCAGATGTGAGTGAAGTGATTTTCTTATGAAGGGTCTAATCCTGTCACTGTATTGTGGCCTATTTCCCATTGAATTTAATGTGAGCTTTTCCTGATCTGGAACCGAGTAAAAACTAAGGACTTCAAAATTTGATTCCTTGTTTTTAAATCCATTAGTACAATTCATAAAGTGCATTGGGATCCTTCTGAATGAATGATAAGCAAATGTAATGTCTTTATTACTTTATATTTCATGTGTCCTTCTACTCTTCTAGCTACAATTGCAGTCTCTCACCTTTGGCCCAGGAAAAAGAATAAACCAGGGATACTGCAACCCTACTCAGAGTAAAGAGAGGGGGAAAAGAGAGAGGCGGCTTCTGCTGTACCCTCTCTCAGCAATGAACACCCATTAAGGACCAGGAAAATCTGTGCTAGAGTGAGGAGAGTACTCATGCTGTCAGAATCATCTTGTCCGTCCGTATACACGAAGCAGAAGTAGTCATATATGAAGTGGACTCAAAGAAAACCACCTAACTATAACTTCCTGAAACATTTTTTCCCTATTTGCACCTAAATAGTCTGCTAATTCTGTATAACTTGGACTCCTGACAGCATAATGTCACAATGTAAAGCAACAATAAGAGGACATAAGACAATTATTCTGAAACTTTCTTAACTCTATTCACCTACAAAGAGGCTGTTTGGCTTTTTTTTTGCATGACAGTGGATTAAACAGCTGAGGAAGGAGGAATACATTGTTTGTGCTTTGAGTGCATCTGGCTTTCCTCATTAGTAAGGATAGGTGATTGGGTAATCACACAAAGTGTGCCATGGTTTATGTGGTAGAACTCCAGAAATCTTTAGTGAAGCAAGGGACACCATTCTAATGGCACAAAAAAGAAAACCTACTACTAGTCCTAATGCTATAACTGTGCTCCAGAGACCCATATATCACCCTGAGTGTCACTCCTTCAGTTGCCTGGAAGTGTCAAGCAGTCTAGTAGCGAAGGAGAAATAATTCCAAATATCAAATTCTATGACCTATGTTTGCATTTTCACTGATCTGCTGACTGAAACACCAGCACCATTTCACAGAACTGGCCATTACACTTTTATTTGCATGTTGTTTCAAACAGTGTCATATATGCAGCCTGGAAAGAGTCTTCCTTCTTGCTGACACCAAGGCCATTTAATAATTAATATCCCATAAAGAAGGATTTTTCTTGTGAGTAAAGTTGTATGTTTATAATATTAATAAATAGAAAGAGCCTTGATATTTGTAAAATACTTAAATATCTATTTTGGTACATGGTATGTAGATTTCTCTTTTTCTGATATTTCTGTGAGCTATATAAAAAACTGCAATAGATAGGTACATAGAAGTATGCACTAGGTGACTATTTGTGAGACCTATTAATAGTAATAAAGCAGAAGGAAAAATTATGGTGATACATTGCTTTTGCCGTCGGAATGCATACTACCAATAGGTTGCACTTTCTTTCTCCATTCCTATATCTACTAGGTTTTGCCTGTAGCTAGAGCTTATTAAATTTTCAGGGTCCTTAGACTGCTCTGTGCTGTAACTTGTCTATGGTTAATGCTTCAGCATATCTAATGCACCCATTATAACATTTTTCTGTCTTCAAAGAATTTACAAATTTCACCTAGTCAATTTTTTTTTAAATAAATGAAAAATAGGCATAGATTGCTGCACTGCTTAAACTGAATATTTTAGAGATACCTAAATTTTTGACTCATGGTGAAATGCAATTGAATCAAGGAAGATATAACAGAAGTGACCTCATTAAAGAATTACTTCACCCAAAGGATTAAGGACCAGATTACACAAGTAAAGGCTTCTTGTTACCAGCGCTGCCTCTTGTGGTCAAGCAAGCATTTTAACTTCTGGATTAGTACATGAAGATTATATTATACTATTATATATTATATTAAACAGAGCTGCCAACAAGGGAGTTTCAGAGGGAGTTTCCAGGGGAAGGTTGCGGGGGAGACTAAGACAGAGGAACCGACAGGCTAGTTAAGGGAGGGAGTGGTGGTCTGGTGCCTGCTGGGGGTTTGTGCTGTGTTCTGTTCTGTGCACTACCAGGCTTTAGGTGGGAAAGCTATAACTGATACAGAGGTAGCAGTGAAAGACATAATGAGGATGACTAGATGTGAAAGCTGCGGCATGTACATGATCCTGGAGGGGGTGCCTGAAAAGAGTTGTCTGCATGAAGTGCTGCCTGATAGAGCTGATGGAAGAAAAGATCAGAGGACTGGAGATGCAGGTGGGAACTCTGGTTGAGTTTAGAAGGGGGTTTGAGCAGATGATGGAGCACAGACATGAGGGGGCTGAAGGGATGAGCTCAGACGTGCAGATGGAAGCAGGACCAAAGAATTCAGAGGAGAGACTGCTGGGGGAGGAAAGTGGACTGTGGAAGCATGTGACTAAGAGAACCAGGCAGACGAAAAGACGGGACAGTGAAGGAGAAATAGAACTCAGGAACAGGTTTGCAGAGTTGGAAAATGAAGAAGGGGCACAGAAGGTGGTCACTGAAGGAGAGAGAGCAAGGAAAAAGAAGAGCTGATAGTCCTCTTCATTGACTTCCTCCCCCAAGAGGAGGGGAGGAGTCAATGGAGGCAACACCAAATATAAGCCCCAGGAGGATTGCAAGGGTGAACAGGAATTGAGAGGACTTGCAGCCAGTGGGTGCGGGGAATAGACCGGAGAATCACACTGTCACCAGGAAAAGGCAGGTCTACGTGATTGGAGACTCCTTACTGAGAAGAATAGACAGGCCTGTAACTAGAGCTGATCGAGAGAACAGAAGGGTGTGCTGTCTGCCAGGTGCTAAGATACAGGATGTGGACCTGAGGCTGAAAAGGATCCCAGCGGGAGCGGGAAAGAATCCGTTGATTGTCCTTCATGTGGGAACAAATGATACGGCTAGATACTCTCTGGAATGTATCAAGGGAGACTATGCAAGACTGGGGAAGACGCTTAAGGAAATCAAGGCTCAGGTGATTTTCAGTGGGATTCTGCCGGTTCCTAGAGAAGGGCAACAAAGGTGTAACAAGATTATGGCAGTCAACAGATGGCTCAGGCAGTGGTGCTATAAGGAGGGCTTTGGGATGTACGGCCATTGGGAAGCATTTACGGACAGAAGACTGTTCTCTCGGGATGGACTTCACCTGAGTAAGGAGGGAAATAGACTACTAGGATGGAGGCTCGCCGAACTGCTTAAGAGAGCTTTAAACTAGGAATTTGGGGGTGTAATAACCTTATTCCCAGATTTGGACCTTAGCGTCCAAAATATGGGGGTTAGCATGAAAACCTCCAAGCTTAGCTACCAGCCTGGACCTGGTACCTGCTGCCACCACCCAAAAAATTAGAGTGTTTTGGGGCACTCTGGTCCCTCTGAAAAACCTTCCCTGGGGACCCCAAGACCCAAATCCCTTGAGTCTCACAACAAAGGGAAATAATCCTTTTTCCCTTCCCCCCTCCAGGTGCTCCTGGAGAGATACACAGACACAAGCTCTGTGAACCCAAACAGAGTGAATCTCCCTCTCTGTTCCCAATCCTGGAAACAAAAAGTACTTTCCTATTCCCCCAGAGGGAATGCAACATCAGGCTAGCAATCCAACACACAGATCTCCCCGATTCCTTCCTCCCACCAATTCCCTGGTGAGTACAGACTCAATTTCCCTGAAGTAAAGAAAAACTCCAACAGGTCTTAAAAGAAAGCTTTATATAAAAAGAAAGAAAAATAAGTACAAATAATCTCTCTGTATTAAGATGACACAATACAGGGCAATTTCTTAAAAGAATATTGAATAAACAGCCTTATTCAAAAAGAATACAAATCAAAGCACTCCAGCACTTATATTCATGCAAATACCAAAGAAAAGAAACCATATAACTTACTATCTGATCTCTTTGTCCTTACACTTGGAAACAGAAGACTAGAAAATAGAACTACTTCTCCAAAGCTCAGAGAAAGCAGGCAGCCAGAAAACAAAGACACAGACACTCAATTCCCTCCACCCAAAGTTGAAAAAATCCGGTTTCCTGATTGGTCCTCTGGTCAGGTGCTTCAGGTGAAAGAGACATTAACCCTTAGCTATCTGTTTATGACACGCCCCCCAAATTGCAGACAGTGGGGAAGCTCACTGGCGGCGATTTCCTTCTAGAACTTGAAAATAAACAGATTAATACAACACATACACCTTTACATATACTCCTAAGTATATAACTAACAGACTTCTACATTTTAAGAACACTTTTTAACTACTGAATTCTGGGAAACTCTCACGGGAGAGTGCATCAGCTACTTTGTTAGAAGCTCCTGTGATGTGTTGAATTTCAAAATCAAAATCTTGGAGAGCTAAACTCCAACGAAGAAGTTTCTTGTTGTTCCCCTTGGCAGTATGAAGCCACTTTAGTGCAGCATGGTCAGTTTGTAGTTGGAACCGCCGTCCCCAAACATATGGGCGTAGCTTTTCCAGGGCGTACACAATGGCATAGCATTCCTTTTCACTGACTGACCAGTGACTTTCCCTCTCAGACAGTTTCTTGCTGAGAAACACGACAGGATGGAAGTTGTGATCTGTTGCTTCCTGCATGAGCACTGCTCCTATACCACGCTCAGATGCATCTGTGGTTACTAGGAATGGCTTGTCAAAATCCGGGGCCCTGAGCACAGGGTCCGACATGAGCGTTGCCTTAAGTTGGGTAAAGGCCTTTTGACACTCATCAGTCCACTTAACTGCATTTGGCTGGGTCTTTTTGGTCAGGTCGGTCAGTGGGGCAGCGATTTGGCTGTAGTGTGGTACAAATCGCCTGTAGTATCCGGCCAAGCCTAAGAAGGATTGGACCTGCTTCTTTGACTTTGGGACAGGCCACTTTTGGATAGCATCCACCTTGGCCTGTAGGAGGTTTATTGTTCCTCGACCCACCTGGTGCCCCAGGTAAGTCACTCTGTTTTGGCCTATTTGACACTTTTTGGCCTTAACAGTTAGTCCTGCCTGCCTGATGCGCTCAAAGACCTTTTCCAGGTGTAGTAGGTGTTCGGGCCAGGAGTCTGAAAAAAATGGCCACATCATCGAGGTAGGCAACTGCAAATTCTCCCAGTCCAGCTAGTAGACCATCTACCAGCCTCTGGAAGGTGGCGGGTGCATTTCGAAGGCCGAAAGGAAGGACATTGAATTCATACACCCCCGCATGGGTGACGAATGCTGACCTCTCCTTGGCAGGTTCATCTAGCGGTACTTGCCAGTACCCCTTGGTTAAGTCTATTGTAGAGATGAACTGGGCACGTCCCAACTTTTCCAATAGCTCATCGGTACGTGGCATTGGATAGTTGTCCGGACGAGTTACAGCATTTAGCTTACGGTAGTCCACGCAAAAGCGTATTTCCCCATCTGGTTTGGGTACCAGAACCACTGGAGATGCCCATGCACTGGTAGATGAGCGGATTATACCCATCTGTAGCATGTGTTGGATCTCCCGTTCTATAGCAGCTTGGGCATGAGGAGACACTCGGTAGGGTGGGGTTCTGATTGGGTGAGCATTACCTGTATCAATGGAGTGGTATGCCCGTTCAGTCCGTCCTGGGGTGGCTGAGAACAATGGGGCGAAGCTGGTGCACAGCTCCTTGATTTGCTGCCGCTGCAGACGTTCCAGAGTGGTTGAGAGGTTCACCTCTTCCACGCCACCGTCTTTTTTCCCGTCGTAGTAGACACCGTCAGGCCACTCAGCATCATCTCCCTGGACTGTAAACTGACAAACCTGTAAGTCTCTGGAATAGAAAGGCTTGAGAGAATTAACATGGTACACTTTAGGCTTTAGTGAGGAATTGGGAAAGGCTATGAGGTAGTTTACAGCTCCCAGGCGCTCTTGGACCGTGAATGGCCCTTCCCATGATGCTTCCATCTTATGGGCCTGTTGCGCCTTCAAGACCATAACCTGGTCTCCTACCTTGAAGGAACGTTCTCTGGCATGTCTGTCATACCAGGCCTTTTGCTCTTCTTGAGCATTCTTTAGGTTCTCTTTAGCAAGGGCTAAAGAGTGTTGGAGGGTGCTTTGTAGGTTGCTTACAAAGTCCAGAATGTTAGTTCCTGGAGAAGGCGTAAACCCCTCCCATTGCTGCTTCACCAACTGTAATGGCCCCTTAACCTCGTGACCATACACAAGTTCAAATGGTGAAAACCCTAAACTGGGATGTGGTACAGCCCAGTAGGCAAACAGCAACTGCTGCAACACTAGGTCCCAATTATTGGAGAATTCGTTGATGAATTTTCGTATCATGGCCCCCAAAGTTCCATTGAACCTTTCCACCAGGCCATTGGTTTGATGGTGGTATGGGGTGGCAACCAAGTGATTTACCCCATGAGTTTCCCACAGTTTTTCCATGGTCCCTGCCAGGAAATTAGACCCTGAATCTGTAAGGATGTCTGAGGGCCAACCTACCCTGGCAAAGATGTCTGTTAGGGCCAGGCACACAGTGTTAGCCCTGGTGTTGCCTAGAGCGACTGCTTCTGGCCATCGGGTAGCAAAGTCCACTAAAGTCAGTACGTACTGCTTTCCTCTGGGCGTCTTTTTTGGGAAAGGGCCCAGAATATCCACAGCTACTCGCTGAAATGGGACCTCAATTATGGGGAGTGGCTGGAGAGGGGCCTTGACCTGGTCTTGAGGCTTTCCCACTCTTTGGTATACCTCACAAGACCGGACATACTTGGCAACATCCTTGCCCATCCCCTCCCAGTGGAAGGACTTCCCCAACCGGTCCTTGGTTCTGTTCACCCCAGCATGGCCACTGGGATGATCATGGGCTAAGCTTAAGAGCTTCCCCCGGTACTTAGTTGGAACCACCAACTGTTTTTGCGGCTGCCATTCTTCCCGGTGTCCACCAGAAAGAATTTCCTTGTACAAAAGTCCTTGGTCTATAACAAACCGGGATCGATTAGAAGAGCTGAGAGGCGGTGGGGTGCTCCGTGCCGCTGCCCAAGCTTTCTGAAGGCTGTCATCCGCTTCCTGCTCAGCCTGGAACTGTTCCCTTGAGGCTGGGGTCACCAGTTCTTCCTCAGACTGTGGACTTGGGCTTGGTCCCTCTGGAAGCGATGTAGGTGATGGGGTTGTTTCCGTTGCTGGTGTACCGCTCTCCGCTGGGGCACCTGAGGGTATTTCAGGCTCTGGCTGAGCCTTTTGGGTATGGCTGTCTTGTGCTTCTGCCAGTTCTGGCTCGCTGGCGCCCTCTGGCGTTGAGTCTGAAGATGTGGTTGCACTTGCTGGTGCTGGTTGCTGTTCCAGTTCCGGGCCTGGGACTGGAGATGCTGTGGCTGTTTCAGTGGTAGGCATGGAATCCGGGTCCTCTACCTCTGTTTGGGTCTCTGGTAACACAGACGGGGCCTCTGTGGACGGGTCAGGAACAGGAATGGGTCTGGAAGCTTGCCTGGTTTGGCTACGTGTAACCATTCCCACTCTCTTGGCCCGCCTCACCTGGTTGGCCAAGTCTTCCCCCAGTAGCATGGGGATAGGATAATTGTCATAGACTGCAAAAGTCCACATTCCTGACCAGCCTTTGTACTGGACAGGCAGTTGAGCTGTAGGCAAGTCTACAGCTTGTGACATGAAGGGGTAAATTGTAACTTTGGCCTTTGGGTTGATGAATTTGGGGTCAACGAAGGATTGGTGGATAGCTGACACTTGTGCCCCCGTGTCTCTCCACGCAGTAACCTTCTTTTCGCCCACTCTCAAATTTTCCCTTCGCTCCAAGGGTATTTGAGAGGCATCCGGGCCTGGGGATCTTTGGTGTGATGGTGGTGTAATGAATTGCACTTGCATGGTGTTCTTGGGACAGTTGGCCTTGATATGTCCCAGTTCATTACACTTAAAGCATCTTCCATCTGATGGGTTACTGGGCCGAGGTGAGTTACTGGAGACTGGTGAGGTTGAAGGGTAGGGTATCTGTGGCTTTACTTGGGTGGTATGTGGGGTCTTTGGCTGTCCTCGGTTGTAGGGTTTATGGTCTGTGTGCCCCCTGGGGTAATCGTTCCCCTTGACAGTAGCTTTCTTGCTTTCTGCCAGTTCCATCCATTTGGCTCCAATCTCCCCCGCCTCAGCGATATTCTTGGGGTTTCCATCTTGTATGTACCGTGTGATGTCTTCAGGAACACCATCCAAGAACTGCTCCATTTGTATGAGGAGGTTCAGTTCTTCCAAGGTTTGAATGTTGTTTCCTGTTAGCCAGGCCTCATAGTTTTTTGCAATGTAGTAGGCGTGTTTGGGAAATGACACCTCTGGTTTCCACTTTTGGGTTCTGAAGCGCCGACGGGCATGATCTGGGGTTATCCCCATCCTGTATCTGGCCTTGGTTAGAAAAAGTTTATAGTCATTCATTTGGTGCTTAGGCATTTCAGCTGCCACCTCTGCTAAAGGTCCACTGAGCTGTGACCTCAATTCTACCATGTACTGGTCTTCGGGAATGCTGTACCCAAGACAGGCTCTTTCAAAATTTTCCAAGAAGGCCTCGGTGTCATCACCTGCCTTGTAGGTGGGAAATTTCCTGGGCTGTGGAGCAATATTTGGCGCCGGGTTGTTAGGGTTGGCTGGCACAGGCAGCCCAGCTTTTGCCAACTCCAGTTCATGTTTTCTCTGTTTTTCCTTCTCTTCATTCTCTTTTTGTTGTTTTTCCATTTCTCGGTGGTGAGCCGACTCTTCTTCTGCTTGTTTCCTTCGGTAGGCCACCTCTTCTTCTTCTTGCTTCCTTCTGTGGGCCAACTCTTCTTCTGCTTGTTTCCTTCGGTAGGCCACCTCTTCTTCTTCTAGTTTTCTTTTGTGTTCTGCCTCCTTGGCTGCCTCTTTGGCTGCCTGTTCTCTTTGGTAGGCTGCCTGTTCTCTTTGGTAGGCTGCCTCTTTGATCTGTTCTTCTCTTTCTTTCATCTCCATCTCTTTTTGTTTTATTTCCAGTTGTCGCCTGTGTTCAGCTTCTTTGATTTGTTCTTCGGCGTCAATTTTTGCCTTAGAAGTCATGGTTCCTGTTTTCTTGTGTTGGGGTGCCCTCCGGTGTTTATCTTCTGAACTGCAGGTTCTGTTGCCTCCTGGAGTCTGCCTAGCAACAGTGCTTTTTTCCTTTTCTCTCTCTAGCTAATGTTCAATGAAGGGAAACCAGAAAAACCACTTTATTTGCATGCCTATAAGTGCTGGTACTTGCCCCCTAATGGGAGGGCTATTGCATGACAAAAGACCCTTAACAGGTTCTTAATGGCTTCTCGCTTAACATGCAAGCCACAAACTGCGAGAGAGAGCAGAAAAAAAAAAAATTCTCTCTGGTTCCCTTTTAAAACCAACTGTTTCTCTCTGCTAAAAAGCCCTTAGCAGAGAAAAGAAAAATATAATATTCCTACTGGCTTCTGGATTCTAGTCCCACCAGCTGCACACCATGTAATAACCTTATTCCCAGATTTGGACCTTAGCGTCCAAAATATGGGGGTTAGCATGAAAACCTCCAAGCTTAGCTACCAGCCTGGACCTGGTACCTGCTGCCACCACCCAAAAAATTAGAGTGTTTTGGGGCACTCTGGTCCCTCTGAAAAACCTTCCCTGGGGACCCCAAGACCCAAATCCCTTGAGTCTCACAACAAAGGGAAATAATCCTTTTTCCCTTCCCCCCTCCAGGTGCTCCTGGAGAGATACACAGACACAAGCTCTGTGAACCCAAACAGAGTGAATCTCCCTCTCTGTTCCCAATCCTGGAAACAAAAAGTACTTTCCTATTCCCCCAGAGGGAATGCAACATCAGGCTAGCAATCCAACACACAGATCTCCCCGATTCCTTCCTCCCACCAATTCCCTGGTGAGTACAGACTCAATTTCCCTGAAGTAAAGAAAAACTCCAACAGGTCTTAAAAGAAAGCTTTATATAAAAAGAAAGAAAAATAAGTACAAATAATCTCTCTGTATTAAGATGACACAATACAGGGCAATTTCTTAAAAGAATATTGAATAAACAGCCTTATTCAAAAAGAATACAAATCAAAGCACTCCAGCACTTATATTCATGCAAATACCAAAGAAAAGAAACCATATAACTTACTATCTGATCTCTTTGTCCTTACACTTGGAAACAGAAGACTAGAAAATAGAACTACTTCTCCAAAGCTCAGAGAAAGCAGGCAGCCAGAAAACAAAGACACAGACACTCAATTCCCTCCACCCAAAGTTGAAAAAATCCGGTTTCCTGATTGGTCCTCTGGTCAGGTGCTTCAGGTGAAAGAGACATTAAACCTTAGCTATCTGTTTATGACAGGGGGATATGGTTGGGAGATGTCCAGGAGATCTCCACGCCAGAATTTAACCTTGAGAGGGAGGTAAACAAAGTAAGAGGGGATACAGCCGTGGACAGAAGAATTGACATAAGGAGGAAGGGTAGTGTAGATAGCAGACTAACAGGTGATGCTGGTGGTAGAATGTCTCTGCCTAACAGGGTAAAGAATGTCGGTGAAGCCAAATGGCAAAAATTAAGATGTCTGTATACTAATGCGAGGAGCCTAGGGAACAAAATGGAGGAACTAGAGCTACTGGTGCAGGAAGTGAAACCGGATATTATAGGGATAACAAACATGGTGGAATAGTAGTCATGACTGGAGTACAGGTATTGTAGGCTATGTGCTGTTTAGGAAAGACAGAAATAAAGGAAAAGGTGGTAGAGTAGCATTGTACATCAATGAGGAGGTTAACTGTAAAGAAATAAGAAGTGATGGAATGGACAAGACAGAGTCTGTCTGGGCAAAAATCACACTGGGAAAGAAAGCTACGAGAGCCTCCCCTGAGATAGTGCTTGGAGTGTGCTACAGACCGCAGGGATCTGACTTGGATAAGGATAGAGACCTCTTTAATGTTTTTAATGAAGTAAACACTAATGGGAAATGTGTGATCATGGGAGACTTTAACTTCCCAGATATAGACTGGAGGACAAGTGCTAGCAAGAATAATAGGGCTCAGATTTTTCTGGATGTGATAGCTGATGGATTTCTTCACCAAGTAGTTGAAGAACCAACAAGAGGGGATGACATTTTAGATTTGGTTTTGGTGAGTAGTGAGGACCTCATAGAAGAAATGATTGTAGGGGACAACCTTGGTTGGAGTGTTCATGAGCTAATTCAGTTCAAACCAAATGGAAGGATAAACAAAAATAGATCTGGGACTAGGGTTTTTGACTTCTCAAGGGCTAACATTAAAGAATTAAGGAAATTAGTTAGGGAAGTGGACTGGACTGAAGAACTTGAGGATCTAAATGCGGAGGAGGCCTGGAATTACTTTAAGTTGCAGCTGCAGAAACTATCAGAAGCCTGCATCCCAAGAAAGGGGAAAAAAAACATAGGCAGGAGTTGTAGACCAAGCTGGATGAGCAATCATCTCAGAGAGGTGATTAAGAAAAAGAAGAAAGCCTACAAGGAGTGGAAGAAGGGTGAGATTAGCAAGGAAAGCTACCTTAGTGAGGTCAGAACATGTAGGGATAAAGTGAGAGGCTAAAAGCCAAGTAGAGTTGGACCTTGCAAAGGGAATCAAAACCAATAGTAAAAGGTTCTATAGCCATATAAATAAGAAGAAAACGAAGAAAGAAGAAGTGGGACCGCTAAACACTGAGGATGGAAAGGAGGTTAAGGATAACCTAGGCATGGCCCAATATCTAAATAAGTACTTTGCCTCAGTCTTTAATAAGGCTAATGAGGAGCTTAGGGATAATGGAAGGATGACAAATGGGAATGAGGATATGGAGGTGGATATTACCACATCTGAGGTAGAAGCCAAACTTGAACAGTTTAATGGAACAAAATCAGAGGGCCCAGGCAATCTTCATCCAAGAATATTAAAGGAACTAGCGCATGAAATTGCAAGCCCATTAGCGAGAATTTTTAATGAATTGGTAAACTCAGGGGTTGTACCATACGACTGGAGAATTGCTAACGTAGTTCCTATCTTTAAGAAAGGGAAGAAAAGTGATCTGAGTAACTATAGGCCTGTTAGTTTGACATCTGTGGTATGTAAGGTCTTGGAAAAAATTTTGAAGGAGAAAGTAGTTAAGGACATTGAGGTCAATGGTAATTGGGACAAATTACAACATGGTTTTACTAAGGGTAGATCGTGCCAAACCAACCTGATCTCCTTGTTTGAGAAGGTGACAGATTATTTAGACAAAGGAAATGCAGTAGACCTAATTTACCTCAATTTCAGTAAGGCATTTGACACGGTTCCACATGGGGAATTATTAGTTAAATTGGAAAAGATGGGGATCAATATGAAAATTGAAAGGTGGATAAGGAACTGGTTAAAGGGGAGACTCCAACGGGTCGTACTGAAGGGCGAACTGTCAGGCTGGAAGGAGGTTACTAGTGGAGTTCCTCAAGGATTGGTTTTGGGACCAATCTTATTTAACCTTTTTATTACTGACCTTGGCAAAAAAAGCGGGAATGTGCTAATAAAATTTGCGGATGACACGAAGCTGGGGGGTATTGCTAACACAGAGAAGGACCGGAATATCATACAGGAAGATCTGGATGACCTTGTAAACTGGAGTAATAGTAATAGGATGAAATTTAATAGTGAAAAGTGCAAGATCATGCACTTAGGGATTAATAATAAGAATTTTAGATATACATTGGGGATGCATCAGTTGGAAGCAACAGAGGAGGAGAAGGACCTTGGAGTATTAGTTGATCACAGGATGACTATGAGCCGCCAATGTGATATGGCCTTTAAAAAAGCTAATGCGGTTTTAGGATGCATCAGGCGAGGTATTTCCAGCAAAGATAAGGAGGTGTTAGTACCGTTATATAAGGCACTGGTGAGACCTCATCTGGAATATTGTGTGCAGTTCTGGTCTCCCATGTTTAAGAAGGATGAATTCAAACTGGAACAGGTTCAGAGATGGGCTACTAGGATGATCCGAGGAATGGAAAACCTGTCATATGAAAGGAGACTCAAAGAGCTTGGCTTATTTAGTCTAGCCAAAAGAAGGCTGAGGGGGGATATGCTCGCTCTTTATAAATATATCAGAGGGATTAATATT
Organism: Gopherus flavomarginatus; assembly: GCF_025201925.1. Lineage (NCBI taxonomy): Eukaryota > Metazoa > Chordata > Testudines > Testudinidae > Gopherus > Gopherus flavomarginatus. Next base: position 37,164,805 of record NC_066617.1, read on the forward strand.
AGGGAGGGAGAGGAATTATTTAAGCTTAGTACCAATGTAGACACAAGAACAAATGGGTATAAACTGGACACTAGGAAGTTTAGACTTGAAATTAGACGAAGGTTTCTAACCATTAGAGGAGTGAAGTTCTGGAACAGCCTTTCAAGGGGAGTAGTGGGGGCAAAAGACATTTCTGGCTTTAAGATTAAGCTTGATAAGTTTATGGAAGGGATGGTATGATGGGATAGCTTAATTTTGGCAATCGATCTTTGATTATCAGCATATAAGTATGCCCAGTGGTCGGTGATGGGATGTTGGATGGGATGGGATCTGAGTTACTGCAGAGAATTCTTTCCTGAGTGCTGGCTGGTGAGTCTTGCCCACATGCTCAGGGTTTAGCTGATCGCCATATTTGGGGTCGGGAAGGAATTTTCCTCCAGGGCAAATTGGTAGAGACCCTGGAGGTTTTTCGACTTCCTCTGCAGCATGGGGCATGGGTCACTTGCTGGTGGATTCTCTGCAACTTGAGGTCTTCAAACCACAATTTGAAGACTTCAGTAACTCAGACATAGGTTAGAGGTTTGTTATAGAAGTGGATGGGTAGGGTTCTGTGGCCTGCTTTGTGCAGGAGGTCAGACTAGATGATCACATTGGTCCTTTCTGACCCTAAAGTCTATGAGTCTATTAAGATTAAAGTTCAAAGGTGCATCAGTCATAATGTTTTGTTTTTATAATTATTAAAGCAACTGAGTCCATCTTAATATTAAACCTTCAAACAGCTATATAGTTCTCAGATGACAAAGCCAGCAATGAAAGCCAGGAAAGAATCTGCTAATATGAAAATATCTATATTCACACTTGGGAAGTTTGGCTTGACTATAGATAGCCCAAATCCCCTCTCACTTATACTATTTTACAGCAGTTTTACCCCACTGACTTCAGTGTTATAAACAACTGAAGAATCCAGCTTTCTAGAAGGAAGGGGCTTTAATCACTTTGTAACTACTCTGTGCACAAAACACCATTTGACCTCAGTAGGTGACCCACGTGGTGTGGAAACAAGATTCTGGCCCAGATTTCTAGGAACAAACAAATCTGTATCTGAACACTGGGTTAAATATTTCAAAGTGATTAATTCTAGTTGATAATCTCTAGATAATATACAGCAAGTGAGGAAATAAATGTGGAGAAGGCAAACACACAATTATTCTGGGCATTTCAGGAAGAAAGATAATACACCAGGAATGTGACTTAACTAGGCCATGACTTTATTAAGTAACCCATCTAGAAACCGTCTGGCAATAACCCATCCAATGCCAGTCACCCTACCTTCAGTGATCCATTACAACTGTCGGAGGGGCTGCCATAATCCCATCCCCAGCCCTTTGTTCCACCTAGTAGAGGGCTGCCATCACCTCCCCCACCCTGCAGTGCCAATGGGGGAAGAGACTGCCTGCTGCTACTGCCTTGCATCCCTCTGTACCCTGGTCCCAGCACCATTGCTGGGACCCCTTCACCTTCCCCTCATATAAAGTTCAAGGAGATGGGGAAGAAGTGGGTTGTCTCCTCAGTGCATCAGATATTAGGAGCCCTAACCCCACTCCCACATTGTTTAGGGGATGCTGTCTCCTAATTCACTTCCAGTTGCAGTTTATCAATTAACTGGACCCCCTATTGTTTGATTATCTGCACTGATTAGCTGCCAAGCTATGACAAATGGTTTTTACAACCTAGCCTATGCAACAAGTACCTGGGCTGCAGAAAGGAAGGCAACCCCTTACCTCCTCTTCCATCACCCCACCCCACCCCCCCACAAATGCCCAGGCCAATTTGATAGTAAGGAAAAAAATCCTTCCTAGCCCCAAAGAGTGATTAGTATGATACCTACTGCAAAGACGTAAAACCCAAGTCCTTCTCTAATCCTGAGTGGGGGGACGAGGAGGAGGCATTGCTTCCCAGCACAGAATGATTTCCGGGGTTGTGGGAAGGGCTTATTATCCTTCTCATAGGGATGTGTAAGCCCAGAAACTTTTGTTGCACCCTTCTGTCCAGCCAATGAGCCACAAAGCTGCCCTTGAGGGAGGCTCAAGACTGTGTGCAAACCTTAAAAGGTCCAAGGGTTCGAGGCTGTGGGAGACAGAGGGAAGGTACTGGTGGTTTTCTCACAGAATGAATTTGTATCCTTTGGAACACAAAGAAATTTACACACGAGATCAGAACAACAGTCCATCCAGTCCAGTTTCCTATCTCAGACAGCGGCCACTGCCAGATGTTTCAGAGCCGTAGTGAAAAGTACGGAATAACTTGCCATGGGGAAGGCTCTTCAGCTAGTGGTTTGAATAGGTACTGGGTCCCATAATTTCCAGTACCATTCAGTTTTAATATGGTATTAATACATTACCACAAACATTCCTTTCTTAATTAAACGCAGAGCGCTGTTACAATACTGTTTCAGTCTGCAAAAAGTGTCACAAGCTATAAAAAAAATGTAGACACTAAATATCAATATGATGAAGTACTAGTATTTATCAGCAAGTGATCTTCTAATATGCTTTTCAAATGTCAGATAAAATCCTGTCTAGAACATTAAATATTTTCTGGATTCAATGAAAGGTTCCATGGGACCTATTATACTTTGACTAGAGATGAGTGAACACTTGAAAAAGGAGTTCACAGACATTTTTTTTATAATTATGAGTCATAAAACTTCAATAAAGCTTCATTAATTCACATCACCAGCTGAGGGTATGACCTACCATGAATTCACTTTAATATTTGCAACTCTTTATGGTTTCTGTAAACATTCATATAAGTGGTTTTTTTTGTTCACCAATTTTTTTGCAAAAAGTGACAGACTTATGAATAATCATTTAAACAGATTCCTCTTGAACTACTAATGCTTTAAAGACTCTTTATTAGCTGATCACAATGGTATCATTCAATAGTCATCAACTACAGGCATCTATCAGCAACAGCACCCTTAATCAGTAGTCATTCATGTAGTCGGTCCTATGTTTTGCTGAGCCCTCCTGGGCTGGGGGTGTAAGCTATATTTAAATTAGAACTGGTCCAAAAAAAATTAAACAAAACATTTTTCCATCCAAACCAAAATGTTTTGCAGAAATATATCAGTTTCACAGTCCAAGATGGAATTTCTGATCAGAGAGAGCAAGCAAGACCTCAGAATAGCCAATAACCCAGTGGTGAAGGCAATCACCTGGCATATTCAACTCCCTTCTTCAAATCAGACAGAGTAGGGTCTTGAAGCTGGGTCTCTGACGTCCCTAGGGAAGCTGCTAACCCCTAGCCTAGCTTACTACTCTCTCTACTAGGCTTTTTCAGAATTATTTTTGAAAGGTCTCATTTTCCTTCCATATTGGAACAAAAATACATGTTAAAACTTCAAATTTTTCACAAAACAATTATTTTTTCTGACCAACTCTAATTAAAACCCATTATCCCCAGACTGCCCCATTGGGTTCAAAGCTAACATCATGTAAGAGTTTCCAGATGTTATAACCTGAGCTGGTTTCTCTGTGAGTTCACAAGCACATGAGACCCTCTGCTCAAAAAGACTAATTACATTAATTCCTTAACCTTTTCTCTGCCACTGTATCATGTAGAAAGAGATCACATAAAATATGATAAAGGTTAGCACAAAATGCAGTAAAATTTCTGTTAAAGCGGGATAATGCAGATAATTTTGATGCTGCCACTCTCCAAAACAGCAGTATACTACATATTAGGCAAAAGCAAAGGAAAATGCAAATGTGATGTCCTAAAAGACAATAGCTGTGTGAATGATTGTTTTTTCTGGTTTGGGGTCTCAAAAGAAACAAAAGTTTGGTTCAAAACAAAACTGATATTTTTCTCCCCCAAAATTTCATTCAACTCAAAACAACTTTTATTTTATTTTATTTTTTTCCAGATTTTTGTTTTGGGTTGCTTTTTATTTATTTATTTATTTAGCTAACTGTGATGGGGCCACTCCTCCCTTGTGAAGGCATCTTGTTGGTCGAGTGAGAACCTGCACTCTCCCACTCTGCTCCCTGTGCCCCCTGCCAGCTGTTAATCTTATCAGGTGGGTTTTCAGTGGCTCAGCCCTCCAGCTAAGTCACACAGTCAAACACATGAATGAACCTCTTCTGCAGTAAGAAGTCCAACAGGGCCTGTCCCTGTGTCCTCAGTAATGTCTTAAGCTCTGTCTCTGGGCTCAATCCTTAGTGCCTTCTGGGCTAGCTTTAAGTCCACCCTGGTATAAAGCAGTGCCCACAGGACTTTCTCCCAGGAGACTCTTAAGTCCTGCCCTTCACTTGGGCCTCTAAACAAGCCTTATCCCCTTCTCAGAAATTAGGCCACTTTTCCAGTGGGTGGTAGGGGGACACAGGCCCACCCATTGCTCTGGTATCGACACAGGGGCCCTATAAATAGCAGCTATATATTGCTTCCTGTAATAGTTGCTGCTGCTATTCCCTGGGCCACTTCCCACATAGCCCCTTCACCTGCACCGTTACCTCAGGGCTGAAGTTCTTCTGCATAGAATGCCAATACCACCAGAACCCATCTTCTGGTTATCCCTTGAACTTCCTTGCTTCTCTGGTCCCAACCTGGAACTGACCTGATCAGGCTCTTCACCTCCTTTTAACTGAGACTTCTGATCTCTGATTGGCTGCTGCCCTGCAGCCTTTCTAGGCAGTGTCATAAACAGATAGCTAAGGGTTAATGTCTCTTTCACCTGAAGCACCTGACCAGAGGACCAATCAGGAAACCGGATTTTTTCAACTTTGGGTGGAGGGAATTGAGTGTCTAAGGTCTTTGTCTGCCTGCCTGCTTTCTCTGAGCTTTGGAGAAGTAGCTCTACTTTCTAGTCTTCTGTTTCTAAGTGTAAGGACAAAGAGATCAGATAGTAAGTTCTATGGTTTCTTTTCTTTGGTATTTGCATGAATATAAGTGCTGGAGTGCTTTGATTTGTATTCTTTTTGAATAAGGCTGTTTATTCAAAATTCTTTTAAGCAATTGACCCTGTGTTGTATTATCTAATACAGAGAGAACATTTGTACTTATTTTTCTTTCTTTTTATATATAAAGCTTTCTTTTAAGACCTGTTGGAGTTTTTCTTTACTTCAGGGAAATTGAGTCTGTACTCACCAGGGAATTGGTGGGAGGAAGAAATCAAGGGGAGATTTGTGTGTTGGATCGCTAGCCTGATTTTGCATTCCCTCTGGGGGAATAGGAAAGTACTTTTTGTTTCCAGGATTGGGAACAGAGAGGGGGAGTCTCTCTGTGTAGTTTCACAGAGCTTGTGTCTGTGTATCTCTCCAGGAGCATCTGGAGGGGGGAAGGGAAAAAGGATTATTTCCCTTTGTTGTGAGACTCAAGGGATTTGGGTCTTGGGGTCCCCAGGGAAGGTTTTTCAGAGGGACCAGAGTGCCCCAAAACACTCTAATTTTTTGGGTGGTGGCAGCAGGTACCAGGTCCAAGCTGGTAACTAAGCTTGGAGGTTTTCATGCTAACCCCCATATTTTGGACGCTAAGGTCCAAATCTGGGACTAAGGTTATTACATGGTGTGCAGCTGGTGGGAGATAGACAGAACCCAGAAGCCAGTAGAAATATTATATTTTTCTTTTCTCTGCTAAGGGCTTTTTAGCAGAGAGAAGCAGTTGGTTTTAAAAGGGAACCAGAGAGAATTTTTTTTTCTGCTCTCTCTGGCAGTTTGTGGCTTGCATGTTAAGCGAGAAGCCATTCAGAACCTGTTAAGGGTCTTTTGTCATGCAATAGCCCTCCCATTAGGAGGCAAGACCAGCACTTATAGGCATGCAAATAAAGTGGTTTTTCTGGTTTCCCTTCATTGAACATTAGCTAGAGAGAGAAAAGGAAAATTAGCTAAAGGCACTGTTGCTAGGCAGACTTCAGGAGGCAACAGAGAACCTGCAGTGCAGAAGATAAACACCGGAGGGCACCCCAACACAAGAAAACAGGAATCATGACTTCTAAGGCAAAAATTGAGGCCCAAGAGCAAGTCAGAGAAGCTGAACACAGGCGACAACTGGAAATAAAACAAACAGAGATGGAAATAAGAGAAAGAGAAAGAGAGGCGGCCCACCGCCGAGAAATGGAAAAGCACCAAAAAGAAATGGAAAAACAACAAAAAGAGAATGAAGAGAAGGAAAAACAGAGAAAACATGAACTGGAGTTGGCAAAAGCTGGGCTGCATGTGCCAGCCAACCCTAACAACCCGGCGCCAATTATTGCTCCACAGCACAGAAAATTTCCCACCTACAAGGCAGGTGATGACACCGAGGCCTTCTTGGAAAATTTTGAAAGAGCCTGTCTTGGGTACAGCATTCCCGAAGACCAGTACATGGTAGAATTGAGGTCACAGCTCAGTGGACCTTTAGCAGAGGTGGCAGCTGAAATGCCTAAGCACCAAATGAATGACTATAAACTTTTTCTAACCAAGGCCAGATACAGGATGGGGATAACCCCAGATCATGCCCGTCGGCGTTTCAGAAACCAAAGTGGAAACCAGAGGAGTCATTTCCCAAACACGCCTACTACATTGCAAAAAACTATGAGGCCTGGCTAACAGGAAACAACATTCAAACCTTGGAAGAACTGAACCTCCTCATACAAATGGAGCAGTTCTTGGATGGTGTTCCTGAAGACATCACACGGTACATACAAGATGGACACCCCAAGAATATCGCTGAGGCGGGGGAGATTGGAGCCAAATGGATGGAACTGGCAGAAAGCAAGAAAGCTACTGTCAAGGGGAACGATTACCCCAGGGGGCACACAGACCATAAACCCTACAACCGAGGACAGCCAAAGACCCCACATACCACCCAAGTAAAGCCACAGATACCCTACCCTTCAACCTCACCAGTCTCCAGTAACTCACCTCGGCCCAGTGACCCATCAGATGGAAGATGCTTTAAGTGTAATGAACTGGGACATATCAAGGCCAAGTGTCCCAAGAACACCATGCGAGTGCAATTCATTACACCACCATCACACCAAAGATCCCCAGGCCCGGATGCCTCTCAAATACCCTTGGAGCGAAGGGAAAATTTGAGAGTGGGCGGAAAGAAGGTTACTGCGTGGAGAGACACGGGGGCACAAGTGTCAGCTATCCACCAATCCTTCGTTGACCCCAAATTCATCAACCCAAAGGCCAAAGTTACAATTTACCCCTTCATGTCACAAGCTGTAGACTTGCCTACAGCTCAACTGCCTGTCCAGTACAAAGGCTGGTCAGGAATGTGGACTTTTGCAGTCTATGACAATTATCCTATCCCCATGCTACTGGGGGAAGACTTGGCCAACCAGGTGAGGCGGGCCAAGAGAGTGGGAATGGTTACACGTAGCCAAACCAGGCAAGCTTCCAGACCCATTCCTGTTCCTGAGCCGTCCACAGAGGCCCCGTCTGTGTTACCAGAGACCCAGACAGAGGTAGTGGACCCGGATTCCATGCCTACCACTGAAACAGCCACAGCATCTCCAGTCCCAGGCCCGGAACTGGAACAGCAACCAGCACCAGCAAGTGCAACCACATCTTCAAACTCAACGCCAGAGGGCGCCAGCGAGCCAGAACTGGCAGAAGCAAAAGACAGCCATACCCAAAAGGCTCAGCCAGAGCCTGAAATACCCTCAGGTGCACCAGCGGAGAGCGGTTCACCAGCAACGGAAACAACCCCATCACCTACATCGCTTCCAGAGGGACCAAGCCCAAGTCCACAGTCTGAGGAAGAACTGGTGACCCCAGCCTCAAGGGAACAGTTCCAGGCTGAGCAGGAAGCGGATGACAGCCTTCAGAAAGCTTGGGCGGCGGCACGGAGCACCCCACCGCCTCTCAGCTCTTCTAATCGATCCCGGTTTGTTATAGACCAAGGACTTCTATACAAGGAAATTCTTTCTGGTGGACACCGGGAAGAATGGCAGCCGCAAAAACAGTTGGTGGTTCCAACTAAGTACCGGGGGAAGCTCTTAAGCTTAGCCCATGATCATCCCAGTGCGCATGCTGGGGTGAACAGAACCAAAGACCGGTTGGGGAAGTCCTTCCACTGGGAGGGGATGGGCAAGAACGTTGCCAAGTATGTCCGGTCTTGTGAGGTATGCCAAAGAGTGGGTAAGCCTCAAGACCAGGTCAAGGCCCCTCTCCAGCCACTCCCCATAATTGAGGTCCCATTTCAGCGAGTAGCTGTGGATATTCTGGGCCCTTTCCCAAAAAAAACGCCCAGAGGAAAGCAGTACGTACTGACTTTAGTGGACTTTGCTACCCGATGGCCAGAAGCAGTCGCTCTAGGCAACACCAGGGCTAACACTGTGTGCCTGGCCCTAACAGACATCTTTGCCAGGGTAGGTTGGCCCTCTGACATCCTTACAGATTCAGGGTCTAATTTCCTGGCAGGGACCATGGAAAAACTGTGGGAAACTCATGGGGTAAATCACTTGGTTGCCACCCCATACCACCATCAAACCAATGGCCTGGTGGAAAGGTTCAATGGAACTTTGGGGGCCATGATACGAAAATTCATCAACGAATTCTCCAATAATTGGGACCTAGTGTTGCAGCAGTTGCTGTTTGCCTACAGGGCTGTACCACATCCCAGTTTAGGGTTTTCACCATTTGAACTTGTGTATGGTCACGAGGTTAAGGGGCCATTACAGTTGGTGAAGCAGCAATGGGAGGGGTTTACGCCTTCTCCAGGAACTAACATTCTGGACTTTGTAAGCAACCTACAAAGCACCCTCCGACACTCTTTAGCCCTTGCTAGAGAAAACCTAAAGGATGCTCAAGAAGCGCAAAAGGCCTGGTATGACAGACATGCCAGAGATCGGTCCTTCAAGGTAGGAGACCAGGTTATGGTCTTGAAGGCGCAACAGGCCCATAAGATGGAAGCATCATGGGAAGGGCCATTCACGGTCCAAGAGCGCCTGGGAGCTGTAAACTACCTCATAGCATTTCCCAATTCCTCACTAAAGCCTAAAGTGTACCATGTTAATTCTCTCAAGCCTTTCTATTCCAGAGACTTACAGGTTTGTCAGTTTACAGTCCAGGGAGAGGATGCTAAGTGGCCTGACGGTGTCTACTACGACGGGAAAAAAGACGGTGGCGTGGAAGAGGTGAACCTCTCAACCACCCTGGAACGTCTGCAGCGGCAACAAATCAAGGAGCTGTGCACTAGCTTCGCCCCATTGTTCTCAGCCACCCCAGGACGGACTGAACGGGCATACCACTCCATTGATACAGGTAATGCTCACCCAATCAGAACCCCACCTTACCGAGTGTCTCCTCATGCCCAAGCTGCTATAGAACGGGAGATCCAGAACATGCTACAGATGGGTATAATCCGCTCATCTACCAGTGCATGGGCATCTCCAGTGGTTCTGGTACCCAAACCAGATGGGGAAATACGCTTTTGCGTGGACTACCGTAAGCTAAATGCTGTAACTCGTCCGGACAACTATCCAATGCCACGCACCGATGAGCTATTGGAAAAGTTGGGACGTGCCCAGTTCATCTCTACAATAGACTTAACCAAGGGGTACTGGCAAGTACCGCTAGATGAACCTGCCAAGAAGAGGTCAGCATTCGTCACCCATGCGGGGGTGTATAAATTCAATGTCCTTCCTTTCGGCCTTCAAAATGCACCCGCCACCTTCCAGAGGCTGGTAGATGGTCTACTAGCTGGACTGGGAGAATTTGCAGTTGCCTACCTCGATGATGTGGCCATTTTTTCAGACTCCTGGCCCGAACACCTACTACACCTGGAAAAGGTCTTTGAGCGCATCAGGCAGGCAGGACTAACTGTTAAGGCCAAAAAGTGTCAAATAGGCCAAAACAGAGTAACTTACCTGGGGCACCAGGTGGGTCGAGGAACCATAAACCCCCTACAGGCCAAGGTGGATGCTATCCAAAAGTGGCCTGTCCCAAAGTCAAAGAAGCAGGTCCAATCCTTCTTAGGCTTTGCCGGATACTACAGGCGATTTGTACCACACTACAGCCAAATCGCTGCCCCACTGACCGACCTGACCAAAAAGACCCAGCCAAATGCAGTTAAGTGGACTGATGAGTGTCAAAAGGCCTTTACCCAACTTAAGGCAACGCTCATGTCGGACCCTGTGCTCAGGGCCCCGGATTTTGACAAGCCATTCCTAGTAACCACAGATGCATCTGAGCGTGGTATAGGAGCAGTGCTCATGCAGGAAGCAACAGATCACAACTTCCATCCTGTCGTGTTTCTCAGCAAGAAACTGTCTGAGAGGGAAAGTCACTGGTCAGTCAGTGAAAAGGAATGCTATGCCATTGTGTACGCCCTGGAAAAGCTACGCCCATATGTTTGGGGACGGCGGTTCCAACTACAAACTGACCATGCTGCACTAAAGTGGCTTCATACTGCCAAGGGGAACAACAAGAAACTTCTTCGTTGGAGTTTAGCTCTCCAAGATTTTGATTTTGAAATTCAACACATCACAGGAGCTTCTAACAAAGTAGCTGATGCACTCTCCCGTCAAAGTTTCCCAAAATTCAGTAGTTAAAAAGTGTTCTTAAAATGTAGAAGTCTGTTAGTTATATACTTAGGAGTATATGTAAAGGTGTATGTGTTGTATTAATCTGTTTATTTTCAAGTTCTAGAAGGAAATCGCCGCCAGTGAGCTTCCCCACTGTCTGCAATTTGGGGGGCGTGTCATAAACAGATAGCTAAGGGTTAATGTCTCTTTCACCTGAAGCACCTGACCAGAGGACCAATCAGGAAACCGGATTTTTTCAACTTTGGGTGGAGGGAATTGAGTGTCTAAGGTCTTTGTCTGCCTGCCTGCTTTCTCTGAGCTTTGGAGAAGTAGCTCTACTTTCTAGTCTTCTGTTTCTAAGTGTAAGGACAAAGAGATCAGATAGTAAGTTCTATGGTTTCTTTTCTTTGGTATTTGCATGAATATAAGTGCTGGAGTGCTTTGATTTGTATTCTTTTTGAATAAGGCTGTTTATTCAAAATTCTTTTAAGCAATTGACCCTGTGTTGTATTATCTAATACAGAGAGAACATTTGTACTTATTTTTCTTTCTTTTTATATATAAAGCTTTCTTTTAAGACCTGTTGGAGTTTTTCTTTACTTCAGGGAAATTGAGTCTGTACTCACCAGGGAATTGGTGGGAGGAAGAAATCAAGGGGAGATTTGTGTGTTGGATCGCTAGCCTGATTTTGCATTCCCTCTGGGGGAATAGGAAAGTACTTTTTGTTTCCAGGATTGGAAACAGAGAGGGGGAGTCTCTCTGTGTAGTTTCACAGAGCTTGTGTCTGTGTATCTCTCCAGGAGCATCTGGAGGGGGGAAGGGAAAAAGGATTATTTCCCTTTGTTGTGAGACTCAAGGGATTTGGGTCTTGGGGTCCCCAGGGAAGGTTTTTCAGAGGGACCAGAGTGCCCCAAAACACTCTAATTTTTTGGGTGGTGGCAGCAAGTACCAGGTCCAAGCTGGTAACTAAGCTTGGAGGTTTTCATGCTAACCCCCATATTTTGGACGCTAAGGTCCAAATCTGGGACTAAGGTTATTACAAGGTTATTACAGGCAGACCTGGAGAACCCATGTTTACTGCTCTTTTTCTGGGGCAGTGTGATAGGGCTATGAGCCCTCAAGCAGGGGGTCTCACAGGGCCTGGTACATCCCATCACAATAACTTTTGAAATAACGTCATTTCAAAAGCAAATGTTGGAACATTTCCTTTTGAAATGGTCAAAACAAACCCTTTTGACTTTTTTGAAAAAAAAATCTACTTTTTTCAACAGAAATTATATATCAAATTTGACCCAAATTTGTAAATAACTTTGATACCTCCTAAAATTGTATTTTTCAGCAAATTTACTATTCACTGAAAAAAAATAAAAAACTCCAATGAAGACAACACTTGGAGTAATGCTTTCATTTCAAGGTCTACCTGTTATATATGTTCTGTAGGTATATTTAACCAGCAGTCAGACAAAAAATGAGCATTCTTGAATTGTTTATTAAGAAACTATTAAAATTCCTTTTTCTCTTCAGACATTTTTGGTGCACAGCCATGGAACAATGTCAGCTTTTGTCAGGACAATAAAAGCTTTGAACCACTGGTACTTGATGGTTAGTTACTCAGCTTCTCTCTGTACATGTAATATAGGGCCAGATCGTGTCAGGCTGCTCATCCAGTGTGCAAGGACAGGGCAGGTTGTGCAGGGAACACTTCTTCCCTATGCTTCCTGGGCACACAAGAGGTGGGAAGGCAGAAGCCAGTTTCTACGTTGAAAGTTTGCTGAAATATGTTGCCTTAGGTGCTCTCACTTTATGTAACATGACTGAAATCCTGCCCCCATTCATATCAATGGAAATTTTGCCATTTACATCAATGCAGCCACGATTTTACCTCTAAGGGTCTACAGGAGCATGAGGGGTGTACAAGAGGTTGAATAGAATTTCTCTCAGAGTTCCTCCTGCAATGATAACACAAGCTGTGTTTGGAAAACATAAATGAATCCATAGACATTATATAGAGTCATTATAGTCATTATTCCTGTATTTTGGTGGCTAGGTTGCTTTGACATATATCATAACCTTAGTCCCAGATTTGGACCTTAGCGTCCAAAATATGGGGGTTAGCATGAAAACCTCCAAGCTTAGTTACCAGCTTGGACCTGGTACTTGCTGCCACCACCCAAAAAATTAGAGTGTTTTGGGGCACTCTGGTCCCCTGAAAAACCTTCCCTGGGGACCCCAAGACCCAAATCCCTTGAGTCTCACAACAAAGGGAAATAATCCTTTTTCCCTTCCCCCCTCCAGGTGCTCCTGGAGAGATACACAGACACAAGCTCTGTGAAACTACACAGAGTGACTCCCCCTCTCTGTTTCCAGTCCTGGAAACAAAAAGTACTTTCCTATTCCCCCAGAGGGAATGCAAAATCAGGCTAGCAAATCCAACACACAGATCTCCCCGATTTCTTCCTCCCACCAATTCCCTGGTGAGTACAGACTCAATTTCCCTGAAGTAAAGAAAAACTCCAACCGGTCTTAAAAGAAAGCTTTATATAAAAAGAAAGAAAAATACATACAAATGGGCTCTCTGTATTAAGATGATACAATACAGGGTCAATTGCTTAAAAGAATATTGAATAAACAGCCTTATTCAAAAAGAATACAAATCAAAGCACTCCAGCACTTATATTCATGCAAATACCAAAGAAAAGAAACCATATAACTTACTATCTGATCTCTTTGTCCTTACACTTAGAAACAGAAGACTAGAAAGTAAAAACTGCTTCTCCAAAGCTCAGAGAAAGCAGGCAGACAGACCAAAGACTCAGACACTAAATTCCCTCCACCCAAAGTTGAAAAAATCCGGTTTCCTGATTGGTCCTCTGGTCAGGTGCTTCAGGTGAAAGAGACATTAACCCTTAGCTATCTGTTTATGACAACATATTTCATATTTATAGGTAATACAGTATTTCATTTTATACACACACACACACACACACACACATATATTATAGAGAGAGAGAGAGAGATTCCTGTTCCTTTTGTAGAAAATCTTATTTGACTAATGAATAGCTTAATATGTCAACTCCTAGGGTATTGTAAGAACGTCAAAGACTACTTATATTTTTTTTTCCAAATTCTGTTTAAACAGAGGAAAGTCCACAGCGTAGCACAAGGTAAAGTATCAGATATTCCACTTGGTTAACTTATATGTTGCACTGTGAGATCCTAGTTATTCTATTAATTTGATGCCTAGGGGCAATATTCATTTTGAAAAAAAAAAACATGCGTCAGCCTCTTCAGTATTTCCTGTCATTATAGTGGCAGGCCAGTTTTTTTAATGCTTTGCTTCAATCCTCACCACCCACAAAAAAGTGAGACACTATGAAGTGTTACTCTAAGACATTTACAGATTGGCAAGTAGAAGATTACCAGAACAATTGGATGAAAGAAACCCTTTGTTATTCTATGTTTCTATACAAAATAATTCAATACTAGACATTATTCCTTAAAGCAATGCAAACAATCCTAAATTGCTCTTATCTGGTTGCAAGAACTGCTGTAGTCAAAAGGCCTAAAACAACCTTACTCAAGTGAGCTATGATTGTTAAGAAAGCTTTGACCAATTTACCATGCTTTGCCTCAGGCAATAAATATAGCAATATATTTTACAGTGATCTCACTTCTCTTCAGCTTTCTACCCAAAAGCTTTGATGCTATTGTAATACATGGAGGAGATACACCACTTTAATGCAGTTAGTTTGTCAGTGTGGAAAAAGATGCATTATACGTACATCAGAAAAGTAAAGCAATTGTTAATTCCCTTGAAACCTGCTCTGCAAGGGAGAATGAAACTGTTAAGTGCATTTAACCAGGACAATGTGATTTACTCAAACATTATTTATTTTAATTTGCCCTTCAATCTCATTTAGTGCATGTATCGCCTATGGCTGCAATCAGACCTTCTTAGAATCCCTTGAACCAGATTTAAGATCAAAATCCTTCTTAGTGCCAACTTATCACAAAGCAAATACAAACTCAATAGAATCAGCTAGCTTAAACCAAGTCTCAGATGTTAGTTAGTAAAGCCAATAGAGATGAAGAAAACAAGGTGACCTGCAATAAAATATCAAAGACTTTCTTGTACTAGTTGATTCTTGCTAAAGCTGTGAATTATTGTTCTTATATATATAAAGCTTCTAGGAAGATTTTTTTCCTCCCTGAAATGGGATGTAACTTGTGTATTAACTTGCTGGAGCTGATTCTCCTCCCATTAGTACTGGTTTTACAGTGAACATTAAAGAAATTACACCTGGTTTTCACCTATGTAATTGAGATGAATTAGATGAATTTCTTCTATATTGCTTGAAAAAAAATACATTTGAGCATGGAAATTCCAATAGAGAGAATCTAGAAGTAAGAAAAACAGAAATGAGGCAGAATATAATATATTAGTAGAGGAAAACCTTACTGAACTGCACAAATTGGGATTTATTGTTCACAAAAATATTTATCTCCTGTTGTATACCACTTATCATAACCTTTTACTTTTCTCGGTGGTTTGTTATGGCTACTGTTTTGTACAACATGTAGCTGGAATTACACTTTGGAACAGTGTAACTGACTTAATTCTCTATCAAGTTAATCTTACAGCAAAAACTTTGTTGTTGCCAATTTAATTTCTTTTAGAAACAGCCATAAATTAAATTCCAAGCTCAGTTATACTCATGAAACTCATAGTTGTACAAATGTAGCAGATTGCAGTTTTGGGCATTACATGTTTTTCCTTATCTATTTTCCAAATATGCCCTGGGTTATCTGGATGGAAAGAATTTTAAATTCTAATTTACTGTTCAATTCTTTTGTCTAGCTATTTACTTGCATTTCTCTCAGTTTTTAGCCCCAAATTAGACTGAGTTTCATTTTTTCTCCTAGTCAGTTTCTAGTGAATGCCACTGAGATCTGATTGCAATGGCAAGACATGTGGTACCATGCAGGTTGCAAACACAGCGTGGAATGACACTTTTAAAAAAACATGCATGCATCTGATGAAGTGGGTATTCACCCACGAAAGCTCATGCTCCAAAACGTCTGTTAGTCTATAAGGTACTACAGGATTCTTTGTTGCTTTTAAAAAAACAACTCTTGTCCCTATAAAAGTATTTATTTTAATAATGAAAACATTTCTATTTGTCTGAACTTTATTAAAAATATATATTTACAAATCCTACATCTCATATAAAAGAATCTCTTTAAAATTACATACGAATGAGCCAAAAATGTTCAAAGGTTTCTATACCTCTCCCCAGTGTCATGTAACCCTTACAATTAAGAATATGCAGGCGGCTTTTGCCAGAGTACTAACACACTAAAATAATTCTTTAAATCAAACCTCAACATCTTTTATTTCCTCTGATGTACAGGCTGCCCCCATTAATTTCTCTCTTTATCAGTCTATGAGAAGATGCTTGGTCCACAGCTCCCATTTAAGTTCCTTTCTTGGACATCTCCAAATCAAACTAAGAGGGCTTAGGACGCCCGTGATCTCCAGGTCTCCCCAGTTGCCTTGTACAGTATAAATGTCCAGAGCAGACTTAATTGAAAATAGTCAGAACTAATGCTGGAGGAATGTCTCTATAAACTTCTCCACACGATTCTTCTCTTGATCTGGGTAGTTCCAGGTTTGATTCCCTACTGTGCCACCTTGGCTTCTCTCTTTGTCCTCATTCTCCATCTGTAAAATGGGGATAATACTTTTCTACTTCATAAGGATATTGTGAGATAAATACATTCCAGATTTCAAGGTGTTCAGATACGATATTAATGAAGAGCCATATCAGTACCTGTGATAAATCAATAGATTTGAAGGTGGGCATTCTCTAAGCAGTCTGGCACCCAATTTGCACTGCAAGCGAATGGTAAATGGGAACATAAATCTCTTGGCCTCTTTGAATATCCCAGCCTAAGTTAGTTAGGTGTCTCTGTGCCTGACAGTGCTAGTAAGACATATTTCTAGAAGTCTAAATGATATAAACGACACACACAAATAAATGTTGGAAAGAGGGCTTGTTAAGGCTGGTCTATAAATCACATCTTAATTATATAAGTAATAAATATCCAATATGCTGTAATACTATAAATTGTATACATTCATGTTATTAGACTTCTAAAATACTCTTATAATTAATTCTCTCATATAAAAAGTTATATTTTGGCTAGTTAAGCAAGATATTTTTCCCCTGTGTTAGAATGAGTACAATTTTCCTCTACAACTTGAGGAAATCTACCTAGGTATTTTATTAATTGTGCTACAGTGCATTCTGCTGTCTTCCGAGACAACATAGTATTGCAGCTTGCAGTAACCATAAAGCTTCAGGCTATAGTACAACAAAAATAAATCTGTGTACAAAACTAAAAAGATACAAAATTAGGGATGGGATGCTTGGTTGATAATCCTATGTTTGTTTGAAATGATTGACAAGATGCAATTTTATTACAATATGCATTAAGAAAATCTAAACCCTAACAGAGAAAGAGAGAGGACTGCAAGACTGACAGCCCTATTCCTACTACAGGCACTGGTGCCTCATTTGGACCATTGCTATTCTAGGTTTATGAGGTGCAGGGGAAGCATCAGTTCAGGGATGCCCAGTACTTGGCGTGCAAATTAAAGATATCTGGAGCTCCATATCATCTGCAAGGAATCCATAGCACACTAAAAGGAGAGTGAATAATGAGCCATCCAGCGTGTTGGATCCAAATGACCTAAACAATGATGTTGCCATACTTAAATGGATGATGCACTCAGCCATCCTTCATCATCCTGTGTGTGTAGGCTGAGTGCCAATCTGGTCAAGGCTGAGTGCCTTATAATCTGGTCAAGGCTGGTGGGATATAACCACTTTTTTAAAACAGGACATTATACCATGAAGCATGTAGAGGGAAACGAGTCTCAATATTCTGTTATACAGGATTGCCCTATGCAGAGTGGTTCCAGTTCTCTTCAGTGGCCTCAGGGGAAGAATTCCTCCCAACCTTTTCTTCTGTGAAGATTTCCAAAGCACACCTGAGTTACATGGGATAGATGTCAGGGTGAGGATTTGTTATAGTCATTGTTTAATGTTTATATTATAATAGTACCTAGAAGCCCGAATCCCATCATGATAAGTGCTGTACAAACACAGTCCCTTCCAAGATCAATTTACCAGACAAAGAGTGGTAGAGGAAAGAGATGCACAGAGAGATAAGGTCAGCTTACTGACAAGAGTCAGGAATAGAACCCATATCTTTGGGCTCTAGTACACTGCTCTATCCACTAGACCTCACTTCCTGAAAAGCTGCCTGTTAGCACAACCCTTCCAGTACAAACTTTTTTTTTCTTCCTCTGTATTAGAAATATAATATGAAAAACACTAATATAAGATTTTTATATTATTTGAAAAAATGATTTTTCTAAATATATATTACAGACATTTTGCAAAATAGAAATTGGTGCCTTATACAATTTTACATTAAAAAATACACAGCAATACATATCAAAGTGATCAATTCCTCATTACAAACACCTAAGATTCAGATGACATGACGTTTAGATATAATACTATATTGTTTGATAATAATGCTATATTTTCCTGGGGTGCAATAATCTCAATTTGTTTCTCTGGGTTTTTTGTTATAACCCAGCCCTAGACCCACTCTCTGGATAGATACCAGTTGGGTATGATTGGACTTTGCCTCTGGATCCTCTGTGCTTCTAAGCCCTCTGACAGTGGGTCGTGACCAGACACTGTTCCTAGCTCTGGATCGCTCAAGCAAACTTTCAGCTACAGGTCACATGTCTGACATTCTTCTTGGACAGCAGGACCTGTAGTACAGCTGCTCTAGACCCTGTAACCAGTGATTCAGTCCTCCCAGGTCCCCAGTTGTTTAAGCATGTTCCCCTAGAGTCCACCTGGCTGAGTCCTGGTTTTCATGAAAGTCCTTAAGGGACAACGTGGCAGTAAAGCAAAGAGCACAGGCTTAGCAAAGGAATCTCTTATACGCACACATATACTTTATTCTTTATGAAGCACCCTAGAGTTACTGGTCTTAGGAAAACAAAAACAAAAATACTGAATGCATCACCTGCCTTCTAATTTCATGCCATCTGTGAATCCTGGTTATGGCCAGTGTCTTTAGATGAGTCGGAGTCTCCTCTGCTTTTGCTGTCTCTAGCACATCCTTCTTACATGTGATGATAGCAAGGTTTCTGCTTACAGGACTAATCTCCTTTTAAAACAGTACCATTTCTGCCCCAAAGTGTTTTAACTGGTTGTATGGGTGTTGGAGGGAAGGTCTAGAGTCACTCCACCACCTTCTGTGGATGTCAATGGGCCTGCTGATAGAAAATCTATTGTTCCAATAAGAAAGAGTCATACAACATTGATGGTCCATGATGGCTCTCTCACTGTCATTCCACTGTGAGGTGTCCCACTCCCTAATATGAATATAATGTATC
Organism: Gopherus flavomarginatus; assembly: GCF_025201925.1. Lineage (NCBI taxonomy): Eukaryota > Metazoa > Chordata > Testudines > Testudinidae > Gopherus > Gopherus flavomarginatus. Next base: position 37,183,785 of record NC_066617.1, read on the forward strand.
GAGATTATATTGACCTTTTCAAAATGATACTGGTTTTCAGCAATACTGGGGGTTTTTAATCCAGCATGGAGGTTACTATGAAGAGTTAAGGCTGCAGTGAAGTTTACACTCAGAAAATGGCACTCACAAAACAAAACTGACTTCACAAATTGATGGATATACCCCCAATTTGTCACAGTTTTTTTATTGAATATTTTGCAGACAGTTTGTTTAATACTTAAAAGCAACAATAATAAAAAATTATTTTTTCAACCTTTACCATTACAGGGCCCAAAACCTAAAGAAGAGGTTTGGTTGGTTGAAAATGCAGCATCAACCCCCAATTTACTCTAGTTATTGATGAACCTCAACAAGGTGCAGAAGTTTGGTTTTGAAAAGAATCCAAACTTTCACGTGCTCTGATATAATTTATTATTGAATAGTCCAACAGAATTTAATGCAGATGAAACAACAGATTCTATAGAAGTGAAATATGAATTTATAGAGATTGTTCTAAAACCCCACAGAATATAACGCAGAATGAGATCTTTTCTATAACTTTTTGAACAATCCTTTAGTAATGTCACTCAGAGAATTGTTAGGATGGTTCAAAATATCCATAAGAAGATTATGATTTTTATGATGATTTAAATTCTGTAGAGCCTTTTCTGAAAGGACATAATAGGAATAAAAACTCAATAGTTCTCTCATTATTTATGATCCTGCAAAACATGAGCAACTCTACACACATTGAGTGAAATTCGGGCTCCATTAAAGTCAATTGCAAAACACAGAAAGATTTCATTGGGGCCATGATTTTATCCATTTAGTTCAATGAGGCTACTCATATGCATAAACATAACCAAATCACTCTCAAAATATATGCAATGTGCCCAGCCATTTGATGACATCATCATCATCCAGGTGGAGAGCAGGTAGCCCACCATCAAAATAAGTCAGTGGGAACTTGTTAAGGATACGTGACATAATCTGAAGTTGACCGCAGTTGCATCGTGGGTGATTAGAAAAAAAACATTTAAAAGAGATTGGCCACACAGTTGCCTTATCCTGTTCGAAACCAGTTTCGAGATGACCCCAGGTGCCTTTGCAGATCAAAACCTGATGGACAGATGGTTGAGTCAGTGATGAGAGACAGATTAACAACTGTCTTCGCTAACCACTCATTGCGCCATCATGTCCTGTGGTGGCATAAATGACTATAAAGGCCATCTAGAAAGCAGGCAAGCTGATGGGTTGTTGAAGAGGTCTGTATACAAAGGCAGGTTGCAGTTCTCATGAATCTTGGCCAGCAGCATCATAGATGCCTTCTCATAGCAAATATGGGGTGGTGCTATCAGTAACCAAATACATAAGTATGTATAGGATCAGTGCCTTAGTGAGCATCTCATTTAATCAGATTCAGATATGCTAAAATTTTTAGTCTAAAAAATGTCTAAAAGACATTTGTCTTATGCTTCAGACTTTTTTATCATAGTTGTGAAATACTATTATTACACTGTAGCCACACATTTTAAATATATTTACAATTTATCCACACGTACATATTTATGGCTGTTGCTGTTACTGTAATACCTATCAAGGTTTCCTGAGGCAGGTATTTTGTCCCATTAGTCAATGCAGGTTAATACAGAAGGATATTGGATACAGAAGTGACAAGTGCTACTGAAGATCAAGTCATGAATAAAACAAACAAACAAAACACCCCTGTTGGAAATGATTGGAGCAATGGGACAGTCTATTTAAATTTGAGAACTCTCATTGTTAAAAGAAAAAAATTGCTCTGTCCACACCATTGCTGGACTCCAGGGCACATAATGCATCAGAACAGAAAAGAAATATGTCTGTTTTCATTATAATGGTACTGTTCCCATTGCACTCATTAAGATATAGTATACAGTAATAAGATACCTAATGGTTCTCTTATATATGTAGTTTTCAGATGTTTGTATCTTGGCTGAAAGAAATGTATGAAAGGGTGAAACTTCACATAAAACAATGGAACAATTCTTCTAGAAATAACATTGCTTTTTCTGTTTACATAATTAAGAAAAAGTTATGAACTAGATTCTGATCTCAGTTGCACAGTTGTAAACTGAACTAACTCCAGTGAAATCACTGAAGTTTCTTTTGGTGAATATAAACGAAAAAAAAAAGAAAAAAGATTTGCTGTAACAATTAAGATTGTGCAAGCCATAATATGATTTTTAAAATATTAACTTCTAAGTATTTTATACTCACAATACAATTATTCACTCAGGACTTACTATATGTTTTATTCAGTGGTGACTATTACAAAGTCATCAGTTATGCATAATTATCAAAAAGAGGTATCTGAGATTAGTTATTTCTCTGTAATTAGAATAGCAAAAAACCAAAACCGCCAAAACCCCCAAACAAACAAACAAACAAACAAGAAATCCCAACAAATCACATATGCAACATTATAACTGTGGATAAATACTGACTTTTTAAATGATAACCAATATTTTTTGTACTGAAGGGCATGTAAGGAGGCGCCCTGGCTCCCCGCCGCGTCTGAGGGGGACGAGCCAGAGCAGGCGCCTCAGTAAGCGGAGTCAGCACGGCCTGTCCCCGCCCCCTGGAAGTCAAGGGGCGGGACAGGAAGTATAAAAGCCCGGCCCCAGCGCTCAGTTGGAAGCAGGCTGCCGGAGAGGACAGACGCTGGTGCCCGGGCTCCCGCCGGGCCTGACCTGCCCCGCGCCCACTACCCAGAGGAGCGCTGGCCGGACCTGCCCCGCGCCCACTACCCAGAGGAACGCTGGCCGGACCTGCCCCGCGCCCGCTACCCAGAGGAGCGCTGGCTGGACTTGCCTCAGACCCGGTACCCGGAGGAACGTCAGCCTGACCTGCCGTGTGCCCGATACCCCGAGGAGTGGCCTGAGCTTCCCCACGACCAGTACCCGGAGGAGCCCATGGTCTGGGACCCACCAGACGACGCCGGCAAGAACCAGGTACCCAGAGAAGGGGAGGTTGGAAGTAGCCCGGGGATAGCCGACCCTGGTTTGGCTCCGGAAGAGCCCGAACCCATGTCAGTGTGTTGCGGCCAGGATCCCCACTGACCGCAGCGGGTATTGACCGCTGCTAGGGCCCCGGGCTGGAACGCAGCGGAGTGGGAGGGCCTGCGTTCCCCCTGCCACCCGTAACCGGGTGGCAGACTCCCCCTCTTCCCGCCTATTGCCACTGCTCTGCCCTGACCCAAAGTGCCAGAGCTAATTAGACTTGTGTTTGGTGCCCTGCCCGGACCAAGGGCTGGGCCCCTTTGACTTTGCCACTACTCTGCCCTGACCCAAAGGGCCAGAGCGAATTAGACCTGTGTTTGGTGCCCCGCCCGAACCAAGGGCTGGGCCCCGTTGACTTTGCCACTGCTCTGCCCTGACCCAAAGGGCCAGAGCTAATTAGACTTGTGTTTGATGCCCCGCCAGGACCAAGGGCTGGGCCCCTTTGACTTTGCCACTGCGCTGCCCTGACCCAGAGGGCCAGAGCGAACTAGACTTGTGTTTGGTGCCCCGCCCGAGCCAAGGGCCCGGGCTGATACTGTGTTTGCTCAGCCCCTGCTAGGGGCCTGAGCCTGAACTATTACTGCCCGGCCTGTCCAAGGGCCTGGGCTGATACTATGTTTGCTCAGCCCTGCTGGAGGCCTGAGCCTGAACTATTGCTGCCCGCCCTGTCCAAGGGCCGGGGCTTATTGACTTTGAGAGCCCCGATCCCGGCTAGAGGGCCGGGGCTCTACCCCGTTTACAGACTTTATACCCCGCTCAACACCTGCCGAGGGGCTAAGCCGACCCGGACTGCAGTGCGTAAGGAGGCGCCCTGGCTCCCCGCCGCGCCTGAGGGGGACAAGCCCCGACACAACCAGCTTACACGTGGAGGCACCACTGGGAGCTACACAGCGCCAGGATGTGAGCGCGGACCCTTAACGCCTGTGAACGGGGGGCCGCGGGAGAAGGAGCCCCCTCCCCCGAGATGGACCTATCCCACCTCGCCGCCCTTCTGACCGAGAACCAGGATCGGCAGCAGGCGGCGCAGGCATGACGGCAAGAGGAGCAGCAGGCTGCCCAGCTTCAGCAGCAGCAGCAGCTCGTCGAGCAGCTGGGGACTCAACAACGCCAGCTGATCCAGGACCTGGTTCAGCAGCAGCAGGAGTTCCAGCTGAAATTCCTCCAGCACCTTGCAGCAGAGCGGGGGCCCCGAGAGGGGGTCCAGTCGGGGGGCACCGATGGCGGCCCGGGGCCCCGCCCACTGATCCGACTGACCAAGATGGGCCCGGGTGATGACCCGGAGGCCTTCCTGGTCACCTTTGAGCGGGTGGCCACCGTCGTGGGGTGGAACCCTGACCACTGGGCCTCCATCCTGGCGCCGTACCTGACAGGAGTGGCTCAGGCAGTCTACCGAGGTCTGTCTGCCGAGGCCGCCCAGGACTATGGGCAGGTGAAATCCGCCATCCTGGATGCCCTCGATGTGAGCCCGGAGACGTTTCGACAGCAGTTCAGGGGCCTGACGTATCCCACGGGGGCCTGGCCTCATATGGTGGCCCAGGAACTGCGGGAGACCTGCCGGCGGTGGTTGCAGCCTGACCGTCGAAAGTCGAAAGAGCTAGCCGAGCAGGTGATCCTCGAACAGTTCACCCACATCCTGCCACCGCGAGGAAGGGCCTGGGTCCTCCGTCATCGACCAGCAACACTGGCCGCCGCTGTCACCCTGATGGAGGACTTCCTGGCGGCAGAAGCCCCGATGGGCCCGACAGGCCGACCAACCCCACCAGGACCAGAACGCCCCGACCCCAGGAAGAAGGCGACACCCACCCAGGCGGCAGCCCCACCAGCATGGTCGGCCCAAGCCCCAACGCTCGCTCCCCGGAAGGTGCCCTGAAACCCCGCCAGGGACTCCCCGAGGACCCGGCCCCGAGTCGGACGACTCGACCTAGGGCCTTGTTTCTCCTGCGGCAAGTCAGGACATCTCCAGAGGGATTGCCCCAAATGGAGTGTACCTTTGGCCAAGTCTGCTCCGGGGAGGCTCGGGCCCGGTGCCGACAGCCTGCCAAGATTACGGCACCTGTGATGGTGGAGTGATACCCGACCGTGGCCCTCCTCAACTCCGGTTGCGGACAGACCTTAATCCGCAACCACTTAGGTCCCCCAGCGGATGCACACCTGGGGAAAATTCATTTACAATATATCCACGGCGACGTACGGCCGTACCCCAGCGCCTGGGCGCAACTGACAATTGACGGGGAGACCCGACAGATGGTGGTAGGTCTAGCACCGAGTCTGGCCTATCCAGTAATCCTGGGCCGGGACTGGCCCGGGTTTCCGGCCGTCCTACGCCGACATGCCGGGGGCAGCCTGGGTCCCGTACCAGCCTTGGAAGGAGAAGCCTCAGGAGGGAAGGATGAGGAGCCAAGGCCCCCAGAAATGGAGAAGGATGAGCTGGACCCCCCGGAGGACCCCTCCGCCGAGGATGGGGACGATGCTTCCCCGGGCGAGGCCAGGGATCCCTTGGCCCCCACGGACTTCTGCCGCGACCAAAGAGCGGACCCCACCCTCGGCGAGGCATATGAACAGCTCGCCGCCGTGGATGGCACTATCCTCGATCCCGGGCGAGCTGCCCGGTGGCCACACTTCGAGCTGCGCCAGAACCGCCTGTATCGGGTCAAGAGGGACCCACACACCAAGGAGCCCCGATCACAACTCCTTGTACCCCGCTGTCATCGGCGGGCAGTCATGAAACTGGCCCATGACATCTCAGCTGCCGGACATCTGGGTACTGAAAAGACCCTGGCCCGAATATTGGGGCGCTTCTATTGGCCGGGGATATACCGCGAGGTGAAGGACTATTGTACCTCGTGCCCGGAGTGTCAGTTGACCGCGCCAGCGAGGACACCCAAGGCACCACTGGTCCCGATGTCGTTAATCGAGACCCCTTTCGAGCAGGTGGCCATGGACCTGGTGGGACCCCTCCCTAAGAGTATTGCGGGATACCAGTACATACTCGTGATGCTGGACTATGCCACCCGGTTCCCCGAGGCGATCCCGCTCCGGAACATCACCGCCCGCACCATCGCAGGCAAGCTGGTTAAGGTCTTCGCCCGCGTTGGCTTGCCCCGGGAGATCCTCACGGATCAGGGGACCAATTTCACCTCGCGGCTGTTGGAGCAGGTGTGCAGGCTCCTGGGGATCAAGCAACTGCGAACCTTGGTGTACCATCCCCAAACCGACGGCTTGGTAGAGAGGTTTAATCGCACCCTAAAGGATATGTTGCGAAAATTCCCCCCAGAAGACCTCCGCCGGTGGGACCAACTACTCCCGCCCCTGCTCTTGGCGGTGCGAGAGGTCCCCCAGGCCTCCACCAAGTTCTCGCCGTTCGAGCTATTATATGGCCGCCAACCGCGGGGCCTGTTGGACCTGATGAGGGAAACCTGGGAGCAAACCCCCTCACCCGCCCAGGGTCTCCTGCAATACGTGATCCAGCTCCAAGAGCGTCTCAAGCAGGCTGGGACCCTGACACAGGCAAACTTAAAAGCCGCCCAAGAGATGCAGGCCCAGGCATACAACCGGGATGCGCATACCCGAGACTTCCAACCTGGAGACCGGGTCTTACTCCTCCTCCCCTCCAGCGAGTCCAAAATCCTGGCTCGATGGCAGGGCTCGTACGAGGTGGTGCGGAAGGTGGGCCCCATCACCTATGATATTCGTCAGCCCGGCCAGCGGAAAGAGCTTCAACGATATCATGTTAACCTCCTTAAACCCTGACGGGAGCGAGAAGGATTGCTGATCAATCCCTGTCCACCAGAACCCGAAGTCGGGCCCCAGGTACACACTATGGAGGACCCCGAGGGACCCCAGCTCAGGGAAACACTGACAGAAGAGCAGCTGGAGCAAACCCGCTGCCTCCTTCAAGCATTCCCTCGCACTTTTACGGCCCAGCCCGGGTACACCTCCATGGCCTATCATCAGATTCAGATGGAGCCGGGAGTGGTGATCCGGGCCAGGACCAGACCCCTGCCATATCACCGAAGGCGAATCGTCGAAGACAAGGTACGGGCAATGCTAGACCTGGGAGTAATTGAGCCATCACAAAGTGAGTGGCGTAGTCCCATCGTCCTGGTGCCTAAACCCGACGGCTCCCAGTGTTTCTGTATCGACTTTAGGCGCGTTAACGCCATCTCCAAATTTGACGCCTACTCCATGCCCCGAATAGACGAGCTGCTGGCCCGGTTGGGAGAGGCCCGCTATATTACGACCCTGGACTTAAGCAAGGGGTATTGGCAGATTCCCCTGGATCCGGCCTCCCGGGAGAAGACCGCGTTCGCCACACCGACCAGCCTGTATCACTTTACGCGGATGCCCTTCGGCCTTCATGGGGCACCTGCCACATTCCAGCGCTTGATGGACCGCCTCCTCCAACCGCACCACGACTACGCCGCAGCCTATCTAGATGACGTGGTCATCTACAGTCGGCAGTGGGAGACCCACCTGGACAAGGTCGCCGCCGTCCTGAGGTCCTTGCGGGAGTCCGGGTTGACGGCCAACCCTAAGAAGTGTCGCATCGGCTGGCGTGAGACCACTTACTTGGGGTATACCATTGGCAATGGACAGGTGAAACCTCTTGTGGACAAGGTTCAGGCCATTGCCGCCTGTCCGCCGCCAACCACAAAGCTCCAAGTCCGCCAGTTCTTGGGGCTGGCGGGATATTATCGGAGGTTCATCCTCCAGTTTGCAGCGGTAGCCGCCCCCTTGACCGGGCTCCTTACCAAGGACAGCCCGCGACACGTACGCTGGACCCCAGAGTGTGACGAGGCTTTCCAATCACTGAAGGCAAGCCTCTGCAGCAAGCCAGTCTTGTTTAGCCCGGACTTCCAGTGACCATTCGTCCTACAAACCGATGCGTCGGAAGTCGGGCTCGGGGCTGTCCTCTCACAGGAAGTGGATGGGGAGCAGCATCCGGTGCTGTACATCAGCCGGAAGCTGTTCCCCAGAGAACAAAACTATGCAGTCGTCGAAAAGGAGGCCCTCGCGGCGAAGTGGGCCTGCGATGCTCTGCGTTACTACCTCCTTGAGGCCCCGTTCACTTTGGTCACTGACCACTCCGCCCTCCAATGGCTATGCCGGATGAAGGACCACAACGCGCGGCTGGAACGGTGGTACCTAGCCATGCAGCCCTATGCCTTCACCGTCCGCCACAGGGCAGGAAAGGATCACTCCAACGCGGACTTCCTTTCCCGCCTGGGGGGCATGGACGAGCCTGGCCCCGTCGCCCGGGAGCCAGCCTTGGGGGGGGGGGTGTGTGTAAGGAGGCGCCCTGGCTCCCCGTCGCGCCTGAGGGGGACGAGCCAGAGAAGGTGCCTCAGTGGGCGGAGTCAGCACGGCCTGTCCCCACCCCCCGGAAGTCAAGGGGTGGGACAGGAAGTATAAAAGCCTGGCCCCAGCGCTCAGTTGGAAGCAGGCTGCCGGAGAGGACAGACGCTGGTGCCCGGGCTCCCGCCGGGCCGGACCTGCCCCGCGCCCACTACCCCGAGGAGCGCTGGCCTGACCTGCCCCGCGCCCACTACCCAGAGAAACGCTGGCCGGACCTGCCCCACGCCCGCTACCCAGAGGAGCGCTGGCTGGACTTGCCTCAGACCCGGTACCCGGAGGAACGTCAGCCTGACCTGCCGTGTGCCCGATACCCCGAGGAGTGGCCTGAGCTTCCCCACGACCAGTACCCGGAGGAGCCCATGGTCTGGGACCCACCAGACGACGCCGGCAAGAACCAGGTACCCAGAGAGGGGGAGGTTGGAAGTAGCCCGGGGATAGCCGACCCTGGTTTGGCTCCGGAAGAGCCCGAACCCATGTCAGTGTGTTGCGGCCAGGATCCCCACTGACCGCAGCGGGTATTGACCGCTGCTAGGGCCCCGGGCTGGAACGCAGTGGAGTGGGAGGGCCTGCGTTCCCCCTGCCACCCGTAACCGGGTGGCAGACTCCCCCTCTTCCCGCCTATTGCCACTGCTCTGCCCTGACCCAAAGGGCCAGAGCCAATTAGACTTGTGTTTGGTGCCCCGCCCGGACCAAGGGCTGGGCCCCTTTGACTTTGCCACTGCACTGCCCTGACTCAGAGGGCCAGAGCGAACTAGACTTGTGTTTGGTGCCCCGCCCGAGCCAAGGGCCCGGGCTGATACTGTGTTTGCTCAGCCCCTGCTAGGGGCCTGAGCCTGAACTATTACTGCCCGGCCTGTCCAAGGGCCTGGGCTGATACTGTGTTTGCTCAGCCCCTGCTAGGGGCCTGACCCTGAACTATTACTGCCCGGCCTGTCCAAGGGCCTGAGCTGATACTGTGTTTGCTCAGCCCTGCTGGAGGCCTGAGCCTGAACTATTGCTGCCCGCCCTGTCCAAGGGCCGGGGCTTATTGACTTTGAGATCCCCGACCCCGGCTAGAGGACCGGGGCTCTACCCTGTTTACAGACCTTATACTCTGCTCAACACCTGCCGAGGGGCTAAGCCGACCCGGACTGCAGTGCGTAAGGAGGCGCCCTGGCTCCCCGCCGCGTCTGAGGGCGACGAGCCCCGACACAACCGGCTTACAGGGCAATTGACTAATTCTGTAAACAGGCACATCTGAATGCAGGTAAGGTGCTTGTACTCCTTTATATAATACAGGAACTGACTGGAATTCTTATTAGTTAAGAGTTAAAAGGTGAAATATACTATTATTTCTTATTTGATCAGGTAAGAGCTGCTGGAAAAATCTCCATTCTAGTTAAACAGAGTCCATTTCTGCAATTGATCCAAGGATAGAACTCCCACTGAAGCCAACTGAGAATTTATGCATGCAGTGACTAAAGAACTGGGCCCTTAATTTAGCTGTAAATGGGCTTGATCCTGCAATTGCTAAGCACTCTTATGAGGAAACAGAATGCTCTTGCATGCAGTGAACTACTAATTTCCAATAGCAGTTGAGCCTGCTCAGTGCTTCATGACCATGATAAGTACCTCAGAGGTGTGCACAGCACCTTGCAGGATCAAACACCTTATTACAAATAATTTCTGGGAGAAGTGTACTGTTTCTTTAAAACCGTGCCATTGAGTGGGGAGAAGGCAGTAGCTTTTCAGAGAAAGAGATATAGAATAGCATACTACTTTCTTCATTTGAATGAAGTTCATTATTCAGTTAACTGTGACAATGACTTTTTCTGTGACTCTTTACTATTGTTACATGACATGCTACATTCACATAAGGAAATAATACATTATGTAAAAGTTTAGGAGAAAGTAAGTATCTGTTATAATTAATATTTCCTTTCTTCCTGTAGGCTTCAAGGATCCAAAGGCTTTTTAGCATCTGCACATCTTTAATTTATATCTGTTTCTTAAATCTTACTCTGCCACATATGTTCTAATAGTGGTGGGTACATGCTGCTACATCTGCTGATTCAAGATGCTTTCATAAGTATCAGTTTAACAAGGCTCTGAAACTGCAGAGGTGACAGTTTTGGTCCTCATGTAGATGTTAACACAACTGAAAAGCTGTAGGTGTCCAAACTTGGTCAAAGTGACTGCCTTTAAATAAAAAGGTTTTTAATTTTCTTTTAGCCTTTACATCAAGTGCAAAATAAGCATCTCCTAAAACCATATTGCTCCAGGGCACAAGGGGTTTTATCTCTCTGATTGCTTAAAGCTAGTAGATTTTGTAATCAAGATGATGATCTCTACCTAAAAAAAATTAAAATGGCTAACTGGGTAAAAAGCTTGTTTGGAGACCTAAGTCATAGTCCTATGAATATACAACTCTCAGAAGCAAATTACAAAGTTAATCAGAAACAAAGGACTGCATGAAAAAATGTGATTTTTTTCTCACCCTACTGACCTATTTTTGCAGTGAAGTGATTGGAATAACTTCATAAATCTACTTTTTTTTTCCCCTTCAAGCATTGGAAAGAGTTTTGATTAAAGTACTTTGCTGAGAATGGTTTGGGATGAAAATATGATTGCACTTATTAAGATTCATTTTAATACTTGATTTTCACAAGTGATTTGAAGGACATTTCATGACAATGCCACCACAGCAAAAGAATTTCCAGAAAGGAGAAAGAAGTCATTATAACAGAAGCTTATCAGCCCCACAGGCTATAATAAAAGCATTGAGTTGGACCCTAAATGGAAGAAACCATTAATTACTAAAGGGAATGGAGGATATTCAAATCTGTGATACTAACATAAAAGGATGTTATAATCACACACAGTGAATAAGATGGTAGAAGAGCCTGTGGCTGGTAATCTACAGTACTTAGAGTTGAACCCTTTTAAATCACAGTTTGCAATATCAATGATTTGTTTAAATCATGTGTGATTATGTGAGTTATCTTAAGAATTAGCAATACAGTGCTGGGGTCCACTTGTGTGAGGTATTGCCATCTTCTTGGTGACCATATACTAAAACAGAGAAGGTGTTACGCTTGCAGTATAGAGCATTGTGCAGTTTAATTGGTTTATAACTGCTGATGTGAGGATCTGTTGTATTGTACAGTATCAACTTGACTGTTCAAAGAAGCACCATGTACCAGCAATTTGTTATAATCATGCAGTTAGCTCAAAATAGCAAGTTCCAAAATGCAGATGTCTTTAAGTTGTTCTTACTTATGAAAAACTCCCATTGGCTTCTTGCTTTATGCTTTCCTGGATAGAATTAGTTTGGAAGCAACTAGAAAGTAGAACCTCTTGACATACTGAAAAAAAACATTACATAGAGACAACTACACTAGTTTTACGTTTGTTTTGTTCCTACTTTTAAAAAAATCTCATGACAGTCAGATATAATCATAGTTTATAAAACCAGAAGGGACTGCTAAGTGATCTAGCCTGTCCTCCAGTATATCACAGATGATAGAATTAACCCACTTAACTCTGTATTGATCTCAATAAGAAGTTTTTGACTCAAGTTTATCTTCCAGAAAGGCATTCAATGGTTACTCTCCCTCATTATTAAAAACAAATGCCTTATTTCTAATTTGCAGTTAAATAAAACCTGGAATATAACCTTTGAGTAGAATTTTTTAAATCTGGGTAGATGTCTATTTTTTAAGCCTTCCAACTAGGACCAGGCGCCATCTTCCCCTAGGAATTTCCAGACAAATATACAAATAGTTTTTTTTTTAAATCTGGCCTACATTTTGTACACTCAAGCCTTGGGCATTTGCATACTGGGAGGAAGTTTCCTATGGGCACAGAGATGGAATTTTAAAAGAGTATCTTCTCCATAACTCTTAAGTACTGTGTTGCACATGTTTTGCTTCTGAGCAGTGGAAGATAATGTTGAGGAGAAAGAAGACGGAGGCATTGGGTAAGCAAGAGAATTTTTTTAATTACAATTAATGTTTAGAATTAAATATACACAAGTTAAATTACTGTACATCTGGGGTCAGGCTTGAGTTATGAGGGATTACAGGTATAGGTTACAAGGATGAAGAGATACATACATATCACATAACCTGCATAAACCCAGATTGGGGTGCAGGAGTTTTTAGAGCATCAGTGGATAAGTGGGCTCGGGTACGCCACCCATGGAATGCATTAAGAGTCCAAGTTAGTATTGGTGTAGCAAATAAGTACATGGGGGGGGTGCGTCCCTTGGTTCGTAAGGGAAGGAAGTGGGTTATTTACCTGGAATGTTGTCTTGATTACTCAGTGTGGTATTGACAGTGTCCCGTGATGAGTTCCATATAAATGTCTCTGGACCACCTGATGGTGTTGGACACCATGAGCTGTCTCATGAGCCGGGCGTAGAGTCGACTGACTCTGCACACTCTCACTACCGGCTCGTTGTGGGGATCCCACAAGCCCAGGGTCCCATGATCAAGGCGTTTATCTGGACCTCATAGCCCTGGGTTCTCAGGGTGTCATCCAGCAGGGTGTGCTTCAACATCTTCCGTGCTCGGGCCTCGTGGAAGGCCAGTGATCTGTTTTCAAATGGCACCGTGATGTCTAACTACAGTCTCACTTAGTCCACTGCAGTGAACATGTCACAAAGATAGATGTGTTGGGTGATAAGTACTTTCATTGGGTATTAGTTACAATATGCTACTTTTTCTGCAACATTTCTTAGATTTTTTATCATGGGAGTGATGAGCTTAGGTGCTTTTGAAAATCCCATTAGGCATACATCTGCAATTTCAGGTGCCTAAATAGCTTCACAAATCTGGCCCAAAGTGACTTGCTCAAGGTCACACAGGAAGTCTTTAGTAGAGTCGAGGACTGAATGCAGATTTTCTGAGTATCAATCCAGTCTTTTAACTATAAAACCATGTTCTGCTTCTTTGGTCTAAAATTTTATTTCCTTTGTTTCTTTTATTATTACTTTACTCAGTTTTTTTATCTGAGTTGTAGCTGTTGTTTTTTAAAGGTGTAATTCATGCAGGTTCCAGAGTGATGGACATGCTCAGAATTATTGTAATGTGTATTTGTTTGCTAACTATTCATTATCTGAAGTCATAAATCTCTAAATATGATTTTGCAATTGTTTTCTTTGATAATCAAATTATGATGTCACACATAGGGTTGTAAGTGTGGTTAAGGAAAAAGCAGCAGGATCAGAAAAACAAAGAAAAAGGCAGAAGACATAAAAGGATATGATATGGAAGGGGAAATATTACTCGCAATGAACATTTTTCTTCGGTTTTGGGGTTAATTAATTTATTTCCAAAATATAAGAATAAACTTTGCATATAAATGAATGATAGACATATAAAAAAGAGCACCAGAAAAATACTATGACCAAGGAGGATGATCATATTTCCCCATATTCATCCTGATGATTGTTTAAATAGAATGATATTCTGAAGTCCTTCTCAATTAAAAGGTTCAAATATAGCCAATGGATATTTTACCTGCAGGAGAAGGACAAAATAGAATTTTATGAACATGAACCTACTCTAGCATCCATTCGGAGTCAACAGAAAAGTTCTTATTGAATTCAATGGGCTCTGAATTCGACCAATGTTGTCCTTCATATTGAAAAGTCAGGCAGGACTAATTTTTACATATGTTTTCATGCTGGTGGAAAGGACACATTTATGATAGAAAAAATGACTGCAGGATTTCATCTTCAGGGGTCAATTTAAGGACTATGGAACAACCAAAGAAAAACCTACTCTCTAAGTATCCATCACAGGTTTTACAGTGAGCATCTTGCATGCTGGGACAATACTGTAGGGTATTAGTCAGTGCTGTTTGATTACTCCTACCATGCAGGAATGATCAGCCGAGCTGATAGTTATGTACTGCATATCAAGCCTCAGTGCTCTAAGAAGCTTCCAGTTACCTTTGAGTAAAGATATAGGAAAGGGTTGTGGATACAACTTCTGGCTATTTCATTATTTTGTCACGGGAAGGCTAGATATAGATGGCTAGATGAAGGATGGAAAAGAGACAGTATATAGTGTACTTTTTAATTGAATTCCTTGCTCATACTACTGTCATGTGTGATAAGTAATATTCTTACCAAGTATGTCCTTCACAAAGGGAGAAGGTGGATGTGTTTAAACATTTGCTGAGATATAGCTTTGTGATTGAGTGGGTTTACTTCAACAGGAGTGAATTTGCACAGGATTTAAGTTACCCGTCATTCTCCAACGATGATGAGTTGTGGTCTTTTTTTTACTTTCTCACCCTATAAAAATGTAACAATTAGCAAAGCAAAACAATAACAAATTCCTTTAATATTTTTTCTGTGCTTTGTAGTAATCTAAACATTCCTTTTCCTGGAAAATTCCTGCACAAGAGTCTAGCACATCTTCAGAATATTTTCATTACAGTGCACTGCTCTGAGGGTTCTCCACAAATGTGGAAGACACACAAGAGTTGTTAGCAAGTTTTTAGTCATCTCAGGTTGTACCTTACACTCAGAACCCTTTCCTACTATGGTCACTTTTATCATCCTTGAAAAAATTATGAAAATGACGCACTCAAATATTGTAGTGATATTTCAGACAAGTACCTGCATAGAAATAGATGGATAGATGTCTAGTCCCTTTGAAAAAGTTAACGGATTCTAAAAAAAAGCGTAAACTTTTTTTATGGTAATTTGTCGTCCAGGGCATAGGCTCTCTCTTGCACCACTTGGCTTTAATGGAAAGCTATTCAGAAGACCAAATTGCCATCCATCTCCCTCCCACCTATTAGTCCCAGGGACCATCATTTTTTCCACTTGAACTCAGTCCCCTTGACCTTTGCAAACACAGTAGCGGTACTTGCCTCTTAAATTGGAAGTGTGGATGAACAGCTGCTGCTAAGGTGGATTGATTGGCACAATAGCAAGGCACTCATGCAGCATGCTCCTCTGCTTCCCAGCATATTACCTTTGTGGCTTAAATTATGTCTCTTCCTGCCAGCAGTGAGAAACCTGAGATGACTCCCACACCCAGTTTTTCTGTGGTGCAACATACAACTATGCCACTGAGCTGGGAAACAAAGCAACATTTATGGAAGTTTATGGTACAAACTCTGTTGCTAATTGCAACCTTGGGAACGCTGGTCTTTTCATTTATTTATAAGAGAAGGATGTTGAAAGAATGCAGAACTATAAACACAAAAAGACCAATTGATTTATTATGCCTTCTGCTCTGGTGACATTTGTCATGTGGTACGAAAGAAGGAATATTTAGCTAAGTTTTATTTGTCTCCATGATTCTCATTACTCTAGCTAATGTCTGAAAGGAAAAAAAGACAAATCTTAACAATCCAACAGTGCTCTCTGGTGGTGTGAAACAAAGGCATTTTATTCTCTATAGGAAACTCATATAAGTCTAGTACATAAGTCCTTGAAGACCGATAAGTGACAGGAATTCTCAACATGTTCCTCAGTGATAAGAAAAATAGAGCAATAAACAACTTTAAAATCACTGAAGCATGAAATGCGGATCTTGGCTTAGAAAAGGTAATGTAAATAAAACATAAAAAATAATGTTTCTTTTCTAGCAGATGTGTTATTCTCTTAATGTTCTGGGGGGAACTAATTTCTTCATCATGTAATGCATAATCAAAAAATAAAATGCACAGAATATAACATATCATGGTAAATTTTACTGTGGATCATTTTGATCTCTAAAATACCATGTTGTGGAGGGCTTTTTTTTTTTTAATGTGCATTATGTGTATGTGATAAAACAGCTTTGTTCAAATACAATTATTTGGAAGGTGGAGAGGGTTCAGTTATAAATCAGGGTTGTTAAGCGTCAGAGTATTAAAAAAAGATCCTTGTATGTTTTCCCACCAAGCTTATGGCATGAATTTAATGATCTATAGTAATGCTATAAATGTAAATAAATAAGTATAAAAAACACAGGGATCCATCACTCTCTAGTGACAAGTAGATGAGGGCACTGTATATGTTAGGCCTTCATTTGTTTAAAATTCCTGTCTTTGTGTGGGGCCAGCTTTGTGTAGTCTGTGACTCAGCAGTGGCACAATTTAATAAAGTCTCCCAAGTAGCTAAATGCATCATCCCCTTCCATAAAGAAAGGCTAAATTTATGCTCTGTTACCCACTAACCATACTGTGTAAGTAAATAAAATCTCCTATGAGGTTATCTGCATGCTGGCTGCAAGACTATGCCAATGCTAAACTATGAATCAGAGGCTTTTGCAGGAAGTACTCATATGTTACACATAATTATTGCATTTTAAAAATATCCCATGTGGACATGGAGGATATATTATGCATGTAACAAATGATGTGGAAATACAGTAGGGAACAGGGGAGAGGGACAATTTTACATATAGTCTGAATCCCTGATCAGAAAGAAATGCATCTGCAGCCTGGCCAGATTTCTGATGGGTAGGTTGGCTGACAGTAAAGCCAAGATATGTAATCTTCCCCTGCTTTCACAGAATGGGAGTTATTTCAGGTGACTCGAGCCCCATATGTTTTGACCCCAATAATGACACATTAGAAATGCTTGATTGCTGCTTTCAGAATGTTAAATGTTAGGGAGAAAATACTGGATAGTTAAATGGAAAAATATTCACTACTAAATAATATCTGTTAAGGAGTTACTGCAGAATGACAGAGTACTCTTCCTCTTCCCAAGTCAGAATGCAGAAGCCAAAAATGAGCCAAATATTTCAGAAAGGCTATAAACAGGCTTTCAAAATATACCTGCATACCTAGTGCTAAATTAGTCTCTGTCATAACCCAGTATCATGAATGGTTTTAGAACAAGGAAAAACTTCCTCCATCCTGATTTTTTTAATTAAGGGAATCAATTATATGGAATGATATAACAAACTATGATCTAGAGTCGCTGATGCCGGCACAATAGAGATGTAACTGAAACCTACTTGGACCCTTGGAATTCATCCCCAAAATGGAAGGCAGAGAAGGTTTTCTACCAGGGAGTTTCAGGTTATGCCAGGGAATCCATAAGAGTCTTGCTGACACTGGCTGATGAATGTATAAAGGTTATTGTTATTCTGTAGTATTTATATAGCTTTCAAATGTTAAATTGGCACTTGGAGACAGATAAAAAGACTGGAGCTTGGCCCTAACAGTTTACAGTTGCATAAGAGAAAAAGGGAGTGAGATGGGGATACAGGGGAAGATTTATTTTAAAATGAATTTGAACCTATGCCTAGTTCTTATATTTTGCTTTCTCTTGACTTTGCATTAAATTCTCACTTTTATCACCATGTTTTTAAGCCTTGACTTTTTTGTTTATTTTTATTTTTATTTTATTTTTTTTGTAATTTAGCCTTGGGTGATTTTGTCTTTCTAAAAAGCCTTTATATTTAGTTTCCTTACACATGTAAGCCCTTTGGCCAAAGCAGAACTTGGATTCCAGAGAAACTCAGGGAGAGGAAAAGAGCTTTTTTTTTTTTGTGTTGTGTAAAAAGTTCATTCCCAAGTAGCCAGGACCCAGAACTTTGCTCAAGGATCCTAAGTGCTCGTGGCTCGTTGCTCTCCTTCTGTGGGGACTTCTCTGCAAGAGACAACACAGACTAAGGACTTTGCAGCAAGAAATGAGGCAGAGAACTCTCTAGTCAGAGAAAATGCAAATTGAGGACTTTTCTGAGTAAACTGTCACAGAGGACTACAGCAGCACTGAATGGCCTCTGTTGAGGGCCTGCTCGCCCAGCATCTGAATAAATCTGAACCATTGAGCTGGGTTAGGTGCTGACACTACCAGACAGGACCAGATAAGCAGCTCCATCATAAATACAGACAACCCTGCAAAGAGACACTTGCCCTTCCTGAATCAGTGCCTCGCCCAGTCATCCTGCAGGTGACAGCACTGGCTACTTCCTGAGCTATGCTGGTCCAGCACTGCAACCTCTTCCTATGAAAGACATTGTGACGGCATGCACCCAGGGCTGAACTGAGTCCCACATGGCTTCAATGGGACCTCTCAAGGCTTCAGTCTCACAAATGAATGCATGCTTACCCTTAAACATAGGAGTAAACATGCTGAAGTCAATAGGACAACTGCCATACTTAAAGTTAAATGGATGCATTTTTTAATAATTGGAGTTATACCTATCTCCTAGAACTGGAAAGGACCTTGAAAGGTCATCAAACCCAGCCCCCTGCCTTCACTAGCAGGACCAAGTATTGATTTTTGCCCCAGATCCCTAAGTGGCCCCCTCAAGGACTGAGCTCATAACGCAGGGTTTAGCAGGAAATACTCAAACCACTGAGCTATCTCTCCCTCCAACATACATGAATGTTTATAGATCAGGCCCCAAAGTAATAAGCACTATGTCTATTAGCAAAGTTTTTGTAGGACTGGGCTCTAAACTGTAATTTTTTCAGTGAACAGATCATTGATATATATTACCATAATACTGTACAAACTTTAAAAAAAAAATATGGAGAGCCAGAGCTTAATACTGGCTATTGCATACTGGCTGTAATAAATACTATAGCCTAAAAGGAGCCTTTACACATTATTTTTAAATTCCCCAAATTCATAGATAATTTTAAAATGTTATAGTTGCAAAACATGGGAAAAATTAATACAATGTATAATTAAGTCTAACACTGTTTTTACCTCATCTCGTTGCTTTGCTATTAAAGGAGTTAGATTAGTTTGTGATATTACAGTAGCTAGGGACAGCAGGATCAGAATGATAAGGTGGAGTCTGAAAGTGTTGTTTAAAACTAGTACTCAACAATTTTCACTATTTGGGGTTAGGAAGAAAAGAGCTCGGTGGCTGGATTCCTCAGGCGATTGATAATGGGATATAGAGCCTTTCAACTCTAGGTCACTGGTTCAGATGTGATCCAGCCTGGTAGAAATGAACATTACCATTCAAAAGAGGTTTGCTAGGCTCTGTGAAATGGTTTGCTATTTTTATAGTTCCATTGGTGTGTGTCATTTTGAAAACACTAAAACAGGATCCCTGCCCTGAGGAGATAGCAATCTCAATCAGAGATAACAAATAAAACATGACAATAAACAATACCAGAAGGGAAAGGAAAGTGAGGAGACAATTGAAAACAATTGGAACATGTAAATCACTCATTGGAGAGCATTGTTAACAAATAATGAGATGCACGTTTTGGTTTGAGACTGAATTTGGTTGACATTGTTGATAGGTGTTTATAACACAGTAATCTCTGAGGCCAAATAATCAGACCTGGGTGCTTCATGGCAACTTGAATCTATGCTTTGGCACCTCTTTACCTATATCAGGGAGCTAAGGTGCTTATCTTTAAACACACAAGTATGAAAATGTGGTCCCTTATTGGCAGTTTAAGCAAAGAAATTGACTGGAATAGACATTGAACTGCTTTGTCACTTCCTTTGTGGGTTTCTCCAGTTCAGAATGGAGGCATATTGGGAATAGTGTGGAGGAAATTGCTTTGCCAGTGTCCATTGTTTGTATAACTATAAACTTCAGTGTGATCTGTTGTCAATCTGTCACTTTTCCAGACTGTAGAATGAGAGAGTAAGTGTTCTCAGGAATGGTACAACATATAAATACATAAAAGCCACTGAGCCACTATGTGTTGGGGGAGAAGAAGAAGAAAAGTACTCCAATGGATTCTTCAGGCATCATTCTGTGTGTATGTGTTTTCCCTTGCACAGTAACCATGCACTAAGCCTTGATATAGCCACAGACTTGCCAGATCTATGCTTTTCCCCAGTGTTTTCAGACTCTGTTACCTAGTGCACAGGGCTAGCTTCTTCTGGTAGTCTGCGCTTCCCCATTTCTCTGCCTCCTGAGGAAGGGGAGCCAATCGAGCTGAATTTGAACCAGACAGAAGTCTGTCCCTCTCCTCAAAGTCTGAGAAAAAGTTTGGGCAAGGGATAGAGGAAGAATGATGAGGCAGGTTGTTGCCAATAGTGATTTCACAAGAGTGGGGGAAAGAGGATACAATAGAAAGAGCCCAACATCTCATGATGTCTCAGCTCTCATACATTCTCTTAATGAATAATGTTGCTCTCTCCTCCTCCCACCTTCCCCTCTCCACTCTACCTCCTCTTGGCCCATGGTGTGGATGACAGGAATCAAAAGGCCCCTGACGGAGCTGCCATTCCCCACCTTGAATCTGGGAGGAGGGCAGTGAAGAAGATTCTTCAGAATTGCATGAGTAGCTGAGGTGTGCTGAGTACTAAGGGACAGACATGGAGCTAGGGTGGGCAGGCACAGAACTCAAGTAAGGCTGGGGCTGTGAAAAATTAATGTGAAGCTGGGAGAGACACAGTGTTAATTTAAGTAGGGATGGAGGCCAGAGAATGAATTGATGTGGGATGGGAGGTATGCAGAATTAATTGTGGGGCCAAAGGGCTGGAGGATACTTAATGCATTGATCTGGGCTGGGAAGGACATAATTAACTGAAGTGGTGCTTCAGTGGGGTTCAGAATTCCTTGATGCATGGCTGGGGGACTGGGTCAGATGTGGGACTGAGAGGCACAGAATTAATTAGGTGGGGGGGGGAAGTTTAGAGGAGTTGGAAACTCCTGCACCACTAGGCATTACAATGCACAAATTTGTGTAATTTAATTTAAATATTATATCTACCAGATTTTTTGTCACAAGATGTTGACAGTCATGGTAGAAAATGGAAATTGACAAATTGTCTGCCCCAGGATTATCCTGGTATTTAGTAAAGAATTACACTGACCTCTGAAAACTTACATTGACTGCAGTAGTGTTACAGGACAGATCCATTTGGTTCCTTAGTTCTCCTTGGTGTTGCAAGAAGGGAAAGGATGCAGAAACAGACAACAGAAGGTGCCTACTAAAGGAGCTTAGACTGAGAAAAGCTAGAACCAGATATCCACGAATATAAACCGTTATGTAGAAATTTAAAAAAAAACATATTTATTATTATAAGCAGTTGTCACTAACATCAATTTTAATCAATTGATGATTATCTGAATTATCTGACTTAATCACCTGATTATCCTACATTTAAGCATTTCTGTGACCTTTTCATATCTAATTTTCATATCCAAAAGGAATTAAGCACATCAGTCAGGCTATAAACTTTTATAATCTGAGTTCACTTGCTATGTACAACTACTCTAGTTAATTTAGGGAGCCATGAACAACTAATTTTAGACCATTGAAGGAATGCCATGGATGGGCCATAGGCTCTTTGGTTCAGCAGATATAAAGCCTTATCCTGAGACAAGACACGTTATTCCCAGTTCCTTGACAAGATTTTTTGCAATGCAGAAAATGCGGAAATCTTTTTTACTCGGACAGCAGGTTCATTATTTAGACTATGTACTTTTCCTTGCAGATTTACTGCACTCCTGAGCAGATTCTGCCATTCTCACAAAAATTGTCAAAGAAAACTGGTTTATATGACTCACATATTTAAATCTATGTTATATGCATTGCACCTTTCAGAATAAAGAAGAGGCCTGAGCTTGTCTGAAGGGGCAATCCCTGTGAGTTAGCACACGAAGTCTGCTGTTATAGAAAGTGAATCACTCACACTGTCCTCTCTCGTAGAGACTTTATATTTATTCATGCTTTCTTTCTTTGCTATTTCCTGTAATCTGAAATAAGATAGTTCATGCTTAATTTTTGCTTTTGGAGAAGCACAGCTACATGAGGTGGGGACATCACTAAACATCCTCAAGGAACCTCTTTTTGGACCACTTCTAGCAAGTTACTTAAGCACATGCTCAATTATAATCCTGTTAAGTAATTGTTTTCAATGACTTTGCTGAATCAGGGCTATAAACCTTATGGATGCAAAAATTTTACCATGGCTAATTAAAAAAATCTGACAAATAATTACATCCTTTAAGGAGCTATTTGTTTCAGAAGGAAGAAGTGTGCCTTTGAAAGCATACCCCCCCAAGTAATAGTGAAAAATCTCCAGAAGGTGTTAAGCAATGTTACTGTTTTAAACAAAACAAAACACAGATATTTTCCACCTTCTTTTCTGTCTTGAATATAAATTCATTTTGTAACAAGGGGCAGATTGCTATGGGAGTGGAAGGTTCTATTTTGTCACAGTCCTGTGTTTACCTTGCAGCTCATGATATAAAGCTTCTACCACTAATCAGCTCTGTGCAGATAATTGAAAGCAAACAAAATCTTTGTCAGGCCAGCTGAGGTTCAGGTATGAAGCAATAAGGTATAGAAAATCTATTGTATGTGGGCAGAATTAATGTGAAATTCTAATTGTAGCACTGGCAAATCCACCAGTCCCGTGAAAAAATAAAGTTAATGAAGAGGCCCAGATATGATACTGGGTTAGGAGAAAAGTTTTAGAGAGCACTGTGGTAGTTATCATATTCTTTGTGTTTACTCACTCACACATTCATTCTCTCTAATAATTGGAAGTATTTACACATTGCCACTACCAATATCTGGATTCACATGCATATCTGCTATATACAAGAGGACTGTCTTATTATTAATTTTCAAGGAGATAAAGAATTTACACCTACCAGCTGAAAAATTAAAAGGTGGCTAAAAGCCACAATCTGTGGATAGAGATACCAGATATTGAGGCCCATAGAAAATGTATACACATGCATGGACAGACCCACATAAGCAGAATCATCAGTTACTGCAGGTATCTGTGGCTGTCCCTGGAGAAGAAAGAGGTATTTTAAGTACATAACAACCGTGCTCTGAGCCATGTAGGTGCAATTCAGACACTTGGATATAATCTACCTCTCTCCTCTCATAAGAGATATAATCCACTGGGTTGTTACCCATGTCAACTCTTGGGTTTAAACTATCCACAGCTAGGGTGGCAGGACCGTCTCAGTCCTGGGATTATGCCTCTGGATCTCCCCTCTCTATCAACCTGCCAAAGACTGAACCCAAAGGGCTTTGTTCAGAGTAATGCTTAACTAGTGAAGCACTTGTAAGATTGGGGGTTTACACTATGGTAGAGATGGAGGGTAGGATTTTACTTGCTTTATTATGAAGATGAGGTTTGTCATAAACAGATGGTTAAGGGTTAATGCCTCTTTTACCTGTAAAGAGTTAAAAAGTTCACCTAGCCTAGCTAACACCTGACCAGAGGAACCAATGGGGGAACAAGATGTTTCAAAAGGAAGGAGGGAAGTTTTTCCTTTGTTTAGAGTTTCAGTTTCAGCTGGAATGAAAAAGATCAAGGAACCAGCCTCTTATCAGAGTAGGAAGTTTTAGAAAGGAATAAATAGGTTTATGTTTATTTCTTTGTAACCTGTCTTACGCAATTAGAGGTAGAATCAAATTGGGTATTTGGGTATTTTTTTTGTGTAACTAAATTTGTGCCCAGGGGAGCATCCTCTGTGTTTTGAATCTGTTGTCTGTGAGAGTAGCTGGTATGCTAATCTCTCCCAGAGAGTTTTCTTTTACCTTTCTTTTCTTTAATTAAAAGGCTTTTTCTTAATACCTGATTGATTTTTCCTTGTTTTTAGATCCAAGGGGATTGGATCTGGACTCACCAGGGATTGGTGGGGGAAAGGAGGGGGGATGGTTAATTTCTCCTTGTTTTAAGATCCAAGGAGTTTGGATCTGTGTTCACCAGGGAATTGGTGAAGTTCCTCAAAACTACCATGGGAAAAAAGTAGTGCTTGGGGGATGGTGGCAGCGATACCAGATCTAAGCTGGTAATTAAGCTTAGTAGTGTCCATGCAGGTCCCCATATCTGTACCCTAAAGTTCAGAGTAGGGAAGGAATCTTGACAAGGTTATGTTGTTGGTCTGAAAACTGAACACCTGGTATCTTGTAATTTTACAATTCATTGTATTTATTAGCATAATGATACTTAGCTGTTGTATGCCATTTTTCATCTGCAGCACCCACAGTTTTACAAAAGCAAGTAAGGATTATTATCCACTTTGTACAGATGTGGCACAGACTGGTAAAATGGCTTGCCCATATTGTAAGTATCCTAATAATGTAGAGAGACCAAGTGCTTCATGCTAGGTAACAATGTACATTTTAAAATAAAGAAATACATTTTCAGTATTAGGATAAATGGACACAAATCAGATATTAGGAATGGCAATATACAAAAACCTGTAGGAGAACACTTCAACCTCCCTGGCCACACTATAGCAGACCTTAAAGTGGCCATCCTGCAGCAAAAAAACTTCAGGACCAGACTTCAAAGAGAAACTGCTGAGCTTCAGTTCATCTGCAAATTTGACACCACCAGCTCAGGATTAAACAAAGACTGTGAATGGCTTGCCAATTACAAAACCAGTTTCTCCTCCCTTGGTTTTCACACCTCAACTGCTAGAACAGGGCCTCATCCTCCCTGATTGAACTACCTCATTATCTCTAGCTTGCCTGCATATATATAACTGCCCCTGGAAATTTCCACTACATGCATCTGACGAAGTGGCTATTCACCCACGAAAGCTCATGCTCCAAAAAGTCTGTTAATCTATAAGGTGCCACAGGATTCTTTGCTGCTTTTACAGATCCAGACTAACACGGCTACCCCTCTGATACTATTTTCAGTATTAGTCTTCTCAAAGGGAGCCCCTGTGAACCTGTATGATGAGTAGCACATTTATTCTCTATAACCGGCAGTTAGGCTTATGAGGAAAAAGAATACACATCATGATATTTCAATACCTGATACTGAAATTGGGTTATCAAAGGAATAAGGCAAGGAGCTCTTCCTCACGGTATGCTCCATTCACATCTCGCATGGTTCTTGAGCACTGACCTGACTTTAAGTATATGGCTAATCCATTGTCTTCAGGTAGAATAATCACATGCATAAAGTTAGGCACATGCTTAAATATCTTGCTGAATCAAAGTTTAAGTCAATAAGAAACTAATACCCTATCATGATATTAGCAGTGCTACGTGTCTGGAGGAGTCAACTTTGGGATGAGACAAAGCTGAGTACCTAGACAATGGTCTTAACTCAGGGCCCCTTAAAACTTTTGGCAAGGGTCTTAAACTCAGTGTTCTTACTAAAGTTATTTTTAAATAATTTAATGCTATCTAAATGTTCCCTATAGTTTCAACAGGATAAAATATTATTCTTTATTTCCTATGCCGAGCAGTTGTGTAGTGTCACTATGTGGTGTGCATGTAATCTTCTCATTTTACACATACACAAATAGTCCCATTCATCCAGCGGAATTATTCACATGCATAAGGTGAGCAGAATTTGACTCAAAGCTAATTAAGAACTTCTGGCTCTTTTGTGATGAAAGGCATCAGACAAATACAAGATTATATTATTATATATATTAGATATATAATCATGATAATTGCTCTGTGAATAACAGTTTCTGGTTGATTAGTGTGTAAATATCTGCTTACATTTATGGAAAGCTATAAAGCAATGATTACTCTCTTTCAATAGGTCACATCTGAGTACTCTTTCTTCATATGCACACATCAAATTGGTTTTAAAGGGGAAAAAACAGTTTCAGTTGATGATACTGCTGCTACGTGGCATATTAGATTTGTCTGAGAATAATAACCCAAACAATAATCAAAGAGTAAACCGTCTGTGCATGCTTATGTCAGAATATAAAGTTATATGACCTGCACTGACTGTTTAAGAACACAAATACTTTTGTGGGCTTTAATTGTTCGATGGCCAAAGTGCATAATATTAATTTAAATTACAAGATTTCTTTGGGGCCACAAATCACAGTCATGATGACTCATATGTGTGAGTGCAAAGGCAGCATGGTTGTTGAGTACCTGTGGAGGGAAAAGGGATATGGGGGAGGAAACAGATATTATGACTTCTTCTATGCATCTGTGCAGTCTGCTAACATAGCATCGCAAGGAGCTAAACACATAAATGTAACTAATAAACACTTGGAATGGGACTGACATTTGTTCAATAAAGGAAAACGGTGTTTAGACACATATGCAAATGCACACACACAAACCAATGCATTACAGACTTTTCAACTTGAGTGGATCCCTTATTTCATGTAGTTGTGTTATGCAATGCATTCTGCTTTTTAAATCAGTGAAAAAGAAAAATAAATGTGGATAATTAGATAGTAATACTATATATCTAGCATTTAAACAGTCCCTTCCACCCCAAGTTTAAAAAAAAAAAAAAAGCTTCGTAAAGGAATTAAATAAAATTATTCCCATTTTAGATTAAAAGATGAAGTTGCATTGCCTGAGGACAACCAGCAAGCTAGTAGCAGAGCTAGGAGCAGAATGCAGATCTCCTGTGTTCCAGTACAGTGCTCCGCCCATAGGGGCATAGTGATCTCATGAAGCCCTTGTAAGTATGGTAATCAGTTAAAAATGTAAGTAGGAAAACAATGCAGTGTTGCTGTTTATTGTTAAACAGTTGCTGTTTCATCCCACAGGTGGCTGTATTTTAGTGACGGGTAAAATGATGCAAGGTTCCATATACCCTGCAGCAAACTGGATTGAAATTCTGAGTCAAAGTCTCCTGGTGTCTGTGGCACTGTGGTGGGAAGACTAGAAATTCTTCAGCAGTTCCAAGTAAATTAAAAAATGGAAATTTTTAGCGCATGAAATATGAAAATAGATACTCCAATTTGTACAGTATTCCTTGTGTTCTTTGGTTTTACATTAAATTCAATCTATTTTACGCTGCCCCAAAATGTTCAGTTTTCAGTGGGCTACAGACTTTTGCATTGATGATATAAATTGTAGAAGCTGGGGGGAAGCTGATGGGAAGTGAGAATTGATGCAAATAGGATGGAATGGGAAATATTTGGCAGTTATCAAACCCTGGAGGTGAGTGATGTTCTTGGCAATGGAGAAGTATGAACACATTCCTCTTTTGATGTAAATAAATAAATTATTTTCAAAGAAAAGTGGAGAGGAATTTTACAAATTAGCTGCAATATTGCAGTACACTTCATTTGGAGTTAGATCCTCCAATCAGCTTCCTCTAGTTTCTCACAGGTGATACAAAGTGGATGTAAACTGGCCAGAAATGGCTGGTGAAGGACTCCCCCTATGCAGGACAATGCTTCCTGTGGCAGACCCCTGGTGGAGGTGGCATAAGTTCCCCCACCATAAGGGAAAAGAGGAGGCACATCAGGGTCATATTGGGGACAGAGAGGGCATTGTGGAACAGAGCTCTGCTACCTCCGCTTTTGCCCTGGCATAAGGTAAATGCAATGAATAAACACTTTGAATAGAAGTGACAATTGGTTCCAAAGAAGGTAGTGTTGTGGAGACACACATGCAAATACACACACACACACACACACACATTACATAGTTTTCAGTTTGAATGGCACCTTTATTTCATCTAGCTATATGTTATGCCATTGAGTTTGCTTTTAACAACAACAAAAAAGAAGTGGCAGAAGTTAGAGCTGCTCCTCAGCAATACTGAATTACTCCAGAGCGAAGTAGCACTGGATTAGGGAGTTACAAATGACACCCTCCTCCTCTCCACCTCCCTCCTCCGTGTCCCCCCCCGTCACTATACTCATTTTTTCCACATAACATTGACTGTGAAAAAGTTTTAAAATCTATACATGATCAAGCATTGATGAATTTGATAGTTCTACTGAGAGGCTAAACAAGATCTAGCCTGACAAGTGTCATGTATTCTGAGCCCAGCAAAAAATACTAAGAGGGAAAAGGAATTAACAAGTAAAGCTGAAGCAGGCAAAGAGTATTTTATTTATAGCCAAAGACACTTGACAGCCAAGACTGTCAATGATTCTGGTGCAGAGCTCATATTTATGACAGAAGAACTGTTCAATAAAGTAAAAAACCAAATAAGTCTCCTATCCTCACATTGTCTCAAAATCGTTTGAGGTTGTTCTTCTGCATTGTACTGGGGATGGTGCAAAAAAACATGGGAACATCCTTCTGGAGTGATGGATGTTGTCAATCAAGTGTATGCCTCTGATAATGAAAAAGAGAAATTGCTGTTGGGAAATGATTTGTTATTGAAGTCCTGTCCACTTCTCAGCTTAATCCATAAAGACATTTGAACTTAGGTAAAGAGACATATTCCATGTAGTATCCTGATAAGGGAAAGAAACCAGAAAATGCTGTTATGTGCTGTCATAGGGAGATAAGATGCTCTGATTCTCTTCTTGGCTTTATAAATGTCTTTTTAGATTTGTTTCCCTGGATAGACTGTTTTTGTGACTGATTATTTAACTCTTAGTGCAGTCTGTCCTTAGTTAATGGATTGAATTTGTGTCTCAATATACATATCTATCTGGAGGCAGAAAATGGGATGGGTTTCAATTCCATCTCCTCCTACCATTGTGTGGTGCAAATTAGTGCATGTCTAGTGGGAGATGGAAGTAGAGGCTATATATGGCTGTCCTCTTGATTTGGAGACAGTGCCAGGAATTATTCTGCATCCATGAAGAAGAGAGTGAGGGCAAAGAAATCATTTGATGTGCAAATCCTAGTTTTGGAAAATCCCCTGATATAAGAATACATATAGCTACTATTTTGCTCTCGTTGACTTCAATATTCTTTGGATTAGGCTCTTTGACCCTCAATCGAGGTACTTATTGGGTATCTCATTTTGATGTTGCTTTTTTTTTTCTTGTTTTTAGATCTACTTGAACAGTAGAAATAAAACCATAAGTCACAAATATTATTTTCAGTATAACCACTGAGTTCAGTTTGGTGTACTTAATGAAGTCAGGTTGCTCATTGTTCACTAACATTTGACAAACAGGTGGCATTGCTGAAAACATTCAGAAGACCTGTGTATGGATTAGTGAACAATTTGAGAGTTCTAGTTTGCAGATAAGCTCTAGTCTGAAAAAAATGACTTAATCACTCAACAAATAATATGAAGGTGAGGGCATTAAACTAAAGCTGAAACAAATAGAGTATTTTGAAAACAATAGCAAGTGCTAAAAGTGTATTGAGTTTTAGCATAAGTGACTATCCCAAAATTCATATAACAAATGAATTATTTGGTAAGCATCTTTTTCCTCTTAAAAGTACTTAAGCCATCTAAACAAGAAGGAGAAACAATGCCATGTAACTGCTATGTGAAGGACCACACAACAAACACAATGACTAGCAAGTATCGAATAACTGAAGCAAACAGTTCATGGACAACACAATGTCTGACACTATTAATCCAAAGTACTCAGTAAGTACTTTAGGATAACAAACACCTTCAA
The DNA here is from genome assembly GCF_025201925.1 of Gopherus flavomarginatus. Taxonomy (NCBI): domain Eukaryota; kingdom Metazoa; phylum Chordata; order Testudines; family Testudinidae; genus Gopherus; species Gopherus flavomarginatus. The sequence goes on from NC_066617.1 coordinate 37,213,327, forward strand.
AAGCAATGAGGATCATTTTGCAAGCAATTCACTAACCCAAAAAGAAGATAAATTTGTGATGGCTATAACTTGTTATGACTAGTCTGAACCAGCTTGATTTATTTTAATCAACTTCAATAATAGTACATTGTGTTCTTGAAAAATATATAATAGCTATCCAGAAAAAAAAGTAGATAATGTAACTCTGTATGGAGCCCCAGTGCCTGTTATCTTGTTATCAGTATTTGTTGGTTGAAAGCATAATATTAGTAGATTCTTGAGTATGTGTATCTATATAATTGTACCTAGCACAAGTGAGTAAATGCAATGCATAGTTGAAGGCACTGGAGATATTTTGAGGAAGGCATCAAAAAGAAGAGAGGAAAAAGGCAAGATGATGGGATATTTCAGGTTAATCTTAGGTAGATTTAGGTCACCTGTAAAGTTTTAGAAGTAGTTCACTGCATCCATCCATTGACTCTCAGTGGAGTCTGGGCTGATTCCTTACAGCTCAGGGAGAGAGGGAGGTATGCAGTGATGCTGTGCACCCTTTTCTTTACCAATCAGAGTACCGCACTATGGAAAACCCAGGCATTACTCCTGTTTTAATGTATGTGTTCCATGCCCCAGTAACCCAATTGCCAGCCTGCAATACTCACCCTACCATTGTCATTTCACAGGGAATTGTATGATAAAATAATTGGAGAATAAAACAAATATGCTGTTTAGAGATTATTTTATCAATATGAATTAATTTAAAACAATTAACTGTTCCAAGAGATATCTTAAAATAAATGGTAAGATGAGGGGAAAAAAGAAGGTGAAGTACAGGCATGAGGTGCACATGAAATAAGAGAATGGCCCCTGTTTTTAAATTTAGTGATAAATGCAGGAAATCCTGTAGGTGGCCCTCTGTCTATGTTCACTTTAATAAGGAATTTGGGTTAATCCTACTGACTGCCTACTTGCTTAGATCAAAATACAACATTTCTAGTGTCGAGGATCACTTCTGTCTTTGTTTATCCAGCTCTTGAGTCTTTCTATATAATAATAAGGTAGCTGTCAGCACCTTCATGGCTCACACACCTCTGTATGCTAGAGAGCCAGTGTTTGTACTTGAAACCCTCTGAGGAAGACTCAGGAACCTAGATAACCGCAACAATAAGATTTATTCCTCTTGCTCCTTTTCAGAGCTCACATTCCTCTTCTTCTTTGTCTTCCTCTCTATCTCCTCCTCCCCTACTCCCTTCCATTCTCTGTGATGCATCTGGAGAAGTGTAATTCCTGGACCCAAAGCTATAGGAACTTCCTAGGAAGAAACTTACAAATACAAATTAATGGAGATTTCTGTACCTGACTAAATACAACACCAACTATTCTGTGCCACCAGTAGATGATCTATATGGCTTGTTTTGCAAGTTCAAAGGTGACAACTTTTCTGAGAGACACAAGTAAATTATTCTGCTGCATTCATTGGGGCTGAAAAGACAAAGAAGATACCTGGCATTCCAGATCTTCTGCTTGATTACAGACACTCTGATAAAGCACTTCTTTGACCATGTCCCATTGATGAATGTACATGCAGAATGTTTTTATTTCTGTCAGAGAGCAAGAAATGATTGATGGGATTGCAACTACATTACATTAATTAGTTGCTACATGAAAATTTGGGAGTCTGTCTGATGAAAAGCCTTTTGATCAGATTCCAATACTACCATTTCTGAGTATCTACATTCAACTTTATTTGAGTGTCTATATTATATTATATGAGTTGAAGTTAAGTTTCAGACCAGTTCTTGTAGAAAGAAATTGGATGGAACAGAGTCTGGGAAAACACAATAAGTATCTTTATCTGAGCTGATTTGCAAGAACATACAGTAACAGATTCTCTGTTGTGGTATCTAGGTCAAGAGAGGCAAATAATTAACCCATGATAGCAAAAGTAAATTGAGAGATTACATTTCATAGAAAAAACAATCATAAGTCACCATTTCTCCCTCCCTTGCATAGAGGAAAGGAAACTCTGTAACTCAACTCATTCAGTTTCCTCCAAATTCTTACATCAGGGGTTAAATTTGATCTGGAGGGCATCCTGCTGCCATTTAAACTATGGATTTTACTAGATCCACAGTCACCTGGAGACAACCTCTGCTTGGCTGCCCAAGCTGTAGATACTTCTTTAGCACCTCTCATTCTTCTTTGACAAATTTTTATTCATCTACAAATTCTTTCCCATTATTTCATGTGCCTTTAAAGTTTGGTGTCCCTCTGGTTAAATAAACTTCTTATAGCTTGAGCCTTCCAACAGTTCCTCAATGTGGTATTAATAAAGATCCTAATCCTAAAGTCCTAAATTAAGCAAAACTCCTTTTGAAGTTAATGTTATTTGCAATGAGAAGTTTTTACACTGATTATTTGTTATGCCAATAATCTCTCCTCTTTATTTTGCCTGTGCTGTTTAACACTATTTATTCCAGACAATGCACTCAGATTCTGGAGTACCTCAATCTTTCCTGAAGTTTTTATAGTTTACTTAAAATTTAGGTTCCCTCAATGTTTTCCTTACTTTGATGGCAGTCCTGTTTTTTTTAAACATGACACTTTCCGTGTCTGTATATGTTATAAGACAAATTATAGGGGTATGTACAACACAGGAGATAAGAATTCCAATCCTTCTTATTATTATTAACAGGATTTGTATGACTTCCTCCTACATACCGCCTTAAAAATGTACTTCTGTGCCTCTGACTCTCTATCCATGGTTACACTGATTGACATTAATATCTAACATGCCTTTAACAGCACTGTTATGCAGACAACATACAGATTTATTGCTGCTTTTTGCTGATAATTCCTTGACAAATCCTATTTCTGCACTTCAAGAGTATTTGATAGAGATTCAGCAGTGGATATGTTCCGATAAGCTGTCTCTTAACGTCTTGAAAACTGAGTTCCATCTTCCTGAAAAAAAAAACTGTGTGGTTCCTTAACAGTAACTTGCTTGTATCTTTGCCAAATCTAAACCATAATCATATATAACCTTGGGTTTTACAAGGATCCTGGTTTAGCATGTGAATTCTATTTTAGTATTAAAATAATGGTTCTGTATTAGCCTTGAAATTTTGTTTTAATATGTTCAACTTCAAAAAGACTAATAGGTTTCAGGGTTGAGGCTTTTTTCAGTGGATCTGATTAATTGTTTTGTTGTCTCATACAGTGATTCCTGTAATTCACATTTGGTTGAACTCAATTCACTGTTCATAAGGTCTGACTATTTCAAAGTGTTGCTGTTTTACAAGCCTGGTTACAGACAAGAAATATAACTATAGAGCTGTATTTCAGATAATTGTTTATGCTTGCCCAAGATAACTTGTTACCATTTTGGATTTCAGCCTGTGATATTTATAATTATATAGTTACAGAATGAACCAGTGAACTTTTCTTTATCTGCCCATCTCAGGCTATATAATATAGGAAATAAACTGTGCATAAACAGTTCTATGCAAAACAGGACATCATTTTAAAGGAAAGAGGGTAGTTCATTTTTTTTGTTCAATATTTGTTTTATTTTACAACTGTCATTTCATCATGGCATTTGAAGTGCCTTGAGAAATCATGATCAAGTTTATATGAAGTACTCTTTTCCATTACCAATGATTTCTGGGCAAACTCTCCCCAATTCCATTAACAAAAAATAGAGAATGGTATTAAGCAGAATATCCCTAAATTATAGAATGGCCTGCTGTGTTAAATCATTGCTTTCCAAATTGACTAAAAGAATCTCACTGAAAGGGCCAATTGGCTTGTTCTGAATCCAGAAGTATTTCCAGAAATGATGATTCAATGTGCACATAGACATGGCAGGATAGTAAATCAAACCCAAACTAGTTTCAGGTGCTGTTTTGCCCTAATTCAAATAAAGTGCCAGAGCCTCCACTAAGATAAATCAGTGTTGCTCTGATTTGAATGGATTAACTCCAACTGAGAATTTAAAAATGTACAGATTTACAACCAAATTAAATTAAAGGAAAAAGAAATTAGAGTTATTTCTCAATATATTAAAGCAGATAAAAAAACCTACTTTCTAAATTATCCTCTGGCTGTAGAATCACTGGAATATTTAAAAGAGTAGAATATATATTGGCAAAATTATTTGATTTGAGTTTCAGAGGCAGGATTGACACTATTCTTTGACCTAATGTAGATATAGATTGACGGATGAATAAACTAAATGTATCTTTTCTTTGTCATCCTCCTCTACAGATCTCACTTAAAGACAAAGTACATTTCATGAAATGGAACACCTTCCAGGAGGATCATTATGAAGAACAAAACAGGCTAAATAAATAGGAACTACAAGCATTAGCCGAAGTAAATAAAAAATATATTTTGGTACACCTTTGCCATTCCCGAGTACAGTAGAGCATAGTGATAGATTTGGCCTTTTTCTTTGCTCAGAAGGAGGCAGGACATTCTGGACAGACTATCTTCTGCTCTGTTAATAGATGAACATGTCCATAATGAAAAAAACATTCAGATGTTTGGGAAGATCCTTTTCTGAGAAGCAAGAACTTAACATTGTCATTTTGTATCCACATTTTGTGTTCTATATATAGAGAGATAAAACTACATATATTATAGGACTTTCTGCATCTAAGACCTGTGATTACAACCTGGTTTCAGAAGAAAAGAGTCCTGTGGCACCTTGTAGACTAACAGACGTATTGGAGCATGAGCTTTTGTAGGTGAATACCCACTTCGTCGGATGCATGTAGTGGAAATTTCCAGGGGCAGGTATATATATGCAAGCAAGAGGCAGGCTAGAGATAACGAGGTTAGTTCAATCAGGGAGGATGAGGTCCTCTTCTAGCTGTTGAGGTGTGAAAACCAAGGGAGGAGAAACTGCTTTTGTAGTTGGCAAGCCATTCACAGTCTTTGTTTAATCCTGAGCTGATGGTGTCAAATTTGCAGATGAACCGAAGCTCAGCAGTTTCTCTTTGAAATCTGGTCCTGAAGATATTTTGCTGCAGGATGGCTACCTTTAGATCCACTATTGTGCGTCCAGGGAGATTGAAGTGATCTCCTACAGGTTTTTGTATATTGCCATTCCTAATATCTGATTTGTGTCCATTTATCCTATTAGCACGGAGCACCACATCGCCTCTCAGCTCTTCTAATCGATCCCGGTTTGTTGTAGAACAAGGACTTTTATACAAGGAGACTCTTTCTGGTGGACACCAGGAAGACTGGCATCCTCAAAGACAGTTGGTAGTTCCAGCTAAGTACCAGGGAAAGCTCTTGAGCTTAGCTCATGATCATCCCAGTGGCCATTCTGGGGTGAACAGAACCAAAGACCGGTTGGGGAAGTCCTTCCATTGGGAGGGAATGGGCAAGAACGTTGCTAATTATGTTCAGTCTTGTGAGGTGTGCCAACAAGTGGGAAAGCCCGAAGGCCAGGAAAAAGCCCCTCTCCAGCCCCTCCCCATAACTGAAGTCCCATTTCAGCAAGTAGCTGTGGATATTCTGGGTTCTTTCCCAAAGAAGAGACTGAGAGGAAAGCAGTACATACTGACTTTCATGGATTTTGCTACCCGATGGCAGGAAGCAGTAGCTCTAAGCAACACCAGGGCTAAAACTGTGTGCCAGGTCTTAGCAGACATTTTTGCCAGGGTAGGTTGGCCTTCCGACATCCTTACAAATTTGGGAACTAATTTCCTGGCAAGGATAATGAAAAGCTGTGGGAAGCTCATGGGGTGAATCATTTGGTTGCCACCCCTTACCACCATCAAACCAATGGCCTGGTGGAGAGGTTTAATGGAACTTTGGGGGCCGTGATACGTAAATTTGTAAATAAACACTCCAATGATTGAGACCTTGTGTTGCATCAGTTGCTTTTTGCCTACAGGGCTGTACCACATCCCAGTTTAAGGTTTTCACCATTCAAACTTGTGTATGGCTGCAAGGTTAAGGGGCTGTTACAGTTGGTGAAGCAGCAATGGGCGGAGTTTACGCCTTCTCCAGGCACTAACATTCTAGACTTTGTAAGCAACCTAAAAAAGTACCCTCTGACACTCTTTAGCCCTTGCTAAAGAAAACCTAAAGGATGCTCAGGAAAAGCAAAAGGCCTGGTATGATAAACATACCAGAGAGCGTTCCTTCAAAGTAGGGGACCAGGTTATGGTCTTAAAGGTGCTACAGACCCATAAGATGGAAGCGTCATGGGAAAGGCCATTCACGGTCCAAGAGCACCTGGGAGCTGTTAACTATCTCATAGCATTCCCCACCTCAACCCTAAAGCCTAAAGTGTACCATGTTAATTCCCTAAAGCCCTTCTATTCCAGAGAATTAAAGGCTTGTCAGTTTACAGCCCAGGGAGGAGATGACACTGAGTGGCCTGAAGGTGTCTACTACGAAGAAAAAGTGATGGTGGCCTGGAAGAGGTGAACCTCTCCACAACCCTGGGACGCCTGCAGTAGCAACAGATCAAGGAGCTGTGCACTAGCTTCACACCAATGTTCTCAGCCACCCCAGGACGGACTGAACAGGCACACCATTCCATTGACACAGGTAATGCTCAACCAGTTAGAACCCTACCCTACCAGATGTCTCCTCTTGCCCAAGCTGCTATAGAACGGGAGATCCAAAACATGCTACAGATAGGTATAATCCGCCCCTCTAACAGTGCATGGGCATCTCCAGTGGTTCTAGTTCCCAAACCGGATGGGGAAATATGCTTTTGCGTGGACTATCATAAGCTAAATGCTGTAACTCTTCCCGACAACTATCCAATGCCATGCAACGATGAGCTACTGGAGAAATTGGGACATGTCCAGTTCATCTTTACATTAGACTTAACCAAGGGGTACTGGCAAGTACTGCTAGATGAACCCGCCAAGGAAAGGTCAGCCTTCATCATCCATGCAGGGGTATATGAATTTAATGTTCATCCTTTCAGGCTGTGAAATGCACCCACCATCTTCCAAAGACTTGTAGATAGTCTCCTAGCAGAATTGAGAGAATCTGCAGTTGCCTACCTCGATGATGTGGCCATTTTTTCTGATTTATGGGCAGAACACCTGAATCACCTGGAAAAAGTCTTTGAGTGCATCAGGCAGGCAGGACTAACTGTTAAGGCTAAAAAGTGTCAAACAGGCCAAAACAGAGTGACTTACTTTAGACATCAGGTGGGTCAAGGAACAATAAACCCCCTACAGGCCAAAGTGGATGCTATCTAAAAGTGGCATATCCCCAAGTCAAAAAAACAGATCCAATCGTTCTTAGGCTTGGCTGGATATTACAGGTGATTTGTACCACACTACAGCCAAATTGCTGCCCCACTGACAGATCTGACTGGAAAGACACAGCCAAATGCAGGTAAGTGGACTGATGAGTGTCAGAAGGACTCACCAGGAATTGGTGGGGGAAAGGAGGGGGGATGGTTAAATTCTCCTTGTTTTAAGATCCAAGTGGTTAGATCGGTGTTCACCAGGGACTTGGTGAGGAAGTCTCTCAGTGCTACCCAGGGAAGTCTCTCAAGGCTACCTCAAGGTTTTTGGAGGAAAGAGAGTGTTCCAGACACTTATAAATTTGGGTAGTCGCAGCAAGACCAGATCTAAGCTGGTAGTTAAGCTTAGAGCTTCTCATGCAGGTCCCCCACATCTGTACCCTAAAGTTCAGAGGGGGGAAGGAACCTTGACAATGAGTACATCTATCATTATTATTACAGATCTAGAGACGCTAAAACAATCCAAAATGTGATATGATCATAGCATCATAGTTTAAATGTCTCCAAAGCCATACAATACAAATCATTAGGGCTATCAAGCAATTTAAAAAATAATTGTGATTAAAAAAATGAATCACAATTAATTGCATTGTTTAACAACAATAGAATACTATTTATTTTAAATATTTTTGGATGTTTACTACATTTTCAAATATTTTTATTACAATTACAACACAGAATACAAAATGTACAGTGCTCACTTTATATTTATTTTTATTACAAATATTTGCACTGTAAAAACAAAAAAAAGTATTTTTAATTCATCTCATACAAGTACTGTAGTGAAATCTCTTTATCTTGAAAGTTGAACTTACAAATGTAGAATTATGTACAAAAAAACTGTATTCAAAAATAAAACAATTTAAAATTTTAGAGCCTACAAGACCACTCTGTCCTACTTCTTTCTTGTTTAGTCAATTGCTCAGACAAACAAGGTTGGTTACAATTTTCAGGAGATAATGCTGCCTGCTTATTGTTTACAATGTTCCCTGAAAGTGAGAACAGGTGTTCGCCACCATCTGCATGTTGTAGCTGGCGTTGCAAAATATTTACCTGCCAGATGCACTAAAGATTCATATGTCCCTTCATGCTTCAACTACTATTCCAGAGGACAGGCTTCCATGCAGATGGTGGGTTCTGCTTGATAACGATCCAAAGCAATGTGAACTGACACATGTTCATTTTCATCATCTGAGTCAGATGCCACCAGCAGAAGGTTGATTTTCTTTTTTGGTGGTTTGGGTTCTGTAGCTTCTGTATCAGAGTGTTGCTCTTCCAAGACTTCTAAAAGCGTGCTCCACACCTCGTCCCTCTTGGATTTTGGATGGCACTTCAGATTCTTAAACCTTGGGTCGAGTGCTGTAGGTATTTTTAGAAATCTCACCTTCTCTGCATTTTGTCAAATCTGCTGAGAAAGTGTTCTTAAAACAAATATATGCTGGGTCATCATCCAAGACTGCTATAACATGAAATATAAGCAGAATGTGGGTAAAACAGAGCAGGAGACATACAGTTCCTTCGGGGGAGGAATACAGTCACAAATTTAATTGATGCATTATTTTTTTTTTAACTAGCATCATCAGCACGGAAGCATGTCTTTTGGAATGGTGGCCAAAGTATCAAGGGGCATACGAATGTTTATCATATCTGGCATGTAAATACCTTGCAACACCGGCTACAAAAGTGACATGTGAACTCCTGTTCTCACTTTCAGGTGACACTGTAAATAAAAAGTAGGCAGCAGTATCTCCCGTCAATGTAAACAAACTTGTTTGTCTTAGTGATTGGCAGAATAAGAAGTAGGACTGAGTGGACTTGTAGGCTCTAAAGTTTTACACTGTTTTGCTTTTGAGTGCAGTTATGTAACCAAAAATATCTGCATTTGTAAGTTATGCTTTTACAATAAAGAGATTGCACTTCAGTACTTGTATGAGGTGAATTGAAAAATACTATTTTGTTTATCATTTTTATAGCACATATATTTGTAATAAAAATAATAATATAAAGTGAGCACAGTGCATTTTATATTCTATGTTGTAATTGAAATCAATATTGAAAATGTAGAAAAACATCCAAAATATTTCATAAGTTTCAACTGGTATTCAATTGTTATAAATGTGATTAATCGTGATTATTTTTTTTTGAGTTAATCACATGAGTTAACTGCAATTAATTGACAGCCCTACAAATAATTAAACTGAAACAAAAACAATCATCTTGGCCAAAATATTGTAATGTGACTGCCTAAAATTGGTGACAAAATCCTTATTTAGGCACCTAGATAAGTGGCTTTACCTTCAAAGGTGCTGAGCACCAACTACACTTCAGTGCTTGCAAGAATATTTGTGATTCACTCTAAATGTGGCAGAATTCAAGGCCTTACTGAATTTCCTCTTTTTATAGGTAGATATTTTTGAAAGAAGAGCTATTAAATACTATAATTCTTAGTAAATTTCATCATATACCTTACTTTCCCTATGATGCTGTCTTGAAACAAACTAAAGAAAATAAAGCATTTACTCTTGCAACCTAATCCAGCTCCCACAAAAATGTATGGTAAAGCTCCTGATGACTGCAAGGGTGAAAAGATCACATCCTTCAATATAAGAGAGTATAATCTTCACTCCTGCATCAGCACCTTTATGTCTTATAAGAGCTGAAGTGACATAAAGGGTCCGGTAAGGCTCCTCTTTGCAAGCTCTGGGCATGTTGGGGTGGGATACTTTAGATCTCACTAACTTTGGGCTGATGTTTCTGTGCTGTGCATTATAGAAATCAAGCAGACAATCTCACCCTATGGGCAACTCCATCATTAAAGTTGGTGTGAATTTTACCAGTGTGAATTAGCTCCAATGGCACAACATATGATTAGTTAAATATGTAAAAAGAACTGAAACATCAAGGATTTGTCAGTTCAGAAATGTGGCTTTGAATTAGTTAAATGAACAGGAAACAAATTAAATAGGACATAAAAATACAAGCATTTCTAGACTAAATGAAAGAGTTTCTTGGAATTGTACAATTACTTCTGTAATTTATTTGAGCTAAATAGATATTACATAGACTCTTATTAAACTGTTACACTAACACCATGTAGAGTAATGGAGACTTGCACAAATCAAGGTATGCAGAGATTGAAAAGCTGGATATGTACATTAATTATACATTTTCAGCAAAGGGCGAATATTTTCTAATGAATCATGTCACAGCAATCCATTCAGAGATGCAGTGTAACACAAAGTCTAGAGAATCTTGAAGATGAAATACGGTCTCCTTTAAAAAATAACGTAAGCAATAAACATTCTTTTTTAAATAGAAATGTGTTCACTGAAAGAAATGAGCACATTGGAAAAAATAGATTAAAAATAGCTTTAATAAGTCCTGTAGGGCTGAGTGAGTGGTTCTGATTGAAAAAAAAAATCAAAATTCACTTAGACAAGCTTGAGTACTTCACAGAAAGCATGAGTATTTATAGGTCATTTTATGAATGCTTATGATAGGAGTAAGTTTTATATAATGGCACAATCAAGGGTATTATTCTGGTGCCACTGAATTATTTTATGGTCTTAAGTGTGGTTGTACAGTAAGTACTAAATAATTATTTAAACTGAATATTTTCTGTGAACATTATAAGTATTATATTTCATCCACATTTGTTTGCTTGCTTGCTTGCTTGCTTTCAATGGTGGAAGTAATCTGATTTGCCAATGAGCAGTAATAAAAAACAGTGTTGCCAAGTCAAAGACCTTTCCCCTGGCATTCTTTAAAAGGAAACAAAAAACAAGGAAACTTGGCCTTACTTATTTTGATACGATGAATGAGATGTGGGAATGAAAAGTCAAATATGAGGGAAAATCAATCAGCATTCCTTTTTCTCTCCAAAAACAATCTCCCCTTTTTCCCACTGCCCAGTACCCTTGTTCCTATGCAATATTTCCTTGTTCATATATTCAAGGACACATTAGCCTTCTGACTTACAGCATCACACCAAGAGTTCATGTTCAATTGGTTATCTGCCATGACCCCTAAATCCTTTTCACAGTATCTGAATGCTAGGATATATCCTCCATCATATAAATGTGACCTGCATTCTTTGTTCTTAGATGTATGACTTTGAATTGAGCTATATTAAAAGTCATGTTGTTCTGATGAACTCACCTTGCCAAGCAAACAAGATCAGTCTGTATACCTGACCTGTGTCTCACACTAATACACACTTCAATAATTGTTGTTCCCTCTGCAAATTTTACTAGCAATGATTTTAGATTTTCTATGGGGTCATTTTTAAGACATTGAACACTATCGGGCCAAGAACAGATCCTTGTAGGGCCCCACTAGAAACAGGATGATGTTTCCCATTTATAATACATTTCTGAGATCAATCAGGTAAGCAGTTTAAAATCCATTTCATATATGCTACATTGATTTGATATGTTGCTATTTTCCTTTTAGATGAATGTCATGCATGAATAAATTAAATGCCTTATAGAAATCAAAGTATACTATGTCAAAAAAATAAAAAATTATAACAGCTTTGTCTGAAAACCATGTTGACTGGCAGTAATTATATTACCTTCCTTTAATTTTTATTGATTATGTCACTTTTCTCTTTTTTTTCTATGTTTGTACAACACCTAGCACAATGATATCTTGGTCCATGACTGGGTCTTTTAGTCACTACACTAATACAAATAAATAAATAAATAAATAAATAATATCAACCTTTCCTTGATTTTGCCCTGGACTGGCATCAGACTGACTAGCCTATGTTTTCCCAAGTCAATCCGTTTGCCCTTTAAAAACATTAAAACAACACTAGCTTTTTCCCAGTCCTCTGGAACTTCCCCTGTATTTGAAGACTTGTTAAAATGCCAACATCAATGCTTCAGAGAGCTCCTCAGCCAATTCTTCTAATACTCTTGGTTGTAAATTATCCAGTCCTACAGATTTTAAATATCTAACTTTAATAGTTGCTTCCCTAATCACTAATGAAACAAAACATATTTAATTATCAGTTTAAGATATGAATTCATCATTCTGCTGCTTTGCAACATAGTACAGAAATATTTATTGAATACTGCTACCTTTTCTACATTATGAAGAAACCATATTTTGTGATTCCACAGTTATGTTTTTTTTTGTGTGTATCTAGTGACACATTCTTAAACTGCCAATTATCATTCACATTTTTATATTTAAATGTTTCTTCCTACTCAGGATTGTTTTCAACTTTGGAAATTTGGCCCTTTTAAAGCATCAAGTGTATACTCCTATTTCAAGCAACCTTACCTATTGTAGATTTGGTTTTATTTAGAAAGAGACTGAAAAAATCCTGGTTGGAATTAGATCAACTTAAAGAAAAACCTGAGTGCTGAGGTTCCTGTAAATATGGCCTTAACTGAGGCACCATAACTCTGGTATTTTTTAAACTGTACATACTGCAATTATTAAGTATTCTTATCTGTGACTAAAAATGTTTCAACTTGCTGAATCTAATAATTCACAAGTTGAAAACTGTTAATCACATTTTTCATCCTCTGCAATGTAGTTTCTTTTATAGAGCTCACTCAGATCTAGAAAGCATATCACATTTGACTGTTTTAAAATTAATTTTTGTTGAATGGGCCCATATTCCCAAGTGATCCATATCATTCTATGCTAATGCCCTGTCCTCATCATTATTTACCACTCCTCCAATCTTTGTGTCATCTGCCAATATTAGCAGCAGTGATTTTATATTTGCTTCCTTCACATTTATAAAAATGTTGAATAATGTTGGATCTAGTACTCATTGCTGGAAAATCCCTCTAGAAATATCTCCATTTCATGACAATTTTCCATCAACAATTACCTTTTGAGATCTCTCAGGCAATTCTTAAACCATGTAAAGTCTGTGTTATTGATACTATTATTAATAATAATAATTATTATTTGTATTACTGTGGTACCTAGGAGTTGTGGTCATTGTTCTGGGCACTGTACAAACACTGATCAAATATTCCAGAGTGCTATTTTTTAATTAGAATGTCATATGGTGCTAAGTAAAATGCCTTACAAAACTCTATATATTACAGCTATATTTACAACCAAACTTGTAATTTCATCAAATAATTAAATCAAGTTTGTTTGATATGACCTATTTTCCATAAAACCATGGTGAATGGCATTAATTATATATTTATCCTTTAATTCTGTATCAGTTTAATCCTGTATTATTTTGCCTGGGATTTATATCAGGCTAAGCTACTTATAGTTACCTGGAACTCTCTGGCCCTTTTTGAATATTGGCACAATATTAGCACTCCTCCAGTCTTTTGGCATTTTCTTGGTATTCCAAGATTTATTAAAAATTAACATTATGAGGCCAGATATTGCCTCAGCCAACTCTTGTAGTTAACATCCAACTAGAAGTTGTGATTTATATTCTGTGCATATTCTGAATCTGGTCATTCCAAGCAAATTACTTATTCCTGTTCTTAGCAGGAATTGATGGTGTGAATGAGCTATAGATGAGGCTGCTAATGGCCAGAATATGGATCCATATAACACTGCTTTCCTTAAAATAGCTATTTAAATAAATGCTTGGGACCTATAGTAAACTCATTCCATTTCTGTCATGTTTGGATTTTAAAATATGTGGTCCTTTCTGACAAATGTAAAAATGATATTAATTGCAATACATTTGAATGTAGACATCTCTATAGGATGTCTTCAAATGCATTAATAGGCTTATATGAATATTCATTTGAGCTGCCATGGTTGTAGTGGCTATCTTTCTTTGGTGCTTCCTTCTTTAGTCTAATTTGAGGTGGTTTAATATATGAAAGAAAGAACATTTGTGAACAGAGTGCATGAAAGGAAGGTTGATTTTATTATTAAAGCATGGGATTGAGATTTGGGAGCCTGGGTTCAGATCCCGTCTGTCCCTGTTGCTCACGTGAATTGGTGGATAATGTTTCCCTTACTCACTAGGGTAGAGTGAGGATAAACTCATTAATATATGTGAGATGTTCAGATACTATGGTGATCGGAAACCATGTGAGACTCTAGATATTCCATCCACTTTCTACAGGAAAAATAACCCTCAAAAGAACTTAACATTATAGAATTGAGTGCTTTGGATGACTTAGAACAATTAGAGCACCAGCTAAGTGGAAATATGAAAAATTCTTAAATATGTAATATTTCTTAAAAACATATTGACTAACTGGAAAAACTAAACATGATCTTTAGAAAAAATTAATTGCGATAACTTCAGTGAAAGTTTAGACATTGACTTCAATGGGAGCTTGAGCGAAGGTTCTTAATGAGAATAGTACATGAATCTGACTTGTTTTTTACCTTTTATATGACGTGAGGCAGGTACCTCATCTTTTTCTATTATATTATTTTAATGCCTTGAGTTCCCAGTAGGGTTAGGGGACCCATTTCCTAAGTATTGTACAAACACATAGTGAGAGACCGTCCTCATTCCCAAAGATGCTGCAGTCTAGACACAACAGCCAAAGGGAAGGAGAGGCACAGAGAGGTGAAATGACTTGTCCAAGGTCATACAGAAGGTGAGTGGCAGAGCCAGCATTAGTCTCCTGAGTCCCAATCCAGTTACCTAGCCACCAGACAATACTACCTCTCAACATGCCTAAAGAGCCAAATTATACTTCTGATGCTATGAAAATAATAACAATAATATACATATTTACCCAGTCTATATCTGAGTTTAGTTTGCAAACTTGCTTACTGTATGCATTGATCAATGGGAGTTTTGACTGAGTAAAGACTAATGAAGATTTCAGTTTCACCTGTGCTACCTGTCAGCTCTGTATTCTTGGGAACCAGGGTGCAGTGCCAGCCTGTCTGACTCATGAAGGACCCCCTCCCCTCAGCCTCTGCTTGAACCAAAACCAATCAGAAGAAAGACTTACAAAAAACAAAGAAAAGGCAGTGAGAGACATACCTAAACCCCTCTGGACAAGGATGACAGGTTTAAAGCAACTCCTCTAGCCTCATTTGCATCAAAGATGGGACAGGGAGGCATCTCCGTTAGCATACAGAATGCTGAACAGAGATTCCAGAGGAAGAACTGCACTGAACCCTGGGACCAGAAAAGCAGGAAAGCACTGCATGATGGGGGATCTCTGCTCCAGACGCTAATGAACCCACCTGCACACACCCAACTCAGCAGTTATTGGACCAATTCTAACAATAAATCCTTTATTGGTATCCAAAATACTAAAGCTGCCTACTTGCATTGTGAGCTCCCATGAAGGAACACGCCCATAGCCAGGAATGATCAGCTCCTATTGTTTAGCCTGAACAAAACAACTTTGGTATACTCCCTTGGGCCATCAGTTTACCCATAAACAAATCCAGTGTTCTCCCTTGAACCACTGTTGTTTCCCTACAAAAAACCCCTACCCATGCTCAAGTAAGTGTTCTGATGCCTGGATTCAACATCTGCATCAGTTCCATTGCATTTTCATTTTCTCCTGACTGACCACGCCGGGGGCTGTGCCAATCTCCAGCACTCCAGACCCTCAGCTACCACCCCCACCTGGGATCCCCGATAGATTCAAGCTTCACGAAGTGGTGAGAACCCAACTCTCTCTCTCTCTGTTTTTTTTCTACTCTAAGTATAGCTTTCTAACCCTGGCTTGTGTGATCAGTTATAGTTTTCTAAATCTGACTTTTGTAATAAAATTTAAGCTAGATTTAATATTGCAACTGTTTAATTTGTTTGGCTCTCCTGGTATGGTTATTACTTGGCAATAAATAAATGTTGTGGTTAAACTGTATCAGAGGGGTAGCCGTGTTAGTCTGGATCTGTAAATGCAGCAAAGAATCCTGTGGCACCTTATAGACTAACAGACGTTTTGGAGCATGAGCTTTCGTGGGTGAATACCCACTTCGTCAGATGCATGTAGTGGAAATTTCCAGGGGCGGATATATATGCAGGCAAGCTAGAGATAATGAGGTTAGTTCAATCAGGGAGGATGAGGCCCTGTTCTAGCAGTTGAGGTGTGAAAACCAAGGGAGGAGAAACTGGTTTTGTAATTGGCAAGCCATTCACAGTCTTTGTTTAATCCTGAGCTGATGGTGTCAAATTTGCAGATGAACTGAAGCTCAGCAGTTTCTCTTTGAAGTCTGGTCCTGAAGTTTTTTTGCTGCAGGATGGCCACCTTGAGGTCTGCTATAGTGTGGCCAGGGAGATTGAAGTGTTCTCCTACAGGTTTTTGTATATTGTTATTCCTAATATCTGATTTGTGTCTGTTTATCCTTTTCCGTAGCGACTGTCCAGTTTGGCCAATGTACATAGCAGAGGGGCATTGCTGGCATATGATGGCATATATTACATTGGTGGACATGCAGGTGAATGAACCGGACATGGTATGGCTGATCTGGTTGGGTCCTGTGATGGTGTCGCTGGTGTAGATATGTGGGCAGAGTTGTTGTCGAGGTTTGTTGCATGGACTGGTTTCTGAGCTAGAGTTACTATGGTGCGGTGTGCAGTTACTTGTGAGAATATGTTTCAGGTTGGCAGGTTGTCTGTGGCCGAGGACTGGCCTGCCACCCAAGGCCTGTGAAAGTGTGGGATCGTTGTCCAGGATGGGTTGTAGATCCCTGATGATGTGTTGGAGGGGTTTTAGCTGGGGACT
Source organism: Gopherus flavomarginatus (assembly GCF_025201925.1). Classification (NCBI taxonomy): domain Eukaryota; kingdom Metazoa; phylum Chordata; order Testudines; family Testudinidae; genus Gopherus; species Gopherus flavomarginatus. The sequence goes on from NC_066617.1 coordinate 37,230,244, forward strand.
GTATGTGATGGCCAGTGGAGTCCTGTTGGTTTCTTTATTGGATTTGTCTTGCAGTAGGAGGCTTCTGGGTACACGTCTGGCTCTTTTGATCTGTTTCCTTATTTCCTCGTGCGGGTATTGTAGTTATGAGAATGCTTGGTGGAGATTTTGTAGGTGTTGGTCTCTGTCTGAGGGGTTAGAGCAGATGCGGTTGTACCTCAGTGCTTGGCTGTAGACAATGGATCGTGTGATGTGCCCGGGATGGAAGCTGGAGGCATGAAGGTAGGCATAGTGGTAGGTAGGTTTTCGCTATAGGGTGGTGTTAATGTGACCATCATTTATTTGCACCGTGGTGTCTAGGAAGTGGATCTCCCATGTAGATTGGTCCAGGCTGAGGTTGATGGTGGGGTGGAAGCTGTTGAAATCATGTGGGAATTTTTCCAGAGTCTCCTTCCCATGGGTCCAGATGATGAAGATGTCATCAATGTAGCGTAGGTAGAGAAGGGGCGTGAGTGGACGAGAGCCGAGAGCCGTTGTTCCAGGTCGGCCATAAAAATATTGTCATATTGTGGGGCCATGCGGGTGCCCATAGCGGTGCCACTGATCTGGAGATATATATTGTCATCAAATTTGAAATAGTTGTGTGTGAGGATAAAGACACAGAGCTCAGCAGCCAGTTGTGCTTTGACATCATCAGGGATACTGTTCCTGACAGCTTGTATTCCATCTGTGTGTGGCATGTTCGTGCAGACAGCCTCTACATCCATGGTGGCTAGGATGGTGTTTTCTGGAAGGTCACCAATGCATTGTAGTTTCCTCAGGAAATCAGTGGTGTCACGGAGATAGCTGGGAAAGCTGATGTAGGTGGCCATCCTACAGCAAAAAAACTTCAGGACCAGACTTCAAAGAGAAACTGCTGAGCTTCAGTTCATCTGCAAATTTGACATCATCAGCTCAGGATTAAACAAAGACTGTGAATGGCTTGCCAACTACAAAACCAGTTTCTTCTCCCTTGGTTTTCACACCTCAACTGCTAGAACAGGGCCTCATCCTCCCTAATTGAACTAACCTCATTATCTCTAGCTTGCCTGCATATACATCTGCCCCTGGAAATTTCCACTGCATGCATCTGACAAAGTGGGTTTTCACCCACGAAAGCTCATGCTCCAAAACGTCTGTTAGTCTATAAGGTGCCACAGGATTCTTTGCTGTGGTTAAACTAGTTGCTTCTCTCTCTCTCTCTCAGTCTCTCTCTCTCTCTTTCTTTTATGTTTTGTTTTCCCCATTTTCTCGGCAGCAATGCTCCTCTTACCTAAGCTAAAGATCCCTGCAGTGCCCAAAAATACTGTGGGGTTTGCTCATCGAGTGGGTTACTATGCGAACAATTGTAACATGAAAGTAAGGATAGGAATGTGATGAACCTGTGGCATAGGAGGGTGGCAGCTTGGAAGCGCTGCTCGATCCAGCCTGCTGAGTCCAGAGGCATAGAAGGGTGGCAGCATAGGTGCTGACTCCATGTGTGCTCTGGAGCTGGAGCACTCATGGGGAAAAATTGGTGGGTGCTCCAGCCCCACCCCCCCAGCTCACCTCTGCCTCCACTCTGCATCCTCCTCCTCCCCTGAGCGTGACACGTGGCCACTTTTTTCCCCTGGCTCCCAGCACTTGCTGCAGGGAAACAGCTGTTTCGTGCGGCAAGCCTAAGAGGGTGGGGGAGGAGCGCGGCGTGCTCAGGAAAGAAGGCGAGGCTGAGGTGGGGATTTGGGGAGGGGTCTAATAGGGGCAGGAAGGGGATGGAGGTGGGGCGGGGACTTTGGAGAAGGGGTTCGAATAGGGGCGGGATGGGGTGGAGTCAGGGTGCAAGGGGGGCATGAGCTCTCACCAGTGCCACAAGTATGGGGATGGATAGCTCAGTGGTTTGATCACTGGCCTCCTAAACCCAGGGTTATAAGCTCAGTCCTTGAGAGGGCCATTTAAGCATCTGGGGCAAAAATTGGGGACTGGTCCTGCTTTGATTAGGGGGTTGGACTAGTTGACCTGCTGAGGTCCCTTCCAACCATGATATTCTAAGTTGGCAGCTTGAAAATTCTGCTTGACCCAGCCTGCTGAGTTCAGGCACATGTATGGAGTCAGCTTGGGAGTTCTGATTGACCTGATTCTCTTAGATGTGCTCTGTTTATATGTGTGTGTTCATCTCATTCTGGGGCTGGAGGAACCCAGGCCTGGGAAACCTAGGTGCTTCAGGATAGCTTCACTGGGAGGGAACCTGCAGAAGGGAGAACAAAGCTCTGTATGAGGGTGCAAGCAGTACATTAATAGAATTACAGAAACCCCTTCCCCTGCCCCAAAGAGTAACCCTAACAAATAAGCATACCCCAAAGTAACAGGCAAATCTGGTAACACTTGTTTATCTTTTACTGATAATAAAAGGAGTTTACGTGATATAAACTTTTTTATATGTTCTATCAATAACAGCAAATTGTAAAAGCATTAAAAAATTCTTATAGAAACGTGGCTCACGCTTCTTTACAGCTAGTTTCTAATGCATTTCTACTGATTTTTTTTTCTAAAGTGTTCATTTTCAAAGATCTATTAAAGTTTATAGGAATTTTTATAGCCATCTTTACAGGACCTGGACAGGCAATTGGCCTTTTCCCCTTAAGATGTTTAGAAATTTTTACAACATAAAATATAGATATCTCCATCTTCTAAAAGGAACAAAATCAAAAAGTTTAGAGATGGAAAAAAGACCTAATCAGTTAGCTAGCCTGCCTCCAGACAATGTAGGATTATTCCATGTAGAACAGGGCTATTTTTAAATGACTCAAATAATAGAGATTTCACAACCACACTTCAGAGATTATTCCATAGTATAATAGGCCTCACTGTGAGAAATCTTTCTCTGATAATCTGCCCATATCTTCCTTTTATAATTTCATCTCATTATTGTTATATGTCCTTGTACCACCTTAAATTATTCCTCAATTACTGATAGACTTGTTGTTTAGGGTAGCATAACTAGCCCTAATGGAATGAAACTGAGCAAGGAAAATGTAAACTACCATCAAAATTGTTCTAATATGGAGGTATTAGTCATTATTAGACTGCAGAAGAGTCTTCCACTAAACCAGACAAATCAGTTGAAAATATATTGTAGAGAAAAATCCTGCTGTGGAAGTTACTAGATGACCTAATAAGTCTTTTCCATCTTTATTTTTTTTTTGATTTAACAATTCTATTTGCTCAAGAGGTTCAGTATTTATTGTAGATATAGGCAGAGATCTCTTATTGGACAATACAAGAAGTACTGGTACTGAAAACTGATTAAAATAAAGATCAAATATAGATAAGCATGTACATAAGATAATTAACTTATTTAAGGCTATGTAGTGGCAGCTCCACACACTGGTTACTGGGAGAATCTGCGTTCAGGACTGACAGGGGATATTGCTTGTAGCAACTACTGTATTTAGGAAAAGTAGGATCTTTGCCATGTTCATTTTTTAATAATGATAATAATTTCCACTTCTATCAGATCTCATAGCATTTTGCAAACTTTAATTAATTAATTCTCCCATATCCTTGTGAAATAGTTAGGAATTACTGTATTATCTTAACTTCAGAGCTGAGAAAAAAGGACACACTTCAAAGATGCTTAGTGACTACTCCCAGGTTACACAGAGGGCACTCATATTCTATGTAGACAAGAGTATTCAACTCTGTTGGTATAACTGGTAAAACTCCTAGACAAGACCTAAGATCAAGCATCCAAGAGTCAAGAATATTTACAAAATATTGAGGATTTAAGGTAAGTCTCCCCACTGCCAAATCCCAAGAACCTGCACTGATTGTGAATAAATTAGAGCAAAGAGAGGTTTCCACTGGGAAATTCTTTTGTTGGATTTAACATTAATAATGTGGTGATATTTTTACTTAGATTGTAAACTCTTTGGGGCAGGAACCACCGTTTTGTTTTGGGTTTGTACATCACCTACCACATTGGGGATCCCACTGCGTGACTAGTGGCCTTAGGCAGAACAATAATACAAATAATAAATATATATTATTAGGTCAATTTAATTACCTCATTCACAGATCTTCACAGATCAAATTGGTTTATGTCAGGTTAATGTGGTGTTACTCTTATTTTCTGTTTAGCTTCTCAGCTCCTCTCCTCCTGGGCTTTATCTTAGAAGATACAGGATGTTTTAAAAATGTATTTATTTCTCAGATTTCTCCTAACATGCAATTGAGCAGATTGTTTCCCTTTGTATCAAAGTCCCACATAGTCCAAGCTCCCCGTTCTCACTCAGTGCTTCTCTCCCCTCAAGATTAGGCCACTTGTTAGCTTCCTTCATATTTATACTTCCAAGCACATGGCATAAGGGATTGTCCCTCCCACCCATTTAGTAATTTGCAATCAATCTTATCTTATCTAGGATTTACTCACTTCATACACTCAATAACTTGCAGACTTCAAAGAGACTAATTGAAACAGCTCATTTTTATTTAGTGCTCTTACAGTTAATATCTTTTCAAGTATCTATTTTATTTCTAGATCAACATTCAGCTGGCAAATTGGAAGAGCTGGGCCTAGAGTTCTCTTTGGGTGGCTCTGGGAGAAGTCACTTTTTGTAGGGTAACTATTTCCTTTGCTGTTCAACATGACTTTGCTGAGCAACATTTGGATGGCAATTTGCTGACATTGGTTTTGCCTTAGTACGAAACAGGGCAGATCATGAGACTGTTGTCATTCATTATCCAAAGGTCATTGGCAGCCAAGGTGGAAGGATGTCAATGTCCTGAACAAACAGTTCATCAAGGACCCATCCAAAGAACCCAAGGGCTTTTCATTCCCACTTAAAATATGGTTCACTTTGAATCGCAGCTTCACATCACATGGCAAGTGTGCTTACCTTTTCCATAAATGGGGACTGAGACAAAATCCTATCTGTGAGTTCAGAAATGGATTTCAAACTGTGGAATACCTCATCAACCAACATCCCAAACAATCACATCCTAGTGGTATCTCTGCCATCCTCTCTACACCACCTGCAGCAATCAATTGGATTACCAGCCTACACTTGAACATCTAACATTGCTATTTCCAAGCCATATAAAAGATAACAACTTCTAGGTTGCCCACCCTACATTTGAAAGTTATTACGCAGAACACACATTAAATCCATAGTTTATTTAGAGCAATGGTGCTTTGGTTCTGAGAAAAGGCTAAGAAAAGACATGCTGTGGTTTTGGAGGCAATGGATTATTTTCTGTCTGATTTGTAAACCAGATAATATTCCCTGCCTTTAAATGTCATACTTTTTTATACCTTCTGGCTGATGATAACCTAGTAATGAGTTAATTCCTTCAAGGTACTCCTTTAATTCTTTCACATGTGTAAGGAACAAAGACACCCACAATTTAGAATCTGACTCCTCCAATTAAGAATTCGACAAGGTATTGTGCAAAGTATTCAAATTGCAATATTTGTCAGATTGTTTGTTCTGTGAATTGCCTCTCTGTCTGTGTGCAATTACACTTGATTTGATGTAATTAAGGTTAATTGGTGATAAGTACAGCTGATGCCAGTCTAAAAGGAATGGCTGCAAGACATTGGGTTATCTAATTTCTGAAGGAAATGGTAGAATACAGAAAAAAATAACTGAACAAAAATCTATCTCTCAAGGAAGCAGCATTAAAATTGCTTTAAGTATTAAATTTTAATGTGGTGGTTTCTTAATTTTTTTTTCTTTCTAATAGAAATTGCCTCCCTCCTACTTTCTTCTTCTGGAAAACATTGCTGCAATAAACTAGCTCTGTAAAACCTAACTTCTTAGGATTATACTTCACATATCAGCTCTCACTTTGACTGAAAATTAATAGAAAGGGAAATATTTATTTCACACCTACACTATGGATGTTCTGATGATGCTGACTCAGATTTTCAGTGGGAAGTGAGCGCTTTACACCTTTGAAAATCTTACCCCCTGCTTGAGCTACCCTGTATACAGATGAGGATAACAAGACTGCTGCATGTGGTGAACTATTAGAAGTGGAAAACTACACTGAAATCTTTTTGACGTAACCACCCAAAGAAATAGCAAAATATGATTGCTTCATACCAGGTGGGGTTTAATTAAAGTTTGAATTAAATTGTACTGGAAACCACTTGGGGATACTTTAAAGTGACCATTTAAGAGTGGAGATAGCCTCAAGGGGGATATTCTTAGTGCAAATTTTTCTGTGTAAAAATCCTCTCTATAACCCTGATCCTGAAAACTGCCACACAGAAGGACTGCCTCATTGAAGGCTGTGCACACATCTAAGGCCCCAGTCCTGCAAAGAAACTGGATGGCTGGATCCCTGCGCCTGTGCAATACTCCACTAGAGTCCATGAGACTCCATGTCGGCACAGAGGTCTACCCATGCAGTGCTCCTTACAGTATATAATAATAGACAAGTATTTTTTCTTAAATATTAAAGTATTCTGAATACTAGCCTGTGAAATGACTTTCTACATCTCTGGATGTCTTTTAAAATTGACCATCCTTTCTAGAGCTGACACTTGTCTCCCTTAGGTTACTGTTTCAAAATCAGTTGTTGGTGCAGGGCTTTCTCCTTATACTGTGTTACGAGGATTTCTTGTTTCTGAGCCCTCAGTGAGTTTATGTGATATTAACCTCCAGACGTGGTGAGAAAGCATCTGATAAAAACTGCTGTTCGGTTCTGACAGATATTAAAATTTAATAAATCTCTGTATGAAGTTTGCTTAATCAAATGTCAGACAGATCTTAAATTTATCAGTAAAGACCTTAATTCACCCAGGGGGCAAAATCAACAGTGAAGGCAAAAATCCTCAACAAGAAAAGGGCCTTTAAGAGCTGTATTTGTAGTGCCATCTGCTTTGAGTTAATTCTTCTCAACAGGCTACTCAGATGCCATTTAATCTCTGTATCACCTATTAAAGGAGTAGAGAATATATTGAAATATGTCACGACTATCCTGTAAATCCTGATTTACCGATAGCACAATTTGATTGGTATCTCTCTCCTCTGCTGCCATGCATCTTCCTCCTCTACAAGTAAAATATCAGTCTTTGAGTAAGCCCAACTCTCCAGACTACTAATCAGTATATTTGATGTGTGCCTAGGCCCAAGAATGAGGCATATATAAGAGGAGCTACAGTCATAATTTTGATATCTGACAAGTATATGGACTATTTTTTCTAAACAGTTTGGCTCCATAGATTCAAACTTACCTGCATTGTAAGATGATGTGCTATTTCAGGCACTTAAAAGTGGGAAAATAATAGTTTGCTCTTGTTTATAGCAATGGGAGCTGCTATGTGGTTGACAATTAGCCTTCAGGATCTTGCTCTTTGACCTGGAAGGCATTGCAATCTGTCTGTCCTCACAGCTGCTGTTTGAATACAGTAATTACAATGGCTGTGAGAAAGTAGATGGGATTATAAGGACAGGAAAGCAGCGGAGAATGCAGAGGTGACTAGAATTTTTGGACCCTCATGTCTATGAACTAAATACATGTTAGTTCCTTCTTTGGAGGGTCATTCATCACTTTGATAACAGGACAAAAAAACACTCTTCAAAAAAAAATCTTCCCTTTTCCTGAAGGGAATATAGCCCAGTGATTCAGAAAATAATGACATGATGACAAGCAGGTATTTTAATCATTTCTTATCCTTAAAGAGAATCTTGCCTTCAGCTTCAATATGCCTGTCTCTCTACTCTGGATAAAGTGATGAACTCCGGTGGGTATGTGACCATTTGTCACACATTCTTTGCCCAGTGCATATGTTATTTCCATAGGATTAGATCCTGATACCCTCTCTCATGCTGAGTTGTCATTTACTCATAGGCATGGTTCAATTGCTTTCAATGGGAACACATGTGGAGAAAAACCCTGATCCTGCAATCTCATCAGCATTGGTAGACTCCTTTGACCGCATGGAGATCCAGTTGAAGTCAATGGGACTCTGGAGGGAAGCAGGTATTCACCCATGCAGATCAGACTGCAGGATAAAGGCTTCAGTTACTACTCAATAGGTTAGACATTGGAGTGATAATGAGAAGGAAGTAAACTGGGACAGTCTAGCTCTACTCACTGGCACATTGTGGGGACAGAGCCCAAAGTCCACCAATATGATAGGGTAAGCAGCAATTCCATGGCAATTGTTCTCCCCTTCCTAAACAGATTAACAAAACGGATACCCTACTTCAGGGAGTAAGAAGGCATTTTACATGACTCACAGTTTAGCACATAGTGAGTCAATGTGGCAGAATCTGAACCCTAACATTTACCTTTTCCAAACTAGGCAATAGTCAGATAGTAAGTGTGATGACATAGGAAAATGTAGTGATCAAAAAGAGCAAGAAAGTTACTGTCCCAAAGTGAACATTGACTGGGTGAGCACAAATCATCTGTGCTACACAAAACCAAAAAGTTCACTGAAAGTGCTGAAAATAAAAGCTCTGACGAAAGTGAGGCCTAAATATAGGAGAGTGAATGAGCCACATTTTCAGCCATGGATGCAGTGTGTGGATATGGAAAACTGTAAGTGTAACCCACATGCCTAATAGGGAGATAGCTCTTTAAGAGATTTATGGAGAATTGTGGGAGGGGGGAGGAGGAATGTGTTATGTCTGGATAATTGTTGCTAGGCAGATGCATCATTAGCACTCCACATCCAGAAATTTCTGGGATTGGCTGGGGTAGTTATGAGCTTGCTCAACAGGTTCCCTGTAGCTGGACTCTGCCTCCATTGAGGGCCAGCAGTCAGGGCAGCTGCTTGAAAAAGTACATGTAACCTGGGTGGGTGGGTAGAAATTGAGCCACAGGAGTAGAAAGCAGCTGTTTTCCCCTAACTCTGAAATATTTTGCAGCAGGTTTCTTTAAAAAAAGATTATATATATATATATAGTTAATCTGAGTGATTGGTTAGATTTTTAGCTAGCTGAGTTCTGTAAGAAGAAGGAAGAGTCTGCACGGATTCTAGTTGGAGGTTTCTGCAAGCAAGAGGAGGGAAGATATTGCTGCAATGCTTTTGTCTTAGATTAAAGAGATCTAGTGATTAAAGACTGTAATTGAGACTCAGGTGAACTCAGCCTAAACTTTTGGGAATTTAGAGATACTTCTCACTGTGTTTCTGTGGGGACTGAGCTGTTTAGACTTTTTTTTCCTCTAATTTTGTAAAACTGTAAAGATAATGTATATGTGGATTATAAAGTAGTCTTGTTATGTTGTAGAAATTAAGTTATTATGTTTATCATTATAAGACTTTATGAAGTTAGTACATAAGAATTAAGTTAATTCCTTTTGTTCTTTTTGGACTTGATTGTGGGGAGGTTGACTCTGTGCAACCCGTGCTGAAAATCCTCAATGACTGATTTCTGGGTTTCCATGTGCTTTCCTTTGGGAGTTTTTAAGGCAACTAGGAGAAAGGCAGTGAAGTAAACTTCAACCCACCCAAAGGTTACACAATCACATACACAAATTAGATAGCGGTACTTACAAATATATTGGTGAGGTATACAAATTCCTGATCTGTATACACAAATGAAGTACCTGGTCAGAGCAATGTCTACAACTGTATTTTTAAATGTACTGTTTCTGAAGTAGTCAAAGCCAAACCAGTAATGCAGTATCCCAACCTCACTCTATAGTCTGTTTTATTATTCAGTGTGCACTGAAGTTTTTTATCTGCAGAACTCTATGATTCAGAAAGTCTCCAATGCTTCCCTAGGTATTTGCCAATGGGATACCAAATTCTTACGCAGTATGTTTTGAATGCAGATACATTTAAGCCGATGGAAGGAAAAAAATGTATGGAGCCCTTAGTTCTGTACCACAGACAACTTTAGCATGTTCATAATCCAAAAGAGTAGATATAACTGAGAGTGAATATAGACAGCTGTGCTATCAATCGCAAGTTTTTTGATCAATGGAAAGTAGGCTACTTTAAATAACATAAATGATGTCTTTCTGATCAATATTATAATGAAATTTAATATTTGATGTTGGATTATTAGTAGATAATGAATTTGTCCTTTTATTATTGATGCATAATCAGTATTTTTAATCAGGTCCATCAATGATATGATGTCAAGCTTTTAGTATAAAAAGAAAATGAATTGCTGGATTAATAACAAATATACCTTTCCTTTGAGTGTAATCTTCAATAACTGAGTTTACAGACAAGCCATCCTATAAGCACAGTAAACATTTAATATCTTTATTATTGAAGTGAAAACATGCTAATGCACATTTTCCCTTCAAACAGGATGGAAACATATGGGAATAATTTCTTAATCTGGAGCTATCCTAATACCAATAAATTTAAGATATATGAATTCTTATAATAAAAGGTCATCATTTTTGAGAGTACTTTATGTTCTGGAAATAACTTATTTTCTTCCCCAATTCATATATAATCAGTGAGAAGAATGTGCCAGCTAAAGTCAAGAGACAATCTTTGTTTGTGAAACAGATATTCATCCAAGAGGGTCAAAACCAGAAGAACCTAGATTAAAGTAGTCTATCCTGGGTTAGTTCCCAAGATAATTGGTGCATTATCTTATCAATAGTAATTTCTGAATTGTGAAATATTTCTCTGTAATATTTGTTACTTCATCACCGTGGTTTTGAATAAGGACCTGAAAAACAGACAAGTCAAGATACATAAAATAATTAGAATCTAATCCTTAGAGGTTCTGAATACCCTCTCCGCCATTTCAGATACCTGATGGTGTATCAGATCAAACATGACATTGTTGAAATACTGATATTACCTGAGCTAGCCTGTCTGACAGGATGATGAATTCTGCCACATGTTTACTAGCAAAGAAGGTCACAGGCTATAAAGCACTGGGATCTGAAGAAGTGGGCTTTTGAAACACCCAGGAGGGCAGAAGGATGGAAAAGGAGGTAATGTGCTCTAAGAAAGGCAAGGTGGCTTTTGTTTGTTTGTTTTTACACACTATAGAAATGGAACCTATTTTGGGTATCAGTCCAACTCCCAGCAGTGATGAAAGTAAAATCCATATCTTACCGGTATGGGGTGGGATCACCAGATAAAGGGGGCATGTAACCTCCCCATGTGACCCTCATGTGAGTCCTCACTGCCCCACCCCAGCCCAGGTCCCCCACACCCTCCCTGTCCCATCCCCACAGCCATCCCATGTTACCTGTATAGGAGCTCTGTTGTCCTCTTGCTGCACCGGAAACAGGACTTGGGGGCGAGTCTGGGGGCTGACGGTACAGCAGCCGGAGGAGCTGCTGGCATTCTGTTCCTTTGCCCGCTGCTGCCCCTCCCAGTGGGGAAAGGAGCAAAACTCCCCCCTCCTGCCCTCTTCTTCAGCGGGGCTGCTGCTATGTCTTTCCAGTACACCGTACCAGATATAAATAGCTTGCTGGTATGGTGTATTGGAGCGTACCGGCCTACTTGCACTGCTGACTCCTGTGAACTAAATGGGAGATTGTTGATTTCAGTTGGCACTGGGTTGGGGACTGGATTATGTGAGAGAGATACTTTATACAGCACATATTGGATAAATAATTGTAATGAACTGGTTATTTCTGCTGGGTTTCTTGCTCTTTGGTCTCTATTCCTTAGTTAAGGTATAGACTGGAGAATTATAGTACATTTATCGGTTTTATTAGCAGGTATAGCGTATAAACTGCTAATAAGAAATTACAGAAAGTAAAATAAAGGGTTACATGATGGTGTTCAGAATGTTTATAAATTGAACTCGAATGCAATAATTGGTTTCTCAAGACAAAGAGCAAGTTCACTCAAGTAATTCAGACATAGTATCATGACAGCTGTATTCTTATTCTCTTTCTGGATTTTGCAGCAGTTTCCCTAGATAGGAATTTAAAAAGAGTTAATAGGAACTTTGTCAGTGAAAAGACTATTTGTTACTAGAGCGGTGTGAATAATCAATTTTGTGGGGGTTGCTGGCTGAACCAAAAAATACATTCTTTTTGAGTCAACCCAAAATAGTTTTTTTCTTTTCTCGATGAAAAACAAAAATACAATTACATTAAAATATAATCATTTCCACTTGAAACAACTGAACAAAAGTGGAAGATCTTCAACAGAAGAGAGTATCCTATAACCCAGTAGTTACTACATTTTTCTATAGTGTGGGACACTAAAGTTCAAGTCTCTGCTCTGAAACAGAGTGAAGACTTGAACATTTTGTATCCCACAGGAATTCTCTACTAACAGGTCAATGGGATAGAGGGCAAGGGTGTTGTGATGGCAGCACCTCCTCTGACAGTTTTGTGAGTGATGCCCAACTGCCTTTATGAATCTACTGAAATTTTGTGGAGGAAGCAAAGCTACTTTGCAAATACATGCTGAATTTTTAAATAGTTTTGGGTGGACCCCAAACAGCATATTTTGGCAAATGAAATATTTGCCCACTCAAAAGTAGCCCTAGGTGGGGCCAGACAATGATTGTCTTGTTGACAGTTTCTTGTACCCAGCAGCTTGAGCTTCAGAGAGCAACATGTTGAACAAAACCGGATGTTTTCAACATCTTTTGTTTGGCAACACAGCACAGTTTCTCCTCTTGGCAAAGCTGATGTGGGCCAAGCCGAAAGTGACCCATGCTTCTTTGGAACATCAGTGAGAATATCAGCTGCGTTCTTTCTCATCATCCAGTGGGAAAAGGTGTCTTCTTGACATTTTGCATCTGGAAAAATTCCAGTTTCTTTGTGCAAATCCCAGTTAAGGATTTCAGTTTGTGTAAGATGTTAGGTCATGCCAGGTTTTGCAAAACATCTTGGGACACACCACAGAATATCTGCTAGCTTAGCGCTGGTCAGCAACGTATTCCTCCAAGTTTCTATTCCTTTGTACCTGTGAGGAACAATCCTTTGGCTAACTTTGCACATCTCCATGCTCTTTCCCTAAGAAATTATAGCTGTCTGCAGAAACATCCATTTTGAATTTAAAACAGTCTTTGTGTAAAGTCACTTCATATTTCTGGGTGACTCTGTAGTTATTTAGTAGGGCATCATGAAGCACAATAAAGTAATTTAACTCATTTGTTTGGTCCATCAGCAACAGGGTATAGAAATTAATGAAATTATACAAAACAGTTGCATATACATTTCTGTACCAGCACTTGATTATTCTCTATGTTTCAAAAGTGTATTTGGATCATTTCATGTATTCTATACAAATGTTATTCATACATTTACTAAGACCTTAAATGGTCCTCATGAGATATTCACTTCACATTGGCTTCATAGCATTCTCTTTGAATGTATCAGCTTCTTTTTAACAAGGTATTTGTTATATATTACATTTTTTGGCAATTAGTGTTATAGATATAGATATATTAATCACATCTCTATTAAAAATAGACCTCATGGTCCAAACTATTTCTTCCTCAGATGCTTTAATTTTCTATATTTAAAAAAAAATTGACACCTTTTATAGATCTCTTATCCAGTAACAATTTTTACCTTATATTAACACATTAAATTTTATAGCTTGATGTATCTATATTATGAACTTATATGCACAAAGCATATAAAAGATAAGAAAAAGGTAAAAAGAGAAAGTTACATTACATTTCTGCAAGAGTTTGTGTTTAAGCTTGGCTGTTGTAGTTACTCAACCTACATATCCTTTGTATGAAATACAGAAACAGCATCTGCTGTTTGACATGTTTTCAAATCTTATGTCTAAGTTATGGCAAGGATTCTTGCCCATATCTGGATGTATATAATATTACTGTTAATAATATATTCAATCATTTCTGTGTTGCTGCTACAATGAGCTTTGCAGAGTGTCAGACTAGATATGTTGTGGAGATTGTATCTTTGGTTTTGTCTGATCTTCGCTTTCTGCTCTTGAGAAATCTTGTTTTTAATTAGGCCACTTGATTCTTCAACTGCTGATCAGGGGCTTCATGCAGACTGTCCTGGAGAGGTGCGACAGCCTTTAACACATAAGAAGAGGGCGTACAAGAAGAGTGAGTGGAATTTCTCTCTCTTGGAATTCTTGGTCACAAAGACATGAATTAAGGAGTCCTCTCCCATCAGGGACATCACTTATGGGATAGAGAACTAAGAGAAAGAGCAAATGAAATGTTATGTTCAGTGTTGACCTAACTCTGTTCCCCTTGAACTCAGTGGCAGTCATACCTTTGATTTAAATAGGAGCAAAGATCGACCAATACTGATTAGTTTTGAAAGTTCCCAGCATACAATTCCAAGAATGTGCTGCACTGCTGAAGACACACACTGTGTTCTTCTCATGAAGACTTTGCTTTTTCTCTTATTGTTCTTTTCATTTTCTTAATCTAAAACAAAAGAATCTGTGACTGAAAGTATCAGAGGGGTAGCTGTGTTAGTCTGGATCTTGACAAAGTGGGTATTCACCCATGAAAGCTTATGCTCCAATACTTCCAATATGCTCCAATACTTCTGTTAGTCTATAAGGTGCCACAGGACTCTTTATCGCTTATGACTGAAAGTGGGTGGTTGCTCTTTATGTCTGGAAAACATAACAACATGCTTCACAGAATAAGTTTTCCAAAGAAGAGTTTGAAAGAGGAGAATATGGAATCTTAGTAAACTGATCCAAAGCCCATTAAAATGATTAGGAGTCTTTCACTGACTCAGGTTCTCAGACTTCATTGCAGGTCGACCCCCTTCTTATAATAAAAATTACTACAGGACCCCAGGAGCAAGGACTGAAGCCTGAGCCTGCCCAAGACCCACCACCCTGGGCTGGGGAGCAAAGCCAAAGCCCCACTGCCCCAGGCTGGGGGCACAAATCCCAAGCCCAAGGTCTTCAACTCCAGGCAGAAGGGCTATAGCCGGTACTGAAGCCCTTGGGCTTGGGCTTGGGCTTTGGCCGTGGGCCCTAGCAAGTCTAAGCCAGCCCTGGTGACCCCATTAAAATGAGGTTGTGACCCAGTTTGGGGTCTCAGCCTACAATTTGAGAATCACCAATCTAGTCTGCCTTCCTATATAACACAGGCCATACAACTTCCCTATAGTAATTCCTACAGCAGATCTTTTAGAAAGAAAAAACATCCAATCTTGATTTTAAAATTGTCAGTGATGGAGATTTAACCATGACCCTTGATAAATTGCTCCAGTGGTTAATCACTCTCAATATTAAAAATATACACCTTTATTTCCAGTCTGATTTTATCTTCAACTTTCAGCTATTGGAATGTGTTATACCTTCTCTGTAGACTGAATATCCCATTATTACATATTCATTCCCCAGGTAGGTACTGTAGGCATATATCTTGCTGACCATGAGCAAACTTGCAAATGGCTTACAAGTTTACTCACAGTTAGCCTGTCACAGCCTTGTTTACAGTTTATGTGGTTTTTTTTGGCT
Source organism: Gopherus flavomarginatus (assembly GCF_025201925.1). NCBI lineage: Eukaryota > Metazoa > Chordata > Testudines > Testudinidae > Gopherus > Gopherus flavomarginatus. The sequence goes on from NC_066617.1 coordinate 37,245,614, forward strand.
AGTTGAGATAAATTTGAACACAAAACTGATAAGCTTGAAATATAGCTAAAGTGAGTTCATAAGTAAGGCAATGTTTGTGTCACAGAGGTTATGGAAGAATCCATGACTTCCATAGACCTCCATGACATTCTCTGCTTCAGCCCCAGGAGCTGCAGAACTCCGGAGCTGGCAGTCAGTGGAGTCTTGGCAGGGTTACAGTGACAGGCAACAGTAGCGATGGGACAGAAGGCCTGTTCCAGTGGCAGGTGATAGACTCCTGAGGAGGCCCTCCTCAGGGTTCCAGTGATGGGCGACAGTCTCGCGCGGGAATGCAAGGGCCCCTTGAGCAAGCGACTGGAGGTGTCATGTTTTCTCTTTGAGAAATATAATCACCCTGCAACTTCCAGCATCAGTGCACAGATGGGAGCCCTCCAAGCAGCTTCCAGCTGCCATGGGCTAAGGGGGAACCTCACAGCTCACAGTCACCATGGTGGCAGGGGAAACCATGGAGCTGTAGCAGCAAAAGTTAGACAGATCATGGCTTCTGTGAATTTTTGCTAAAATGTCTGTGACTTTTACTAAAAATAACCATGACAAAATCTTAGCCTTATTCATAAGCAATTGGTCCGTACAGAATCTGCAAGGTGATTGGTCCTTACATGATCTATATGATGTCAAAATTAACTAGATATAAGAAATATAAATTTTAGTGAACGGAAAAATATATATAAACTGTATATGGGACATGGTTTGGAATTGTGGTGTCACCATCTACCTAAAAAGAAACAAAGAGTCCTGTGGCTCCTAATAGACTAATAGATGTATTGGAGCATAAGCTTTCATGGGTGAATACCCACTTCATCAGATGCATGTAATGGAAATTTCCAGAGGCAGGCAAAAATCAGGCTAGAGATAATGAGGTTAGTTCAATCAGGGAGGATGAGGCCCTCTTCTAACATTGAGGTGTGAACACCAAGGGAGGAGAAACTGCATTTGTAGTTGGCTAGTCATTCACAGTCTTTGTTTAATCCCGAGGTGATGGTGTCAAATTTGCAAGTGAACTGAAGCTCAACAGTTTCTCTTTGAAGTCAGGTCCTGAAGTGGTTTTTTTGCTATAGGATGGCTACCTTTAAATCTGCTATTGTGTGTCCAGGGAGGTTGAAGTCTTCACACCTCAACTGCTAGAAGAGGGCCTTATCCTTCCTGATTGAACTAACCTTGTTATCTCTAGAATCAGAGGGGTAGCTGTGTTAGTCTGGATCTGTAAAAAGCGACAAAGAGTCCTGCTGCACCTTATAGACTAACAGAAGTATTGGAGCATAAGCTTTCGTGGATGAATACCCACTTTGTCAGATGCACGAAAGCTTATGCTCCAATACTTCTGTTAGTCTATAAGGTGCTATAGGACTCTTTTGTAGCTCTAGACTGATTCTTGCCTGCCTCTGGAAATTTCCATTACATGCGTCTGATGAAGTGGGTATTCACTCATTAAAGCTTATGCTCCAGTACATCTGTTAGTTTATAAGGTGCCACAGGACTCTGTTGCTTTTTACAGATCCAGACTAACACAGCTACACCTCTGATACTTGACACCCTCTACCTCTTCATCTGGGCCTGGCAAGCACGGGCGTAGAACTGTTACATGTCTAGTAAAGTAACCTGAGTCACAAGCTGGAGTCAAACTGAGTTTTAGAATACCAGAAAACTGGATGAAGGGTTCTCTCATAACTAGGCAAGGTGTTCTGGATAAACTGAGTGGAAAAGGTCTGGGAGGGAATTGAACTATTGAACCATCTCCAATTTATCAATATCCTCTTAAATTTTGGACACTGGACCTGCACATAGAATTCTAGCAGCAATTGCATCAGTGCTAAATACAGAGGTACAATAATCTCTCTCTAATCCAATTCAAGATTAACCTGTTTATGCATCCAAAGTCTGCATTAGCCCTTTTGGCCATAGTGTTGCTCTGGGAGTTCATGTTTAAGTGATCCTTTACCACTACTCAAAATTCTTTTCAATATCATTGCTTCCCAGGGTGGAGTCCCCTATACTGTAATATGACCTGCATTCTTTGGTCCTAAATATATACATTTGCATTTAGCAATGTGAAAAATACATATAGTTTTCTTATCCCTCACTTACCAAACAATCCAGATTGCCCTGTATTAGTGACCTGTCCTCTTCATTATTTACTACTCCCCCAATTTGTGTAATCTATCAATTTCACCAGTGATTATTTTATTTTTTCCTCCTGAGCATTAATAAAAATAAAATAAATAACAATTAATTTTATTATTTGTTTTAATGTTCCAATTACAGATATCATCCCATCAAGTTTTAGTAACCCCAGCTAGATCAAATTTATGCTTATAAATGAGTAATTTATTAAATTTCAATTCCCCTTGTTTGTTACTCAGGCTCCTTCATTGGTGTATAGGTAATTACAGAATTTCTTCTCTTCATGTCCTTTGCTTCCTTTGATAATTTTGTTCTCAACATCTCAGTTTTGTTCTGAGTGCTCATACCGTCCATGTTTTTACCCTCCCCTTCTGTTTTTAGTTTAATAACAATCATAATAAAATGATCAGGCCCTAGTGAAAAGAATGTAGGCACAACAGGTGTCAGGGACAAGAAGGCACAAGGACATGAATGGAAGAAGAATACAAAGGTGCAGTTAGATGTGTGAGCACTAAAGGTAGTGGGAGTGAAATAGGAAGAGACGAGAACAAGGTGTAGGAAGGTAGAGAAGTTCTGAAGTTCTTTGAAGGTAAGGGGCTGAAACTAGACAAAGAAGGTGAAAGGAAACAAGAGGAGAGATTTGAAAATGGGAGTTACATGTTTAGAGACACAGACATGGATGATGATTTACAAAACAGAACTTCAAGTGACCTGAAGAAGCAAAAGGAGGAAGTTACATAGCTGAGTAAAGAAATGAAAAGGCATAGAGCAAGGTCTTATCAGTAAGGCTCTGTGTTTGTCACAGAGGTCACAGAAATCACAGATTCCGTGAGTTTCCGTGACTTCTACAGCGGCTGTGTGGCTGGCCTGGGAGCCCTTGGCCAGTTAGTCTTGGGTCCCCTGTTCATAGGCTCTGACCTCTGCTCACACCAGTGGGTGCTTGACCCCCCTCTGCCCCTGGTCCCACCCCAAATGACCCCTGCCGTGCCTCCATTCCAACCCCTTCCCTAAAGTCCCTTCCCCAACTCTGCCCCCTCCCTGCCCCTATTCCGACTCCTTCCCCAAATCCCTGCCCTGCTTCTTCCCCGCCTCCTCCCCGTATCTCCTCACATTCCTGCTCCTCCTTCCTGGAACTTGCTACACCACTAAACAGCTGTTTGGCAGTGGTAAGTGCTGGGAGGTAGGTGGAGAAGTGGCGCACTCAGGGAGGAGGCGGAGATGAGGTGGGGAGGGGAGCTTGTCTGCCGATGGGTGCAGAGCACCCACTAATTTTTCCCCATGGGTGCTCCAGCCCCGGAGCACCCACGGAGTCAGCACCTTTGCCCCTGCCCTCCAGCAGCAGGAATTTATGTACGGAGGGACTCAGGGCTGGGGATTGGGGCGTGGAGGGACTCAGGGCTGGGGATTAGGTGCGGAGGGACTCAGGGCTGGGGATTGGGCCCCTAAGGGGGCTCCCCAGAAGGGTGACAGGAACTCCACTGGCCATGGTTCCCAGCCAATGGGAGCTGTAGAACCGGGGCTTAGGGCAAGTAGAGGCAGCACGTGGAGCTAGGAGCTGGAGGTTGCCGCTTCCCAGGAGCCAGGGAGGGAACTTGCCCCAGCCCCACCAAAACCCTCCCCACCCCCAACACCAGCAGCATCCCCCTGGGCCAGAAGCACCCCTCACAAGGACCTCTAGGCCACCCCCCAGTGCTGCTCCCCCAAGCCACCCCACAACCAAGTTTTAGTCAGGGGTATATAGTAAATGTCATGGACATGTCATGGGCCATTAATTTTTGTTTACTGCCAGGACTTTTACAGAAAAAATACCTGTGATTAAAATGTAGCCTTACTTACCAGTAGCAAAAAGAGAGGAAAGGACATTTTCACAGGTAGCAGTAAGACTGTATTATAGTGTCTGAACCCGAGGAAAATAATTTACACACAGATGTATTTAGAAAATGTTGTTTATTCTTTATAAGTGGGATTGCAAAACTAGAAAATATAAGTTTTGTTGCATGGCATAGTAGAAAGACGTGAATTTGGTTTGGAAATATTATAAAAACAGAATAGGAATGCATATTTTTTAATTATATTTTTTGACTGGCCTATTTTGTGTATGAGAAAGGGAAGTTGTATATAAAAATACTTCAAGTGAGGGACAAACTCAGTTTTTGCATGTTATCCTACATTTTGGTTCCTAACAGAGACTTAAGACTGAACAGCTAACTTGTACTAAGCAATGCCCACTGCAGTTCTCCGGGACTGTGCAGCTCAGAAGCAATCTGTAATTGCACTCCTGGCAAACATAATGATTTTGCCATTGCCCTAAAACTGCATTATATTCCCAAATACAATCAACTTATTTTTTGATCACCGAGGACAACACATAATCAGGAACATTCAGAACTCCTTAGTATCCCTGTAACACCAAAGAGAGTGGCAATGGAAACCAACAAAAGCGATTGTACAAACACTGAGCTACAGATTACTACCGAGATCTCCAAAGAGCCCTTACCAGCCTGCATGAGTATGTTTGGGTGGGAAGTAAAATGCCTCCACAGTAGTGTTGCTTCCTTCTCAAGGCTCTGTGGAGTGCACCCCATGAGGTTGGGATCCACAAGGAAGGAGGGAAGAGAACTGGAAAAGATGCAGAGAGAGAAGGAGGGGAAAGGGAAAGATGACTAAGAGGGGATTGATAAAGGTCTGTAAGATCATGAATGATGTGGAGAACGTGAATAAGGAAGTGTTACCCCTTCACATAACTAGGGGTCACCCAAAGAAATTAATAGGCAGCAGGTTTAAAACAAACAAAAGGAAATACTTCTTCAAGCACACAATCAACCTGTGGAACCTCTTGCCAGAGGATGTTGTGAAGGTCAAAATGATAACCGGGTTAAAAAAGGATTTAGATAGTTTTATGGAGGATATGTCCATCAATGGCTATTAGCTAAGATAGTTAAAGATGCAACCCAATGCCCTGGTGTCCTTAGCTTCTGATTGCCAGAAGCAGGGAGTGGACTAGAGGGCTTGGATTACTTGGTGATTACCTGTTCTGTTCATTCCCTCTGAAGGACCTGGCATTGTCCACTGTTGGAAGACAGATACTGGGCTAGATGGACCATTGGTCTGACCCAGTATGGCCCATTCTTCTGTTCTAAGGAGGGGTGGCTTGCACTGAGGGGGCATATGGCTTCTACATTGTTTGACTTGGTCTCTAGATCTTGAGCTCTCCAGGGAATTTTTGGGTGGCTAATAACATGGGAAGCAAATGTGTTCCCCTAAGGAGAAACACTGAGGAAAATGGTACTTTCCTCCCACCTTGTTCCAATGTGATCCAATCAGTGTTTTTTGCTGACTCTTTTTTTGTATAATGGTGGGAGTGTGTTTATGCTCCCACATGCATCTGAATGCAGGAAGATGATTAATAGTCTTTCAGGCTGTTTTATTTACTATTCACATTAACCAAACAGAATTCCTTTATTAAAACTCATCCTCTGTTATTTCACAAATAATGAGGAATTGGGGGAGGGAGGTTGTTTTGTATTTTGGATTTGTTTTGTTTCATTTCTGAGATATTTAAAACATTATATCTGAGAGCATCTAATACGTGGAATAAATGACAGAATTATAGAGCTTGTTATGAATGGAGCACATCAACTTTGTAAAGGGGCTAGTGAACAAACATCTTGGAGGGATTTGGATTTAAAATGTAAATTTGAAATTGAAAAATAAAGAGTAGGGCTTCCAATGTAATGTATTTGATGCTTTGTGATAGATTTTTAATTCACATTGTTGTTTTTTCTTTACTTTTTGGGGTGATGATGTGGGTGAACTCTGGGTAGGTGAACAAAGGGTTGGGAAGAGAGTCCAGGGCCCTTTCCTCTTTTGCCCTGGAAGAGGGACCAGCTACAATGTAACAGACCCTGCTCTCTCCTAGTTACTTACAGGTACTAGCTTCCTAAAAGTGAGGCAGGGACAGCAGAGCTTGCCACATGTAGATGGGGAGGCAAGCTGCACCCTCTTCAGGGTATAGCTAGTATATGCTACTTAGGAGCTCCAAAGAATTCTCCCCATCCCTAAACTCCACAGTCTAAATTAAAGAGGAGACATTTGTTAAAGGAAAACTACACACTGTGGATATAAACATATGGACTTCCATAATTTAGGTGCCAGCTTTGTCTCCCTTGTTTACCAGGGACCTATTTTGGCTTTAATATTGCATGCAGAGACATGTATTATTCTGAATATTCAGAAGTACTTAAGTGACTCAGAAACCAAAATCCCATTTTCAAAAGTCACATGCTTAGGAGCTTAAGTCCCCCTGACTTTCAATGGGACTTATGATCCTGAGGGCTTAAATTAATGTTGAAAATGAGACTTAGAAGCTTTTGAAAATTTGACCTGTTTTATGTGTATATACTATGAAAAGGCAGCAATCCTCATTGTGCAAAGCACTCAATTTGCAACAAGCAAATTCCTTAGTCACTGGAATCTACTTTTTAAGATGTTCCTTCAGCCATCTCTTCAGGTGTCTTGTGATAAAGAGCTGATCTGCCTGGTTTGCATCTTATCATATCTTTGCATCCTCTCTCTCTCTTCTATTTACATTTTTTTTAAGAGGTAAATCTTGCTGGCCGGAGATATTGAATCTTATAAATACTACGATCTACCCACTGCTCTGGAAGCTTGTATAATTTCTTTGGACTCAAGTCAAGTCCATTCTACTAGGTTTCAAAGTAAATCACAAATGTTGCAGTGTTACTTTTCTTACAGTGCAGTTTTCATATTACCAAAAAAGGAAATGCTCTGAGCTGAGAGTTGGGTGCTAAAAATATTATATGCAGTATATCATTAGTTTTGCTTTTGATATCCTATTCACCTGTCTCATTCATTGACTATTCTGATTATTCAGATGGTTATATGATTCAGGGTTGCTCTTTGATAGCTCATACCAAGGTCCTGTATTTATAATTCATGACTACTCATATTTTTATTCATTTTTTTTAGTTTGGTTTAGAAGAAACAACTAGTGCCAATCCACAGGCTCTGAGCACCTGATGGTTCTTTTTAATTACATAAATATGCAGTACAAACTACTCACCCTGTCTACCAAGCAACAGAACCAAAACTTACAACTCCCATAGAACAGCCTTAACCTCAGTCCTCATACCTCTTTTCAAAGGTCAGGTGGTACAAATGGGCTCCATAGCATGATCTGAAAATCATCAGATCCAGGTTATTTCAGGCCAGGGTTGGGAAGACATTTCAAATCCCTGGGTTCTGTATGAAGAATACCCTGCCTGCTTCCCTCTATTTATTATATCCCAGTGAGTCTAGAATAGACAGAATTGAGTATCTGCTGATTGCAACTGTGGCAGAGCAGCAAAGAGAGACAGGTGGTATCTCTGGTCGACTGGCCATTTTAACCCATTTTTTCAGATGGACAATTTAGTGTCTGTTGGGGCTGCTTTATAATGAAGTTTTGTGGCATTAACAGATCCCTGAAACCGTCTGATCATAGACCACTGGTTGGGGAATATCCTCTTTCCAGCCACCTCTTAGCACATTCTCATGCCCATTGTAATAAACAGATAAGAAAAGTTAATAGCACAGAAGTACTTTATATCTCTTTGCCTGGAAGGGGTTAACAAGAATAGTGAGCCTGGCTGTCACCTGACCAGAGGACCAATCAGAGGACAGGATACTTTCAAATCTTGAGGGAGGGAAGTTTTTGTGCTGTGCTGTTAGTTTTGGTTGTTGTTCACTCTGGGGGCTCAGAGGGACCAGACGTGCAACCAGGTTTCTCTCCAATCTCCCTGATACAGGCTCTTATAAGTTCAGAGTAGTGAGTACTAGACAGATAAAGCGAGTTAGGCTTATGTTTGTTTTCTTTATTTGCAAATGTGTATTTGGTTGGAAGGAGTTTAATTGCGTATTTGGCTGAAAGGAGTTCAAATTGGTATTTTACTGAAAAGATTTTAATTTGTACTTGTATACTTGGGCTGGGAGGGTGTTCCCAGTGTCTACAGCTGAAAGACCCTGTACCTATTCCATTTTAAATTTACAAAGATAATTTTTACTGTTTTTTCTTTCTTTAATTAAAAGCTTTTCTTGTTTAAGAACCTAATTGTTTTTTTTTATTCTGGTGAGACCCCAGGGGACTGGGTCTGGATTCACCAGGGAATTGGTGGGGAGAAAGGAGGGAAGAGGGAGAGAGAGGCTGATTTCTTTCTGTGCCAGGATTACTTTCTCTCAGGAAGAATCTGGCAGGGGAAGAAAGAAGGAGGGGGGAAGGTGCATTTTCCTCTCTGTTTCAGGATTCAAGGGGTTTGAATCACAGTGGTCTTCCAGGGTAACCCAGGGAGGGGAAATCTGGGAGAGGCAACGGTGAAGGAAAGGGTTTACTTTCCTTGTGTTAAGATCCAGAGGGTCTGGGTCTTGGGGGTCTCCGGGCCAGGTTTTGGGGGGATCAGAGTGTACCAGGCACTGTAATTCCTGGTTGGTGGCAGCGCTACAGGTTCTAAGCTGGTAATTGAGCTTAGAGGAATTCATGCTGGTACCCCATCTTTTGGACGCTAAGGTTCAGAGTGGGGAATTATACCATGATGCCCATTCTCTGCCTTAAACTTCCTGACTCCCTTCTGCCCTGTCAGCCTGCACATTCTCTTTCATCTGGCACAAACGAAGATTTTCCTTGGCAAGTAGCACATCCACTGACTACATTTGCTACTTATTCCTTTCGGAGAGAGGAGACACTAGTAACACCTCCTGTGTTACCACACAGATAAGGAAGCCTTTTCCACCTTTCCATCTTCCTTCAGAATCCCTTCTTGGAGAAGAAACTAATTCTTCCATGTTGCTTCAGCAAAATCTTCCCAATCAGGAAACACACACCTAGCAATTGCCTTCACAAACCCTGCCCCTTACAACCCATATTTATTTCCTATATTTCTCTGAATGCAGAGCGGAGTGAAGAGGAGACAAACTATCCTTTACCTGAAGGTTAAGTTTCAAAGATCTTGCTATAGCACAGGATTCCAACCCATTATCAGGGAACTCCATTCTCCATCAAAAGAATAACAGTATAAGGCACCTTAGGAAACCAACCAAAACTTTACCGAGAGTCGCTTCTACTTTGCTCCTTATCTCTTTTTGTAAAGCCCCATGGACATGTATAATACCAAGTAATAATTATCACACATCCCTCTTTCAGTTAGTACATCCTTAGAGCAAAGAAAAATCAGGACGTATTGAGCTTTTTCTAACGTTTGCTGAGATAGGTATTTATATACATCCAAACAGTGTCAAGAATCTAGAAATATGTTAAAAAAGGTCTTCAAATAAAACAACAAATGATTGAGCCATACTTATTATGCTTACAAGGCTCTCCTGGTAAACTTCATCCATTTAGTTTGGTTCTACAAAGCTATATGTTTCTATCTCAATTTCAGTGCAAGTCTGACTGAAAACAGCAGACTAGTCTGTTTTCATTCTTTGAAGGAATCAAAGTTATCAGTTTTAATCATAGTTGCTAACTTCTAAGTTGTCCTTCACATCTGACTGGTCAGCTAACAGTAATCAACACACATTACTCACATAGGGCTCAATCCTAATTATTCTTCTCATCCTACAATATAAACAATCAGTGATGCATGATCTCACCGCTGACTCACATTCCAAGCTTTCTGTAATGTACTAGGATAGTCTTACTTTCACAGATGTAGTCTATAGATTGATTTCCTAATATATTAAACTACAGATGTAATGAATGTGCCAGAGAGCTTATATTACAGACATGCTGGAGTTCCAGTACACATTTTTATTTGGTATTAAAATAAAATTACCCACTTTCAGAAGGATATAGGCACTATTAGTTGAAATTTGGAATTCACTACTTTGTGTTTAATGTTTATTAGTTACTATTCCTTGATCACAATTGCCAACTGGAGGCAAAAATGGTATTTTAGTGGTAAAGCCACAGGAGCGGAGCTGATCTATGCCCATTTACATTAAAGGAAATTGTTCCCCTAAAAGTTCAGCTCTCTCTTTTTGTTTTCTTGACCAGACATTAGCACAGTGCAGAAAGTAGAAAAATAAAAATGTAATGAGACATATGAACCCCATTAGGAAGTGGATGAAATACTTGAAGATATGAGTAGCATAAAGTACTGAAAGGAGGTCATGTTATGGAAATGGCCCTTACTTTTGTAAGTTTCTGTAACAATGTGAAGACTCACCAGCACAGGGCCTCCCGCTGGTCATCTCAGGAATTAGCTCCCCAGCATACAGAACACCTCCTACTGGCCAGTGTCTCATCTGCCCCTGGCCCCATGTCCCTCCTAGATCCCGGTGCCCTTTTCCCTGGGGTTCTGCCCATCACAGTACCCCCACATACTGGGTATCCCCTCCCAAGGGAACCCCCAACTCTCTACACCCACCTTGCCTCAGTGGCTACTGCCAGTTGTCATTTAGCCCCTTTCTCAAGGGGCAGACTATAGTCCGTAATGGCCACTCATCACCAGTAAAGGGGTTGGACCAGCTGCCTCTGCCTATCACCAGGCTGCAGCCCTAGCACCTTCTTAGGCCTTAACCAAGGCCTCAGCCTGGGAGTTGCCAGGCTGGAGCTCCTCAGCTATTTTGCCCTTCCGCAGCACTGCTCAGCCTCAGATACCCTTGCTCCTTCAGGCAGCTAGGTCCTTCTCTCTCCAGAAAGAAAGAGAGTGTCTACCTACTTTCTCCCTAGAAGCCATTCTTATACTGGTCCAGCCGGGTCCTGATTGGTTACCTCAAGCCGTCCCATGATTGGCTTCCCAGGGAAGCCCTTTTCCAGGGCTGTTTTAACCCCTTTAGGGTTGGAGCGGAGTGACTGGCCCACTACAGTTTCCTAACGTAATTCTCTTTTGTTATTAAAAAGACACTTTGAGCACTGATCAATTTTTTTTTCAAAGAGAGTTTTTCATTGGAAAATATGGTTGAGTTAAAAAGTAATTTTTTGTGATATACTTCATTCAGAAAATATTAAAAAAAAGAAACTCAAATTTTTTCTAAATAAAAAATTGGCAAAATTCCCATTTTTTATTTGGAAAATTGTGAGGTTTTCCCTACTTCCACACTTTATTTTTTCCTGACATTTTCCATTTTTTTTCTCAATTAGGAAACAATACTAATGTGTGAGAAATATTGTCAAGTGTGGAAAGTCCTCTCTTCTCCTCCCCCAGAGAAAATAACACTTGCAATAGTGTCTTTTTTTTTTTCAGCTACAGGAGTTCAGAAACAGTAAGAAAGTGTGGGAATTCTATGTTTTCACACTTTTTTTTGTTTGTTAAAAATAATAAAATCTGTGATTATGCCATTCAAAGCTTTGCTGTTTCATACAGTAATAATGTATGAAAAAGGGAGATATTTCCCAGCTTCATCATACTTTTTATACTGAATGTGCAGCTGCTGTCTAAATAGCCAGCAAAATGTTAAGATGCATAAGGAATGGATGAGATTGGAAAGGATGGGGAATGTTACCTTTGAAATGAGATGAATAAGAGGAGAAATGAGAAAAATATATCTAATAACTCATTACACAATAAGAAGGAGACATTCAATTAAATTAAAAAAGAAGAATTCAAAAGAAAACTAAAAGAAAATGCTTTTTTCTCACAACACAGTAATTGTGAGAAACACAGTAATTGTGAACTCACTGCCACAGGAAATTGCTGAGGCTAATAATTCTGTAAGACTCAAAAAGGGATTGTATATTTGTATTGATATTAAGAATATCCAGAGTTGTCATAATTAATTAAAAATATTGGAAGAGATATTAATTCATATGCTCCAGGGCTTCAGCTAATCTGTATAAGGGGTGTATGGGGTTGTCAGGGAGGGGTAGTCCCTCTGATGGGGAGCAGTAGTACTCCTAGGAGTAACTCATCCACTTTGGTCCCCATTTGACACCCAGCTGTCAACTGTGGTTCCAAGTAGCTGTCAGCATGAGACAGAGGCCACACTCTGGAAACCGTCTCGACTGGCGGGCTAAACCAGGTGAGGGTAGCCGATGAGTCTGAGACCCTCGGTGAGTTAGGGCCTGTCTACCCATTGCATGTGAAAGCTGGATCCGGTTGACTGAGGAAACCTGGTTCAACGGTCAGGAAGACGGTGACAGCAAGCGTTGTGGAATGCTCAAGAGCACGACAAGACACGTAGGTGTCCTGGGCATCCACTGCGCCCTGCCCTGTCTCCAGCCGTCTAAACTCTTGTCCTGCCACTGGATACAGATAAGAACTGGGAAGAGAGAGTGAGGTTGACGTCGCGCAACTGTACCTCACTTTAATCTAATTCACATGCAAGTCTCAACATCATATCATATCACATCATATCAAGTCCTGTGGCGATGGGCGAGCGACGAAGCAGCAGGTGTGGATACACTGGGAGCTGTAGCCGTAGACCTGCACACAGGCGGCTCAGGTATAATGGTTGTTCCTCACTGACCGAAGCAGCGGTGGAGCTTGGCATTTTCTTGAGTGACTGAGCAGCCCTATTCAGGATTGCACTGCTCACCTCCGTAGAATGAGGAGGGGGCTAGAAAAGGTGCCCTAAACATTGCCTGCTTCACCTTACTCTGGCCAGCATACTGCAGCTGGTGGGGATCCCATAAAAGCAGTCAAACAAAAGCAAAACTTAGAGTGATATCGATCACCACTGGCACGTGGAATGTGCGCACGCTACTGGACAACATCACGGCAGACAGACCGGAGAGAAGAACAGCACTTGTCACCCGAGAGCTCGCATGCTACAACATTGACATTGCAGCCCTTAGCGAAACTCTCCTTACTAATGAAGGATGGCTGTCCGAGTCAGGCAGAGGCTATACATACTTCTGGAGTGACCGCAGCAGTGATGAGCATCGCGAATCTGGAGTTGGCTTCGCCATCAAGAATCATCTTGTTTGGAAACTTGCCAGTCCCCTCAAGGGTGTGCTCAGCGCATATGCTCCCACAATGACCAACCCAGAGGATGTGAAGGATAAATTCTATGAAGAACTAGATGCTCTTCTATCATCAGTGCATCGCACAGACAAGCTGATTCTGCTTGGCGATTTTAATGCAAGAGTCGGATGCGATGCCACAGCCTGGGAAGGAGTCATTGGGAAAAATTGAGTGGGAAAGTGTAACAGCAATGGTCTGTTACTGCTGAAAACTTGTGCAGTACATGACCTTCTGATCACCAATATGGTCTTCCGCCTCCTTACCCATAACAGGACTCCATGGATGCATCCCCGTTCCAAGCACTGGCATCTGATCGACTATTTCATTATCAGGAGAAGGGACAGACAAGATGTCAGGGTTACAAAAGCTATCTGCAGCTTTGACTGTTGGAAGGATCACAGGCTCATAGTATCTAAAATGAAGCTCCGTATCATACCGAAGAGATGACCACAAGGCTGTAAGGCTCTCAAAAGGATCAAGGTGTCGAAGCTGAAGAACAGCCGCATCACTGAAAATCTAGAAGACCTGGAGAATGAGCTTGGTGATCTTCGTATTGGGGATGACGCTGAGAAAGACTGGGAGCGATTCCGCAACACTGTCCATACAGCTGCATCCAAGGTATTGGGGCCCTCCACACACAGTCGGCAAGACTGGTTTGACGAAAATGATGCAGAAATCCAGGCCTTACTTGCTGAGAAGCACCGCCTGCATCGTGCATATCAGAACCATCCATCCTCAGCGGCATAGAAGACCGCCTTTATCAACGCTCGCAGAACAGTACAGAGCTGATTGCTCAAAATGCGGGACTTGTGGCTCAGCGCCAAAGCAGATGAAATACAGGCGTACGTGGACAGGAACGACTGTAAGCAGTTCTATGAAGCCCTCAATACACTCTGTGGTCCACAGTCTTCTGGGAGCTTTCCCTTCCTGAACTCTGATGGCACTGTGCTCCTTACAGAGAAGACGCAGATTCTTCAGAAATGGGCTGATCATTTTGAAGCAGTTCTCAACTGCCCCTCAGTCATCAATGATGAGGCCATTGACAAGATGCCCCGGGTTGCAGTCAATGACTCCATGGGTGTTTCACCAGGAGAGGACGAAGTGAAGAAAGCCATCAATCAGCTGTCAAGTGGCAAAGTCCCAGGGTCAGATGCCATACCAGCAGAGGTGTACAAAGTCGGTGGACCCATGCTGCTACGGAAACTCACTGAGCTGTTTCAGTCCTTCTGGAAGCAGGGATCCATTCCACAGGAATTTAGAGACGCGTCCATCGTGCACCTCTATAAGAGGAAGGGCAATCGCCAGGTATGCGACAATCACCATGGAATCTCGCTGCTCTCTACAGCAGGGAAAGTTCTTGCACAGGTTCTGTTGAACTGATTGATCACTCACCTGGAGCAGGGCTTACTGCCAGAATCACAGTGCGGCTTCCACAAGGGACGTGGGACTATTGACATGATCTTTGCTGCACGTCAGCTATAGGAGAAATGTCAAGAGCAGAATCGTGAACTCTACACAACTTTTGTGTACCTCACGAAAGCATTCAACTCTGTCAGTCGCCAGGGCCTGTGGAGGATCATGTCGAAATTCGGCTAAGCAGAAGATTCATACTAAGGGTACGTCAATTTCATCATGGTACGATGGCTCATGTCCTGGGTGATGGTGAAACATCTGAGGCCTTCCCAGTCACCAAGCAAGGGTGTGTTTTAGCACCCACTTTGTTCAGCATGATATTCTCTGCCAATCTGACTGATGCCTTTCAACAATCAACTGAAGGAGTAGGTCTGAAGTACAGAACTGATGGGAAACTATTCATCTGAGGCGACTGCGTGCCATCACCAAGGTGAAGGAAACTGTACTTTGAGACTTTCTCTTTGCCGATGATTGTGCTCTGAATGCTAATACAGAGCCAGAAATGCATGCCAGTATGGACAAGTTTTTATCTGCATGCAACAACTTCGGTCTCACCATTAACATCAAGAAGACTGAGGTCATGCACCAGCCAGCTCCCCACGCTCCATACTCAGAACCGTCCATCACTGTAAATGGACAGAGACTTCAGGCAATGGACCACTTCACGCACCTGGGCAGTACCCTTTCCCAAGCAGAGTCAATCGATGATGAAGTAAACTGCTGAATTGCTAAAGTCAGCTCTGCATTTGACCGATTGCGCTCCAACGTCTGAGAACATAGAGGGATCAGCCTACCAACGAAGCTGAAGGTCTACTGAGCAGTGGTGCTTCCAACTCTGTGTATGCCTGCGAGATGTGGACTGTTTATCAGAGTCATGCATGAAGGCTCAATCACTTCCACTTTTCCTGTCTGCGAAAGCTTCTAAAAGTCAGATGACAGGACAAAGTGTCTGATACTGAAGTCCTTACCAGAGCCAGTCTGCCATCAGTTCACACAATGCTGATGAGAGCTCAGACCTGATGGGCCGGACATGTCGTGAGAATGTCAGATGAGCGCATTCCTAAACAACTCTTCTACGGAGAACTAACCTAGGGAAAGCACTCCCATGGAGAACAAAAGAAGTGGTTCAAGGACATGCTGAAGACCTCTCTGAAGTCCCTCTAGATCAACACTGCCACATGGGAAACCCTCGCACTGAACCATCCAGCATCTCGCAGCCTCATTCACACAGGCAGTAATACCTCTGAGGCGAGGTGTTCTGCTGAGGCTGAAAGAAAGCATGAGCTGCGCAAGTCCAGAGCTGCCCGCACATCATCGACAGTGCCATCACATGTCTGCCCGACGTGTGACAGGACATTCCAAGCCCGAATCGGACTGATCAGTCGTCTTTGGACGCACAGAGTCCAGTCATCGAACGAATGAGTTGTTGGATGTTCATCGACAACGATGGACGAACATCATATTTTACAAATCGGGATTACATTTAAGTGTGTGTAGAGGGGGCAGATTATCCCACATGTACCGACTGTGGGATTCTTATACTTTTTTCTAAAGCATTTGTTGTTTCTCTCTGTTGGAAACAGGCTACTGAAGTACATGTACCTAAGATTTGATACAGTATGGCACTTTCTATGTTCTTATGTTTGTGTGTACCTTCCTCCTTTTTCCAGTGGAAAATGGGGAAAAGTTAAAAAGAGAGAAAGAGAAAGTGGGAGTAGGGTGACCAGATATCCCGATTTTATAGGGACAGTCCCGATTTTTGGGTCTTTTTCTTATATAGGCTCCTATTACCCCCCCCCCACACACACACACACACCCTGGTCCTGATTTTTCACACTTGGTGTCTGGTCACCCTAAGTGGAGAAGAACATGAAACTAAAACCAACCACCATTTACAGTCAAAATGAGAGAGACATTGTTTCATTTAAAAACTAAAACAAAAACAAAAAAAAAACAGATTTCATTCAGAATTCTTTAATGGACAATCAGTCAATCAAAACATTTCAAAAGGATTTTTCCCAGTCAAAATTTCTGCAAGAAAACAATTCACTTTTCTGACTAGCTCTATTTAAACAATACACCAAAAGCTTGTAACCAGGCATAGGGATTTTGGCGTGGCCACCATCTTTGAATTCCAAGTGGATGATTTTGAAGCTTTGGTTGTTTAATGTTTTATTTGCATTTCATGAATCCACTGGTTTAGGAGTGAAAACAACTTGCTACTTCATCATGTCTGGGGGGAAACCTCCAAGGAAAGAAAGCAAATGTAACACAACAAGATCAAGTCGGCAGAACTTAGTCTTCCATTAACAGAAATAATCCATGTAGGGAATAATGTCATTTTTGGAATTGTAATTCTAATTTAAATTATATTGAAGATAATGTTAATGGAATGGAAATTTCACTCCAATAATTGTCTGTCATGGACAAATAAATACTGATACAGAGGCCTTTAGAAAACACAAACATCAAGAAAAAGTGGAATATTTAGTTTAGGGGAGGTGTAACCTTACTGAAGTATGAACTTATATTCAATTTATAGAATTCCACACAAAATAATTTTAAGCAGGGTCTGAATGAGTTATCCCCTGACAGCTAGCTGTGGAGGGGAAAGGCTTCAGGACCAAACTATATTTGTGTGAACACACCTACTCTGAACAGATATCCAGGAGACAGAGCTGTGTTGCCAAAGTGATCAAATTTGGCTGGTGTTGGGTTACAAATCACTTAGTACTGAATGCAGGGGTAATGAAATATTGTTATCATTATTGTCTGAGTAAAGGGCAGCAGAACTGTGCTTAGCGGCCAGATCCCCGTGAGGAGAAGAGGGGGTGGGGACAGGTGTCCCTGCCAGGAGGTGTGACCTATACCTGAGAGTCCTAGGAATAGTTTAACCTGCAGTGTTCAAAGATAGAAATAATTAAAGCTCTATTAGAAGTCTCTCTTTTGTTATGTGATCACTAGAGCTGAAATCACTTGTAGGACAATATTTCTGCCCAGCCTGCTTCAGCATTCATAGAATATCAGGGTTGGAAGGAACCTCAGGAGGTCATCTAGTCCAATCTCCTGCTCAAAGCAGGACCACTCTCAAACTAAAACATCCCAGCCAGGGCTTTGCCAAGCCTAACCTTAAAAACCAGTAAGGAACGAGATTCCACCACCTCTCAAGGTAACCCATTCCAGAGTTTCACTACCCTCCTAGTGAAAGCTAAAATCACTCGTTGTGGGACAACATTTCTGCCCAGCCTGCTTCAGCAATGAAGTTCCCCCACTGAGAGGTAGATAGAACCTCAAGAGATCAACCTGCAAAGGTTACAGTAGAAAACAGGTGGTAGTAGAAGGTGGCAGTGTGCAGTGCAGTGGCTGGTGTGGAGGCTGTCAGAGCAATGCGCGGCTGGTGGGGCAGGCAGT
The DNA here is from genome assembly GCF_025201925.1 of Gopherus flavomarginatus. Lineage (NCBI taxonomy): Eukaryota > Metazoa > Chordata > Testudines > Testudinidae > Gopherus > Gopherus flavomarginatus. Next base: position 37,263,556 of record NC_066617.1, read on the forward strand.
GGAGTGGAGCTGTGGCTGGCCAGCAGAGCAATGGCACCAAACAAAGTGTCTCCTCCGCCCCCACCCCTTCCCTGGTGGGAGGGGAACTCACACAGATGCACCGCTGAACTCTGGGTCTTTACTGAGCAAGGACAACCACTGTGAGTGGGGTGTGATGAAGGATCAGAGAGGGGTGTGTTAAAGTAACTTTTGGTTGTAGAGCTCAAGAACCCGAGGCAAAAGACACTACCCAAAATACTCTGGGGTGGGTGTTTTGCTGAATCCTACTTGCAGCATTTTCCCTAATCAATGCCAGGTGACTTCCTTCCTTTTATGAATAGTTACTTTTCTATACTCAGGCCCTATGCTTAAGAGTAGGGAAGTATTGTCTCTAAGAGGGCCAAGGGGAGGTGTCAGAGTAGTAGCCGTCTTAGTCTGTATCTGCAAAAAGAATAGGAGTACTTGTGGCACCTTAGAGACTAACAGATTTATTGTAGCATAAGCTTTCGTGGGCTACAGCTCACTTCATCGGATGCATGTAGTGGAAAATACAGAAGAAAGATACATATATACACAGGGAACAAGAAACAATGGGTGTTACCATACACATTATAAGGAGAGTGATCAGTTAAGGTGAGCTGTTGTCAGCAGGAGAGAAAAATAGCTGTTTGTAGTGGTAATGAAAATGGCCCATTTCCAGCACTTGACAAGAGATATAAGGAACTGTAGGGGAAAGAAAGATAACCATGGGAAAATAGATTTACTTTGTGTAATGGCCCAGGGGACGTGTGTAATTTTCCCTGGTTACTGCGTGGGGGCTCAAGCAGTTCTGTGTTGTATTGTTGGAACCCCTACGTATTGAACTCGGCCCTGGTTGCTGCTGACGCCACCCGGCAGAAGAGTTACATAATATCATTTCTATTTTATCCACTAAAAGCTGAAAATGAAGCATCTGAAGCTTCGAAAGGAGCCAGATGAATTATTTTCTGTCCTGAAAGAAATCAGAGATGACAGCCATTCTGGAGACCCTATTAACAGTTTATAAACACTTAGAAACAATGCCTGGGTTTCCAGAAAAGTCACTTTGAACATAATTAATGCTGAAAAAGGGATTGAAAGCAAACATCAACGTTCCTTAATTCAGTCTTGTTTTTTTCTCTTATATAACAGAGACTGTACAAAATGGCAGCAGGATACGTGGAGTTTACCAAAAATTTGGGGAAATATTCACACAAAAATTTGTCCATAAATTTCACATATTTCAACCAGCTGCCATGGCATCAATTTTTCCATCTCTCCAGTCTATTAAAATAAATATGATATTTAATGTATAGTTTTCTTTCAAATTACTGATGTCTAATTGGCTGAGACACAATTTTTGGACATTCATGCTTTTATGGATAATTAGTTTTCTTTTTTTTTCCCTTTTAAAATTTTATCATGGAATAATGGTCAAACCATCCAGCAAGCTTTAATTTGGTAGATCTTTTAATATTTTCAGGTTCTACCAGAAAAGCAACCCTATCTTTCATAAATTATATAGTGTAATAAAACATTGGCAAGGAATAATCTTGTGTTTCTGCCATAAACATACTTACTGTCCTATAGCTTTTCTGTTTCAATGAATTCAACCATTAAAGATATTTCTAAAGACAATAGATGTAACATATATTAAAAGGAAGAAAAAAAATTTTAGGGCCCACTTCTACTGCGCTCACTCAAATTTCAGTAGGACTACTCCCTCAATAATTTATGGCAGGGATCCCAAAGCAATGTTCAGTGATCACTCGATGCTTATGGTACTTACAAGAGATCTGTTTTATTCAGTGTCCAGTTCCAAATGGCAGTAGATAAAAACAAGGTTTCAGTGTCCCACTCAGAATCTCTGTCTGGGAAACTCAGCCATTAGAGGCACAGTTCCCAAGATCACAGTCTTGTTATACATGGCTCATACATGTTATTTTTCTTAGCATACATACAAGTTTTAAATCTTTTAGGAAATTCTATGTTGTTGCTGGGGTTTAGATGCAGTTTTTGGAGGGGAGCTGTAGCAAGGAGCAAGGCATTTTTGTTTATGTCTTAATCTTTCTAATTAGTTAATTCTTGAGTAGAGCTGTTCCCTGGGAAATGGACATGGATGTTCAGGGTGAGATGTCCGAAAGTGGGGATTGCCTTTGCGCTGTTTGTGACCGTCTCTGTTCAAAGACTGATTTACACAGTGTTAAATAATCAAGTTGGCTTGATAATTTTTTTCTAGACTCCACTTCATGGATTCCTCTTCCAATGGGAAGCTGACCTGCAATGGCATGACTTCTTCTACTGATCAGCAGAGGGAAAACAGTAAGAGCTTGTCTACATTTGAAATGCTACTATACCACCTCAGTGTAGACATTACCTGTGCTGATGGGAGGGGCTCTTCCATTAGCATAGGTAATTTGCATTACTAAGAGGCATTATATAGGTCAACAGAAGAATTCTTCCATCAATGGGGCATTAGATCATCTTAACTGGGCTGCTCTGAGGTGTGGATTTTTCACCCTCCTGAGCGACATAGTTAAGCCGACTTACATTTCTATTGTAGACCAGGCCTAAATTACTATTTGGACCTGTAAAAGGTAACAGAAGCATGGGGAATTAGTTCATAGATTTAAATTTTCTCAGGCATACTTGATTGCATTGTTTAGTGCAATCAACACATTTAATACTTCAACAAATTGAGATCCATGGAGCAGTTATGTTGAAAGTAGCTAATTGCTGCCATCGTGTATATCTTCGATCCGAAGAAAATCATAGACCTTTTTAAAGTCAATGGATGTGCCAAGCACTCTTTCACATTCAATGGAAGGAGCAGTTAATCCCCTTTTGTGTAGTAGAATTAGCTACAAACAATGGAAATATTGTCCAAAGCCTATGACAGGATAGAGATAAGATGTGGGGTTTCTCCCAGTGCAAACATTGGGGTTAGGATATTGGTTTTTCAGCCTGTTTCTATTAGAATCAGAATGCCACAAGGAAATCAAGAGAAGCAGTTTCTAGTGTTACCTCAAGAGGAAGCACAGAGAGAGCTTCTTGGGCACATACCTTGCTGGTGTGGCAGCAAGTCGGAATTTTTGAAGAAGGTAGGAAACTAAATGTTGTTGTGGGTTTCTACTCTGTTCAGGGAAGCAGGATTTTGTGTACACTTTTTGTAAATAAACAAGATTTCACCAAAGAATATATCTTGTATCATCAATTTATCTTCCTAACAGAAGCAAGCCAAAAAAGACACAAAGTTAACTAATCCTTGGGCCGAGGGAATAACAGATACTTTCCACTAATCTTGTTGGGCTTTCAATGAACCTATTAGTGGACAAAGGGAAAACAGCACATGTAATGGATGTGGGGTTTATTAAAATACGTAATCCAATGTCATCAGATGTATAGTGTGGGAGGAAGAGGCAGTCTTCCCCCCTCACCTTGTTTGACTCATATAAATGCCATGTAGAATTGCTAGCACTCTCTACTCCTGTCAAGCCACATGATGCTCCAGAGGGAGCAGAGAAGATGGGACCCACATCTGACTTACTGGTCCAAAGAGCAGAACTGGCAAGTATGCTACAACACACTAAAGTGTATAGTAGCAGCCACATTCCTTCTGCATGTTGTGGAGTTGAGATATGCATCCTGGGCTGTGACTCAGGCCTTAGCTACACTTGTGAGTTACAGCGCAATAAAGCCACTCACAGCGCTGTACCTCACTCCCCGTCCACACTGGCAAAGCATATACAGTGCTGTGTCTCTGCTGCTACAGCGCTGCTGGTACTCCACTTCCCCGAGAGGAATAAAGTTTATTGCGCTGCCGCTGCTGTGCTGCAGCACCAGTGTGGCCACCCAATGCACTCTGATTGGTCTCCAGAACTATTCAGCATTATCCCACAATGCCTGTTCTACCACTCTGGTCATCAGTTCGAACTCTACTGCCCTGGCCTCAGGTGACCAGCTGTCAGACCCTCCCTTTATATTCTCCAGGAATTTTAAAAATCCCCTTCCTGTTTGCTCAGCCAGGTGTGAAGTGCTATCAGCTAATCTTTCCAGGTGACTATGTCTCCATGCGCCAAGCGATCCCCAGTATGGAGCAATGGCAAGTTGCTGGACCTCATCAGTATTTGGGGGCAGGAAGTTGTCCAGTCCCAGCTGAGCTCCCGCCATAGGAATTACAATATCTTAGGGCAGATATCAAGGGATATGATGAAAAGGAGCTATGACTGCGACACACTGCAGTGCAGGATTAAAGTGAAGGAGCTGCAGAGTGCCTACTGCAAAGCCCTCAAGGCAAATGGCTGCTCAGGTGCTCCTCCCATGACCTGCTGATTCTACAAAGAGTTGGATGTTTAACATGGGGGTGACCCCACCTCCACTCCAAGCACCACCATGGACACTTCAGAGTGGGAGAAAGAGGAGGAAAGCGGGAGTGAGGGTGCTGGGGTAGGGGGAGACACCTCGGAATTCCTGGAGGCATGCAGCCAGGAGCTCTTCTCAAGCCAGGAGGAAGCTAGCCAGTCACAGCGGCCAGTACTTGGTGGAGGACAAACAGAAGAGCAGGTTCCCGGTAAGCAACTTTTTTAGGGGAAGGAATTTTTTCAGTCCGGGCTCTTTGGGAGAGGAGGGTTAGGGCTGCGTGCATGCCTAGATACGGAATAGCACATTGATGAGGTCTATCACATTGCGGTAATTGGCCTTGGAAATCTCTTCAAAAATCTCATCCAGAATGTTGGCAATGCGCTTGCTCAGGTTTCTTGGGAGAGCCACCATGATCCTTGTCCCGTTAGGCTAATCTGTCTGTGCCACTGTGCTGTGAGGGGACCATTGCTGCACACAGGCAAGCTGCATATGGGCCAGGGTGGAAGCCGCATTGTAGTAGAAGACCCTCCCTTGCTTCTCAGGTCACCCTTAGCAGCAAGATATCTTCCAGGACAAACTCCTGTGGAAAATGTTGGGACAGTGTTCAGTGTAGGTGCCCCCTGCATCTGTTGGCTGTTCCCAAGGCACAGAAACCCAAAGGATAGTACATCTGTGAAAAAATCAGTCCCCCTTACTCACCATTTTGGGGCTCCCTTGGGTTATGTGTGCTCTCTTTGGGACAGGAAAATTATGCTATTGTGTGGACTGTGTGTGCCCTCCGTAAGTGCAGTGGAATCACTACTATGTATGGTATAAACGATGCTGCCTGTGTTAAGTGTTGCATTTTGCCTTTACAGATGCAACCTTGAGATCTCAACTGCCCGTTTTATCACTCTCTGAGAGACTGTAAAGACTCAGGAAGAGGTCGCGAAAAAACAAAGACATGCTGCAAGAAGTGATGCAGCAATCTCTGAAAGAGAATCAAAAAGCACAGAAGTCGAGGGAGAATGAAAGCAGGATCCGCCAGGAAAAAGCATCATGGAGCAGCAAGTGGACTCTATCCAGGAGCTCGTAGCCATGCAGGCAGAGCACTACCATGCCACACACACCCCCGCCAGCCTTTGTCCCAAAACTCTTTCTCTTGTACTCCATCTCACCTCCAACCCACTTTCCCCAACATCCTGGTTCTTACTGCCACCAGCTGCCTCCAACACCTGTAGCTTCACCACCCAGCCCTGAAAACTATGACCCTTACCCTCTGAACTCAACCCCCATCACTATGCAGTATAGCCCTCCTGAAGTGCAGCACTCATTCCACAGCACTCCAGACAGGACATACACAAATATGTGATTGCACTGTTCCCCCTCATACCCTTTTGCCCTTTGTGATTCCCAAGCAGTTGTGTTTCTTTTCAATAAATGAATTTTCTTTTCAATAAATGGATTTTTTGGCTTTAAAAACATTCTTTATTATTGCATAAAGTAAAAGATACCTTAGCCCAGGAAAGAAATAGCCACTGCAAGTCAGCTTAGCAAAAACAGATTCCTACTAACATTGGAACCACTGCACTTCACTTTGGTGCAGAGCACCAGACATTACTGCTGGTTTTCAGCCTCAGATTGCTCCCTCAAGGCATTCGTAATCCTTGCAGGCCGATGCTGGGCCCCTCTAAAACCCTGCTCTCTGGCTGTGCAAATTCAGCCTCCAGGTGTTGAACCTCCAAGTTCCATGCCTGAGTGAAGCCTTCATCCTTCCCTTCACAAATATTGTGGAGGGTACAGCACGCGGATATAACCACGAGGATGCTGTGTTCGGCCAAGGTCAGCTTCCCATACAGAGATCGCCAGCAGCCCTGTCATAAACAGATAGTTAAGGGTTAATGCCTCTTTTACCTGTAAAGGGTTAAGAAGTTCACCTAGCCTAGCTGACACCTGACCAGAGGAACCAATGGGGCAACAAGATGTTTCAAAAGGAAGGAGGGAAGTTTTCCTTTGTTTAGAGTCTCAGTTTCAACCGGAGTGAAAAAGATCAAAGAACCAGCCTCTTATCAGAGTAGTAAGTTTTAGAAAGGGATAAATAGGTTTATGTTTATTTTCTTTGTAACTTGTCTTGGTATCATTAAGGGAATTATCAAAATTGGGTATTTGGGTATTTTTTTTTTTGTAACTAAATTTTTGCCCAGGGGAACATCCTCTATGTTTTAAATCTGTTGTCTGTGAGAGTAGCTGGTATGCTAATCTCTCCCAGAGGGTTTTCTTTTACCTTTCTTTTCTTTAATTAAAAGCCTTTTTCTTAATACCTGAATTGATTTTTCCTTGTTTTTTAGATCCAAGGGGTTGGATCTGGATCCACCAGGAGTTGGTGGGAGAAAGGAGGGGGGATGGTTAATTTCTCCTTGTCTTAAGATCCAAGGGGTTTGGATCTGTGTTCACCAGGGAATTGGTGAAGTCCCTCAAGACTACCCAGGGAAAAAGATAGTACTTGGGGGTGGTGGTAGTGTTACCAGATATAAGCTAGTAATTAAGCTTAGAAGTGTCCATGCAGGTCCCCACATCTGTACCCTAAAGTTCAGAGTGGGCAAGGAACATTGACAGGCCCTTTAAACGGCCAAAAGCACACTGCACAGTCATTCAGCACTGGCTCAGCCTGTAGTTGAACCATTCCTTGCTTCTGCCAAGACTCCCTGTGTAGGGTTTCATGAGCCACGGCACTAACGGGTAAGCAGGGTCTCCAAGGATCACAATGGGCATTTCGACTCCCCTTACTGTGATTTTCTGCTCTGGGAAAAAAGTTCTGGCCTGCAGCTTCCTGAACAGGGCACTGTTCCGAAAGATGCATGCGTCATGCACCTCTCCAGGCCAGCCTGCGTTAATGTCAATGAAATGCCCATGGTGATCCACAAGCTCCTGGAGAACCATAGAGAAATACCCCTTCTGATTAACGTACTCAGAGGTTAGGTGGGGTGGTGCCAGAATAGGAATATGAGTCCCATCTATCCCCCCTTCCACAGTTAGGGAAACCCATTTTTGCAAAGCCATCCAAAATGTCCTACACGTTACCCAGAGTCACAGTTCTTTTGAGCAGGATGTGATTAATGGCCTTGCAAACTTACATCAACACGATTCCAACAGTCGACTTTCCCACTCCAAACTGGTTCGCAACCTATCGGTAGCTGTCTGGAGTTGCCAGCTTCCAGATTGTAATAGCCATGCGCTTCTCCACCGGCAAGGCAGCTCTCAGTCTCATGTCCTTGTGTCTCAGGGTGGGGGCGAGCTCCTCACACAGTCCCATGAAAGTGGCTTTTCTCATCCAAGAGTTCTGCAGCCACTGCTTGTCATCCCAGACTTGCATGAGGATGTAAGCCCAACACTCAGAGCTTGTTTCCTGAGCCCAAAAGCAGTGTTCCATGGTGTTGAGCATGTCCGTGAATGCTACAAGCAATTTCATGTTGTACGCTTTACATGACTCTCCATCATCGTCGGACTCCTCACTGTCACTTTGGATCTTAAGGAATAGCTTGACTGCCAAAAGTGACATGCTGGCAAGACTCGTCAGCATACTCCTGTCATAACCACAGAGTTAAGGGTTAATTCCTCTTTTACCTGTAAAGAGTTAAGATGTTCACCTAGCCTAGCTGACACCTGACCAGAGGAACCAATGGGGGAACAAGATGTTTCAAAAGGAAGGAGGGAAGTTTTCCTTTGTTTAGAGTTTCAGTTTCAGTTTCAGCCAAGGTGGAAAAGATCAAGGAACCAGCCTCTTATCAGAGTAGTAAGTTTTAGAAAAGAATAAATAGGTTTATGTTTATTTTCTTTTTGTAACTTGTCTTGGCATTAGGGGAATAATCAAATTGGATATTCTTGAGTGTACTAAGGTTTTGTCCAGGGGAACATCCTGTGTTTTGAATCTGTTGTCTGTGAGATCAGCTTGTATGCTATCTCCCAGAGGTCTTTTTTTTCTTTTACCTTTCTTTTCTTTAACTAAAAGCTTTCTTTTTTAAGAATCTTATTGATTTTTCCTTATTTTTAGATCCAAGGGGATTGGATCTGGACTCACCAGGGATTGGTGGTGGGGGGGAGGAGTAATTCTTCCTTGTGTTAAGATCCACGGAGTTTGGATCGGTGTTCACCAGGGGATTTGTGGAGGAATCTCTCAAGGCTACCCGGGGAGGGGAAGCTTTTTGGGGGGAAGACAGTTTTCCAAATGACTCAAATATTTGGATGGATATTGATCTAAGCTGGTAAGTAAGCTTAGGGCTTCTCATGCAGGTACCCACATCTATACTCTAAAGTTCAGAGTGGGGGTGTGACAACTCTTCAGCAGTTCGGGCTCCATTTCCCACAGACTGAAGTGGAACACAGGTCATGTGCGCAGAAACCGTTGAAAGATGGCATTGAAAGATGGCACCATATGTGGACGGAAACACAGGGATTGCTGGGATGCAAAGCAATGAAACACGGGACATTGGAATAGGACTCAGAATGCCCCGTACCCACACTCCCTTCCCACAACCCATGGCGCCACAATGGGAAGAGGTGCTCTGTGGGATAGCTGTGGGATAGCTGCCCGTAATGCACCGCTCCCAATGCCTCTGCAAGTGCCGCAAAAGTGCGCTGGCAGCTGTCAGTGTGGATAGACTGCAGCACTTTCCCTATTCAGCTGTACGAAGGCAGGTTTAACTCACAGTGCTGTACATCTGCAAGTGTAGTTATGGCTTAAATGTTATAATCTAGTCCTTCATATGTGAACACTACCAGATGGATTGAATACTGGCTAAATGGTCATGAGCAAAGAGTAAGGATATAGGGCAGTGTATTCAGTTTAGGTGAACTGTCTACTGGGAAACTATCGGGACATGTGTTAGGTCTAGTCTTATTTTATTCACATCTTCATACATGATATACATGAATCATGAATACAAAAAGAGGCAAAATTCATCAAATACATTATTTGGCCCATATTATTCACCCATTTCTACTCATCATTATGAGAAAGTTCCAAGACAGTTTTTAGTGACTCAGTTAGGTAGAGCTAAAAGCATACATTATTTTTGAAACTATCACTACTCATTGATTCTGTTTTCTGACATGAAGAGTATGGGCCAAATTCACTATTGACTTACACAATCTTAGGTTAATGGAGAGTCCCTGGTGCTGAAATTGAACTGGGATCCAGGTTACTGATAGGGTAACCAGATGTCTTGATTTTATAGGGACAGCCCCTATTTTGGGGTCTTTTTCTTATATAGGCTCCTATTACCCCCCATTCCCTGTCTCGATTTTTCACATTTGCTGTCTGGTCAACCTGAGGGGTTCTGGACCATCACTTGGAGCTGCAAGGACCCAGAACTTCTTCCAAAGTGGGTGATCCTGGTCAAAATATTGGCATGGAAAAGGTGGCCAGATGGTAGATTGATCAATCATGTCCCCCACTGGGAAGACTTCGCTGGTAGATTTGCTGTCATGCACTAGGTGGTCATTAAAGCTAACACTGGCAGAAACGCTTTGGGAGGCGGCGGGGCAAAGTAGCATAATGTACTTAGATGACACACAAAGTTTATTTTACACTTCCCTGCAACAACTCTGCTGAGTTTGGCTCTGCATATAATAGTTTGAGAAAATAATGACATATGAATTTTATGAAACCTCATTTCTTTCTGTGTCAGACATTTAACTTAAAGAGCTCTCCAAACAACTTAGAAATGCGTTGTGAGCACTTTCCAAGTCGCTATCTTAATCTTCCAGAAGAAATTCTCCAACTTTGCTACAAACTGTTTGAAGATATCTTTCCTTACTTATCTTGTACCTGTCAAAGTGTTCATGAACAATTTTCAATTGTTTCTAAAGCCTGTCAAATACATAATCAGATTTGAATCCTGCTGCTTCAGGTGATGTTTTGGCAAACTGTTCTATACAGTTAAAGGCTTTGTTTTTTTTCTGATTCTGACAGAATGAGCGGAAATGTCCAAAGATTTTTCTTACTACAAGCAATATATTTTCCCTGTGATAATTATTATGTAGTAAGTCACTGAAGAACACATTTAAGCAGAGCCTGGAGCATGTTAGGTACCTAGAGCTATAGCTGCCACCTGCAGTACTGATTAACCCAATACAGTACACAATCTCTCCTTCCATTAGTGCAGTGTTCAATTCAGTCTTTTTGAACAAATATCTGATTGGTACCATTAGCTACTAGTTGCTGGTTCCATACAACACTTATTACCAGATATGCTGAGAACTGCTTCCTGACAGTTGCTTACTGACTCCAGACCAGCTGATCCAACTCAACAGAGGATACATTCTGCAAAGGAGGAAGCAATTGCTTTTCTGGAATTGTAAAATATTGCAAGATTTAAAACACAGGACCTGATTCTCCTTTTCCTTACATTGAGGTTTATACCAGTATAACTTGATTGACTTCAAACACAAGGCAGTTACAGTCCTTTAAAGCCTCTATTGAGGAGTTTGATTCTCTCATAAAGATTGTTACAATGGTTATACGTAAAAGCTTTCTTTCTATCCTTAAAACAGAAAATAACAATGAAACAAATAATATCTCACAAAATGGCAAGTTTTTTTGATTGCGGTCACTCTACCTGTTCTCTACCTATTCACAAGTACCGGCCTATGTCTCTTATCTCCCAACACATGAAAAGTATGAACTCTTTCCACGATAATGTAGCAGTCTGCCACACAGCTCAGTTAACTTCAATAGGATTAGAATCTGACCCTGTTTTAGTTCCTCAATGACTTGATTTGAGCCTTTTGTCAAATGTATATGATATTATATATGGGCCTTCACAGCAAAGATCCTACACTGCTAAACCTGATGGAAACTCCTGGCTATATAAGCAGAAAAGGGGAAGCTTAAATGTGGCCAATTTCTCATTGAGACTGGGATTAACATAGTGATAATAACTAGGGAAAAATCCTGCCTCCACCTCTTCTGCAGTATATCTGGTGCTGCACAAGGAGGATGAGAGTAGCTTTTCAGGAGGCTGTAAAGAGTATCTGCACCTCCTGCATAGTGTGGGACCCAGTTCCTTAGAAGCATCCTGTTGTAGTATACAGTGTGGGGTTAGGCATGGTGAACCTCTGCTCATTCTCACTTGAGTTCTGCTCCAGCTTCCACTGAAGTCAATGGGAGTCTTTCCACTGACTTCAGCTGGAGCTTGGTCAGGTCCTTGAAGAAAGATCACAACGTCTGTGGAGGCAAAAACTTCTGAAAATTGACTCTGTGGCCATGTTTCTCAGGCTTAATCCTAGTTAGGTGATTTCCTCTTAATGGTGGGATTGTAGCAGCATCTATTAGTTTGCTTCTAAATGGAATCTCAGGAAAACTAGTGCCATTCAAAAAAGCCTTGATGCTCCTGTGAGAGAGCATTTGGCACATATAGACATCTTAACTGCTTGCCCAAAGCAACCAATCAGCAGTGTATAGTTCAGGATAATGGAGTAATTTCCAGATACCGGGATGGCACATTTCCAAATACAGGATGTAAATGTGTACTGGGGTTCTCCATTGTGCATGTGTACTTCACATTGATTGATATAGTAAAAGTGGCTGTACATCAAATGGCTTTTGAACAGGACATGGAGGAAGTATTAAGCCACTGACAGTAAAACATTCTGTACAAGATAGTTATGTCTGGTGTTTAAGCTTTGAAACAATTAACATAACATTAGCAAAGAGAAAGTTTTATGGGAAAATGGGAATCCTTTTTTCGATCCCAAATATAATGGTATTGATTAAAAATAAAGTCTTTCTATTATTTTAGATACTTGAACATTAAGTTAGGTACATTCTCTTTCCACTGTCTCTGTTCTTCCTTCTTCCTTGGCTAGCATATTAGTACTATTTATTTTTAGTTACGGTAAAACTGAGAGGCTTTCTCATCAAAATTGTACTTGTGTCAACTGCTTTTGAAGCAGTGGCTCCAGATGTCCCCACTTTCTCCTAGCTGGTCATCCTTCTGTTCATCTCAAATTAGACCAATGCATCAATTTAGCCTAAAATGAGTCAAGCAGCCCTTAAATTCCAGGACTTGAAGTCTTCCTTTTTCTCCCTGTCAGTTTCTTAGAGGCAACCTGGCATAGGACTGTTGCTCCTCTTATATCCCAGGACTTTCTGCCTCCTCATCGCTCTTTGTTCTCCTTCCTTTATAGCTGGGCTTGTTTCCCTTATTGGTCCCAGCTGTGGGTGCATAACTCCGTAATCGGCAGTTCTGAGGTTTGGTTAGTCTTATCGCCTGTAAGCGGGGAAAAGTCTCCTCTCCCTTCTGCCTATGCTCAGTATGGAGTTTGTAAACTCCATTACATATCTTCCCACTTACGGCTGAAGCCCAAACGTGGCTTGGCTCTTGACAGAAAATCAGCATTGCAATGCAAACTTCCTGCCCAGTGTTGTATCTGGAAGGCCCATGGTTGCAACTACAGATACCATCTCATCATCTGTGGGTTCATCTCTTTCATTGCATTCAGCTTAGAGCAAAGGGGCGTGATCAGTAACTAATCTGAATTCTTTCCCCAGGAGGTAGTACCATAGCCTTTCTATCACTTGGCAGGTGAATATTCCTTCTCTGTCACTAAATATACCCTCTCAAAAGGAAAAAGTTTCCAGCTAAGGTACACTATTGGGTGTTCTTCTCCATCCACCTCTTCAGAAAGGACTACCCTTGCCCCTACCTGCAATGCATCTATTTGCAATATGAATTCCTTTCCAAAGGAACAGTGCTGTCTCCAGAGTATGTCCTTGAGCTCTAGAAAGACCCTTTCACAAGTGGATGTCCATAAGACCCCTCTTCGGGAGGTATCTTTAGCTTGGTTAGTGGAGCTTCTATGGTGGTGAAAAGCAATATGAAAAGCCTATAGTAGCTGGCTAGACCTAAGAAGACCCAAACTTGCCATTTGGGGGAAGGAACTTTATATTCCTGTAAGGCAGGAACCTTATTCACCAAGGGGAGGACATGCACTCTCCCAACCATGTATGCCAGGTAGCAGGCTTCCTGTTTTCTTGTCTCATTGTTGGTGCAGTTAACTGTTAACCTTCTTTCCCTCAGTTGGAGAATGGCAGCTACTTTGTCCAGATGTGTATCCCAATCCCTGATATAAATGAATATGTTGTCCAAGTATGCCACTGCATATTGACTATGCTGTTGGAGTAAACGGTCCATGAAATACTGAAAAGTAATTGCTTCCCTGTGTGGCCCAAAGGGCATTGTGTTAAAATGAAATATGCCAAGCAGCACAGAATAAGAAGCCAACTTCTCCTAAGAGTCAGGAGTTAAGTGGATCTGCCAGTACTCCTTTGTCAAGTCCAGAATGGTGGTATACTGGGCTTCTTCCAACCAGTCTATGAGTTCATCCACCCATGACATAGGTTAGGCAAGAAATTTGAAACTGCTTTCACCTTTCTGAAGTCTATAGAGAAATGCAGTGAGCTGTCTGGATTTGGAACCAGTACAGTAGGCCTCCCTAGTCACTTTGAGATTCCTCTATTATCCTGAGTACTATTATGGTCTTGATACTTTCTTGACGGTCCCCCTCAATTTGTTGGGGATTGCTCAGAGCCTTTCCCATGTTTCTTTACCGGGTTCCATATGGATGTGATGGTTCTAAAAGAGTGTAATGGACCCTAATTAACATCACCATGTGCATGATCCTGGAATTTTCTCCATAAACATTTAGTTCTGAGTTCTATACTATGTGAAGCCACTGGAAATGCTGTCTTCACAATTCTCACTCCTTTAAAAATTCTACCAAAATTCACTTATTTACCAGACATATCAGCTCCCGTCTTCTGTGTGTACATAAAGCATTTACTCATATAGTAGTCAACCCAAAATTAGATTATAGCAATCCAGGATACACTTATAAAAGGAATCATCCTTTGATATCTCAGTCATGTCATCCCATCAAGATAAATAATCACAAATATACATACAACTAAAAGATTTCAGAAAATCCTTTGCATGCTTTTAATAGTACTTTTTGGACCAGATGCTGATTGCCTTTATGTTGCTTTCTCCCCAGTTGTCTCCAGCAGAGTAATACCTGATTTACACCAGAGCAGGTTAGATGAGAAATAGGCCTTGCATATATTTCCATTAAATACTTACAGTTTTCACACACGTGTATTCATACACAGTTTTTTTCTGGTTTGGGTTCGCTTGAGTTAACATCACCTGAATTTTGCTTTGTGTTTCTTGTTCAAATGACTCTCAACACTCAAAGTAACACTCAATCAAAGTTATAGAGTTTCACCTGGAAAAGTTCCAGAAGACCAAAAGAAAGCTAATGGGCCAACTTTTAAAAAGGAGTGACCCAGGTAATTATAGACCTTTGGCCTGACATTAATCCCTGGCAAGATAATGAAGTGACTGCTACAGGATTCAATGAATAAAGAATTAAAGGAGGTTAACGTAATTAATGCAAGTCAACATGGATTCATGGAAAATTGATCCTATCAAACTAACTTGATTTTTTTTGGTGAGATTAAAAGTTTTGCTGATAAAGGTAATAGTGTTGATGTAATACGCATAGACTTCTGTAAGGAGTTTGATTTGGTATCACATGACATTTTAATACAAGAAAAAGGTACAAAATGTATATGGCACACATTAAATGGTTAAAAAAATGGCTGATAGGACTCTAAAGGTAACTGTTAATAGGGAATAGTCATGAAGTGTGTTTGTTTCCAATGGAATCCCACAAATATCCATTCTTGGCCATAGGCTGTTTAATATTTTTTATCAATGATCTGGAAGAAAACATAA
Organism: Gopherus flavomarginatus; assembly: GCF_025201925.1. Lineage (NCBI taxonomy): Eukaryota > Metazoa > Chordata > Testudines > Testudinidae > Gopherus > Gopherus flavomarginatus. Next base: position 37,278,690 of record NC_066617.1, read on the forward strand.
AATTATCATTGATAAAGTTTGTAGATGACACAAAAATGGGGAAGTGGTAAATAATGAAGAGGACAGGTCACCAAGTTAGAGTGATCTGGATCACTTGGTAAACTGGGCTCAAGCAAACAATATGTCTTTCAGTATGGCTATATGTATACATCTAGGAACAAAGAACATAGGCCATATTTAAAAAATTGGGAACTCTATCCTGGAAATCAGTGACTGAAAAAGATTTAGAGGGGTCACAGTGGATAGTCAGATGAACATGAGCTCCCAGTGTGACGCTATGGCTTAAACTGCTAATGTGATCCTGGGATGTATAAACAGGAGAATTTCAAACAGGAGATTATGTTACCTCAGTATTTGTCTTTGATGTGATCACTGCTGTAATACTGTGTCCCGTTCTGATGTCCACAAATTAAGAAGGATGTTGATATATTGGAGAGGGTTCAGAGAGGAGCCATGATAATGATTAAAGGACTAGAAAACCTGTCTTATAGTGATAGACTTAAAGAGCTCACTCTATTTAGCTTAACAAAGAGATGGTTAAGAGGTGACTTGATTACAGTCTATAAGTACTTACAAGAGGAACAAATATTTAATAATGAGGTTTTCAATCTATCGGTGAAAGGTATAGCACAATCCAATGGCCATAAATTGAAGCTAGACAGGTTAAAGCTGGAAATATGGTGCAAATTTTTAATGATGAAAGTAATTAACCAGGTAACAAGGTTTGTGGTGGATTCTCCTTCACCGGCAATTTTTAAATCAAAATTTGATTTTGTCTAAAAGCTATGCTCTAGGAATTATTTTGGAGAAGTTCTCTGGCCTGTCTTATGCAGGAGGTCAGACTAGATGATCACAGTGTTCCTTCTGGCCTGGGAATCTATGAATGTATGAATCTGATTTCTGCTGAAGTCATGTGAAAACAATGGCTCCCCATGGCTTTAATGTAAACCCATAAATTGGCAAGGATTAGCTCAAAACTGGTTCAAAAGCTTTGCAAACTTTACATGGAACCTGTTATGAGTTTTACATTTGTAGCTGAAGATGAATTAACTGAGTTTCACAAGACTTTGAATTTCATAACATCTTTTCACCCTCTGTTTGATAATACAGAATTCCCACTGCAGGTCTAAAGAAATGAGAAAGCTGAATGAGAAAACATTACATTATTAATCAGTGTTGCACCAGAGCCTCAGTTGTGGCTGACTTCATCCCCTTTGTATCATGTGAGTATCACAAAGAGGATGAAGAACTCCCCTAAGTGGCCAGCGATGGATTCTCTGGGCAGAGAGGAATCCCTGGGTCACATAAATGTCTCTACACCACCCACTTCCGGCCTAGGTGTAGGGGACCTGCCAGCTGTAAGAGAAAATGGCAGAGGGAGAGTCAGAGCTCATTGTGCTCCACTGATTCTGAGCTGCTGGCATGACCTCCTAAGATTGTTGCAGTCACTGAAATTTAGAGCAGCCCTGAGCATACCCTAGCCTTGGATGTATCCCACAGTTCCCTCAAGGACTGGAGGACCCTAAAAGTGACAGAAAGCCACTTATGTCCATCTATGCTGAGTAGAACTCAGGCAAATGTGAGTATCTAGCTCATTATTTTTAGACTGAGGCATGAGTATGTGTCTGTGTGTAACTTACTACAGTGTTCCACAGCTACAGCACCTAGGCAACTTTTACAGCTCTCACATGTTAGAGTTAATGTTAATAGAAGACTGAGAATGGATGACATGTTTTTAAAACATTAATGTAGTTCTATTTTATTTTTTAAGGGGAAAAAATCCTCAGAACCAACTTCCATTAAATTCACACTTTCCATAAAATCAAGGTCCCATATGGTCAGATCTATTCTATTTTAGCTCTGTTTTTTCTTGTAATCAGTAAAATCATACTATATATTTGATTATTGAATCATATTTGTATCTTGATTGGATAAAGTATATAAGCAGTGCAATTATCATTCATAAAAGCCCATTTAACCAGGACAATTACTGGTCTCTCTGCATCTTGGCTACCAATTTATTGTCTCCACCGGATCACAATCTGTGCTGATATCAAAGTCATAGCAATGAGTCCTGCTCAATGAAGCTATAGTCAAGTATCTCCTTTTAAAAAAAAATTAATTTGGAAAATTTCCCAGATTCTATCCCTATCCCTCCAATTTATAGCTCAGAAGATTATACAGATCAAGGAAGTGGAAAAGAAAATTATAAACCTATAAAAAAAAACTATTTTACTGTCTACAGCCCTGGTCCAGAGCTTTGTTAGTGCAGCTTAGAAGTCAGTTGCAGAAGGGAGGTTGTATCCATCTTTGTATCACACTGATCCATATACAAGATCAGTCCCAGGGATAAATTAGAGCTGTCTAAGAGCAGCTCTGTGGTATGCCAGCTGTTCATTACCTCATGAGTCCATTTCATCAGCCAATGTTAATTGAGGCTTCAGGATGTTAGTCATGTTCCTTTTTGCTTAGCAACCCCTGCCTGACATCCGTGAGAGAATGGCATAGAATTCCCATGGGCAAGCAGAATTCTTGGTAGCCACTGATCCAGCTCTCATCTGGCTCACTCTTGTAACAACTCACATGGAAAATGGAGGGAGAAGTGTGGCTGGGAGGAGGCACCAGGAATTCAGTCTGTGTGAAGATGACTAACAATATTAAGCTGCCGTTGGAGCAGATTTTTTTTAAATACTGTCAAACCCTTTGTTTACTAACTACTTGGTGACGGAGGAGTTCATAAGTTCCAAACATTCATGAAATTAAACATCTCAACATTACAGAAGGTATGGTGGATAAGTTGCAGTACGGTGCACTGCAACACATGTTGTCCTTCAGGCTGCTGCAAAGTGATTTCCAGTGCACTAAAGACAGTGGCATGTGAAGGGATGTTAACTTGTTCTTCATCAAAATCACTTTCTATTTTGTTTTGTTTTGTTTTGTTTTCCTATTGGGAAAAATGTTTCATATAACTGTTTTTTGTTTTTTTGTCGTAAGAGAGGTGCTCTTTAAACCAAGGTTCTACTTTGCTTTAATAAAGAGCCAGTGTAGTTTACTAAGAATGGAGTCCTCACATGTTATTACCCAGTACATGACACATGAAACAACTCTATATAATAGATCTAAAATTATCAGAAACATCTAAGTTCCATTTTAGAAAGTGCATTGGTCATTTGGGAACCTCACCATCACTGATTTGCAATGAGTTTAGCTCCTAAGTGACTTTGGTCCATTTCAAATACCACCTATAACCTTTTTTTAACCCACATACTTTATACTACAGCATTTGACTTTGTTTGACCCAAAGAGAGGGAACAAAGTAGTGGAGAGGAAACATATTTTAGTTGAAATAGTCTGTGTTTCTGCATACATGCAGAGGGCAGCAGTGAGCAACTCACATAAAAGGGCCCAGAAACGTCCAGAATAGGATGTGGCAGTTACTAGACATGCTCAATAGCTGTTTCTGAATCTCTGTGGGAAGTTTTCATCAAGAGCAATGCAGCTGGCAGATCTCACCCAGTCATTTCTCTGGCAGCTGAACCAATCACAGCAGAAAGGAAGGAAAGTTTGTAAATGTATTCGTTAAAGAAAGCCCTGTGCAGTCAGAGGCTGATCCATGTGGGACCTGTGTCTGCTGTGAAGGCTGGTTGCTAATACCTGAACCACTTTAAATACAGGCTACAGATTTCTGTTTCACCAGTGACTGAGAGGACCAGTCAGCTGTTCCAAAGGGTAGAATGCTGCCAGCTGTGGAGGTTCCCCAGAATGTTTGTTTGCTGACAGGGTTCTGAACTGTTTGAAAGGACTGAAATGCTGACATTTTTCTCAAGCTCTGAAGAGTCCAGATGACACACACTACTATGGCCACTACTATGAGAAATTATCTGTGAGAGAAGATCAGAGAGGAAAGTCTTTATATGTGTGCTAAAGTACAGAAATGTATGTATGTTATGTTGGAAGCTTACGTTTGCATATATGTAATAGCAATGAAGAGGATAAGTCTATGAGGAGCACCAGTGGATTCACTGCTTAAAACATTTGTTTAAAATCTATTCATACTATTTCAAATACTATGTACAGTGTTTTCTTCTGTGCATTAAATGCTTCTTTTACTAAGAAACTGTTAGGTACTCTCTCTAAAGCTGATCAGGACTATTCACATCTGTTTAGCATACAGTAGCCCTGAAGTTTAACTCTGTGCCATTCTTTCTTAAAAATCCTGAAAAGAGAGACCATCTGGCCTGTGCTTCAGAAAAATTTAAGATGCAAGAAGGGGAATAGAACAGAGTTACACATGCTATTGCCTTAGCATTTTCCTATTCCATTACACATGCTTTACTCTAGATGTAATATTTTGACATCTACTGATTTAATATAAACAATTCCTTTGGAAAATATTTTGATTCCCGTGATTTAATTGTTTATTCTGAGTTATATTTGTCTTCACTTTCTGTTTTAATTTTTTATTTTGTCAGATTTTGAGAGACTCTCACTTTGCTTGTTATTTAATTTTTAGTCCCTGTCTTCTGTTCATCGTTATGTTTATTTCTTCTTCTTCTTTAATTTAGGCTCCTGATATTTTTGAAAGGCACAATAACTGTTGTCCATTGGGTTATCCCTAGAGCTGTGATAAAAATCTGCCTGCTAAGCAAGCTGTTGTTTTAAATCCCTCAAAGCTCTAAATGTAGGGAGATCTTAATTAAAGTCAATGGAGAAATAGCTGAGAAAGAAATTAAGCACTAAAAGGCTATATTATGCTATCGGTTTAGTCAAGCACATCTCTTATAGACACACAGGACATAATATGTTTCCCTCAGTGAACATGTGACATACAGGTTGTTCATGAAAGTGACACATCATTAAAAATCATGACTACTTTGAGGGTCTTACGAAGTTTAGGACTGTGAGATATACAACAAGGGAATCACATTGAAATAACAATGAAATAACATTACAGGAATAACTTGAGAGATTTGTATATTGCAAGAGATGGAGCTGGGGAACTGTGGCAGATCTGAGATCTTCAAAAGACTATTATATTGAGATGTGCCAGATGCAGTAGGCACAGGGATTGTTGATAGACATGTATCTATAAATGTTGGTGAGGTAAAGACTATCTATCTACCTATCTATCTATCTATGTTTGTGAGGTAGGGATTGTATTCTTGCTCCATGGGTGAGGGTTACCACTTTCTCCCCAGGAACTAAAAACAGTGTGTTGGGGGTACTTACTACAAATACTACTACCATCCCAAGGGCTGAGTTACATATACTGGTTCAGATCTGGATCAACAGCTACAACAGACAAAAAAAAAGGCATTTGATATAAAGGGTCAGCCTGAATTTGCTAAGAGACCCTCATTTTGATCCTGAAACTGACATGACACTATAACCAAAAGGGCAAAACCTGTGGAACGGGTTTGAAAAACTGGAAACCTGCCTTCCACATGGAAGATGAGTGATATCTGGTAATCTTAGCATGCATATAGACTGTTTATTGCAGGGCCGCCCAGAGGATTCCGGGGGCCTGGGGCCATCGGCGGCAGGCGGCTCCAGTGGACCTCCCGCAGGCGGGACCAGCTGACCCTCCGCAGCCTTGCCTGCGGCAGGTCCACCGGAGCCGTGGGACCGGCAAGCAGCGGGGGGCCCCCCGCGCAGCGAAATGTCTAGAGCCGGCCCTGTTCGGCGGCGGGGGGGCCCTTCCGTTCTGGGACCCGCCGCTGAAGTGCCCCGAAGACCCGCGGCGGGGGCCCCCACCGGCAAATTACCGCCGAAGCAGGACCCGCCGCCGAAGTGCAGCCCGCTCGTCGGCGGTAATTCGGTGGCCGGGGGGGGTCCCTGAACGGAAGGGCCCCCCGCCGCGAATTACCGCCCAAGACCGAGTTGCACTTCGGCGGCAGGTCCCGCTTCGGCGGTAATGCGATGGCGGGGGGTCCTTCCTCCCCAGAACTGAAGGACTCCCCCGCCAGCGAAGACCGGGAGCGGAAGACGCTCCGGAGCCCGGCCCCGCAAGAGTTTTCTGGGGTCCCCGAGCGAGTGAAGGGCCCCGCTCCAGGGGCCCCGAAAAACTCTCGTGGGGGCCCCTGCGGAGCCCGGGGCCTGGGGCAAATTGCCCCTCTTGCCCCCACCCCCCGGGCGGCCCTGGTTTATTGTTTTTTTTTCATGTTTTCTCTGTAAAGCTTTTGTTGTGAATAAATGTACTGTGCTTTGTGACAGCCAGCTGATCATTGTTCCTTGAGATACAGTGAACTGCAGGTGCTGGACTAAGATCAGACCTGCTGGGGTAGTCACAGTGAATTGCAGGGAGACTAAATTTGGACTGGAGGTAGATGATCTGGGTCCCTGCCCATAGACGCTGGGGGTACTGAGATCTAAAGGGGCACCTTTTAACCCCAGAACTGTAACAGGAGCATACATTAGATATAGTCAGTTTTAAATGCATGAGGTTATGTTTTCATAGTGAATATTGCCATTTGAAATGCAGACTTACATCTGTGTAACAAGATGTTTCATTTCTTTGGTTAGTAAATATTCAGTGGAACTTGCTGACACTCAACATTTCAGAAAATCAGGCCTTCCATCTCTCATGGGCATTGAGATATTGCTATATCCAAAATATGTGAACATTTTGGAAAATGTAGCCTTTTCTTTGGAGTTTCTCAGGTTCCTCATCTGAAATATAAGTGTGATGCTACTTTAGTGACAGGATGTTCTGAGGACTAATTAGACAATACTTGTACACATCTGTGAAGATATAAAGCAGTATAATTGTAAGTGTTACTGCAATTAGTAGCTGCTGGGTGGACTTTTCAGAAGTGCCTAAATGACTTAGGAGCACAAGCTCCATTGATTTTCAATGAGATTTATGTTTCACCCTAAATCATATAGGTGCTTTGGAAAATCCCACCCATAGACTATGGACATGTGACATTGTGGGCAGTGTCATTTGAATGTTTCAGAGAGGTGTGTTTGTGATGGAATCCCTGGACTAGCATGATAAGAATATCTGCTTAGTACATCACCCACTCTGTTGACCCCTATGGTTGTGTTTCTGTTGCCTTGGAACTATTCAACTTTATGCATCATTAAATCTCAGATATCTGTCAAGAACATTTTGGGTGATATTTATGGACAGATCATCAGACTCGACATAGTGCTCTTCCACTACTCTGGCAATACAAACAGGCCGTAAAGCTGTCCTAACTGGCAATTTATGATTCCTGCAGTGTAGAGGAATTCTGCAGGATTCCCTGGCATAGGGAGCATTTTGGAGGCATGTCCAAGTACAGGAATGTGGTCAGAACTCTGTTGTGCTTTAGAAATTCCCAGCTGATAACACAGTCCTCACAGGACTGTTATTGGCTTGTGTAAATTAGGGTAGATTTGTGCATAGGGCTAAATTGTTCTCAAATAGCTGAAGGTGTTAAGGTGAGAAAAAGTGGTATTTGAATCTCGAGTCCTATGTTGAGTACAGTTCAGCCAGACCCAAGATTTGGGCCCTTTATATTTACTGCCACTATCAGTGGGCCTTGTTATATTGCAAAGGACAATGTATTAAGATGTGTATAGTATTCCTGACTTAATGGAATACTGTGAAAATGTGCAGCTGCCAAGATGATACATTTCCTTTGTAACTGGAAATGACTTGACTTTACTGGAGCGACTTTACTTTCAGGGAATGAAGCATGATCACAAATACTTTCATTTTATACAAACCAATTTCTTAAAAGGAAGAGCTATGCCAATTTAATCTGTGATATCTAACATTACCGAAGCAGATACTTTTAAAATGGTCAGACTTAAATGGCAAACATTTGCACATAGTTGGATACCTATCTCCAATGTGGATCTCCTATTTGTGCATTTATAAACTTTGGTTCCAACTTTGGCTAAGGTGGCTGTTCTTTTCAATATCAAAACTGCCTATGGCACAACAATTTGTTTTTCTAAGCTAAGCTATCTTCTATGTGAACTATTTAAAGGGGGCTAGACTGTTTTTCATTCCAAGGGTGGTCAGAATTGAATTGCATTGCTGGTCAAAGTTCTTAAGGACAATTTAATTTAAATATAAGTGCAAAAGGATTCCAGTTCAATGTTTTTATAATATAAGGCATAAGACAGTATAGCCACCAGGCTACATAGTATTATTTTCTATGGCAAATGATATCTAAATGTTCACCCTCTAAGGCTATCCATGTTGCTTATTGCAGATCTAGAGATCTGCGATTCAGACTAGCCCAAAATGTAATAATACAACAGTCTGAATTTTAAAAGTGTGTTCTTGCTAAGAAGCAACACACTACATTTCCTGAGTGCTTTGATTCTTTGACACTAAGAGTTTATGGAGCATGATGAGGAACAAGATTGTTCTTATTTTGCATATGCCAAAGTCCATAAATGAATACTTCTGAATCACTGAATAGGTATGTCCAAATGCCAACAAATGGTGGTTTGTAATATTAGGGCAACAGGACACTATCAATTTTGACCCTGTTTGCGTAGCACTGTTAGTGATTCCATTGTAATTTGCCTTCTAGCCAGTGCAGGGCATCAAACTAAAATATTTTCTTGTAACAGTTCATTGGCCTCATTGTAACATGCTTAATGAGCACTATATTTCCTTAAAGACTTCTGTGTGATGGCTTGCAGGGACTTGAACAGCACTGGTGATGCTTGACAACATGCTTATTCCTTCTAGAATATCTTACATGACATACATGTTTTGCCTTCTGAGAACTATCCATCCCCCTTTGCCTTTATGCACCCTAGAGACCTTGCAGACTAGATGGTACATTAAGAAGAAAGATGAGTTGTTGGAAGTTCAGCAATGGGGGCATATTCCTGGTGTCTAATGATAAAACATTTCTTTACCTAATTGACTTGATTTAGGGATATTTGCAATATCTGTAAGCTCTGGTGCAGGGCACTGTCATGGAAAATATGAGCTCATTCACAATCCCAACATTACCTTGACATATCAATCAAGGTGTGTGGCTGACGGTGACATTTTGCAGCTGGAAAACCTGTGTTTGAACACTGCATGACTCATGGAAATTTTTCTATTTCAGGGGCCCTTGTTTGGAGCTTGCTTTCCTTAGCAATTCAGACGCTCAGACTAATGGCCAGGCTCTGTTATTTTTTCAGCATCAGACAGCTGACTTCTTCTGTTCTTTACATTTCCAAATTGAAGCGCCCTGATGTGACAACTGGCATTATAGAACTCGATAAAATATATGGGGGAAACCATCCAACCATTGACTTCATCAGTAGTTATTTGGGCCAGACTCTCACTTGGTTTAAATCAGTGAAGTTCCATGGAGTTATGCAGATTTAGAACAGTTGAGACCTCTGGACCAATAGCTCTCAGGCACACTACAATATTTTATTTATTTATTCTTTCTTCAGTGTTCAGCATTTTAACTATACAACTACCATTATAGGATTAATATGGTTAAAAATCTGCATAGTATATGTCTTATACATATATATAGTTTTTTGATTCTTGGTAGGCTACTGAAGTGAGGTACAGTTATAAATTCAGGTAAAAGGTAAAGTACAGACAGAAAGAAAAAAATGACTCATTACTTAAATTCAGTTTATTTTTTATTTTTTTTTATATTCTCACTGAACTGCTACAGGTCCAAAAACCCTGCATGAATTAATAAAGACATTTCCAGCTGAAAAAAGACATAAGCTGTTTAATCATTTTGGCTATGAGCCACTCTCATATGATGTAGGATAACTGCATTATTTTGCTCCATTACTCAACAGAATAGTTGTGGCTGATCTGATGAAATGACAACCATTTCTAAACAATAAGAAGGTATACGGAACAATGTAAATTTGGCTAATCACTGAGATCAAAAGAAGTACTAGTTTGACAGTTGTGTTTTCATTAAACTGAAAAAAAACATTTTAAGTAAAAACAAAACAAATATTTTCAAATTTTACACAGAAAAAATGATTTTTTACATCAGAATTAAAATTTCTCATGAAGAAATATCAGTTTCAACTAAACTATTTTTTGCCTATGAAGAATATTTTCCTCCCAAAAATTTCAATCAATTCTGAACTCCATCACCTTGATTTCAAGATTTATTGGTTCCCCCCACATTTTTAATATTTTCCTTTTGCTGTTAAGGTTTTGGTATCTGTATTTCTCAAGTCTTCCCCACAGGTTTCCCCTCTCTGTTTCATACTCCTGTGTTTTCCTCCAATTCATATATTGTTCTTCCTTTGTTATCACTCTTATTTTCTGACTGATTCAGAATTATTACTAGTTTTGGATTCATTTTCATTGCAAAGGAGAAGTAAGGGGAATATTTAGGTCACCACATAAAATCATTTCCATGAACCTGCTCCAACACCTATTGAATCCAATTGGAGTCTTAATTAACTGCAAGGTGCATTGGATCAGGCCCCATGTGAGTAGTGACTACCCATCATTATGATGAATGGTTGGTGGTATCAGTCTAGTTCCTACTAAACAGGCATTTATTATATTACTTCAAACAGCATTAAACGTACCAGCACAAATACATAAAAATTAGAGCTCTGGGACATTGCCCATTTCTCAGTCAGGGTGAAATTAAGTGAGGGTTAATTTGTGCATGAGGTGAATTTCACCATCTATGCACAAGACACCACTGACTTCTTGAGGAAACTACAATCCATCAGTGATCTTCCAGAAAACACCATCCTGGCCACTATGGATGGAAAAGCCCTCTATGCCAACATTCTATGCAAAGATGGACTACCAGCTATCAGAAACAGTATCCCCAATAATGTCACGGCAAACCTGGTGGCTGAACTTTGTGACTTTGTCCTCACCCACAACTATTTCACATTTGGGGACAATATATACCTTCAAGTCAGCGGCACTGCTATGGGTACCTGCATGGCCCCACAGTATGCCAACATTTTTATGGCTGACTTAGAACAATGCTTCCTTAACTCTAGTTCCCCAACGCCCCTACTCTACTTGCGCTACATTGATGACATCTTCATCATCTGGACCCATGGAAAAGAAGCCCTTGAGGAATTCCACCATGATTTCAACAATTTCCACCCCACCATCAACCTCAGCCTGGACCAATCCACACAAGTGGTCCATTTCCTGGACACTACTGTGCTAATAAGCTATGGTCACATAACCACCACCCTATACCAGAAACCTACTGACTGCTATACTTACCTACATGCCTCCAGCTTCCATCCAGGACACACCACACAAACTATTGTCTATAGCCAAGCTCTAAGATACAGCCACATTTGCTCCAATCCCTCAGACAGAGACAAACATCTACAAGATCTCTGTCAAGCAGTCTTAAAACTACAGTACCCACCGGCTGAAGTGAAAAAACAGATTGACAGAGCCAGAAGAGTTCCCAGAAGTCACCTACTACAGGACAGGCCTAACAAGGAAAGTAACAGAATGCCACTAGCCGTCACCTTAAGCTGCCAAATAAAACCTCTCCCGCACCTCATCAAAGATCTACAACCTATCCTGAAAGACAATCCCTCATTGTCACAGATCTTGGGAGAAAGACCAGTCCTTCTTTACAGACAGCTCCCCAACCTGAAGAAAATACTCACCAGCAACCACACACCACACAACAAAAACACTAACCCGATAACCTATCCTTGCAACAAAGCCCGATGCCAACTCTGTCTACATATCTATTCAAATGACACCATCATAGGACCTAATCACATCAGCCATGCCATCAGGGGCTCATTCACCTGCACATCTACCCATGTGATATATGCCATCATGTGCCAGCAATGCCCTCTGCCATGTACATTTGCCAAACCAGACAGTCTCTATGCAAAAGAATAAATGGACACAAATGTGACATCAGGAATCATAACATTCAAAAACCAGTAGGAGAAGATTTCAATCTCTTTGGTCACTCAGTGACAGACTTAAAAGGTGGCAATTTTGCAACAGAAAGGCTTCAAAAACAGACTTCTATGAGAAACTGCTGAACTAGAATTAATTTGCAAACTAGATACCATAACTTGGGCTTGAATAGAGACTGGGAGTGGCTGGGTTATTACACAAATGGAATCTATTTCCCCATGTTAAGTATCCTCACACCTTCTTGTCAATTGTCTGGAATGGGCTATCTTGATTATCATACTAAAGTTTTTTTTTCTTCTGCTCATCTTAATTAATTAGCCTCTTGGAATTGGTATGGCAACTTCCACCTTTTCATGTTCTCTGTATATGTATATATATATCTTCTTACAATATGTTCCATTCTATGCATCTGATGAAGTGAGCTGTAGCCCACGAAAGTTTATGCTCAAATAAATTGGTTAGTCTCTAAGGTGCCACAAGTAATCCTGTTCTTTTAGCGGATACAGCCTACCACGGCTGCTACTCTGAAACTTGTCACCATCTATACAATTTCACATGTTAATAGAAGGGTTGGATGAAACCCAGGACAAATATGTGAGAAATATATTAAATTAATATAATCAACTTCTATAAAAAATCCAGAAAACAAGTGAAAAATTTTCTCAATAATTTTCCCAATAATATTTTCAACTAACATCGTTGTATCACCTCCGGTGAACAGCAATTCTTGTCTGTAAAATTGGATGCAAGGTGACTTTTTTTTTTCATTTGCAACAACAAAAACAACATCTTTTGAAAACTTGTAGGGCTTTTTGCTTTTGTTTTTTGGGGAAAAGATTTCCATTTTCATGGATTTAGGAAACTTGTTTTAGCAATGTCCCCTGATCCCCATCCCTTTCTCTTGTCTGTCAATTTTCTCTGTTGTCTTTGTTCACCTTTCTGTCTCTACTGCACTGCACTCTTTTGCCAACCTTCATTTTTATCTCGATACTTATATCATCAAGAAATACTGGATAAAGTTGGAGTCTGAAGATGGGTTCTTTCTATACAGTTCTACAATAGGGTTCCAAGATCCCATTGCAAAAGAATAGAAGCCACAAGTGGTGTGTAGATTAGGCCTTATATAGCAGGAACTGGTAGCTATAAGGAGTGTGGTGAAGAAGCTACTCTGGATGTGGAACAATTTCTAAAGTGCAGCATATGAACAAATTGGTCTTAATTTTCTACTGGATTACCTGAATCTCTTGATGTTCTAAACTCTTGAAGAGCTAGTGGGTAGCCTTTCAATATTATCTTAACACGCACGTTAGTATAACACTTTTGGAAATGATACTCAGTTTCAAGCCACAGGCATTACTTCAGGACTGCACATGCAGCTCTGTCTACTACAGGTTTGATCAGCAGCAATCTGTTTGCCACTTGCCTTTGCTGTCAGACAGATTAATGCAGTTCACAGGACCAGCCACTTCACCATGTGATGCATGGTAGGCAACACGGGGTGGTTAGCTATTAGGCTGGTAATAGGTGAGCCACTGCCCCATAAGGATAAAGAAGAAAGTATGACTGGAATTCCCTTTCCCTTCCACCAACTGGGAGGACAAAGGAGAAAATTGCCAGCCTAAAAAATATTCAGAAAATGTCACAAAATCACAGAGCACTGTCAGACACTGCCTTGCAATTTTCCCTAAGTATGGCATATAAATATGTGGAGCCATTGAGTCACAAATGATATTGAATCACAGTGATTGACATATTATTATGAAACTGAGTATTTGGTGGGTCTGTCCCACTTTTCTTCATTAACAAACGGGCTCTCCTCCTTCAGGAAGACTATCATTGTCCTTCTGTAAATCTGTTTAAGTTACTAGGTTTCTGTTGTTCTACAGATATTTTTGGAAGCATGAGAGACTCTGAAAGAAGGAGGAGGAGGACATGGAGCAATAATTGGCTCATAAAACAAATTCACAAGCACAAATAATTAAATGTCATTATTTGACAAATTCAAATTATGTGAACCCCCAATATCACTTTTAAGTAGTTTATTTCTATCTCATTTGACTTTGGTTCATAGAAGTCAGAGACTTCATAGGTCACCTAGTCCATTTCTCAGTAAGCTACCTATGATTAAAAACTCTAGAGTGATAGAATTTTTTTTTAATAAAGAATCAATTTAGGCAGTCAACAGGTTCTCTCAGACTCATCTGGCTCTAATAAAAGAAATACTGTCTAGAAAGAACTCATATATTAAATAAAAATTCCTCATATTTATCTTATACCTTAAATAATTACAGCAGAAAGATATTTAACACCTAAGTAACTTTCCACTCTGCTGTTTGATTATTTTTGGCATTCCATTTGAACAACAAAATTGTGGTATCTGTTTTCTTTCTTATATGCAAGTGGTAGATTTTGTTGAAGTCTACTCTTTACTAAAGCCCTCACTTTTGCAGAATAAGACCCTAATCCTGCTTCCATGGAAGTCTACGGAAGCTTTGTCGTTGATTGTAATGGGAACAGCATTGGGCCCTAAAGCATAGCTGAAGCTGACCTGGTGAATCTAACAAACTGAGTGAACAATGAGTAGAATGGTTTCTGGATTTGAAAAGAGTGTAAACATTTCACACAGCTGTAGTATAAGCTTCTTTGAGAGATTTGTGATGTCTTTGAATTATCGGTTTACTATGACACACAGATGTGACAGGCTTTGGAGGTAGGTAAACAGACACAATCTCTTGGGGTGCCAGTAAAACTGACAGAATTTATGAGATGCTACATCCTTCTTCTCCCACTTCCAGACTTTGATTAAAAATTGAAAGATATTTTCAAAGATTCTAGTCAAAACTCTCAGAACTAGGGTTACAAAAGAACTATAATTTCAAAACAATGTTTTCTTTTGATCTCTGAGCTTGTTTTCCTTTTGTTAATTTGTATTTTCTCTGACTAAGTGTTACTTTGAATTCTAAAGTTTAGATTTCAAACTTTCCAATATCAAAATCAGAACCAGTTCTCAATCCCAAATAAACCATGGGCTTTGATATTATTTGAAGGCAACGCAAAGAGTACAGTTTTGAAGCAAGTCGTATCGTCACATTCCAGAATGTCATTTTTTCTATTTTAATAATTTGCAGGAGTTTCATATCAAAGACAGCTTATAGAAAAAAAGAGGAATATGGAAGACGAACAAACAAAATCCAGTCTAAATATCAAATAATTAAAAAAAAATTACTTAAAACAAATTACCTGTTTAGTTAAAGGGTATAAGGCAGATTTCCTTCCAATGAGCCATGCATACAAAGTTAGTCTCAGAATTAAATAGGGCATTTAATAAAGTTTGTAAGATGAAGGGAAATAAGGCATGTACTCCAAACAGAGGCCAGTAAAACCAAGTTAATACCTGAGGGGGAAATATAGGGGAAAAGCCACATCAAACAGAAAAGTAGTTTGAGTTCTCTTCTGCTTTTGACTACAATATTAATTGAACTGGAATTCAACCCCATTCTCTGGTCTGCACACCAGAGACATGGGTGCTGGAAATCAGACTTTTCCTGGAACAATGCACCCACAGGATGATGTTTGCATTATGATGTCATAGAATAGCATTGGGTCAAGTGATGAAAACAGCTCAATTTCTTTGTCTGCTGAACTGAATTGATGATATTTGGGTGTAGTGTGGCGCAGTCAGCTGATTCACCCAAACCATTTCTCCAGCATTAGTACAGAGCTAGCATTTTAGATAAAGATGTTCAGTTGCTCATTATGGGAAGTTATCAGGAAATGAGAGTGATCAGCCTGAATTGTGTAAATCAACACAGATCCATTGAAGGTTACACTTGCTGAGGGTTGCCCCTATGCATTCCTATATGATCAGCCAATGCTTAGTGGATGGAACTCTAATTATTATGCATATTTAATGAAGAAGACATTTTTAGCTTGATCAGAAGTGCATTTTCTCATATCCTTCCTTTCACCTTTTCTTACTATTATAGATAACTGTTCTCAGCCATAAAGACAAGTAGCTAATTTTGGCTGAGTTTACATAGATGAACTAGGGGACAGAGAACAACTGTGTCCTGAATCATCTGTGATGCAGACAAGCACTATGTGGCTGCACAATCTGGGGAAAAATGGAGGTTGGAATGATAGCCACTGGCAGCATCTACTGTTCCAGGGTGTGTATACATGACATAAGGTGTGATCCTGGTCATCTCTCCTGTGCCCCAGCCTATGCCAATGATGGGGGAGTGCCAGCTACACCTTTATAAAGGTGTGGCATATCCATGGCCAACTGCCTTCACCCTCACACCCTTGCAAACTTTTCTGCAGCTGTAGTGCCTCCTGTCAGCCACCAACTGTGTTCTACTGGCTTGCAGGAGCACAAAATGGCCCAAGGAATATAAATGAATTTGAACTAGAAAGGCATCTAGGGAAAGTTTGTGGTTATTTTTTTTTCAACTGTAATTAAAAGATACAATATAAATACTCATCAAAATTTGTTAATAAACAGAGTTATCATGAGATTACAGAATTCTAATTATTAGTATCAACTAGATAGGTCTATTATTACCTGTAACCTGCACAGTAGCTTTCTTTATTTAATAGTTTTGTTTTCATTTTAACATATAATGTTGTTTTTCACAAACAAAAACAAACAAACAAAACTATATTTAATGGTAGTTAAGATTGCAGCATGGTACACTCCATCCACCAACAACTTGAAAGGAATGAAAATAAGATGTTAAATGGGAGGACATTCCTTTCCACCCTCATACTGTCAATAACAGGCGCCAACATTCTAAAAAGCTTTCATTTCCATAACCAGCTGAAAAAGCAATAAATCAAACTTGTACTCTAGCGCAAAATCTTAGCAGTGATCTCATCAACTTTTATATTAATTCTACCAACAGGTCAGGACACCTGACTGTCCCACATTCCAGGCATTTGGGAAGTTATTCTGTCTTAATATGCTGGGATCACTGTTAAGTTTTTTTCTCAGAGAAAAATGACCCAACAAGGTATTTTAAAATCTCTTATTATTCACTATGTATCAATTTATTTTTCATTATGAAAAATTCAAATAATCCTAATAATAATATATATTGCAATTTCCGTGGGGCTTTTACCAAATAAAAGCCCAAAATCTGGTTCAAAAATTTCTGTAACCCAGCCGTAACAATGGGCAGCTACCATTGCATCCTAAGCATGACAAATTATTAAATGTGGTATGTGGAAAGAACATTCTCCAGTGCAAGGATATTTTGGACATGCTGGGGCTTTATTGTAGAATTTGAAAAAAAGAATATCTGCTGGATGTAAAGATGGTTACAACCATATACCTGAAAAACAAACAAACAAAACTAATTAATGATTGTACAATAGATTTGGGGAGGAGGGTTAGGTCAGTAATTGTAACAGATAAATATGTCTTCCAGTATGTTCAATACATTTTAAAAATTTTTGAACCAGAGGAAAAGCATGATTGTAGGATATAAAATGTTGCCCTGAAATAAATATTTAGTTATCTTCACTAGTTCAGAAAAAAAAACCCACCACATATTTCTGAACCATTAGTACGTTTAAAACATGTTCAGTTTAAAGTCTATGCTTACCTCTGTCAAGCATATAATTTGTTACCATTTTAAAAAAAATGTGCTTTACAAGTTTTATATTGATTACATGGTCATTTTTTAATGTGTTTCCAATGTTGGGTCCAAAGTAATTATTGTTCTAAAGAGGCAGAGCATAAATGTTATACATTATTTGCATCAGTAGTTACAGAACAGTACAAATGTTCCCTTTTGTGTTGATCCCTTTCCTTTAAAGAAATTTCATGTTGTTCTGCTTTATATTTTCCAGCTGGATGGAGGAAAGTGCAGGTAAGAGTGTCTCAGTAGAAGCATGTCTGATTTAATTAATCTTTAATTATTGTGCAAAACAAATGAAAAGATAGCTTCGATCAGCAAATTCATTTGCAACATTTATCCGCTAGTTGATCTTTATCACCCACCCAGATGACAGTAAATCAAATGCATGGCCCTTTTCAATTCATGGAGCAAATGATTAAAGTGTCCATAAAATTCCTTATCCTAACTAATCTAATTGTGTGTGAATAATCACTTCAATTGTGTGATGAATGTGCCATCATGGAATCTTGATTCTTTAAAAGAATAAGCAAATCATATTTAAAACTTCACTAAAACATATATCCTGCACACTCTGAAACTTGTAGCATTGGGGAAAGTTTTCTTATTTTTAGTATTGCATATCTCAAGTATATTTTTTAAAAAAAATTAAAATGTCAAATAATAAAATGCTCTAGGGATAAATGTATTAACATATTTATTCTGGTATCATTTGGTCTAAGTATCGTCATAAGATCTGGAAATCTCACTGGATTCAACAGAGGATAATATTCTGGAATGCTACAACACAATCTTGTGCATCCATAATTATCAAAGGAAAGCACCTTTGCTGCCACTTTAATGTTTAAAAGCTACCTTTCTTCCTCCACTCACTAAACCCACTCACAATCTTTCCGCTTCTACATGAAAAGATTTTGCAGATTTCATCCATGACAAGCCACGATTATGATCTGGAACAACTTGACCTCTGCCACATCTAGCTTTTCTACTTCAGCAATTCCTTTCCATGATCCTCTCTTAACGTCTTTTCTGGGACTAATTATATCTTTAAATAAATTAGTAAAATCTCTTTGTCTTTTTTCCTCCTGACCAGCTTCATCCCTGTTTCACAGAAATATGCATCCATGAACGCACACCATTTTGAGTTATGATTGAATACCAATGGGTGCTCCTCCACTACTATGCTTATTCAGGATGGTGACTGTGCCAGCCTTTATTTTCTGTCTCCTCTTCACTAGCTCATAACTATTGGACATCTCCTTTCTAAATTTGTTCTCTGTTGTAGCTGATGGCAAAATCTATACCCCATTTACTGCACCATTTCTTTCACCACTTTCTACCTGACATTGCCACAACACTTCCTGGGCTGACTTCATCATGACTTTTCCTAGCTCAGAATAGTCCAGAGATATAATGCCTTAAATGTCAGAAATATCATAAGAACATAAGAACTGCCATACTAGGCCTGACCAATGGTCCATCTAGCCTGGTACCTGTCTTCCAACAGTGGCCAAGGCCAGATGCTTCAGAGGGAAAGAACAAAACAGGTAATCATCAAATGATCCATCCCCTGTCGCCCATTCCCAGCTTCTGGCACAGTAGTGAGCTAGGGACACTTCAGAGCATGATTCTGCATCCCTGCCTATCCTGGTTGATAGCCATTGGTGGACCTATCCTCCATAAACTTATCTAGTTCTTTTTTGAATCCTGTTATAATTTTGGCCTTCACAACATCCTCTGGCAAAGAGTTCCATAGGTTGTCTATGCATTTTTGTGTGAAGAAATACTTTCTTGAATTTATTTTAAACTTGCTGCCTATTAATTTAATCTGGTGACCTCTAGTTCTTGTGTTATGAGACGGAGTAAATAACACTTCTTAATTTACTTTCTTCACACCCATCATAATTTTATAGACCTCTATCATATTTGCCCTGGTCATCTCTTCTCCAAGCTGAAAAGTCCCAGTTCTATTAATCTCTCCTCATATGGATGCTTTTCCATACCCTTAATCATTTTTGTTGTGCTTTTCTGAACCTTTTCCAACTCCAATATATCTTTTTTGTATGGGGTAACCACATCTTCATGCTGTACCATGGATTTATATAGAGGCAATAAGATATTTTCTGTCTTATTATCAATCCCTTTTTTAATGATTCCCAACTTTCTGTTTGCTTTTTTGACTGCTGCTGAACATTGAGTGGATATTTTCAGAGAATTATCCACAATGACTCCAAGATCTCTTTCTTGAGTGGTAACAACTAATTTAGATCCTATCATTTTATATGTATTATTGGGATTATGTTTTCCAATGTGCATTACTTTGCATTTACCATTGTATTACAAAACCATGAGCAGCCCAAACCAAAACATTGTGATCTTCATTTCTCTTCTAAGATTAATCACCAGTAATGTCTGTTCTTAGGAATGGCGTTTTTTATTTGACCCAATATAGTTTGTTTTGTTTTACCTCCAGTATATCCTAGCACTGTATATTTGTTATCAAAGTGGTTCTCAACCTGCAGCTCGTGGGCCGCTTGCAGCCCAATCAGTACAGAGCTGCGCCCCATGTAACATCCTTAGGGCCTTACAGGTAGTATTGGATGCAGCCTACATAACACATTCTGTGCCACATATGCAGCCCACAATGGTAAATAGGTTAAGAACCACTGGTTTATCATTATATATAAAACCTCAGCAATGTAACAACATCATGCAATCTCGGTCACTACATATTTGATCCCAATCCCTTGATCACTCCCTTGCTTAAATAGTTGTTATTTAATTTTCTTCTCATCTTGACTTCTGTAATCCCTTCTTACATTTTTTCTAAAAGTCATTTTTATACATTTAATATTTGTCCAAAATACAATGAATGCTTAAATCCAAATTGAACACCTTTAGAGATGTTTCCATTTCTAAATGAATCAAATAATGATAATCCAACAAGCTAGAAAAGCTATTCTTAAAAATTGTCATGACCTACTTCATTAATTTGAAATTATATTATACAGAAGCCTTCTAGTAGCAAATGCATTCATTGTCCTCCATCACCTATAAAATCATTAAAATAGATCTTGGTGAAATTGCTGAATTAATCAAAATTGGAACAAAAAGATATGTGTGACAGTATACCCCATAAGGCTTTATGGGGTGGAGGTGCTCATAAATGTATGTATGATATAACTGAAATAGGATTTTGCTACATGTAAAGGTTATGATCTACTGGTTATGTTCATCCTAGTTATATGCAGGCACCATTTGTGTGTTCAGAGTTATGAACATTGGCTGTATAATTGCTTGATTTCTAAGTAGCCCTTTTGGTCACTTCTTGGGAAATGAATGTGCAAATTAAGTGCTCAATCCAGAAGCACTTAACAGACAAAAGAGCTTGGAAGACTCCAATCCACATAAAAATTCTACCTGAGGACATTCAAGGTAGCATGTGGATAATGACTGCTGCCTGCAGGTCCTGAGTCATGCATGGGCATGTGACGTGCCCTTGTGATTCCAAATCTCCATTTTGTGACTGGATTCTACACAGGGTGAGGAGGTGGTCTCCACTCACAAGAGAAAGTCTATTTAAACCCCTGGGAGACCCCTCCATTTTGTCTTCAGCAGGCTAAAGAAGGAGCCTCTCCACCACTCCAGGATACTTAAAGGAAACTGAAACAAAGAACAGTAACTACAGGGGGTGTGAGTGATTGCTGGACCCATGCTAAAAGGAGATTAGCCTGTAAAAGGGAGCATTCTGGAACTGTTGAGGATCTTATCTGTATTCAGTTTGATTAGACATAGATTTGCGCATTTTATTTTATTTTACTTGGTGACTTACTTTGTTCTGTCTGTTACTACTTGGAACCACTTAAATCCTACTTTCTGTATTTAATAAAATCACTTTTTACTTATTAGTTAACTCAGAGTATGTATTAATCCCTGGGGGAGCAAACAGCTGTGCATATCTCTCTATCAGTGTTATAGAGAGCAAACAATTGATAAATTTACCCTGCATAAGCTTTATACAGGGTAAAATGGATTTATTTGGGATTAGACCCCATTGGGAGTTGGGCATCTGGGTGATAAAGACAAGCACACTTCTGTGAGATGTTTTCAGGTAAACTTGCAGCTTTGGGGCAGGTAATTCAGACTCTGAGTGTTTGTTGAAGTAGACAAGAATGTCCGGCTCAGCAAGACAGGGTGCAGAAGTTCTAAGCTGGAAGGGAAAACAGAGATAGAAGTAGTCTTGGCACATCGGTTGGCAGCTCCCAAGGGGGTTTCTGTGATCCAACCCGTCACAGTATGCAACAAAGTAAGCTGTAAAAATTGTTTATTTGTAATTAGCTCTATCAAAATTTAATTACTGGTAGTTAAAATTTGAACGTTATCAATAAAGATTTTCTAATAAAATTTAATATTTTCTTCAATTTTTAATATATAGACTCATAAGAATACAAAGGTCTCTAAGTACATACAAGAATTGTAAAGCAGAAACAATACACCTTCATGTAAATAATAGTGAGCAATGTCATTCTCTCATCTGTAATAAAAAAAAGTCTAAGAAAAAAGATGGATTATGCTCTGAAGGTCACGAGATATGGAAAAACAAATTCCAAAAATGAGATTGTTCCACCTCCATTATTTAATGTTTGAAGTTTTGAAAGTGCAAAACTCTAGAAATGCAAAGTATTATTTTTCATTCTTCATTATCCAACATATGTTAACTGTATGAAGGAAATATTCAACAGCAATATCAGACTCCTAGATGATATGGTAATACAAATAAAATAAAATAATAAGACAAGTTTTATTGATTACTACTTTTCATCTAAATCCTCCTATGAAATAACAGAGGGCCAGATTCTGAATTAATGTCACTGTCACTCAGCTTCTGGCCCTGCACATTTAAATTAGCTAGATACCCCATGCAGCTGTGCAGTTGATTCATGGAAAGCATGTGTCATAAATGCTCCCACACAAATTGGAAGACAAAACTGGTCGTGTATCTCTGGGGAAAATACACCACAAAACCAAATGAACTAAAAGAAGCTGCTGTATATCAAAGTACGAAACATTTATTTACTATTGACTGAAAAGTTATTTGTTCATTTTATTGTAACTCAGAGTTTGATTAATGTTTAAATATTGTTTTCTTTAAAACTAAAGCTTTGCACTTTTTCATTAGTGATGGGGCAGTAACTTTTTCAGCATCATAAAAAGTGATTTCAAAGTAAATTATTAAGCAGCTTGTTTAATAATGCAAACATTCACATTTCTAACTGAAAAGCAGATGTCCTATATTAAAACATAATGTTTCAGGGGAGCAATAGATCAGCAAAAATTTCTGTCTTCTTGAGACAGTAGTGCAATGGGAAAGCTTGTATTGTGCTTCTTCCAAACTGAAAAGATCATCTTCAGAGATTTTTATGAGAGGAAAATGAGTCACTCACTTTAACATCTGGTTTCAAACAAGAGAGAGAATCAAAAGTTAATTTCTGCTATATCCAGAAGAAAAAAAGGTAGTTTGTAGCTTGCAGCTAATATATGAAGGCTGACCACTAGAGACATAGGGTGAAATTCTGACTTTACTGAAGTCAATGGCAAAATTCCCACTGCCTTCCCTGAGAACCATAGACACCGACTCCTTTGGTGCTTCGGGTCTCAAGCACCCATGGAAAAAAATAGGGGGCGCTTGGCACCCACCAGCCACTGCTCTTCAGTGGGGACACCGATCAGCTGTTTGGTGGCTGCGGAGAGGTGCTTGTGGGAGGGTGAAGAGCAAAGAGCGGTGAGTGGGTGGGGGCCTTCAAGGGAAGTGGCAGAGCAGGGTGGGAAGAGGTGGAGCGAGGGCGGGGCCTTGGGGAAGGGGCAGAGTTGGGGTGGAACACCCACCAGGAAAAATAAAAGTCAGTGCCTGTGCTGGGAACAAGTTTGTAGCATGTAGAACAATGATTTTCCCAAGAAGTTACTGACTGCTAGTTTGACTCTTTTAAAACATTTTTTTTACAAGAATAAAAGTACTAATTTAGGATCATAGAATGGCCTATATTACACTTTTTGTGATGTTTCAATATACCTCTGTATTCAAGATTTAAAAAAAAAGCCACAGTTTCGCAGATCCATCACCCTTCACAAAGGATAGAATTTGTGTTTCAGTAGCCACAATTGTGAACACGACTCACCTTTATAAATCTATGCTGTTCCATAGAGAATTACTTATATTCATAACCAGTAGTGAAGTTTCTGTGGGCCAGATGCAGGTCTGATGTAAGCAAATATAATTCCTGTGGAAATTTCTGGGCCAAATTTACCCAGGTGCTAGAAGTGTTGTGTAAGTTATATAGAAAGCCTAGTTCTCCAATTCCTTGTATTTTGTGGCATCACCCCTGCTTTGCATTTATTTTGCACCTCGTGTTATTAGTATGAGCCTCATGCTATCTGATGTTTTTCTTAAAGCCCTACCTCCTGGAGTTATATGATTATGTGAGCATTTCAGCTTTCATCAAAAAATAAAATTAATTTCTAGCCCTCATGGTAGCAGAGAAAAGCATGAAAACATGAATCTCAAAGGCTTAAAGACCAGAAGACAAATAAACTAATTTTTAAATAGTGTCAAAACCTTTAAGCTACTTGCATGATTAGAGGAGCCTAATGCATGATTTTTGAACTGTTGAGATCTGCAATTCAGTGTCTGAATGACTCTGGCCCATAAGCTGCATACACACCTGCAGTTTATACAGCTTATGGGCCAGAGACATTCAGAGATTGTTCTAGTTGGTTTGTGGTGTTCTGCTTTCTATAACTAGCTAGTGAACACAGGTTAATGGCTGGTTTGTATCACCGAAGTGACACAGAGCTGCCAGAGCAGGAATAGCTAAACTTTTTGGCCCGAGGGCCACATCAGGGTTGGAAAACTGTATGGAGGGCCATGTAGAGAAGTCTGTGCCTCCCCTAACAGCCTGGCCTCAGCCCCCTATCCACTCCCTTCCACTTCCCATCCCCTGACT
Organism: Gopherus flavomarginatus; assembly: GCF_025201925.1. Classification (NCBI taxonomy): domain Eukaryota; kingdom Metazoa; phylum Chordata; order Testudines; family Testudinidae; genus Gopherus; species Gopherus flavomarginatus. The sequence goes on from NC_066617.1 coordinate 37,303,190, forward strand.
GCCTCCCTCAGAATCCCAGACCCATCCAAACTCCACTGCTCCTTGTCCCTGACCGCCCCCTCCTGGGACTTTCCATGCCTGACCGCTCCCCAGGGACCCCACCCCCAGCCAGCTCCCCTGCTCCCTGACTGCCCCAATCCCTTTCCACACCCCCACCCCCTGACAGGTCCCCTGGGATTCCCATGCCTATCCAACGCCTGCCCCCATTCCCCATCCCCTGACTGCCCTCCGAACCTCCACCCCATCCAACTGCCCTCTCTTCCCTGTCCCCTGACTGCCCCCCAGGACCACTGCTCCCTGCCACTTTACCATGCCGAAGCCAGCCATGCCGCCGTGCTGCCCGACAGGAGTGGCAGGCCAGAGTGCTGGCAGCAAGGCGTCACAGCATGCTGAGGCTGCGGGGGAGGGGCCGGGCTGTAAGGGAGAGGCCAAGGACTAGCCTCCCTGGCCAGGAGCTCAGGGTCCAGGCAGGACAGTCCAGTGGGCCAGATGTGGCCCGTGCGCCATAGTTTGCCCACCTCTGAGCCAGAGCATACTGGTGAAATTTGCCCTATAATTTAAGTTGTCACTATCAATGTCTAACTGATGTGTGTTCATAAATAGTAATAATTTCATAGATAGTCCTACACTAAATAGTCTGAATGTATTACTATCTATAATTAAATCAATCACACGTATTTCTGTTTTGTGAAAGAATAGAAATTAATGCCACCTTCCATTAGCCAACACTTTAAGAAGTATCCTATCTGGTATGTCAGGTTTGTTGATTCATCATAACAATTCTGTCACATTACATCAACTAAAACTGTTCTTGAAGACAGGTACAGTAACCAAGTGATGCTTGCAATCGTCAAGAACCACCTTAGGAAAGAATAATCAACTATGAAAAGCTTGATGACATGTTCCGCTGCAGTAAAGAAAATATTCTGTGATGATTACCCTGTAATTCAATAGAAGTAAAAAACTCATCTATAAAATATTTAACAATCCATTCTCTGAGTGAAACATGTCCCAGTCTCACTTGTATGAGTGGAAAGCTGGATTACTGCCTCTTCAAATTCATCAGCGCAAATACATTTTTATTCTCCTTTTAATCTCAAGGTTATTATAAGAATGACAGGCAAGAGTTATGTCTATTTGGGCAAATATTTAAACATATTACCTTGAAATGTTTATATAAAACTCTGTACTCTAACCTCATGTAAGCAGTGTTCTCTGACCTTTTCAAGCATTATAATAAATAGAAAATCTTCCTCTGATTTGAAATGGGTATAGAAATGGCATCTTGGGTTCCATATTTGTTGACTACAAAATTCAAACCAGTCTAGGGGATTTAGAGACTTTTTCCACTGAAATTAATAAAAGATCTCAGTTTTAAATCTTAATACCTTTACGTTTGCCTATGGCTTGTCTACAAGCCATGAGAAAGTTGCACTACTTTAGATTAAGGTGTGATTTAGCTAAATTGCTGCAAACTCTTGTATAGATACTCCTATTTCTGTTTAAACCAGCCTTACTTTGGTTTACCGTAAACTGATTAGCAATAGTTTAAGCTGAAATAAAGCATTCAAACCAAAATAAGGAGTTTGCATTAGTTTTACTTACTTTGATTTAATTGGTGCAATGACTTTTTCTAGAAATTGTCTTCATTTACAAGTACAAATGTTTATGTGTTTTCCCCTCTAATTTCCTGCTCTTCAGATCTTTCCCAGACCTAAAGAAGAGCTCAGTGTAGCTCTAAAACGTGTCTCTTTCACCAACAGAATTTGGGCCATTAAAAGATATAACCTCGCCCACCTTGTCACACTTCAAACTCACACTGACAGCTTGTCTACACTACCAAGTTTTGTCACCAAAACTGCTGTTTGTTTACCCAAACACTGAATGGATACACACTGCGAGGCGACTTTTGTCAGGGAAAATACCCGGTTTGGGCGACAAAATACATCCACCATCATGAGAGATTTACGTTTTTTTCCACTACATTTTTGTTGACAAAGTGCAAGTGTAGACATCATGCTTCATTTCATCGATTTAATTGGCCTCCAAGAGGTGTCCCACAATGCTCATCCTGATCACTCTGTTCAGCTGTTTGAACTCCACTGCCATGTAGTCATCCACCAGCCACCCCACCCCTTTAGAAGCCCAGGGAATTTTTGAAATTCCATTTCCTGTTTGCTCGGTATGGAGAGGTCTCATTGCATCTTCCCAGGTGACCATGGAGGGTTACTGCAGCAAACGCTGTCCTGCTTGGACCACTGCAGAGTTGTTGGATCTGCTCAGTATATGGAGAGAGGAGGATGTGCAATCCCAGCTGCGCTTGAGTTATAGGAATTGTGATACCTATAGGCAGATTTCTTAAGACTTGTGCGAAAAGGGCTATGACTAGGACATGGTGCAATGTAGAGCAAAGATAAAGGAGCTGAGGCAGGTGTACCATAAGGCGAGGGAGGGAAAATGTCGCTCAAGTGCTTCACCTAAGACCTGCTGGGTCTATAAGGAGCTGGATGCTATCCTTGGTGATGAACCCACCACCATTGCCAAGAGCCCCATGGATACTTCAGAGGGCACGGAGGTGGCAAAAAGAGGACCTAACCCGGAGGACAATGTTATCGATGAAATGGTGAAGTTAAATGACGATGTGCAGCTCCCAGCGGGGTTGCCCGATGGGACAGGCAGCCAGGAACTGTTCTCCAGTCCAGAGGTGTCTAGCCAGTCTCAGCAGTTGCTTTCTGGCAAGCAAGAAGCAGGAGATGAGACTCCTGGTTAGTGGCTGTGGCTTGTGTAGTGCGGAGATGGGTTCAGGATATAGAAATGTGGAAGCCTGGCTGTGTTTTTGTGAGCTGGACATCCTCCTGTGTAGCTAATCAGTACGGTGGAACAGGGTGTTGATGCACACCGAGATCTCACAGGAATCCTCCAGAGAGATCTCCAGAGAAAGTTTCACTTGTGTAGGGACCAAAGGAGCACATAGGCAAGCAGCATAGTGTTACCGAAATGTCGGGTCTGCCTAGGTAAGAGCCAATGACATCCAGACAGAGGTAAGGAAAGGTTGCTTTATTCTGCAGAAGAAAGGAGAGTTTTGTACCTTGGTACAAAGACTTCACTCCATACAAAAACCAAGAATCTTTTATACACACTCACACACAGGCTTCGGTCATGTTAGCATTTGATTGGTGATTAGCAAACCCTGCACTTCTGCAATCTGCTCAGCAAAAACCAGCTTAGGACCAGCTTCAACTGCCTCAAGACCAATAAGGGAAGACAGTTCAAAAGTTCAGGCTACTGTGTCCATGAAGTGTCCAATTTCCCCTAATGGTTGCCAGCTATTATAAGGCTACTAGCTATTGGGGGTGACTGCTGATTGTCACAGTCACCGCTTCGGGCCTGATAATCCAAATTGTCAGGCCCGATACGCAATTTGCGATCAAGCTGGAGAGAGAGATATTGTGTTCTCCTATGGACAGTAGAGCCCTTAGTAACAGCACTACACAAACATTTTGCACATTGCAACATTACCCAAAAGACACATAGAATGAAAAGAAAGAAAATAATCCATTTGACAATTTTACGGAAAAGGCCAGTAAACCATGACCCAAGGTCTGGGAGAAGGTCCTCAAAATTAACGGTATGATCAAGAGATATAGTGCGGAAAACAAGAGCTGCATCCTTGATGGCCTGCAAATCCTCCTCAATTAAACCAGAGCGATTAATATAAAAACAGCATCTTTCCCCAATGTGAGCACAGGCCCCCCCTACTTCAGCATTCTTGGCATCTAGCACACGCCTATTTTGCTGTGTTACTTCTGCTATGTCATCTATTTCTTGTTGTAACTTTTGGAAAGCATCCAAGGAGGCATTAGCTGCTTTTTCAAGTTCTGCAGAAATGTTTACCACTGCCCTTTCCAGTTCTGCTACCCCTAGTCCAGGAATAAGTCCACGTATAAAGGAATGAAATCCCATTTGCCTGATTACTAGGGGTGTTTCGGCACGTTTAACCCGAGCCCCTTTCAAGGGTGTAAAGAGCTTGTAAGGGTGTAAGTCCCCAGGTTGAGGATTTGGTGTGAGTCCAGTGCGGTGTTTACTTGAACGTCTGGTAATACTCTGGCCACACCACACAGGCCATGTCAACCCAGCGGGAGAGCTTTATAAGCATTATGGCCACAAATAAAATACAGACTGGGGCTCTGAAAATAAAGGGTGAGGGAGCTTCCTGCTACTTGGTGGCACCAATCTACCCTAACATCTCGATGTTTGGAGTTGCCAAATTCCTGGCCTCAGCATCGCCAATGGAATGCATTCAAATGTCCCATGGCGTGGGTGTTGTTTAAGATACCCCCACAGTATGTAACAGCAAACAAGTGTGATGCAAAGCTTACTAGCACCCCCTGGCATTCAGAAATTTTTACAAGGGATGAGTGAGGTGATAAAATGCCAGAGGAGACGTCCATATAATATGCATGGGCCTCATTTATGGAACTCAAGGGAAGGAATGAAGGAAACCACTCCCCTTGATAACGTTTGCCTGTCAATTTTGCAATATAGGCCTTTTGAAACTGGCAGGGAGGTCCCTGGGTGTCTACACCAATTTTTAAGGGGTAAAAGGTTCCATTTCTAACATTAAACCTAAGAGTTTGATTGCAGGCTTCTAAGGATATGTAACCCAGTTCCTTCCCGGTCCAGTCAACAGCCTCAAAACATAGGGCCAGCATATACCCAAACCCAAGGATATCGAAGAGAGGGACCCCTTGGGCCTCCCAACTATGATGCCAAACCTCAGACGTTTTCCCATACTTATTGGACTGGTATTCTCCTTCCCACCAACACTCAGCTTTCTGCACCATTTGTAGGGAGAGTGTTTCAGAGAGGTTTAAAGGTACAGCCCACAATCCTATTCCTTCCTCAGAATGAGTTTGGTGACACAACCACCAGTCAGACAAGTGTCCCAACGTAGCCAGTAGCTGAAGAGGTTTAGCCGCTGGGTGCGGGTTAGCTTGTACAAGGGGCAGGCTCAGAAATAATAGCCACCGCAGCACCGTCTGAGAACCCATAGTCACAAAGTCTCAGGATTTTGTTCTTCGGAACAAAAGCTTTAGTCCCTCTAGAGGTTCAGTTTTCCAGGTATCGTCTGCTTCTGGCTCTTCCAGGTCACGATGGGAAGAGCTGGCGGTGCTCCTTGGAAGTCCGATGTCGTCTGCTTCTGGCCCCGGCCTATGGGCTAGCTTGATTCTGGTGTGGTGGATCCAGGTATCCCGTTCCCTTACTTGAATTGCAGTGTGGGAGATAAGAAGGACTTTAAAAGGGCCAGCCCACCGGGGTTGGAGAGGCTCGATTTTCCACTCTTTTACATAGACCCAATCCTCTGACTGGATCTGGTGAGCAGGTACATCAGCAGGTAAGGACTGAAATTGGGCTGCATACCTGTGAAGAGACATGAGAGTATTTTGGAGGGAAATAACGTATCTGGTCAAATCCTCATCCCCTCAAGTGGCTAAATCAGTCACAGGTCCTGGGTCAGCAAATCCAGTGTGTGGCCTGCCGAATAAAAGTTCAAAAGGTGAGAGACCGAGTCGACCCATAAGGGCAGTTCAAACTGCCAAGAGGGCCAAAGGCAGAGCCTGAAGCCTTTTAACCCAGTCTGTGCACCTATTTTGGAGAGCTTAAGCTTTAAAGTTTGGTTCATTCTTTCCACTTGCCCAGAAGATTGTGTTCTCCAAGGAGTATGTAGAAGCCAGGTGATACCTAGGGCCCTTGCAATGTATTGAATAACCTGGGCAGTGAAATGAGTCCCTTGATCAGAGTCAATAGACCTAGAGGATCAAATCTAGGAATAACATGGTTCAATAAGGTTTTCCCCACTTCCAGGGCAGTTGCTCATCTAGCCGGGAATGCTTCAGTCCAGCCAGTCAGTTGGCATACAATTACAAGAAGATACTTGTAGCCTTGGCACTTGGTCATCTCTGAGTAGTCGATTTGGAGCCGTTCAAAGGGCATATATGCCCATAACCTTGCTCCAGGGGGGCCTTTTGGTTCCCCCTTTGGATTGAATTTTGCACAAATGTCATAGGTGGAAAGGACTCTTTTGGCTTCCTTTGGCATACCAAAGTCTGTTCACAATAGCTGCCATGGCCTCTGCTCCGCCATGTGTTTCTTGGTATAGTTTAAATAGGGCAGGCCGCAGAGCAGCCCGGGGCAAGGCTCTTCTCCCATCAGGTAGCTGCCACTCCCCCCTTGGTGTCTTAGTGGCTCCTACATCCTCCCAGCGACTAACCTCTGATGTTTCCATCCACTATTTCACACATATTTCCCAAAGTCACGGTCCTTCATAGCAGGATATGATTTATTGCCCTGCACACATCCATTAACGCGGTCCCAGCAGTAGACTTCCCCACTCTAAATTGATTCGCGACTGACCGGTAGCAGTCTGGAGTTGCAAGCTTCCACACAGTAATTGCCACACGCTTCTCTACTGAGAGGGCAGCTCTCATTCTGGTGTCCTAGTGCCGCAGGTCTGGGGCAATCTCCGTGCACAGTTCCAGGAAGGTGGCTTTCCACATCCAAAAGTTCTGTAGCCACCACTCATCATCCCACACCTGCATGAATATATGATCCCATTCAGTGCTTGTTTCACGAGCCCAAAAGTGACAGTCTACCTTGTGCACCTGCTCTGTGGATACCAAAAGCAATCTAAAATTGCTCCTATCCATATCATGCAGAATGTTGGGCACCTGCAGTTAGGAACTTAATGATTAACTGTACTGCCATCCGCGATGTCTTAATGACAGCTAACAGAGCATAGGAGAGCAATCCCTTCTCACAAAGATGCTGGGGTGCACAGAAAAATAGGGCTGTTGAAAAAATGCTGCAAAAGAAAGCTGGAAGCCCCTAGAGTGCTGGGACAGAAAGCAATGCATCACAGGACTGTCCCAAGATGCGCCGCGATCCTTTCCCTCATCCCACAACACCTAGCAACAGAATGACTGTGGGATAATTACCCATAGTGCATTGCTCACACTATTAGTGATTGTGCCCCCACTGTGGACGTAATCTGCTGACAGAGAGAGCAAGTGTGAACACAAAATCACGATCTTTATTATGGTGATTTTGGGGTGTCAACATCACTTTTGTCAACACAAATTGGTAGTGTAGACATGGCCTGAGATCTAAATTCAGACTGCATTCTTTGTCTGCTCCCATATCACACTGTGACGCAAGTGAGGTAAGTAGAAGGAGTAATTAAGGGAAAGAGGTATAGGGATTCCTGTATGAGCTGTTGAGGATGCAACAGTGTCAAGTTCATAGCTAGACAATGAGGTATGGGGGAGTGATAGAAAACTATAGGAAGAGAAATATTGTGGTGTGCAGGCATTCTCCCGAGGAAAATTTTGAACGACTGTGATGTAATTTCCTGCATTTTCGAGCAAGAAGTTTAAACCTCAGAAGTAAACTCCTACCAGGTTTTTATCCAGAACTAAAAAAGGGTAAGATAGTAAAATAATAATTATACATTTTAAATAACCAGTTCCTTTGGGTCTCCCAGTGTGTCTTATCTTCTGTGCAAGGCTACTTCAGATGATCTCACTAAACCTGCAATTGAAAGGTGGTCTCCAAAGTAACAGAGGCCCCATCCCATGAGGGGCATCTTAAAAATCCAGCATGTTGTTTAACTGCAATAGGGACTATTCCTGAGAGTAAGTGATGCAAGTTTGGGCTCAATTTTGTTATATGTAATCATTAAAACACATAGCAGCCATCCTTTGAATAGAATGCAAGAAAAGGGTTCAGGCCTTAGCCCTTCCTCTAGCTATAGCCAGAAAGTTGCCCTAAAGGGGCAGTCTTAAGACAAGAAAATCCTTTAGGTGCTGCAAAACTGGCATAGTTGGCTCGGTGCCACCTGTTTCCCTCCACTCTGTGTAGTGGCCAGGGATGGATGGGGAGAGGGAGGGTGCCTGGAGCAGAATGGAGCATGACAGACTGTACAGCCAGACTCTCCTCCCCGCCCCAGCTATTTCAATATCTAGTACCCTCAGGCTTAGATCCACCTTCCACCCCCTCTCCTCAGCAAACCAATTATGACCTCATCACAGCTGAGGGCTGAGCCCAAATGGCCAGATTCTATCCACATTAAAAAGAGTCATTCTGCGTTCATACTGGCAACCCAGAGAAGGAATTAGACTATTTTGCTTAGGCAAAATTATAATTCTGGTTAAATGTAATCATGCACTTTCCTAGATACTCTAATACTTCTTACGATATGAAGATTTTCTATATATGTAATGTGTTTTATGTGAAATTATGTTTTTTTTTCCAAATGTAGAGCCTGAGCATGTGTAAACTAATGTAGGTCCACCGACTTCAGTGGATGTCCATTGAGCAACAGCAGGTGTCCGTTGCTGCCGAGGATCTGTTCCACAGTCTATGTGCCTGAGTTTCTACTGTTTTGCAACACTTACAGATCATTTGTACCTGTGCAAAGCAAGGGCAGAGTGCTAACAAGTCAGAATGCTCACTTTGCACAGCTGTAAATGATTACATAAATGGCAAAAGAGGGCCAACATGTACAATCATTCTAACAGAGTTATTCTGGATTTACACCACTGGAAATGTATGCTGAATCTGTATATTTTCTTGCTGCAGGAATTGCTGGAAAGGTGCAATACATGTGATTCCCAAAATACATTAAAAATAAATATATTCCACATGGATAGACCAGCAAAGTGCTGCCAAATATTGTAACAAGGGTTTCCTACGATTACCCAGTGTATGAATTGTGTATGTTTGTGGGCATTAGGGCCGGGGGACTCGATTAATTTGTTATCATATTTTAACCAAACCATTTCCCATATACAAAGGGAGGCAACATACTTTGGCAAACAAATGTTCATTAAGCCTATTTTCGAACTCTGTTCATATTTTCTTCTTGAAAAATACAGTGGGCTTGGTTCACTTCTCATTTACACTGTCACTCTATTAACTTTAGTGGAATTACTGCTAAATATCTTGGACACTGTAGAAGAAAGAAAAAACTCCAAAAACATGTTTTAACTAGGCCACAACTGCGTTAAGTAACCCATCTGGGATCTAGCCAGCAATAACTTTTCCAAGGCAGGTCATCTTTCCTTCCACAATCCAGACCACCTGGTGGATGCCATAAGCTCTCCTCTCCCTCCATATCACTAACCTGCTCCCATAACCATTGCTGGGACTCCAGTGCCTGCCTCTCATGAGAGTCAGTGGGGTTGCCTGAGAAGTTTGTGAAGGCTAGGACTATAACAGCATTTAAAAGAGAACTGGATAAATTCATAGAGGTTAAGTCGGTTAATGGATGTTAGCCAAGATGGGTAAGGAAGGGTGTCCCTAGCCTATGTCTATCAGAGGGTGGAGATGGATGGCAGGAGAGACATCTCTTGATCATTGCCTGTTGGGTTCACTCCCTCTGGGGAACCTGGCATTGGCCAATGGTGGTAGACAGGATACTGGGCTAGATGGACCTTTGGTCTGACCCAGTACGGCCATTCTTATGTTGGGAAGAGAGTGTGGAGCCCTAACCCTATTTCCCATTTTTTTCATTAGGAGATGCATTCTACCAGTGCCTTCCCAGTTCATTTATCAGGGAACCAGACCCCCTTTTAAACAATTAACTGCACTTAACACCTGTCAAATAGTAATAATTTCATTTTTACAGCCTAACCTACCCACCAGGTCCCTGGGCTGCTGAGATGAAATTGAAAACTACCATCAGAGAGAAGGGCTGGTAAACCCTCCCTTGGCGATGCAGGAGCCAATAGGCTTATGTACTTGAAGAAGTGGGTTTTTTATCCATGAAAGCTTATGCCCAAATAAATCTGTTAGTCTTTAAGGTGCCACCGGACTCCTCATTGTTTTTGTGGATACAGACTAACACAGCTACCCCTCTGATAATAGGCTTGTGTTTACCCTTCTGTACCACTAATCAGACAAGGAACCCCTTCTCACCACCTCAGCCTCATAAGAAGTCTACGTGTCCAAAAGGATGTAGCCCTTAAAGGGGACAATTGTTTTCTTTCCCCTGCTGGCCCAGACAAATCCTCCCCACCTTTGAAGCTCTGGGGATGGGGGGGTGGAATGGAAAGGACATTTACACTGTTTTTATTAAGAAAGTAGGAACACTGACAATAATGATAAATGAGCAAAATCTAGCAGGCCAGATTTTCCATCACCTTGCACTTTGTGTGGTCACTTACACAAGTACACCTCAAAATGGTAAGGTTTCAAACAGTCTTTTCATTCACTTTTCAAAGTTGTAAATGAATACACAAGCCCAGCAGAAGATAATTAGGCCCAATATTCTTACATCTGTGTAACTTGGACTGGGGTGAGTATTCCAAAGGGAAAGTACTTTTATGAACCTCAGGGATAAAAATCACACATTTATGGCTGGATTATTTTACAATTTCTTAGAAGGGGTTCACTTGAACTGAGACTATTTTCATTTTAATGTGGTTGAGGAATTTTAAAAGGGGTTTCCAAGACTACACTCCAGAACATCAATAGGGTTGATATTCTGTTTTAAAAAAATAGTTTGGGCATTTCAGTAATGCAGTTTGTTAACTAACTTTGTTGTAAAAGGATTACAATTAGGTAAAGCTGTTAAACATGTAGCTATAATCAAATTCCATTGAAACAGTTTAAATGCATTACAGTCCCTTGGAAGTGCTACTGAAACAGTTTGAAAGGATGGTTTCCTCATTCTAGTATAGGTGGGCAAATCAAATTAGAAAAATGGAACATACACACACAAACATACACTTCTATCTTTTTGTATCCAAACCTTCTGCTGTTTTGAGAAGCAAATTAAAGGGATTTTTTTTTTAAAGAAATGCTGAAGTGTTCACTTTTTTCTTTCTGACTGACACAGTTTGGTGAAATTGACACATTCACAAAATGTTTCACTCAACCCGACATTTTTTTTTTTTTTTTTTGCAAAAAATGCAGACAAAAATTTCACGTAGCTCTAACTGTAATACAAATAAATAATAATACAATAGAAAAGTACCATGAGGAAAGTTGTGCTCACAGTACATTAAGCCAAAATCAGAAGCAGAATGTCTGAAAATCAGAGACAGCGCCTAATTCTTGTAATTGTATTTCCGGACCAAAGAGTCTGTCTTGTAGACAAACTCCCATTGAATGGAAGGGACCATTTGGCTATGTAGAGCTGTCATAACTGTCCTACTCAGATCTGAACCTTAGAGTTCAGAACATGATAAGCTAGCACGAAACCTCCAAACTTAATTACCAGCTTGGATCTGATATTGCTGCCACCAGCCAGAAGATTCCAGTGTCTGGCTCACTCTGGTCTCCCCAAAACCTTCCCTGGGGGACCCCATGTCATAACATTTTTCCCAGATTTGGACCTTAGCATCCAAAATATGGGTGTTAGCATGAAACCCTCCAAGCTTAGTTACCAGCTTGGACCTGGTAAAGCTGCCACCAGCCAGGGATTTATACAGTGCCTGGCTCACTGTGGTCTCCCCAAAACCTTCCCTGGGGGACTCCCAGACTCAGATGCCTTGAGTCTCACAACAAAGGGGAATAAACCATTCCCCTTCCCCCTCCTCCCCTCCAGGTGTTCCCTCCCTGGGTTCCTGGAGAGATATACAGAAGCAAGCTCCGTGAATTTAAACAGAGAGACTCCACCCTCCCTGTTTCCAGTCCTGGAAACACAAGTACTTCCCCCCTCACCCAGAGGGTATGCAAAGTCAGGCTTACTAAATCTAACACAAAGAGATTTTCCCCCTGACTTCTTTCTCCCACCAATTCCCTGGTGAGCTGCAGACTCAATTCCCTGGAGTCCCCACTAAAGAAAAACTCCAACAGGTCTTAAAAAGAAAGCTTTATAAAAGAAAGAAAAATACATAAAAATGGTCTCTCTGTATTAAGGTGACAAATACAGGGTCATTTGCTTAAAAGAAAAAAATGAATAAACAGCCTTATCCAAAAAGAATACAATTTAACACATTCCAGCAACTACATACATGTAAATACAAAAGAAAACAATATAAACCTTATTGTCTTACTATTTTTGTACTTACAACTTGGAAACAGAGATTAGAAAGCCAGGAAACAGAAAGATCACTCTCAGAGCCGAGAGGGTCAGACACAAGACAAAGAACAAAGAACTCACACACAAACTTCCCTCCACCCAGATTTGAAAAAGTCTTGTTTCCTGATTGGTCCTCTGGTCAGGTGTTCCAGGTTACTGGTGTTACTCCTTTACAGGTAAAAGAACATTAACCCTTAGCTATCTGTTTATGACACCCCAAGACTCAGATTCCTTGAGTCTCACAACAAAGGGGAATAAACCATTTCCCTTCCCCCTCCTCCCCTCCAGGTGTTCCCTCCCTGGGTTCCTGGAGAGATATACAGATTCAAGCTCCGTGAATCTAAACAAAGGGATTCCACTCTCTTTACCTCCTCCCAGATTTCCCCGCCCTGGGGACCCTAGGATACTCCCTGCTTCAAGTCCTTGAAACACAAGTACCAAGAGATCAAATCTCTCTCCCCCTTCACCCAGAGGGTATGCAAAGTCAGGCTTAGTAAATCTAACACAAAGAGATTTTCCCCCTCCCTTCGTTTCTTAGCTTTAACCAGTGAAAAACACTCAAACAGGTCTTAAAAAGAAAGTTTTATATAAAAAGAAAGAAAAAGGACATAAAATTGGTCTCTGTATCAAGGTGACAATATACAGGGTCAATTGCTTAAAGGAAAAAATGAATAAACAGCCTTATCCAAAAAGAATACAATTTAACACATTCCAGCAACTACACACATGTAAATACAAAAAAACAATATAAACCTATTGTCTTACTATCCTTGTACTTACAACTTGGAAACAGAAGATTAGAAAGCCTGGAGATTCCTGTGGTCACTCTCAGAGCCCAGAAAGAGAACAGACCAAAAGAAGAGACTCACACCCAAAACTTCCCTCCACCCAGATTTGAAAAAGTCTTGTTTCCTGATTGGTCCTCTGGTCAGGTGTTGTTTGTTACCCCTTTCCAGGTGAAAGAGACATTAACCCTTAGCTATCTGTTTATGACAAGAGCGCTGACTGCAGGACCAGGCTTCAACTTTGCAGAACCAAGAAGTTCAGATATTTCACTTTGACATCTGAATTTTTCGATACTTATCTGAACTGGACCCAAACTACTCTGAAAATTCTGAGGTTCCACCATCATTAAATTAATAGACAATGGGTTAGATGTCTACGTCCAGCTGAGCTACAGCCAAGGCAACTTTCCACTCTCCTGATCCTGGCACTGACCAGGATTGACCCAGCCTACAGCCTAAAGGTTGTTATATGTTATGATGTCTGAACTGTCCTTCTTGACCCCACTTCACTAGATGGGGATTATTGTTGCACATGTGACCCCTCTTGCAGTGTATGGCTTAAGCATCCTCCCTGGTGCTTGTTAATTGGAATGGCTTCTTCTCCCCCCTCCTCACAGGGGTTGGATCCTTTTGTCACTTGGTGCCTCCCCCAAGGTGACTTGTCTTTGGGCAAGATGTGCTGTTCCTTGGGAAAATAATAGTTCTGCTCCATTTACAAGGAACATAGTCCAAAACACAAGCAACAGAATACATTAATACGAGCACCAATAAATGTAATGGCAGATTCAGAAAAAAAAATACTGGTGACAGAAAACAAAGGCATTTGGGCAGGAAAGGATTAAAATTAACTGAAATACTAAACCATGAACAATACAACAAATTCCCCTCCCTCACTCACCCTGCACTCACTCCCCTGCACTCACCATTGTACCCAACCCCTGGCCCCTCATTAGCGCCATTCTAGGCAGATGTTATGTGGAGGATAAATCCTGAGATGAGTGCTGCAGCACTGTAAATGCTGGTCAGTTTAAACAAAAATAAAGGAGTTCTCTTACAGTGTCTTGATCTCTGGGTGGGGAAGGTCATCTCCTGGCTTCCTGGTCTAGCTCTTGGCTGTCTCTGGTTGGTTCTCTGCTTCTGTGATCACTGATCTTTCTGGGGCTGGCACTCCCTGATTATATACTGAATCCCACAATAGTTCAAAGTATCTCTTTGTGCGGGGAGTGGGAAGTTGAGTAGAAACTTCCGAACTGCTGCTTCTGTCCCAGCTCCAAACCCAAATACCCCAAAAGTGAGCCCCAAACTATCCATGGAGGCAGTCTGTCCCCTCCCACTGAGGGATCTAAGTAGTCCTGGCTCCTCATTAGCCCAGCAAACTGTCTATAAGAATTACTCCATCCCAAGTTTCACCTTGGCTGTTTAGGTATTTCCAGTCTATTCTGTTTCTGTCCTAGGCCCTAAGCAGGCTAGTAAATGAGGTTCTAGAGTCATTGTTGCTGTAATCTGGATGGTAGGAACCCTAGAGACTCAGATCAATGATCCAGGAGCTGGAAAACTCCCAAGTGGGTTACACACATCACGCCCTGGCCACATCCCTGTCTGTCTCGGCTATGCCCTATTTCACCCCTTATGCCTTCTTTGGGTGCAGGTGGAACAGAACTGGGTATGCTACCGAGGGATCTTCCTGAGGTTGGGAACTCCAAAGCTTCCCTGGCAGCTCTCTATCCCTTTGTGCCACTAGAGTTGGAAAATAGGTTCAGAGCCAGGAGGCAAGTTTTGGTCCAATGTTTTTTTATCTTATGGTATAAGGTACTTGTTGACACACAGAAATAACACCTCACAAACTTGTTTGGAAAGCTTCAAGTTGTTAAGGGTTCACAAAATCAGAAAGGTGCAATGTGTGGAGTCATAATGAAGTCAGCTTCTGTAAATGGGTCATAAATAGCCTTTAGCACAACCCAGGACTCTCAAAAATGTAGCTGTTAATCAGAAAGTCATCAATTTGATGCTTGCTTGAACTGCAGAGTAGCTTCAATGGCAGCAGCTAGGAGTTGCAATTAATGTGATTTTAATTGTTGGTGCTGGTTGGTGAAGTGTGAAGAGAAAAGGGATAGGATAGTTCATGCTCTGAGATTGAACGTGAAGAGTTAAAATAATTAGTCATACAGAGCTTCTTACTCCAGGCCCAGCTCTTCCTCTGGTTTAAATCTGCTTTGTTCCACTGGAGTCATTGAAGCTACATGATTTACAGGATCAGAATATTTAGAAGCATCACAATAATTCAGTCAAAATATAAGATTAATGGGTCACAGTTTGGACGACTGTTACTATCTCCTGCATGTCCTACAACTTGTGTCTCCTTTGGGATCCATCACCATTCCCCTGTGGGTCTTTCAGATTGAAGTTCCACACAGGACATACCTCCTTGGAAACAATCGCGTTGTCCCTTCCCTTTTGATTAAGACCTCTAAGGCTCCAGGCACACTTGAGGTTTGTTCTCTTCGGGGCAACCTGCACTAAGTTACCTAAGGAACAGGCTGAGATACCCATCATCTTAATGAAATCAGATTTATTTGAATTAGAGATAAATGCCTATGCAAATAAAAATAATGGTCTGCATAACATACCACATCTGAATACTTTGTACTACTTGAGGGGGGGCACATCATGTTTGGTTTAGTTACAGGGAAAATCAAAGGTCATACATGTCTAGAAATACATGTCCGCTTCCTGACCTTCTTATGTCAGAGACCAGCTATCAGCAATTCAAATCCCTTCCTGATCTCCTAGGGTCTCTCTCCTCTCTCCCCCAAGACTTGTGTTTCAAGCCAATGGGGGACTGTCATAAAGAGATGATTAAGGGTTAATGCCCCTTTTTACCTGTAAAGCGTTAAAAAGTTCACCTAGCCTAGCTAACACCTGACCAGAGGGACCAATGGGAGAACAAGATGTTTCAAAAGGAAGGAGGGAAGTTTTTCCTTTGTTTAGAGTTTCAGTTTCAGTCGAAGTGAAAAAGATCAAGGAACCAGCCTCTTATCAGAGTAGAAAGTTTTAGAAAGGAATAAATAGGTTTACGTTTATTTCTTTGTAACCTGTCTTATGCAATTAGAGGTAGAATCAAATTGGGTATTTTTTTTTTGTGTAACTAAATTTGTGCCCAAGGGAACATCCTCTGTGTTTTGAATCTGTTGTCTGTGAGAGTAGCTGGTATGCTAATCTCTCACAGAGGGTTTTCTTTTACCTTTCTTTTCTTTAATTAAAAGCCTTTTTCTTAATATCTGATTGATTTTTCCTTGTTTTTAGATCCAAGGGGATTGGATCTGGACTCACCAGGGACTGGTGGGAGAAAGGAGGGGGGATGGTTAATTTCTCCTTGTTTTAAGATCCAAGGGATTGGATCTGGACTCACCAGGGAATTGGTGAAGGAGTCTCTCAAGGCTACCCAGGGAGGGGAAGGTTTTGAGGGGAAAGGGAGTGATCCAGGCACTGAAAATTCTGGATGGTGGCTGTGATACCAGATCTAAGATAGTAATTAAGCTTAGTTGTGTCCATGCAGGTCCCCACATCTGTACCCTAATGTTCAGAGTGGGAAAGGAACCTTGACATGGACATGCAGTCCTTTGATAATCATGAGGTGTTCAGTATCAAATCCAGTATATTTTACAATAGCTGTTGATCTAGTTGTTTTGGTTTATTGTCATCCTAGACAACCTCTGTTTATCCTCAAATAGTCCTTTGAAGGTACAGACACACTATAGGTATTGTGGCAAATTGCCGGTACTGTTATGCTGGGTCTCGCGCTTTCTCTTCTTTGGGGAAGGTTTCAGGGCGCCACTGCTTGCCTCTGAACCAGTATTTTATATACCCCACTAGTGTCCTTTAGGAGGGGAGTGGAGACGGAGGGACCTGGGCCCACCCTCTTCTCCAGATCCCAACCCAGGGGTCCTGAGGTTTGTGGTGAACCACTTCAACTAGCGGTGCCTTCCCCTGGGCTACTTTCCTCTCCTGCCTTTCAGCTTGGGAAGGGGCTTCTTGCCCTCCTTTTACACAAGCCAGGTGCCCCTTACCTAGGGTTTCTTTTGGATTTCTCAGCCCACCGCAGCACTCCTCCAAACTTTCCTTTTGTCTTTCTTCAATACTGTTCTCTTCTCCAACTCCTTCAAACTGCTCTCTGCTCCAACCAAACCTTCCTGCTCCAACTCCCACACTGTCTGACTGAAGCAGGGGTTTTTATCACATGACTGACTGCTGGTGCTCTAATTGGCTTCAGGTGCTCTAATTGGCTTCAGGTGCTCTAGTTAATCTATAACAAACCTTCCTCCCCTTGCAGGGAATAAGGCTCCCTGCTAACACTCTCCTGCTGCCCTCTGGCCATGCTGTATCACATATCCCACCCCCCTGCTCAACACCAAGGGGTTGGGCTACTTGGGACGAGAGGCAGTGCCGTCGCGATAGGCCATCAGCGTTGCCATGTTGGCTTCCAGCTCTATGCTGGACCCGAAAATGGAAAGGCTGCAGAGAGAGGAACCACCTCGTCACTCTGGCATTCTTCTCCTTGTTCCTGTGCATCCACTGGAGCGGGACGTGGTCTGTCACGAGGGTAAACCGCCGCCCCAGGAGATAGTAGCGGAGAGTCTCCATAGCTCACTTTATCGCCAGACATTCCTTTTTGACAAACACGTACTTTTGTTCCCTAGGGAGGAGCTTCCGGCTGGGGTACAAGATGGGCTGCTCCTCCTCCCCTACCATCTGGGAAAGGACGGCACCGAGCCCCAACTCCGAGGCGTCAGTTTGTAGGATGAATTCCTTCTCGAAATCTGGGGCTATGAGTACTGGATGGCAGCATAGGGCTGTCCGTAAATCTGCAAATGCTTCTTCTGTCGCATCACTCCACTTCACTATCTCAGGACCCCGAGTTTTTATCAGATCCGTCAATGGCCCTGCTCTTGTGGCAAAATGAGGGATGAATCTCCGATAGTATCCTACTATTCCTAAAAATGCTCTCACCTGCTTTTTGCGGATTGGTCGAGGCCAACCTTGTATTGCCTCCACTTTTTTCTATTGGGGTTTTACCAAACCTCTCCCTACTACATGCCCAAGGTATCTGGACTCAGCTAGTCCTATCGCACAATTGAGAGGTTAGCAGTGAGACCGGCCTTTCGCAGGGCATTCAGCACTGTTTCTACTTTTACTAGGTGCATTTCCCAGTCAGGGCTATGTATGACTATGTCATCTAAATAGGCGGCAGCATACTTGGCATGGGGTCGTAATAATTTATCCATAAGTCTTTGGAATGTTGCAGGGGCCTCATGGAGTCTGAAAGGGAGGACAGTGTATTGAAATAGGCCATCGGGTGTAGAGAAGGCAGTTTTTTCTTTGGCATCCTTGGCCAGGGGAATTTGCCAATATCCTTTGGTCAGATCCAGAGTGGTTAGGTATTGGGCCTTGCCTAACTGATCAACTAGCTCGTCAATGCATGCTATCGGGTAGGCATCAAAGTGGGATACTTCATTCAGTTTCCAGAAGTCGTTACAAAACCTCAGGGTGCCATCAGGCTTGGGGACTAGGACGATCGGACTGGACCACTGGCTGTGGGATTCTTCAATGACACCGAGTTCCAGCATCTTCTCCACTTCCATTCTAATTTCTTCCCTTCCGGTATTCGGTATGGTCTTATCGTCACCCTTACTCCAGGGCTGGTGACAATATGATGTTGTACTAGTGTTGTTCGGCCCGGTTGTGTACAGAATATGTCCTGGTTCCCGTGGATCATTTCAATTACCTCTGTTCGTTGTTCTGGGGTTAATTCAGGAGATATCTTTACCTGTCCCTGTGGGTCATCTGTCTGAGGTAGAGCTCCTCGAATGACCAGACACGTCTCTCTGTCATGCCAGGGCTTCAGTAAGTTGATGTGATAGATTTGCTCTGGCTTTCAGCAGTCTGGTTGTCTAATCTTATAGTTCACTTCCCCAATGGCTTTCACCATCTCATATGGCCTGTGCCAGCTGGCTAGAAGTTTGCTTTCAGCTGTCGGTACTAACACCATCACCCGTTCCCCCGGCTGAAATCTCCGTACTTTCGCCCGACGGTTGTAATATGTCCGCTGGGCCTCTTGTGCTTTTTCCAAATGTTCTCGTACTATCGGAGTTACTCAAGTTATTCGCTCTCTCATCTGTGTCACGTGCTCAAAGACATTCTTTCCTGGGTTGGGTTGTTCCTCCCAATCTTCCTTGGCGATATCTAATATCCTGTGTGGGTGGCCTCCATATAATAGTTCAAAGGGAGAAAAACCCATGGACGCCTGGGGGACTTCCCATATAGCAAACATTATATATGGTAGAAAGGTATCCCAGTCTTTTCTATCCTGTGCTAACACCTTCCGGATCATACTTTTAAGGGTACGATTAAATCGCTCGACCAGCCCATCTGTTTGTGGATGGTAGACTGAGGTCCATATGGCCTGGATGCGGAGCAGGGCACATAAGTCTTTCATTAGTTTTGACATGAACGGGGTTCCCTGGTCTGTCAGGATCTCCTTAGGGATGCCCACTCTGGCGAAAACCTGTAGTAGTTCTTTTGCTATTGCCTTGGATGTGGGGTTTCTTAAAGGAATGGCCTCTGGATACCGCGTGGCATAGTCAAGGATGACTAGTACGTTTCGGTGGCCCCGTGCTGATTTTTCTAATGGGCCCACTATGTCCATGGCTATCCTCTCGAAAGGGACATCAATAATAGGCAAAGATACTAATGGGGCCTGCAAGTGAGGTCGGGGGCTATGCAACTGGCATTCAGGGCAGGAGGCACAATAACGCTGGACTTCTGCGCGTATCCCTGGCCAATAAAACCTTCTTAGGATTCTATCCAGTGTCTTGTCTACCCCTAGATGTCCCCCAAATAGATGACTGTGAGCTAACTCTAGTACTGCCCTTATGTGTTTCCGTGGGACTAAGAGTTGCTCTACTTCTTCCCCTCGTATTTGCTCTATCCTGTACAAAAGATCACGTTTGAGCACATAATATGGCCTTGGGCCTTTGATTTTTTCTTCCATAGGCACACCATTTACTTCCACTACCTCCTCCCTCACGTTCGCATATAATGGATCTTCGGCCTGGTCTTGCTCAAAAGTCTCACATGCAGTACCGAACTGACCTAATTCTAAGGGGCCTATTTCTACTCTTCCCCCTGGGGTGCTCCCACTTGGGCTAGGAAACACCTCCGAGTTTTCCTTGGCCTGAATTATCTCCTGGTTTCCTGAGCGGGATCACCTACCCACAAGGGAAGTTTTTTGATTCGCTGCTAGAATCCTGGTCTCTAACCTTTTATCTGCCCTTCGTTCTCACCTAGACCTTTGGGGTTTTCCAGGGGATGAGAATAACTCTGGAGCAAATTCGGCAAACACTGGGGTGAGGCTATCTGTAGTTGCCTCCGTCTCAGCCTGGGGGTTGCTACACTCCCTTGGCTCTATTGGGGTAAGTAAGCTTTCAAACCCGAGGAAGTATCTCCCAATCAAAACAGGGTAGGGGAGCTTGGGGACCACCCCTGCAGAAACCCTGGTAGTATTTCCCTGGATCTCAATCCATACCGGAATTGTAGGGTAAAAATTCACGGTGCCATGTACGCACATTACCCCTGTGTTTTTGGCCCAGGTTAGTTGGTCTGTTCCCACCAACTTCCCCGAGACCAGCGTGACAGCACTCCCGGAATCTATTAATGCTATGGTCTTTATACCATTCATTTTTACTGGTCTGGTATATCCATGTGAGGTCATTGTGACCCCTACTAGGCCGATTAGGCCACATTGTTCCCCGTAATCCCCCAGATTACACTGCATAGGTTCTTCCTTGTGGGGCATTGGGCTGCTATATGCCCCAATTCCCCACACTCATAACACCGCCCCCTTATTTCGGTTGTCACCCTCTGCCTCGGGCTATTTGGCCGGCACCCCACCTCTCTCCTCAAATCCCCAGATCCCTTCCTGGCCTCCAGCCATTCCTCAGTTTCTTTCCTCCTGGTTACAGTTCTCCTATAGTTCTCGACAGCCCGGGGCCTTGGGTTTGGGGTTGGCTTCCTGGAATGCCGTGTCTCCCCGCCTGGGGTCTGGAACAGTTTGCGGGCTGCCAGCTGTCTTTCCACGAGGGAGAACAACTCATCATAGGTAGAGGGATCATTCTGGCCAACCCAAGACCTGAGACCTGGTGGTAGCCCCCTCATATACCGGTCCAATACCAGTACCTCCATCATCTTCTCAGAGCTAAGGGCCTCAGGGCGCAGCCATTTCCGGGTCAGGTGGATCAGGTCAAACAATTGTGATCGGGGTGTCTTGTCCTCCGTATATTGCCACTCATGGAACCTCTGGGCTCGCAGTGCTGTCGTTACTCCGAACCTGGCCAGGATCTCTGCCTTTAGCTGGGAATAATCTGCTGCAGCCTCTGCAGCCATATTGTAGTAGACCTTCTGGGCTTCCCCACACAGGAATGGGGCAAGGATACCAGACCATTGATCTCGGGGCCAGGCCTCCAGCAGGGCTGCTCTTTCAAATCTTTCAAAATCCAGGAGGTATGCCTCCACATCATCTCCCGTGTCATTTTCTGTAGGCAATGGCTAGCCCATATGGTCCAGGTCCCTTCACAGTTGCGATTCTGCTCCATAAGGGCCTTCTTCTGGTTCATCAGGTCTTTCAGCAGGGCTCGGTCCTGAGCAGCCTGACTCATAAACAGATGATTGACCTCCTGCTGCATTCTAGTCGCCTCCTGTTGGGCGGTTGCTTGGACCCGGGTAGCCTCCTGCTGGGCCACGGTGTCTTGTAGAAGGACCTTGACCACGTCATCCATCTTAAGGATGGGATGGTTTTGCCTAACCCTGGACTAAGTCCCCAGTGCGCAAATCCCACTTCTAACACCACGTGTGGCAAATTGCCAGTACTGTTATGCTGGATCTCGCACTTTCTCTTCTTTGGGGAAGGTTTCAGGGCACCATTGCTTGCCTCTGAACTGGTATTTTAATTACTCCACTAGTGTCCTTGAGGAGGGGAGTGGAGACGGAGGGACCTGGGCCGGCCCTCTTCTCCAGGTCCCAATCCAGGGGCCCTGAGGTTTGTGGTGAACCACTTCAACTAGCGGTTCCTTCCCCTGGGCTACTTCCCTCTCCTGCCTTTCAGCTTGGGAAGAGACTTCTTGCTCTCCTTTTACACAAGCCAGGTGCCCCTTACCTAGGGTTTCTTTTGGATTTTTCAGCCCACCGCAGCAATCCTCTAAACTTTCCTTTTGTCTTTCTTCAATACTGTTCTCTTCTCCAACTCTTTCAAACTGCTCTCTGCTCCAACCAAACCTTCCTGCTCCAACTCCCACACTGTCTGACTGAAGCAGGGGTTTTTATCACATGACTGACTGCTGGTGCTCTAATTGGCTTCAAGTGCTCTAATTGGCTTCAGGTGCTCTAGTTAATCTATAACAAACCTTCCTCCCCTTGCAGGGAATAAGGCTCCCTGCTAACACCCTCCTGCTGCCCTCTGGCCATGCTGTTTCACAGTATCTATAAACTGTTGCCTCTTCCCAGTCTCACGGTGATTGGGGAGAAAACGTGTCTCAGAACGCTAATTAACCTTCTTTTTTTCCTAGCCAAGCAACTACATGACACCCATTCCACATCTCTGTCTTCTTTTAGAAATGTGGTTTACTGTTTTTCAAAATTCATTCTCCATACACTGCTAGTGTGCAGCTAATGAGAGAATAAAAGGCTTTTGCAAAGTCCAGGTTTAGCTTAAATAGATGAGGGATGGGCACACTCCTCATCCCCACATCAGCCAGTTAATGGCTAAGCAGAGATCTAAAAGGGGTGGGAGCTAAGGGAGTCAGCTCCACTCCCTGCCAGGCATGTGTTTGGACTTTTATTCCCCTGCTGTCAATTCAAAGATCCTCCCCCACTCATTTATGTATTTTAAATATCATTTATGGATAGAGATCAGACCATCTGTCACTGTGACATTTATAAATACTTGAATAATGTATTAGCTGGTTATTTAATGCTTCCACATTCTTTAATAACTATATGGCACACTGCAAAATCTATTAACAAATACATTCTGAAAATATTAAAGTTGAGAAAGATATTATTACATGCAGATATTTCTGAAGCAAAATACATTGCAGTTTAATGTCTGTTATAGGGAACACATTTTTAAGTGTTATATAAACTATGAAATATTGGCAGTACATTTATAAATGAAACTTTAAGATAATGTGTTACCGATTATACCAGTGGATCACCAGTTGGAATTTGCTGTCAAAACATGGGTAAGGTTTCTGAAAAAAATAAACATAACTATAAAAGATAGGGATTTATTTCTGCCACTCTTTCTTGTTTAAAGTCTTTAATGATATTTACAGGTCTTTGCCTATATTTGGGCTGACAGCTTGTCTCCACCCAGCACCAATATTGGACAATTTTCTGAGCAATGGGACGTGTCATTCCCTCTACCCTGCCCACAGAACTGATGAAATGAGCAATTATCGTGCCAGCTATGTGTAGAAAAGGTGAAAGCCTACAAAGACATCATCTACATATCTCCATAGATGGAAGAAGCCCTTCAATGTGATCACTGAGCAGTGTTCCTGTGTGATTTAAAGGAGAACGAAAAACTAGGTAAGGGGAAGACTTGTAGCAGCATTGTCCCCTGGCTAACAAACAGATTTTGTGCTTCTACCTTACTCAGTAGTTGGCAGTGAAATGGCTAATGTGTAGTTCTGTCAGAAGTGGCAGCACAGTTCCAAGGAAAGATATGCTGGCAGGGGAATACAGACCACTAAACAACTAATGGTTGGGCTAGCCTTCTGTATAGATAGCATGAGGTTATTGATGTTATGCCTCAGTGGTCCACCACTGAAGTGAATTGGAGATCTGTCATTGAGCTCAAGGTATAGGATCAGGTGAGAGTTGCATTAGGAACAGATAGATTAAATCGCCATAGGTTCTGCTGAAATGAAGTTGTCTTCACCATAGTACCCACAGCTGAGCCAATATATTGTAACATCAGTGCCGTGGGAGTTTCAGCACAGTACCTCTTACAGAAACTGGGTCCACAGGGATGGTGCTTGAAGATTTCTAATGAATTTCTGGGCTCTCCACAAATTCCAGGTCACATTCTCAGCCTCCTCTGTGAGGCTGCTAATCCTCCTCCAGGCTTTGTTGAGGAGGATTATTTGTTGCCATGGGTAAAACATACTGGAAACATCACACTTTTGTGTGCAGTTTTTCCCATTTATCTCCAAGTTTCTTGGAATAGGACAAATTAGCTCATCATTAATGGAGTTTCCATTAAATTATCATTGATGGACACAGGCTGCTGGATTATAGGATCTGGGTTGGAGCTTTAATCTGTGCTGTGGATAGATGCTTTTTACTGACTGTACAAATAAAACAAATATGCCTTATATTCTATGAACATAGAGAAAGCCAGGCTAGTACCCTATGGCTTGTCAGAGGAGACCTTCATGGGTTATCACATAAAATATCTAGATCAGCACCTGTTGAGTCAATTTTTTGATTAATTTGTCCCTAACATATTAACATATAAATATATTAAAATTATTATTATTTGTTCTTATTCTTATTATATAATATTAGTGATGTTATAGATATTGTTGTTATATTATTATTTGTGCTACAGCCACAACAGCAAATTATTCAGACAGGTAGAGCACAGACTGACATCCACTAATAGAAATGTTGGCTCCAAAATAAATGATCTTCCTTCAAACATTCAATATACACTTCCAGCACCAAATCTTGAGCATAAGGTGGTTTGACTTTGCGTGAAATGTCATAATCTCACAGAGATCTGGCCTTCCTTCAAATGCTCACTAAATTTAAAAGCAACATTTCATACTCTTCAATCATGGTGCCAGGATGGACAAATACACCCCAACACACTGTGCTCTCAAACTCTCCATCAACACATACATAAAGGGGTGCCTGCCAGTGTTCCCTCTTTTTCCATCCATTTGCAGAATGAATTTTGTTATGTGCACCAATATCAAGATAATGTGCGCACATGCACTACTATTAGAAACAAAAAACCTAAATATAATATATATTTTCAAAAAAGTTACCATAGGGATAATTACTCCAGCCAGGACAGCTTAGGCATTTTAGAACTCACTTCTCAAAGAATTAAATTTAAGCATAAGAGAAAAATAAAATTATGAAAAGCATAGACCAGTCAGAAAAACTAAAATAACACACTTTGAAAGAATAAAATTACAGAGAATTTATGTACCAAGAAGTAACAACAACAACAACAACAACAAAAACAAGTATGTGTTGGGAGGTGAGTGTGAAATAGACAGTGTGTGTGTGTGTGTATGTGTCAGAGACACAGAGACTCTGTGTGTGTGTGTGTGTGTGTGTGAATGTGAGAGAGAGACAGAGACAGAAATAGTGTGTGTGTATGTGTGTGTGTGTGAGACAGAGACAGAGCGTGTGTGTGCTGGCTGCTGGGGAAGTCTATGAGATACCATGCACTGTCTCTTTAAGGCACTCACCAGAAGGCTCCTTCAGACTACAACAGCTGTCAGCAGCTCCATCCTGCTCCTGAGCCTTGTCCCCCTTCCCTGCTCTGCAGAGATGGGTAATTGGGAAGGGGAAAAGGGGACACCCTGACATCAGTGCCCCCCTCCACTCTGCACAGAAAGCAGGAGAGTCCTTGGAGTGGCTTTTCAGGGGCTCCAAGGCAGGGGGAAGGAGCAATATGGCTGCAGAGCAGCAGAGGGAGGGGATGCTGAACACACGTTGCCAGATGTGCATGGCTCTGCTAATCAAGTGCACAGCACTTGATTGACTCTTGGGCAGCCCCGCAGCTTAAAGGGAACACAGGTGCATGCTCTCACCCTACCTGCTGCCACCAGCAGGGCCATACTAGAGATTCATGGATTTGCAGGACTGGGCCACAGAACATATCTGAGAACTTCATTATATGGTGCCTGGTGCAACATTATCAACCATGGTCACTTTGACTGGTGCAGTAAGCTATCTGTGTTTTATTATGGTGATGCGAAAAGAATGTAGCATATCATGTTAACTAGTACAAACGCCAAATCTATGAAATTAATAAATACAAATAAAAGGTTCTCTTGTTGGAAATACTGATAGTGTAGGGCTCCTTCTTTTTTTTCCCTCCCATTTCAGACTTTGATGTTCCTAAATGAAGTTGTGAAAGAAAGTGAAGTTTGAAATAGGGCTCATAACTCATTTTGTCAAGCTGATGAAAAATGTCCTTATAAATGGAAAGAAACAGAAATAAATGATTACTTTTTTGATTGATGGATTGCATTATGTTGTTCAGATACAGCGGGGGTATAAAATAAATCTAACTATAATACCTTTTCTCCTGAATAATTTGATTATAAACGTCAAATTAGAAATGTACATACTGCTAATGTTAATATTAAGTCTATTAACACTTTATATACCAGGAAAGTGCTTTTTTGCCAATGTACAATTGAAGTTTGGTTGAAATTCAAGATGTGCATCATTGAGCTAGCTGAGCCCAGCCCTTGATAAACACGTGTAGCCTTCTGTTTACCAGGCAGATTTTGTCCAGCTAAATTTGTCTTACTACTTGAAAGGCTTAATGTCAGTGTCTATAGGTTTAAGAGTCTGACCCCACAGACTCTTCTGCACATCAGTAACTTTGTCTAAACAGAGCTGCAATCATAGTGAATCATTATTTTGAAGACTGATCCTGATCCTGAGGTACTCTAGTGCATGCACTCTTTTTCCTTTTGTATTTCCTTCAATCTCTAAAATCCTCCCTCACTGTAAACAACATCACCAAGAAAGGCAGATCCCTGTAAGATAACAAATGAACTGAATTAGGACAATAAGCTAATAGAGTTTGTGAGTTTTTCCCCCAACCCAAGTTCTCATAAAGCTCATTTGTATGCATCTCATCTTCATTGGCCTCATTCATATTCTGTTTAAAAAGTACATAAAATTTATGGAGTCTTATACATTTAGTCACTTTAGCATATTCAGCTTTGCTACATACCTTAAATAGGGGGATCTTATTATTACAGTGTCAAAGTCAGATAAGAACTCCATTTTCATAGTGTCATAAGCTAGTGGGAAAACTGAGTACTCCTATGAAGGGAGAGGGTTTGAGGAACCAAGGATAAGCAGGAAGGGCTAGGGAGAATTTGGAGTGTGTACTCCCAGTTCTGTCAAGATTTCTCAGGAAGCGAAGCCCCATTCCTGCTGTGTTAGCCCCACTATAATGAGCCTCTGCTCCTTTCCATTCTGTGTCACTTTGTGCCTACATAAATCTTCACCCTCCAAGGAGGGTGCAATCGTAGTGACTGAGTTAATGCTTCTAGTGCTATTGAGTGGCATTAACGTGGATCCAGATATCTGCTGTCATGGAGGGGCATGAAGAATCCTGTGGAAAATGGCTTCTTGTCCAGACTTCTGAAATTCTGTGGAGTCTGATTCCTACTGTGCACCCGAGAGGAACTTCTGCTGCACCTGCAAAAAGGGAAGCAACTGGAAGCAACTCCCCAGTTCCATAGTCCTGGTCCACTCATTAGGTGATCTCTTGTCTCCCCTCCTTGAAGGGTGGATCTGAAACCTGAATCCAGGTTTTCTCCAGAGTTCTAAAATTTTTTTTTTTTAAATACCAGGTATTGAAGTCCTCCCCACCCCGATTTTACTTTAATACATTGATTCAATAGGTCACTATTAGAGCTGAGCAAATAATTTACAGTTAATAACTTATTTAGCTAATTAAGCCCTTTTTCTGTTCACAGAAGGTCTGTTAGCAGTTCACAGTTTCCTCACATTTAGTGCTTATCTGAATGTTTTGAAAGTGATTTTCAGTGAGTTTTTTTATCTCTGTGGATTGACTATAAGCAATTCCATGGCTATATACCATATCCTGTATTTGAAATTCAAGCCGTACTAGTGAGTTGTGATTGGTCACATTAATCACATGTTATTGCCTTGGAAAGGGAGTAGTTATGTGAGCAATAGCAAATACATGTGATTTGGGAATTTCAGACTCTGCATTCAGGGCAGGGACTGTGCCTTATTCTCTGCTTGGAAATTGCTTGTCACATTGTGAATTTGAACAGGTGTAAATATTAATAATAATGGACATTCCTTTAATAAGCTTTTTCCATTCTGGATTGTTTTGGCCTTTTCTTAGGAAAAAATGGCAAATTGTAAGATTTATTGTCTGGGCACAGAAACAAAATGTAATTCTCTCTCATCATGATTTCACAGAATAAGTGTGAGTGTGGTTGTAATTTTTATTATTTTATTTATTACATATGCAGTGACTTGGATGTGCATGGCAATTTAAAAATATATATAGATGGAGTCCCTCACCCAAAGATGCAGTCTAAGGCCTGAATTCTACAGCTGGATCTGTCTGGTAAGAGAAGAATGAGCAATGGGAACAACAGCACTGGGAGTGGTGAGTGCCCTGGAAGGACAAAGGCAAAGGTATTGGCAATGGGATGTTGCAGTCACTTTGCATCATGAGGTTTACATAGTTTACTTTATGGTATTTCAAGGTATTAACAATACCTGAATATAGCTTATAAGCTTCCTTGAAGAAGAGTGTCATTAGTAAGGATTTAAAAGAGGAGAGGGGTGCAACCAATGAGATCAGGACAAATCCCAGCAGCAGCTAGGGGAAGTGGGGGCAGACGTAAAGGTACATATGTGAAGATTTATGAAAGTATAAGAGAGAAGGGGTGATGATGGAAGAGAAAAAGGTAAGAGTGGGGAATTCAGAGACCATTAGAGGGGGAGATTACAAGGACAAAGAGTCCGTTGAGAAGAATTTCTGCTCACCAGAGTTGTGCTGATGTAAATTGTGCTGAAGGCAGTGGGCTGCTACAGATTTGAAGGCTGCAGTCCAAGCTGTGGTGAGCAACAGCTGAATGCAGCTTTTTTCCTAATAGCTTTATTTAAACCCAGCTGTTAGTGCTCTGTACTCTGCTGAAGAGGGGAACAAGGGAAGCCCTCGTGACCATCTGCAGGCTCAGGCTGTTTGGAAAGATCACTGATTGCAGCCTCTAGTTGCTTTACAGAAATCCAGCTCCTAGCAGCCTGGACCCTGACATAGAGTGGTCCCAGGGGACTTCTTAATGGCTTGCTAACAGCATCTGTGCCAGGACTCTGGCAGGGGGATTTGGGAAGCATGTCATATTCCTCTTCCATGAGAATATGCATCCATAGTGGTTAAAATTTGCTATTTGTGAGTTTTAGAGCATGCAAGTTTAGGATTTGTTGCCTCTGAGCATTCATGTAAAACTCAATCGCTCACACGTTTAAAGAGAACAATTACAAAAGGACTATGAGCATGGCTGAAGCAAATATATTTCTACATTCACAGATATTTTTTGCTCTGTTCATCCATCTCTGATCAGTGCTTAGGAGAGGTTTTATTTTTTTCCTCTTAGGAGTGTCAATTCATTAGTATAGGAGAAAATGAAGTCACAGTTACATGGAATGCTTTTAGTTCTATTCTTGTGCAACAAGAAATAAACTTAATGGAATTGCTAACAACATTTTACAGAGGAAAGCCACCCCCCTCTTTTTTTTAAAGTAATTGCTGCCTGAGCCTCAAAGGATAAAAATCGTTTTTCATCTCATGCATGAAGAATTTTAGTCTGATTGATGACAGCTAAGGAACCTTTCCTTAGTCACTAAGCTGCACTAATTTGCAAGCTAAAACAATATTAGCAAATTGTTAATGATCCATGAAACTGCTGCAACAGCCTTAAATGTTATGCTCAGAACTTTCTTACAACTAAAGCAGCTTACCTAAATTCCCACAATGGACACAAAATGAGATGGCATTTATGGGGAAAAAAATGAAGCAACACACTCATGCAGTACATCAGTGTGAATAATTTGCATTGAAGGCACGTGAACAATTAACAGTAAAACCCAGAGCTAGTTGGTAGCAGTTTGGATTTAATTTTCATGTTGAGTTAAAGCTGTTGCACACATTTCTTGTCTGCACTTAATGGCTGTAATTTTCCTTTATTTCCAGCATTGTGTGCCTGGCTTTGAAAATGAACCATTCTTTTTTTTCAAAGAGGAAGTATCGTCACTTTCAGAAGTGCACCTGTGCACAACATTTCACATACCGAAATAACATTGTTTTCTTAATAGAGCCCAAAGTACTTCTCAGTAATGTATTTTGAAGTGTTTCTAGCAATTCTGTTGATTGGGCAATATTCAAAAAGTTTCATGTTACTGAAGTTCACGTAAGTCTGGTTGCCAGTCAACATGTCAGCAGAGCATCAGAGAAGATGTAACTGTGCAAATTTTCAGCTAGGCATTGACAAATTACACAAAGAGACATGTAAAGCAATACGTGTTTGTTTAGCACGTGCATTGCTTACAGTAGATGGCAGGAAGAGTTTAACTCAAGCACCAGTATTTCACTTACTGCATGTATTCACGTTACTGGATTGATTTCTTCCATATGCAGCTTGGAAATAGACTTAGGAAACAAATCACTCACACGTAAATATATGTAAAAAAGTTATGCACTCTGTTGCCTGGTTTCTCAGCAGCAATATCAAAACATTCAAAAACAAAGATAGAATATATTAAACATTAAAAAAAAATCAGACATCAAGAGTTAGTTTAGTGAGTATGAATGAAACATAGGGAATTAAAATTCAGCAGGAAGAAACTGGGACTTCTCGTGCATGCTAGGAAAATATAATAGAATTTTGTTATTTATTTTTATATTTATTATCTTAGCTTATTAGCGAAGGGCTTACCTATGCTTCTTAGAACACTATATAATTATGTATTAATTCTATTGCAATAGCACCTTAAGGCACAAGTGAAGTTCAGATACATACTGTGCTAGCCCTGTTCTAAAAGAGTTTACGATCCACCTTGAAACAAGATGTAACAAGTGAGCATGACAATCAAACAATAGAAGTGAAAGGTAATAAAGTCAGGTGGTTGCACATGTTAGTTTTTGCACAACTTGATGGTTCCAAATGGCTGAAAGGGAGTTTTAATAAATAAATAAACTTTGCTCTGTTCTAGAGCTGCCTGGTCATGTCAGGATGTAGCAACAGGCTTGTTCCTCTTGTGTGGTCCAGGAGACTCTCCTCAATTTCTACTATAGCACAGCACCTCTGCATTGCCCCAGCCCTGGTCAGTCCCTTAAACGTATGTATGAGTCTTATATTGATTATTGCTATTCTTACTGTTATATCTCAAATATCAAAAATCTTCTCAAACAACCTCAGAATTCTGAAGTCTGAATTGACCTTGTGTTTCAAGGACCACACAAGCTAGCAATAATGCAAGCAAGAAGGGCTAAACTTTGCTCCCAGTTATATAGATGTGCAACTTCAGTGGGAGCTGTGCCTGTATAAATCATAGTACATTTTGGCCTGGGGTGTCTTGTACCAACATGCTTTGCTATTGTTCCACAGAGGAATTCTCCTCTCTCTGGAAAAAGAACAACATTTGAGAACTACCCAGTGATTCTGATACAGGGAAAGGAAACTATTTAAGGCCTACTTAATCACAGGTGCTTCCTCTCACTCCTCATCTCATACTGACAGAATGTTGCTAATGTACAGGTGATACTATGTCTGGGGCCCAAGCCCTGGGTCTGATTAGTGTTTCCTTCTCCATTAACACATAAGTTGAACAGGTGTAGGAGAGCTGATCCCAACACCGCTGAAGGCCTTGCCTCAGATTCTTCAGGAGCATGAAATTCTTTGAACCTTGTAGGTCAACTCAAAGGGAGAGAAGAGGCTGCCTTGATGGATCAGTTTATTTTCATGTGCATGAGTCAATCAGGAGACAATTCTTTATTTTTCTATTTTTTCCCCTAAGGCTGTGGTTCCCAAACTTGTTCCGCCGCTTGTGCAGGGAATGACCCTGGTGGGCCGGGCCGGTTTGTTTACCTGCCGCGTCTGCAGGTTCCGCTGATCACGGCTCCCACTGGCCGCAGTTCACTGCTCCAGGCCAATGGGAGCTGCTGGAAGCAGCACGGGCTGAGGCAGTTAAACAAACCGGCCCGGCCCACCAGGGGCTTTCTTTGCAGAAGTGGCGGAACAAGTTTGGGAACCACTGGCCTAAGGAAAGTAAGATTCACTCTT
Organism: Gopherus flavomarginatus; assembly: GCF_025201925.1. Taxonomy (NCBI): domain Eukaryota; kingdom Metazoa; phylum Chordata; order Testudines; family Testudinidae; genus Gopherus; species Gopherus flavomarginatus. Next base: position 37,335,205 of record NC_066617.1, read on the forward strand.
CAGACTTTTAGACTCTCCTGAAAGTACCAGTGTCTCAAACGTATGGCCCATTCCCCACACCAGCTGTCCCACTTTCTCCCTGCTTCTTGATGGGTATCAGAAAAATAAAACACTGGGTTAGGCAGCTGTTGTGTTGCGACTACTGCTTTTCATGCTGACCAGTTTTGTCTCATTGTCACCTTGTGCTCCTCGATCTGTCTGCTGTATCCAATGACTGTCATTTCAAATTGGGATTGTAAGTTTTCTGAGGGAGAGACCATATTTTTATGAGTGTGTTAGAACAGTGCCCAGCACAAAGGGGCCCTTGTCCGTGATAGCAGCCCTGAGGTGCTAATGTAATTCACACTATTTATTAATAATTATAAATCTCATCTGATTATTTTTGCCTAAATCTACAGCATTGTCCCAAGGGGAGTCCAAGCAGTGCAGTTTGAATCAATTATTATTTTAATATTCAAAATTAATGATAGTTTGCCAATTTTATATAGAAGAGACTTGCATTACATAAATATGTTCTTTACATATTGTACATTTTCCTCACTCTGCTCTCTTGAAATGAGCTATTGTAACAGTAATGATCTTCTGCCACCCCAAGATCTTTTCATCTGAAGTAGAACTGAAAGTGCCATTTAACATATTATGCTCAGCAAGGTTTCTTGTCACTAAAAATAGAGCTGAAAATGAGACTTCAAGTTACACATTAAAAAATACACTGATAATGAAATGAGTATGCTATGACTATATTTGGTGATTTTCATTAGAATGGGGGAAATAACCATATTTCAATTAGCTTCTTTCAATGATAAGAACAGGTTTCACTGTTGAAAATAGTTTTAAGTTTAACAAAAGTCAAAGTGATACAGTGGGGAAGGGTAAAGAGCAGGTCAGATTGCTCTGTTAGTCAGTTGTTATGAGAACAGGATGGGCTGGGATTGTTAGAGAGGTTTTTTTTTTTACATAGGGATGAAGAAAGAAAAAAAAGCTTTGCTACTCAGCCCCTCTTCCCCACACACGCATACAAAGAAACAGTAGATACTAAAGAAACAAAAATGAGAATATGATATCACTGAAAGTTTTATATAGGAAGAGAAGAAAAGCAAAAATCAATGTATATCTCCCAAAATATTTCTAAGGAGGACAACTATGGATGAAATCCTGATTCCACTGGAGTCCGTGGGAGTTTTACCATTGACTTCAATGAAGCTGGGATTTCCCCCTTTGAGTTTTTGTTCTTTTGAAGTGTGTTCCATAATAATAATAAAGTAGTCTTATTTACTAATAATAGGAAGGGCTAAAAAATAGGATGAAAGGGCACTCAGAAACTGTGGAAATGAGGATCATTAAGATCCTAGCTAGAAAATGTGATCCAGAGTAATCAGGGATGGCAGAATGTCAGTGGATTTTTTTATTGTAAGTTAAGAAGAAACAGAATCACAAAGAGGTGCCAGGACTAAAGAAGAGACTGGTTTGTGAAGAAGTTTTCAGTAGAAGGGGGTTACTCATTTTGAAACATTTGCTCCAAGATATCAATAGAGTTTGTATCATGCCACTGCTTTATAGCAGAACCTCTGCCACTAGCAGGGAGTTCTGCATAAAAATCAACAGCATGATATGGACACAGAACAGTAAAGAAGCATTGGGGGATATCTGTGCAGCACTTAGTAATCCATTGGACACAGAGCAAAAGTTGTGAGAACGTAAAGGTTTAATACAGGGCTAAAACTGGGCCTTTTGACAAGTTTTTTTATGGCACATATGGTGCAATACTGCCCCCAGTCAAAATCATGTGACTAATGTCAATTTGTCCCAACTGGAACTTCGCAATTTTATAGCACAATGGCAGGGGGAGTTTTGTTCACAAATTCTTTCTTTTATTTTGCAAATAAGTTCAAGGCAAGGACTTTTTTTCTCTTATTCTTTTTCTGTTTCTTTCTAAAATTGAACTTACTTTATCATTTTTTACTAAATTTGCCAATGGTACAAGGTTTCCCTCCAAAATATTTAACAGAGCTAAAAGGGAAAAGAGAACCACGAGGGGGCAAATGTAAGTGCCACTAAGTTGATAGGGGTAGGTGTACATTTGAATAGCATGTATTTGCTCTTTCCTAGGCTACAGCTAGCTGGCAAGATTTTGACTTGACTAGATGCCCATGGTGGGGAGCAAGATAAAAGAATCCATTCCTATTCATGCTACCTTGTAGGCATAAGCAAGGTTACTTACTCAGTTATTCCCATCCCAAACCCAGCAGTAGGATATGGGAATCTGGGATTTCCCACTCCACCAGCTTCTAACCAGGGGTCCTCTGAAGTCCAGCTAAGACTCTTTTCCTACTGCTCTGTTTCCCTCAGTGTGTGTTGAGGCTTGTGGTTGTCTTTTACAACACAGCTCCAGGACTTCTGCAGGCTTGAATTCCTGGCATCATGCAGCCGTCCACCTCCTTGGGATACCTGTAGAGATATGTTTATGAAAGATTGGGATTTGGAGACGTGCCCTCATAAGGGACTGTGTTTTGAGTGTGGGAATTTGGAGAGGTATCCTGGAGGCAGGGGTTAGGCACAAGGCAAGGTTGTGTACAGCAGTTCACTAGAGATGCTTTCCAGTTTGTTTTAGTGCAGTTTTATTCCTTTCTCATTCACTGGTTTGTTATTTAATGCACTCCAAGATCATTACAATACCTTTCTGGCATAGTCCCCTCTCCCCCTGTAGCAGAGAGTGCAGGTCTGTTTCTCTCTGACCGCGCCTCTATTGAGCTGAAGAGACTCACTTTTAAGCCCCTCCTCTAACTGGAGTACGTCCAGCAGGCATGCCAGGCTGCAGCTTCCTAGGCCCAGAGTTGTTGCACTGCTCTCTCTCCCATGTGGAGTTTATCCCCCTTTTCACAGAAGGCCAAGAAATGGAAGGTGCTTTGTCCGCACCCCCAACTCACTGGCTTGAGTAACAGAACCAGGGCAAAGGAGAGGAAGAGGAAGTAATTCACTGCTGGTCTGGCCCATAAGAAAAGAGGCTGGGGGGTTGTGTCCTATGCCTACCCCAGAGTTACTCCTGGGGCAGTACAGCTTACATATTTCCCCTTATCAGGGCTGTGCTTGAAGTCAGACTCGAGCCCTATGTCACAGGGATTGTGACATGCAATCAAACTGAAATGTAACTAGATGAATAGAAAACAATAAAGGAAAGATAAGAGTAAAGTGGGTAAAAAATTCTCACAGAAGATTCAGCCAGGAAGCTCGCCCAGAAAGTTCTGATAAATTCCACTTCAGTTCTTTTTAACTAGATTTTTTTTTAATTCATTCTGTGGAAATTTTTTCTTTTGACATTTTTGGTTGCAATTCGGAATGGAAAAACTTTTTGCAGATACAAAGCTTTCTGAGGCACAGAAATTCCTGTTCACACATAACCCTAGCTAAAAGGAACATAGTGTGCAGCTAGTATCAGAGCAATGAACGAAAAGTAATCGTTTTTCAAGATGTACTTTGACTCCTGTATGCCATTTCAGCAATGTATAAACTTGATAATAAAATCTGGCTTTATTGTAGAATTCCACTAATACAAAAAATACAAACAGAAGGCCAGCAATCTTAATACTGTTCTCAAGTGTCCTTATAGTGAACTTAACAGCTCATTCTGCAGCTAATAGCATGTGCTTGGGACCTAATCTCCATGGCCATCTTAAAATCCAAGTTTCCTGCTACTTAATTAAATGTCTTTCTTTCTTTCTCTTCATGTGAAAACAGTTTTCACAGATGCTTCTCCTTCAAGTAGTACACCTTGAAAAAAATGAACTTGCTATTATATGGGGTAAGGGTTTGATTCTTCTCTTTTGGTAGCTGCACGCCAAACTTTTCAAGTATACAAGTATTTGAAACCTCTCAAAGCATCTTTAAATCCTAATAAAATGTGTAATGTTTGGCTGTGGTGGAGACAATTCGGGGGATTGTAGAAAATATTCTCTTTATTTCTGAGGTCTTCACTTTTATCAGACTTTTCTCTTGGGTCTCAAACTGGTTTGAACTTTTGAATAAAGGCCAAGGTTGGGAATATTTGCTAATACTCTCACATCAGTTGCTCAAAAAGAAAAACAAAGTCTGATTTAGTAAAGGAACTAGGAAAAAACAAAAAAGTGTTGCTTTTTCATTGAGTGCACTTGAACATTTTTACCCAGCTCCAGTGTGGATGTAGTTCTCTGATTTGATTATATACTGTTTGTGACACTATTCTTTCATTGTGACTAATATGCTGCTTATCAAATGAACTGCAACATCAGTCACTTGGTAGGGTTCCTGCCTACAGAACAATTTATAAACTTGTTTAAACTAGATCTGCATGAAAGTTGGTAGTTTTGCTTCACAGGGGTTCCTAGGAACAATTTCTTTCCTTTCTATATGCCTGGAGATCACAGTTCCTCAAGTTTTAATTCAAGTTTCAAGTTTAAGGAAGATCAGTCGTGTAAAGTAAAACCCAGTCAAAGCCGATTCTCACCTTAGTTTGTTTGGAAAACAGGCAAAACTCCAATTATTGTTTGGTTTCAACCATGAACCAGAAAATGTATCAGATTCAGTCAAAAAGTCATTTCAAACTAACCCTGTATTTGCTCCATATATCCATGCAGCACTAAAATTAGAAGTGAGAGGCAAATATAACGGTTCTCTCCCTTCATCTATAAACCGAGCTCCATCCATCCATATGAGACAGACCTCCTGAGCTCAGATGCATTGTTGGGCTTGGCTCAGCCTTGGTGTGAGCCTTGGTGAGATACCTGTCCTAGATTAGTCTTGAGCTACTATATGTGAGACTTGGATGTCCCCTGGAATTATCTTCTCCTTGGCAGGGTTCCATGTTGTTGCCTATGTAGTTGCCCCTCCTGTACTTCTGGGAACCCTGTTACTGCTCTCTGCCTGCTCTCCTTCCTAAGCAAGCAGGCAGAAAGTCTTATTAGTACTGTGCTGATCAGCAGGCAGTAGTGGCAAGTGGATCTCTCAACATATAGGATTCAGGAGCAGCAGGGACAGTGAGGGGAGCCTGCAGGTGGCATTGGCTATCATCAACAGCTCCTATCAGTGAAGGCAGCTCAGGGTTAGTGGCAGCCAGCAGCAACTCTCTATCTCCACACCCTGGGGTCTTCAGCTAAATGAAAAAGCCCAGCTGTGTGTTTGATCAGTAATACTGATGGCAACAAAAGATGGCTGCTGACTGGGCCCAAGAACATCAGCAAAATAAAACTGGCAGTTGGCCAATACAATATAATACAAAATAATGCAAAGGTACAGCCCTGCTGAGACAGCACAAGCCAGCCCATTTCAAGCTCTGCGTTCATGAACTTTAGCAAACTTTCTGATTAACTTGATCTGAATTTTAACTTTGTAACAACCCTCCAGACTCACTAAGTTTTGTGAGAAGGTTGCACTGGAAACTTTTAACATATCTGGAGTACTGAGTCCCCAGCACAGTACTAGTGGCTGCTGCAGGGCTGCCTCGGGGAGGGGCGGGGGCCGCAAGTGGGGCAATTTGCCCCGGGCCCTGCAGGGGACCCATGAGAATATAGTATTCTATAGTATTGAAACTATTTTTTATGGAAGGGGCCCCTGAAATTGCTTTGCCCCAGGCCCCCTGAAACCTCTGGGCAGCCCTGGGCTGCTGGCTGCTCTATGGTTTTTTGCTCTCTCTCAGGAAAACAAGATCACCTTGGAAGGACAAAACAGGAAACACCACTAGCCCATTAGAACATATAAAAGTGGAAAAGTTGAGCAAGAACTCGGGATGCAAAGATTTTCCAGATGAATTAATTGATTTATTTCTTCAGACCTAAATCTAAAAGGCCCTTCCCTTGTGCAATTTTTGGACTAAGCCAATTGTGGAGAGCTCAAGATTTTTCCATTGCTGCTTTTCTACATTTTTGCTGAGACTGCTATCTTGCTGATCAGTATTGCCCCATTGTTTCCTTATACATCCCCTGTCTGGCTATCTGTATCCACCTGTTGTCTCTTCTCTTATATTCGGGTTGTAAACTCTTTGGGATAGGGGCCATGCTTTTGTTCTGAGTTTGTACACTGCCTAGCACTATGCAGTCCCTGGTCCTTGACTGGGTGTCACAGGCACTACCACAGTACAAATAATTAAATAAATAAAATAATATCTACATCTACATCGGGATATAGGTAGTTAAATCTATTGTAGCAAAAACATATGCCTATGTATAGTGGTAAGAGCTTTTAAAATTTATCATATCTGCTCTTCTCTTATGGTGAAGTAAGAATCAAACCTGGGATGTTTGAAGCAGATTCTAAAGGCCAAGAACACCAGCTGCATGCCAGAAATGGTTGCCGAGGAACAAAGCTTTCTTCTTCACCTTAATCAGAAGGGGCAAGAAAGAAAGGCTGAACATTTACAAAACTTCCAGTCAAATCCCCAGTATATTGTGTTTTCCACAGCACCCACCAGTTGCTGTGCAAGGGGTCCAATGTTATCAATATGTGGATACTAACTTCTGTGTCTCCTTCAAACCCAGATTCTGCAGTCTCTTTGTTCCCCAGAGAAAACTGGCTAAAAATCAATACTTACAAGATAGAAGTCATGCTGGCAGGCAGAGGGTATCATCCAGATGAATGGCTAGGTACTCTGACTATTTCTTCTACTGGGATTGTGTCTGCCCTTTGTCAATATGGTCTGTCATTTCATTTTTGTATTGGGTCCATTGCTCTACTTGGATTCTGAGCCTGAACCAATGACATACGGTGCCTATTGTTATCTGCAGCTAACCAGAGGTAGAACTTGCCAGGTGGCATCGTTTTCTTCCAAGAACTGCAAATGTTTAAGGAACCTGCAATTCTTTCAAATCAAACACAATACATTTACATATACAAAAAAGAACTGTAGGCTGGCTTGCAACAGAGTTAAATTATGTATAGTTGGTTACACCTGAAGTATGTGAAAAACTGCACAAATCTTTACTAACATTGCATTTACTAACATTGCTGCTTGTCCCTTCAATAAAACATGGGGGAGGGGGATTCACTTTTTGCCTGAAACAACATTTCAAATTTAAGCAAAAATATTTTTTCTCTCTTCAAGTCAAAAGGGTTGTGAATTGCAATGGAGGGAAACCTAATAAAAGGCACCATCCTATGAAGCTGATGGAAGACAATGAGATCACTTCCTAAGCAGGATTTAGCCTAAGAATAGTTTAAATTTATAAAACATTGTTAGTTATTTTATATCTGAATTCTGCTCCCAGGATTAGCTGTGCCAACTCTCAGGATAGGGAGCCCTTTGGAAATGGTCACATTTTATATATAAACTTTAAAACAGAAAACCTCAAGATATAATTTTTTATAAAAAAAGCAAAAAAAATTATTTTATCTAAAATTGTTATTTTAAAAATATTTTGTTTGTAATAAAGCACTGTTTTCTCCCCTTTTTTTCTTTTGTAAGAGGTAAAAAGGGACAAGGGCAGAGAAAGTACAGTGAAAAACAATGGAAAAATAGGAAGTGAGAAATGGCAATTAATGAAGAAATAACATCAGAAAAAGTAAGGATTTCAGAGCTTTTACATTGCTCCATCTACCCTCACCAAAGAAATCCTCTTCTGATGAACTGATTTTCTTATAGATTAGAGGACATTTTTTTCTCTGATACAATCTCACTCCTCTATTTGATTTTAATGGCAGCTCTGATTGACCTAAATGGTGCCAATGGGGGCACACAATTTGGCATTAGGGTTTTCTGCCGTTTATAAAATGTTGCAAACATTTGACTTCAGAGTCATAGCTATTACAGTCCCTATATTAGACCATACAAAAAAAGAAGCATTTTGGATGATTCTCCGTTTATACTAGTCTTTCTACAATGCATGATTAAAAACAATTTGTTTTTCATTGATGAGATCAGCGCTTATATATTACAGGATTGTTGACTTTCAAAATGCTGGAGATGTAAGATAAGATGTTTCATAAGAATTTTGTAGAACATCATTTTTTTACAATATATGTAAGCCTGCTTCTAGCACATTCCTTCAGCCCATGTGATCCAATTGTTTTGATCGAGTACAGGAAGTAAAGAGCTTCCAGATCTCACTGATTTTGTTTTAGTGGACAAGTGAGATTCTTGTGCCTGTTTCCAAGCCTGTAAAATGAAGATAAATATCCCCACTTTTTTAAGATATAAAGTCACACTGTAAGTGCAAATAAATATTATTTAGCCCTGGTCTACACTACAGGGTTAGGTTGAATTTAGCCACGTTACGTCAATTTTATACACAAGCAACTCTGTTCTGTTGACCTAAAGGGATCGGCGAGGGGACTTGTGCTAAAATCGATCTTGCTGGGTCGAATTTGAGGTAGTGCCGATGCAAATGGACATTATTGGCCTCCAGGAGCCATCCCAGAGTGCTCCAATGTGACCTTCCTGGACAGCACTTTCAACTCCGATGCACTAGCCAGGTACATGGGAAAAGCCCCAGGAACTTTTGAATTTCATTTCCTGTTTGGTCAGTGTGGTAAGCTCAGCAGCACAGGTGACCATATAGTCCTCCCAGAATTACAAACGAGCTCCATCATGGAGCAAACGGGAGATACTGGATCTGATTGCTGTATGGGGAGAAGAATCTGTGCAGGCAAAACTCCAATCAAAAAGAAGAAATGCTAATATATATGCCAAAATCGCACAGGGCATGATGGACAGAGACTACAACAGGGACACACAGCAGTGCCATGTAAAAGTCAAGGAGCTCAGGCAAGCCTACCAAAAGATAAAAGAGGCAAACAGTCACTCTGGGTCAGAGCCCCATACATTGCACTTCTATGATCAGCTGCTTGGCATTCTAGGGGGGGACCCTACTGCTAATCCACCACTGTCCATGGACACCTGCAAGGGGGAGTCTCACGCAACACAGAGGATGATTTTGTGGATGAGGAAGAGGAGGAGGAGAAGAATGTGCAGCAGGCAAGTGATGAATACTTTGTCCCTGGCAGCCAGGACCTTTTCATTACCCCGACCCTGAAGACCTTTTCATCACCCCGACCCTGAAGACGGAGAGGGCATAGTATAGGGTTAAAAAGCAATAGTGTTTAATGTTTGATTTGCCCTGAAGACTTGGGATGCATTTGTGGCCAGTACAGCTACTGGAAAAGTCTGTTAACATGTCTGGGGATGCAGCAGGAATCCTCCAGGGACATCTCCATGAAGCTCTCCTGGAGGTACTCTGAAAGCTTTTGCAGAAGGTTTCTGGGGAGGGCTGCCTTATTTCATCCTCCACAGTAGGACACTTTACCATGCCAAGCCAGTAGCAAGTAGTCTGGAATCATTGCAGCACAAAGCATGGCAGTGAATGGTCCCGGGTTTTGGTCGCATTCAAGCAACATTTGGTCTATATCTTTCTGTGTTAGCCTCAGGTGAGTGATATCATTCATGGTCACCTGGTTGAAATAGGGGAATTTCTGTAAGGGAAAAGTGAAAGGACCCCATTATGCTGGGTTGTTTGCGCTTGGCTAAAAGGGATCATCCCTGAAAATAGCCATGTGGCGGAGGGAGGGGTGAAGGGATCATCCCAAATAGCTACGCAGTGGGGTGTGGGGAGGTGTGTACTGCATATCCACCTGAAAACTGCAGTCCCTCCTTTTAAATGACAAACCCAACCAGCATTGCTTGCTATGGGAAAGGAGGGCGCTTCAGTTTGAAAACATTCCCACATGTTATGAAGGTGCTAGAAACCCACCCTGCATACACTTTGGCTTACCATGGCGGCCTGGAAACTGAATTCTGTTGCCCAGCCATGTGTGATGTGTTACCATACCGGCAGGCGCTGAATATAAAAGGCAAAATGCAAACTTGTACCTAAAGCACATGTGCTGTTTGCTGTGAATTGCTTGATTCACTGTGAAAGAGTCTCTCTTTTGTTCTCAGAAATGTATCATCTCAAATTTTACTCTCCCTTTTTATCCCCCCGCAGGTGCAAATGTTTCTATGCTCCCTCTATCATCTCCGTCCCTGAGGTTATTGCAGATTAGACGGTGAAAAAAATGCACTCACAATGACATGTTTTCTGAGTTCATGCAGTCATCCCACACAGATAGGGCACAGCTGACTGCATGGAGGCATTCAGTGGCAGAGTCCAGGAAAGCATTAAGTGAGCAGGATGAGAAGAGGCAGGAAGCAATGCTGAGGCTAATGGAGGAGCAAACGGACATGCTCAGGCATCTGGTGGAGCTGCAGGAAAGCCAACAAGAGCACAGACTGCAACTGCATCCACTGTATAACTGCCTGCCCTCCTCCCAAAGTTCCATATCTTCCTCACCCAGATGCCCAAGAACACGAAGGGGGAGGCTTCGGGCACCCAGCCACTCCACTCCAGAGGATGGCCCAAGTGACAGAAAGCTGGCATTCAAACAGTTTTGATTTGTAGTGGTGGATACAATAAGCAATGTGGCCTTGTCCTTTCCTCCTTTCCTCCTCCCCCACCCCGCCCTACCCCACCCAGGCTACCTTATCAGTTATCTCTCTTTTTTAATTAATAAAGAAAGAATGCATGTTTTCAGAACAATAGTGACTTTATTTCCTTTTTGCCATCTGTGATCAAAATGGGGAGGGCAGTTGGCTTACAGAGAATTAAAATAAAAAAAGGAGGCAGGTCAGCATCAAGGAGAAACACACACAACTGTCACACTGTAGCCTGGCCAATCATGAAACTGGTTTTCAAAACCTCTCTGATGCGCAGTGCACCTATATATGCTCTTCTAATAGCCCTGGTGTCTGGCTGTTCAAAATTGGCAGCCAGGCGATTTGCCTCAACCTCCCACCCCACCATAAATATCTCCCCCTTACTCTCACAGATATTATGAAGCACCCAGCAAGCAGTAATAACAATGGGAATATTGGTTGCCCTGAGGTCTAATCTCATCAGCAAACAGCACCAGTGAGCTTTTAAATGTCCAAAAGCACATTCTACCACCATTCTGCACTTGCTCAGCCTATAATTGAACTGCTCCTTACTACTGTTCAGGTTGCCTGTGTATGGCTTCATGAGCCATAGGAGCAAGGGGTAGGCTGGGTCTCCAAGGGTAACTATTGGCATTTCAACATCTCCAACAGTAATTTTCTGTCCTGGGAAGTAAGTCCCTTCTTGCAGCTGCTCAAACAGTCTGGAGTTCCTAAAGATGCAAGTGTCATGCACCTTTCCTGGCCATCCCACGTTGATGTCGGTGAAACTTCCCTTGTGATACACCAGTGCTTGCAGGACCATTCAGAAGTGCCCCTTGCAGTTTATGTACTTGTTGACAAGGTGGTCCGATGCCAAGATAGGGATATGAGTGCCATCTATCGCCCCACCACATTTAGGGAAACCCATTGCAGCAAAGCCATCCGCTATGACCTGCACATTTCCCAGAGTCACTACCCTCGATAGCAAAATGTTAGTGATTGCATTGACTACTTGAAGCACAGCAGTCCCCACAATAGATTTGCCCACTCCAAACTGATTCCCGACTGACCGGTAGCAGTCAGGCATTGCAAGCTTCTACCAGGCTATCGCCACTTGCTTCTCAACTGTCAGGGCAGCTCACATCTTGGTATTCCTGCACTTCAGGTTAGGGGAAAGCAACTCACAGAGTTCCAGGAAAGTGGCCCTATGCATGCAAATGTTTCACAGCCACTCGGAATCATCCCATGCCTGCAACACTATGTGGTCCCACCAGTCTGTGCTTGTTTGCCAGGCCCAGAATCAGCGTTCTACTCTATCAACCAGCCCCACTGCCACCATGATGTCCCAATTGCCGCATCTCATGCTTTCAGGAACGTCTATATCCATGTCCTCCTCACAATCGTCAGCGTGCTGCTGTCTCTTACCCAGGTTCTGCACATATTGCAGTATAATGTGCGAGGTATTTACAATGCTCACAACAGCAGCGGTGAGCAGAGCGGGCACCATGCTTCCATGCTATGGCATCTGCACAGGTAACCCAGGCAAAAATGCACAAAATGATTGTCTGCAGTTGCTTTCATGGAGGGAGGGAGAGGAGACTGACAACATGCACCCAAAATCACCTGCAACAATATTTTTGCCCCATCAGCCATTGGGACCTTAACCCAGAATTCCGATGGGCAGCGGAGACTGCGGGAACTGTGGGATTGCTTCCCACGGTGCACCGCTCCATGGGTCAATGCTAGCTACGGTAGTGAGGATGCAGTCTGCCAACTTAATGCACTTAGTGGGGACATACACAATCAACTGTATAAAATCGATTTCTAAAAATCAACTTCTATAAAATCGACCTAATTTCATAGTGTAGACATACCCTTATTATCAATTACACTACTTGTAACATACTCTATTACTGATTTAAAAAGCAGATATATTTACTCTATCTGTTACAATTGGCTGAACGGTAGGAGGAGCAGAGTAGACGAGAGGACAAAAGGAAAAATGATAAAAATGATGAAATGTTAATTTTGTTTTGGTAAAAAAAACCAGACCATGCTGAAAAAACAATTTTTGCAAAGTTTTTGTTCTGTCCTATTTTTATGACAATATTTTCTTTTGAAAAAAATCTGACCAGGCCAAATATCTATATATGGAACTTTGATCAACTGTTTTAATTAAAAAAGTTGTTGGCCACTAACATGGTTAATTTGTTTTAAAAATATTAGTATATGGTCATGTGCTTTGACAGTAAAATCTTGAAGGTTACAGTTACTCTGAAAACTCTTGGAATTTTAGTTCACAAAATTGCCAAGATATCATCATATAGGTGAGATAAGATTTGCTTCCTTGCAGATCTCACATGCTGCATGAGGAAATCCCACAGGTATAGGAGTATCTGCTGAAGAACACCTGTATATAGTACTCATTTGCCTCAATCCCATTTCACAGAGAAGCACGATTCCCCGTGTATCTATGATGCAAATAATGCAGTTGGCCTCTTCCTCCTCACACTTCCCATCCTGAGGGGTTTTGACATTGCAGAAAATAAATCAACAGGTATTAACGCTGACTTGATCATTATAAAATCCTGTATTTTCCTATGGTTTTAATTCAAGATGATGCCACATAATTATGCCATGTAATGTAGCTGCCCCCTGGCCATGCTCCCTCTCTCAGGCAATTTCCTCTACACCTGTGGAAACACAGGTTTTAAACACAAAGCAACTTCTGTGTGGTAGGATCGTGCACTGGAGGCATCCAAATTGACTCCTCTGTTCTTTTTCTTTGGCCTCTTCAAAAAGTTTGTAATGACTTTCCTCCTTTTTCGGACTAAAGTGGAAGTGACTTTAATTTACACACAGTTTAAAGTTTATTTGTGGTAAGAAACCTACTCGCCAACAAACTTTCTGCATACAATGAGTTGGAAAAAAAGAGATAGCCTATTTTAATGGTATTTATTGACAGCAGTTTGCATTTGTGTACATTAATCCTTGTCAATATGATTTAATTATTTGGTTAGTCATATTTTTGAAATATAATTCTCTATGTGGATATATTATAAAACCCTTAAGAAATGTCAAGAAAAATGTCTTGGAGTCAAATAGATATAACCTTTGATCAGAGTAAATGTGAAACATTAGTAGTGAGTCAGATTATCCTCTCATACCAGTGTCACTCCATTGATTTCAGTGTAGTAGATCCTTATTTATGACAGAAAAAGAGAAAGGAGAGACTCAGGTCCTAGGAATGGCTGTTTCTTTTGCTTTTATGTGGCTAAGTCCATGACTTGTTACAGAAAAGAAAAAAAACAGACAAATAAAAATGATACCAGCTGTGATTAAATAACTTTAAGTGTCCGGTATAAACATATATTAATATATAATCATATGGCTTTTTAGAATGCGTACTGTATTATGCAGCTGATAGACCAAGACAGCTCCTCTAGAGCCGTTCTGCTCTACAAGTTGAATACATAGTCTTTCTTCTTTTTAACAGAGGCATTATTTACACAATAAACTGAAATGGCTTATTCCTGAGTCAATTCAATCTGCCAGGTAATTGAGTATTTAGAATGAATACTACACATAAAAATAGTTATGGCAATTTATGGAAACATAATTACTATGCAGAGAGGTGAGCAAAGAGGCTGATATTATAGATGGTTCTGGTGGTACCGCGTGTTAGGATGCCTAACACTTCCAACTGTAAGACCCTGTTTTCCGTTATTATAACATTGCCGACCTAGCCATTTGGGCTAAAACTTCCATGACAGTTGTGGGCCTCAGGCTAGTGATTTGGGTTTATTTTTTCTTCTTTCTTTTGTTTTGTTTTTTAAATTTCAACCAAAACAGTGCAGCTGTTCACAAGAGAAAGGGTGGGAGAAAATGCATTGTTTTGCCCTTGTAAAAATATTCTGGCAGCCTTTTCACTGAGAAGCTCTAGTGCCCATGCTTCAGAGCAAAATTGAAATTTAGTAAGGGATGTGGGGGGGGGGGTTGTTTTGTTTTTTCTGCCCTCTTGAAAATCTAGCCCAAACTGGCCAAATTATAAATCTTTTAAAAATTTCCATTCTCACATGCTCAGTAGTGACTTCTTCAATTTGAGCAGCTAAAATCTCTGAAGATTCCATTTTCACTGAGCATGATCAAGTCCTTCACAGATCCTCTTGTGGACCAAACTGCATGTACCCCATCCCCACTAAGCAACTGAGCACACTCGAGCCCAGACTACAGCAGTGAAGTTAGCCTTTCCCAGTAACGGCTACTGCTACCTGCTCCAGGCCAGAGTGGGAATAGGCACTGAAATTGACATCAGAAAGCCTATCTTTCCTGTCCTTTCAATGACCCACAGTGGGCACCCAGGCAGGATGGAGGAAGAAGCTGTATGATATGTCTGCAGAAAGGATAAAAAAACTGGACCGGGGTGAAAGAAAGAGCAGATTGATGGAGAGAGTCTGGTGAGACTAGGACTAGAGAGCAGGGAGAGTGACACTGGGAATGTCTAGACAAGAAGACTGAGACTGGAAGCCCACTGCCTGGGGGGAGGGGGCATGCTGGGACAGGTTGAGTGACTCAGGGGTCCTATGGAAAAAATAGTATCTAATCATATCATTAAAGATGTTATCATAATGATTATGCACAAGGCTGTTGAATTAAAGTTGTACAGGCAACCTTTATTCTGGCTTGTGAGTGCTTAACTTTGCAACATTAATAATGTTCTTTTAATGCAATTTTGTGTGTGTAATATATAGAATAGGATTTCTCAAACAGGGGTCACTGCTTGTGTACGAAAAGCCCCTGGCAAGCTGAGCCAGTTCGTTTATCTGCCCCATTGCAAGTCCGGCCGATTGCAGATCCCAGTGGTGGCGGTTTGCCACTGCAGGCCAATGAGAGCTGCTGGAAGTGGTGTGGGCCGAGGGACTTACTGGCCGCCACTTCCAGCAGCTCCCATTGACCTGCAGCGGCAAACTGCGGCCAGTGGGAGCCACGATCACCCGGACCTGTGGACAGGGCAGGTAAACACACCAGCTTGGCCCGCCAGGGGTTTTCCCTACACAAGCAGTGACCCCAGTATCAGAAACATTGATCTATCCTTATGTTAATGGCTGCAATCCATCTGAACAAGGTAGTAACCATTTCTGCTGCCTGCAAGGATCTTGAAGCACACTCAGTCAGGAGTTTTGGCTAGCACCGAGACTCAGATTCATCACTGAACCAGTGCAGGGACTCAGAGGAGTCAATGAGTATCTCCCCTACTCAGCGGCTGATCTGGGCTCTACAGCAAACTAGGAAAGTCCCAATGCTGCCCTAGGTTGTGATATGGAGTTTGTGCACTGGATCATCCTAGCCATAATTTCTTCCTCATTGACATGCTACACTGGTGTAAAGAGGCCACAGTACAGTGAAAAATTCCCCCTGGAACTGCTGTCAGGCTGCCCTGCTCTCATAGTCCCCTTTCACACCACTAGCTAGATGTGAAATCTGAAAATACAGGGAATTTAAGAGATCAGCGCAGTCCTTTGTTAAAAAGTATCATAAGCACTATTCAGATATGGAAATACTGACACACAAAGTTTAACATGGCTTGCCTACAAAGCATATGGTGGAGTGGATTAGACACTGACTGGTCTCGGGATGCACAGTATACAATGCTGATTCTTCTCCTAATTTACAGTGTGACATTGGGCCAGTGTCTGAACTTCTATTTCCCAATCTGTTAAATATGGATAATAGTACTGACCTACTTCATATTTACCTGCTCTATTTATTATCAATCTGGAAGGAGGAATAAACAGAACGTTAATGGAAAAAAATAGTGAGGACAGAAAATTAATGATACAGATAGAAGAATGACAGCTGATGTATCACGGGGCAGGGGAGAGCGGAATATCTAAAACATATACTAAATAACAAGGATAAGCACTGGAAAGAGCAATGTTGAGTCACACCTGGGATGAAGATGGACAGTTAAGTAAATGTGAGTATGTAATGTGACAGGATTAAAAAAGTACAGCAAATGCAAAAGTATCTGTTTCATCACTGAACATTCGGTATATGGATCTGGGCATAAATCCATCTGGAATATTGTGTTCATTTGTGAGCATCATTCTTCCAGATAGATATTGATGAATTGGAAAGAATTCAGAGAGGATGACAAAAAAGAGCAGGGGACTGGAAGTATGGATATAGTGAGCGGATTAAAATAACTAAACATGGATAGCTTGAAAAAGCTGGGTTGTAGACAAGATAACAGACTAATATCTGAAAGGTGCTAACATCAAAGAGGGAGGGGAATTATTTAGTGTGATACAAAAGGATATATATTTAAGAGTAACAGGATGAACCAGACAAGGAAATTGTAGGGTGAATATCAGGAAACATTTCCTGACAGCGAGGTCTCTTAGGCTGTGAAATCATCTCCTACGGGATGTGCCAAAAACCACACACTGTACTGGGCACTTTTAAAAGTAGACTGCACAAAATTCTAGAAAATAGAAACGATTCTGGATTGACAGGGAGACGGAACGGCTGACCCAACAGGCCTTTCTCTGACTTTAACTCCTGCTTTCCTACTCTGTGAATCCTAAGTTATGTTGGTAAACTGCTACACGTGCAAAGTCTTTCTTAGGTTTAAGAGAAAGAAGTAGAATTTAAAAGTCAGAGCTCATTCTTCTGCACCACGTAGCCTCTGGGAAGGTGGCTGTTCCTGTCAGTTGAACTTTTACATTACTTCCTGACAGCCAATTCTACTCCTCATACTTTTCATTTTGGATGTATTTATTTATTTTGTGCCAAATTGCTGCAATTACACAAAATTATTAGAAACTTTTGTCAAAAACAAATATCAGCCAACTGGAAAAAAACAGAAAAGAAAACAAATGCATACAGGGCCGCTAAGAAGCAGGGATGTGAGATTAGTTTGAAGAGCGAATTTTAAAAGTTGTTTTACTTCACATCACAAAACATATCCATTCAAAAATGATTACATATCAGCATAGTTTATTTTATAGGCAATTTATACATATATAAAAACACCAAAAACACCATGTATTTAAAAAAAAATACCCTTTCCATTATCTCACTAAACGATCTCTCTCAAAATGTTATTTGGTCTGTTGGCACCTGAAATAATTTATAAGCATTCTTAACACACTGAGCTAACTAGCATTGTCTTGTCGGTCAACAAAAAGGCATTTGTGCCTTTTGGCTACAATTAGGCTAGATGCTTGATTTGCATTTCACTTTAATTACCAATACATTAATCCAAGCCTACAACAGCACATGTAATTAGCATTTTGTTGATTTATTTATACCAAGAAATGACCCTGATTATGTTCTTAGTAATCAGTTTACTCTTAATTGGCTTTCATTCATTAAAGCATAAGGAACTTTACATAAAGAGTGACCAAAGTGTATGAGTTTTGTAAAGTGCACAATAGTACTATTGTTGTGTTGGGCACAGTTCTCTTTGATTTAAATGGAAATCTGATTAATCAGTAGATTTAAGGAATTTGACCTCCAGACTAATTACTATGTCCTCCTACCAGTGACTGGTAATCAAAGCACATGGGTTCCAATGGCTGGAATACTAAATTTGAAAAAGCGTTCGTTGCACATACCGTACCATACCAAAGCGTTCATTGCACCAATATATCATAAATATAAGTGTATGTAAAGCTTTCAATAAGACACTTGGCAATGAACAATATTAAATTAGTTGTGATCTTTATCGTTCCAGATAAGACAGAAAAACTATTCAAATAGAGGGAAAATAAAATAGAAAATTTAACATTTTAATCAAAGGTCAGACACATGATGTGTTTGTCATTAATTCTCCTGTGCATCTGCTAGGCATGGAAAAACCCCAAATGAAAAATAATCACTGTAATTATCATTTACATACTTAAAAACTGACATGTAAGTCAGATAAATTGAACACTATTTATTACAAACATTCACCTCATCAAATTCCTTCTGGTAAAATACTTGAAATAGTCTCTTTCACTTTCATTTTCAGAAGTGGCAGATGAAGAAGTCAGAAAGACACAACAACAGGAAGAAAAATTAAGTAAATATACCATTGTTTATATCATATAAACACACACACACACACACACACAAAGCAGATTTGAAGGTGATGGATTAGAAGATTCAGATAAAAACAAGACAGCAACACTTCAGGATGCTGAACATCCAATTTTTTGTTACTCAACCCAGACTGAAGGCAGAGGAGGCACTAGCACCTCTTTGTGTTCTAGCAAACATAACATGGGGATTTGTGGTTATTTTCTGTCTCATAGAATGTTTATAATCATTCGCATTTTGTACTATTGTTATATTTAATAGCATAATTGTACTTAAATTGTTGGTGCTTTCTTTTATTATTAGGGCCCAAATCCTCTTTCTTGTTCAAAGTCCAAGACAACTGGATGAATAGGGGGTGTTCTGTGAGAATTTAGAGAGAATGAAATCCTCCAATCTGGGCTTCTTCAAAGCCACTACTATAAACCATGGGCTGAAATAACTTCTGTGATTCCTGGTTTGCTGTCCCGTTAATTTGAGGGATTTGTCATTGGATCTATGTAGTTAAGTATTCACTGGCCATAGCCCAGAACCCCTTCCTCCATGCATTTACAAAATCCTACTCCATTGTAATAAAGAGGAGCCCCTATGGAGCACAACTTCACAGGATGTCAGAGGTCTGCATGCCTATGTAGGCTCTCTACAGACTCAAGCACAGCACTGACTTTTCTCTCTTCTCCACAGGTCCTGACTTTCCAAAGTGCAAGGGGGTGCTTGACCCCTGGCTCTGTCCCAGGCCCCACCCTGCCTCTTCCCACCCCTGCTCCACCCCCATCCCACCTCATCCCATCCAGTTCTGCCCCCTCCCCCTAGCTTGATGCATCCTTGCTCCTCCCCCACCCGAGCCTCCTGTATGCCACAAAACAGCTGACCATGGCAGGCAGGAGGTGCTGATACATGGGGCCCACCGATGGCCAGGAGGTGCTGGGGGAGGGGTGGTGCTGATAGGGGGGCTGCCAATGGGTGATCAGCACCCACTATTTTTTCCTCGTGGGTGCTCCAGCCCCAGAGCACTCACAGAGTTGGCGCCTATGCTCTTCTCCCACCCAAAGAACTTGTCATCCACAGTCCACTCAACTCCTCACCATCAGCCTTCCACTCTGATTTTGATTCCCAGCTCGCTCTCTTTTTCTTCCTCTCCTCGCATCTCCCACACTCATCCTTGGTGACATCCTCTTCCATACTGATGACCCATCCTACCCCTTAGCTTCATGTTTCCTTGTCCTCACCTCTGTGTGACCTCTAGCCCTGTTTCAGCCCTCTCACCATAGCAGAAGTATTATTCACTTGACTTGGGTTTCTTTCTGATTTCTCTGTTGCTGAGTTCCCCTCTCCAACCATCACCTGTTCTCTTTCAACATTAACCATCAACCCCGCCCCCCCCCCCCCACAGCCCACTTACGCTTTATCACTCAGTCTTTCCATGACTTCCAGTCCATCAGCACTGGTGACTTCTCATCTGTTCTCACCTCTCTCCTCCTTGCTCTCTCTTCCCTTTCTTCCATTGACATGGTTGTCAATTTTCTCCATATGTCACTCTCCTTCAGCCTTGACTCTTTTGCCCTTCACTCCCATTGCAAGTACATTTTGAAACCCTAACCCTGGCTTGAGCCCAACATCAGCTTCCTCCTTTCCTGCTCTCACACTGTGGAGAATCTCTGATGTAAATCCTGTAATCAGGAGGACTTCCTCCACTACAAATTCCTCCTCTCGCCCATCAGTTTTGCCATCTGCCTAGCTAAACAATTATAGTTCTCTAATTGAATTGACTCTTTCACCTACAATCACAGCCACTTTTTCGCCACATTTGACTCAAGATTCAGCTTAATACTCAACTTTTCTCTGCTGCCTACAGCCACTGAGCTAATGATCAATTCCTCAAAAAAGGCATTTGCTGTTATCATCCCTTTACCCTCTCCACTCACTCTCTTCTTTCCTCAACTATTCCAACACATATTCTGAAACATTTCTATTGCTGTAAACTCTGTGTTGTGTGAGATAGTTCTTATGTGAACAACGTGTTATAAAATTAAATCATTTAGTACAGGGGTCGGCAACCTTTCAGAAGCGGTGTGCCGAGTCTTCATTTATTTGCTCTAATTTAAGGTTTCAAATGCCAGTAATACATGTTGACGTTTTAGAAGGTCTCATTCTATAAGTCTGTAATATATAACTAAACTATTGTTGTATGTAAAGTAAATATGTTTTTTAAAAATGTTTAAGAAGCTTCATTTAAAATTAAATTAAAATGCAGAGACCCCCGGACCAGTGGCCAGGACTCGGGCAGTGTGAGTGCCACTGAAAATCAGCTCACGTACCGCCTTCAACACTTGTGCCATAGTTTGCCTACCGCGGTTTAGTACCTCTATTGTACGTGTACCTGAGCCTCATAGGGACAGTGTGTTTTCAAACGTCAAACCAGAAAATGTATTCTTGCAGCAACAGTACTGAGGATCTTTACCTCCACTATATATTCTTTCCACAGCTGGCTTGATTTTGGGGTTAATGCCTCAATAAATCTTTGGTGAAAACAGACCCATTTTTTATTTGTTATTAGCAAGTGAGAAAGCAAATGTTTTGGAGTTAAAGGTTCTTAACTCATGCATGATCAACATTGTAAAAGTCAAAAAAACAACATTTGACTGACCGCAGGTATCCCAACCAAGCAACTCTGATTACATGATAACTGAGAATGGTGATTAATTCACATCAATACAACTGTTCTATTTAGAAACCTTTTTTATTTTCAGCAATATAAGTTATGATTTTCAAAACTCTTTTCTCTATCTCAGAACTCCAATTTAGCCAAGGTTTGTTTCTTTATTCAATATTTTTGTTTATTAAGGCCACAATCCAGCAAAGGATTTAGGAACATACTTAAATTTATGATTGTGATTACAGTAATTCAAGTCCTATGTTTACTAAGAACAGATCATTCAAAACTGAATTATCAATATGATGTGTGCTTAGACCTAAGATTCCCATGACCCACGTTGAGGAGGTGAATCTCTTGAAGTTTCAGAATTGAATACAGAAAAAAGTATGATCCTGATTAAATGTCAGTTCAGAATGATTCAAGTCCTTCATCAGCGTGGATGTTTATGTGACAAAATTCCTCTCTTTCTCAATTTCTTTCTATCTACAGCCTCCCCTTCCTTTTGCTCTCTGGGATCCAATTCTCTTATCATCTGTAACTCTTTTAATTTGGTTTAAAGTATTATCTACAGGAATTTCTTCTTTCTTCCTTTCCATATATTTAAACACACAATACAATCCCTTATTAACATTAATTCTCCTCTATATAATAGGATATTATTGATATCCTTAGAGAAAGTCAATTCCCTTTAAAATCTTGCTAAGTTCTTGACCTCAACAACTTCCTGTGGCAAAGAGTTTCACAGTTTAATCAAATGTTGCATGTTATTGCTTTTGAGTTTTCAAACCCCTTAATTTAATTAAATGTCACAATGAATGTCAATTAAATGAAAAGGCAGGAACTTCAAGACTATTATCACAATTAAAGAGAACAAAAAGTTTGAAAAGGATTTTAGCTCTCAAGCCTCAGGGCTTAAGTCAAGGTCTAACTGTTATCTAGGCTGACTATCCCATATCTGCCTACTGTGGGGTTGTTACACTTTCCTCTGCAGTCACTGGTACTGCTCACTGTTAATGATAAGTTACAGGACTAGATGGATCTTGTGTTTGCTCCAGTGTGGCAACTCCTATGTTCCTCGGTCATATATAAATTATTGACTAATGAACCTTGATCTTAGTACCAAAACCACTAGCAAATTATTTGGTTCTCTTTGCTAATCTTTTAATATATGTTCAGTAAGTGTTGAACCTTTATATTGTTGCATCACATGGAGAATTATAATGGTAAAGGAGTTGGCTCTTTACCATTTACCAGTGCTAATTGTGTAGATTCATCTTGTAAGGGAATTTATTGTTTGTTTGTTTATTTTTCCTGGAGGATCTGCTTTCTTTCAGTAGAATAAATAGAGAGCCTGAGAACCAGTCTCTAGAGTGGCTGCTTTCAGTTTCTGCATTTTGTATTTTGAAATCTTACTGTGCTAGAGCAATGGAGAAAGAGAGCAAGGCACACACATATGTACCTCATAAATGATGTCCCTGATGGCATGCTTAACTAAAGAGGGGGAAAGAAGTATATGCCAGATTCTTTTTGCCAGTCTCCAGCTGAATCTTTAGGGTTCGCTTCACTGCATTCCATGGGGTGCTTCCACAAAGAAAATAAAAGAGAGATGTTGTAAACAAGAATTTGCTAGATGATGACAAGCATAAAGCATTAGAAAAGCAAGGCTTGTGTGAATCTTAGTCTCCTTGCTAGTGGAGGTTTTGTTTTATTGTACTATCAATACTGAAGTATCTTTGCATCATGCTGCGGTGCTTGAGAGAGAAAATAACAATATGACTAAGCCTCTCATCAATAAATAGTTGAAATACAATGCACACAGCCAAGCACAATGAAAGTAGAATGCTACATCTGTTTTAGGTTTCAGAGTAGCAGCCGTGTTAGTCTGTATCCACAAAAAGAACAAGTACTCCTGTTCTTTTTACATCTATTTTACTTTCACATCGTCTTACAAAACAATCATAAAAAATTGTGCAAAGACACATTATTAACATTGTAACAGTGTTCTACCTCATCTGCTATGCAAGAGAAGGGGTTAGAGGAAGCAGAAAGGGAGATTTTTTTCAAGCACACAAAAGAAGAACCCAATTATGTAGTCCTTACTCACATGAGTAATCCTTCTTCAGATGAGTAGTCTCATTGACTTCAGTGGCACTTTCAGATGACTAAGGTTTTTACAGCACTTAGTTAGGTTCCCATAGTATGAGCCCAATTCTCATTTACTCTAAGACCATTTTTCTCTGCTCTAGTGTTATAAATTGTGCTTAATGTGAACATAAGTGCAATTTATACTCGACTTAAGGCCCCCTTTATTTATTATTTGTATTACCATAGTGCACTCATTGTGCTAGGCACGGCACAAACACAATAGAAATACAATAAAAGAATCATCTACATGAGTGGTCAGGTATCAGAGGGTAGCCGTGTTAGTCTGGATCTGTAAAAGCAGCAAAGAATCCTGTGGCACCTTATAGACTAACAGAGGTTTTGGAGCATGAGCTTTCGTGGGTGAATACCCACTTCCTCAGATGCATGTAATCTGAGGAATCAGATTACATGCATCTGAGGAAGTGGGTATTCACCCACGAAAGCTCATGCTCCAAAACCTCTGTTAGTCTATAAGGTGCCACAGGATTCTTTGCTGCTTTTATGAGTGGTCAGGATGCTCATAGCATTGGTAATAATACCAAATCAGTGAGTGGCCTCTGCCCTTCCTGATACTTCACAGTTGGGGTATCTATCTTATCTTGATGAATGGTAAAATTCCACACAAACCAGTACCACTGATTATATTTGCTAAATGAAAAAAAAGGCAAGAATCCTGTACATAGCTTGGCGTGTACCAGTACTAGATATGTAAACATTGCTGTATATGTAAACAGCACACTGCAGTGTCTGTAATTGTGATTTACTAAACATTAGAATATTAGCAATATGAATGCAATTATTAGGAGTGTAATCAGAAATATGCGCCCCAACCTATCATTACTCCCAAAGGAATGTCATACGCCAATAAGTTTCTGAGACTAAATCCTATTTGCTTTACTCTTGTGAGCAAACTTGGAGCTAATGGGACAACAAACATAACTAAGGGAAAATGAAGTGAAAAATTATAAAATTATAAAAATATAATATATAATTTTTCAATATATATAAAATGAGTGATAACCTTTTGTCATGGTATAATTCCCCACTCTGAACCTTAGGGTCCAAAAGATGGGATACCAGCATGAATTCCTCTAAGCTTAATTACCAGCTTAGAACCTGTACCGCTGCCACCAACCAGGAATTACAGTGCCTGATACACTCTGGTCCCCCCAAGACCTGGCCCGGGGACCCCCAAGATCCAGACCCTCTGGATCTTAACACAAGGAAAGTAAACCCTTTCCTTCACCGTTGCCTCTCCCAGACTTCCCCTCCCTGGGTTACCCTGGAAGATCACTGTGTGATTCAAACGCCTTGAATCACAAAACAGAGAGGACAATTCACCTTCCTCCCTCCTTCTCTTTTCCCCTCCCAGATTCTCCCTGAGAGAGACAGTAATCCTAACACAGAGATAATTTAACCTCTCTCTCCCCCTTTCCTCCTTTCTCCCCACCAATTCCCTGGTGAATCCAGACCAGTCCCCTGGGGTCTCACCAGAATAAAAAAAAACCATCAGGTTCTCAAACAAGAAAAGCTTTTAATTAAAGAAAGAAAAACAGTAGAAATTATCTTTGTAAATTTAAGATGGAATAGGTACAGGGTTTTTTAGCTATAGACACTGGGAACACCCTCCCAGCCTAAGTATACAAGTACAAATTAAAATCTTTTCAGCAAAATACCAATTTGAACTCCTTTCAGCCAAATACACATTTGCAAATAAAGAAAACAACCATAAGCCTAACTCGCTTTATCTACCTAGTACTCACTAGTCTGAACTTATAAGAGCCTATATTGGAGAGATTGGAGAGAAACCTTGTTGCACGTCTGGTCCCTCTGAGCCCCCAGACTGAACAACAACCAAAAACTAACAGCACAGCACAAAAACTTCCCTCCCTCAAGATTTGAAAGTATCCTGTCCTCTGATTGGTCCTCTGGTCAGGTGACAGCCAGGCTCACTGTTCTTGTTAACCCTTTCCAGGCAAAGAGATATGAAGCACTTCTGTTCTATTAACTTTTTTTATCTGTTTATGACACGACCCCCAAATCGCTGACAGTGTGGAAGTACACTGGCAGTGATTTCTCCCTAGAACTTTAAAATAAACAGATCAATAAACTCATGCATCCTTACATATGCCACTAATTAAGTAAAACTACAAGATTTTTCACATTGTAAGGAAAATTTTTAACCAGTTGATTTTAGGGAACTTTCACAGGAGAGTGCATCAACTTCTTGATCTGTTGCCACTGCAGCCCTTTCCCGGTTGTGGAGAGGGTCACCTCTCCCACGCCACCGTTACTTTTCCCTTTAGCGTAGACACCATCAGGCCACTCAGCGTCATCTCCTCCCTGGGCTGTGAACTGACAAACCTGTAAGTCTCTGTAATAAAAGGGCTTGAGAGAATTAACGTGGTACACTCGGGGCTTTAGGGAGGAATTGGGAAATGCTATGAGGTAGTTAACAGCTCCTAGGTGCTCTTGGACCGTGAATGGCCCTTCCCATGATGCTTCCATTTTATGGGCCTGTTGCGCCTTTAGGACCATAACCTGGTCTCCTACCTTGAAGGAACGCTCTCTGGTATGTCTATCATACCAGGCCTTTTGCTTTTCCTGAGCATCCTTTAGGTTCTCTTTAGCAAGGGCTAAAGAGTGTCGGAGGGTGCTTTGTAGGTTGCTCACAAAGTCCAGAATGTTAGTTCCTGGGGTGGGTGTAAACCCCTCCCACTGCTGCTTTACCAACTGTAATGGCCTTTTAACCTCGCGGCCATACACAAGCTTAAATGGTGAGAACCCTAAACTGGGATGTGGTACAGCCCTGTAAGCAAAGAGCAACTGCTGCAACACTAGATCCCAGTCATTGGAGTGTTCATTCACGAATTTACATATCATGGCCCCCAAAGTTCCATTAAACCTTTCCACCAGGCCATTGGTTTAATGGTGGTACGGGGTGGCAACTAAGTGATTCACTCCATGAATTTCCCACAGTTCTTTCATGGTCCCTGCCAGGAAATTTGTCCCTGAATCCGTAGGGATATCGGAGGGCCAACCTACTCTGGCAAAAATGTCTATTAGAACCTGGCACACAGTTTTAGCCCTAATGTTGCCTAGAGCTACTGCTTCTGGCCATCGGGTAGCAAAGTCCATGAAAGTCAGTATGTTCTGCTTTCCTCTGGGTTCTTTTTTGGGAAAGGACCCAGAATATCCACAGCTACTCGCTGAAATGGGACCTCTATTATGGAGAGTGGCTGGAGAGGGGCCTTGATCTGGTCTTGGGGCTTTCCCACTCTTTGGCACACCTCACAAGACCGGACATACTTGGCAACATCCTTGCCCATCCCCTCTCACTGGAAGGACTTTCCCAACCTGTCTTTGGTTCTGTTCACCCCAGCATGGCCACTGGGATGATCATGGGCTAAGCTTAAGAGCTTCCCCCGGTACCTAGTTGGAACCACCAACTGTTTTTGTGGATTCCAGTCTTCCCGGTGTCCACCAGAAAGAGTCTCCCTATATAAAAGTCCTTGTTCTATAACAAACCGAGATCTGTTAGAAGAACTGAGAGGCGGTGAGGTGCTCCGTGCCACCGCCCAAGCTTTCTGAAGGCTGTCATATGCTTCCTGCTCAGTCTGGAACTGTTTCCTGGAGGTTGGAGACACCAGTTCCTCCTCAGACTGTGGACTTCGGCTTGGTCCTTCGAGAAGCGACGTAGGTGATGGGGTTGTTTTTGTGGCTGGTGAACAGCTCTCCGCTGGTGCACCAGGTGGTATTTCAGGCTCTGGCTGAGCCTCTTGGGTCTGGTTGTTTGCTGCTTCTGCCAGTTCAGGCTCGCTGGTGCCCTCTGGCGTTGGGGTTGAAGATGTGTTTGCAAGCGCTGGCGTCAGTGCTGGCAATAGTTCTGGTGCTGGTTGCGTTTCCAGATCTGGGTCTGAGACTGGAAGTACTGTGGCTGTTGCAGTCGTTGGCAGGGAATTCGGGTCCACTACCTTTGTCTGGGTCTCTGCCAACACAGATGGGGCCTCTGTGGATGGTTCAGGAACAGGGATGGGTCTGGAGGCTTGCCTGGCTTGGCTGCATGTAACCATTCCCACCCTCTTGGCCCACTTTACCTGGTTGGCCAAGTCTTCCCCCAGTAGCATGGGGATGTGATAATTGTTATAGACTGCAAAAGTCCACATTCCTGACCAGCCTTTGTACTGGACGGGCAGTTCAGCTGTAGGCAAGTTTACCGCTTGTGACATGAAGGGGTAAATTGTCACTTGGGCCTTTGGGTTGATGAATTTGGGGTCCACCAAGAATTGGTGGATAGCTGACACTTGTGCCCCTGTGTCTCTCCACACGATAACCTTCTTTCCGCCCACTCTCAAAATTTCCCTTCGCTCCAAGGGTATTTGAGAGGCATCTGGGCCTGGGGATCTTTGGAGTGATGGAGATATAATGAACTGTACTCGGTTGGGGTTCTTGGGGCAGTTGGCCTTTATATGTCCCAGTTCATTACACTTGAAGTATCGCCCAGCTGACTGGTCACTGGGCCGAGGTGGGTTACTGGAGATTGGTGAGGTGAGAGAACAGGGAGTCGGCGGCTTTCCTTGGGTTGTAGGTAGGGTCTTGGGTTGCCCTCGGTTATGGGGTTTATTGTCGGTGTGACCCCTGTGATATTCGCTCCCCTTGATAGTAGCTCTTTTCTTTTCTGCCACTTCCACCCATCTGGCTCCAATCTCCCCCACCTCAGTTACAGTTTTGGGCTTCCCATCTAGGATGTACCTTTCTATTTCTTCAGGAACACCCTCTAAGAACTGCTCCAATTGTATTAGGCGGTGCATGTCGTCCAGAGAGTTAACATTGGCTCCTGATATCCAGGCATTATAATTCTTTTCAATGTGATAGGCGTGTCGGGTGAATGACACCTCTGGTTTCCACCTTAGGGCTCTGGAACCTCCGACTGGCATGCTCAGGCGTAAGCCCCATTCTGATTCTGGCCTTGGTTTGAAAAAGTTTATAATCGTTCATGTTCTCCTTAGGCATTTCAGCTGCCATCTCTGCTAGGGGTCCACTGAGCAGTGGCCTCAGCTCTATCATGTACTGGTCTTCAGAGATGCTGTACCCATGGCAGGCCCTTTCAAAATTTTCTAGGAAGGCCTCAGTGTCATCACCTGCCTTGTAGGTGGGAAATTTCTTGGGATGTGGAAAAATAACTGGTGAAAGGTTGCTAGGATCGGCTGTGTTCTTCTGCTTAGCCTGTTCTAATGCCAGGGCCTGCTGGTGGGCCTCCCTCTGGAGTTCTATCTGTCTTCTGTGGGCTGCCTCTTTGTCTTCTTGTTCTCTTTTGTGGGCCGCCTCTCTTTCTTCTTGTTCTCTTTTGTGGGCCGCCTCTCTTTCTCTTTCTCTCAGCTCCATTTCTTTTTCTCTCAGCTCCATCTCTTTTTGTTTTATTTCTAGTTCTTTTTGTTTCTTTTCCATGTCTCGCTTGTGGTCTGCGTCTTTGATTTGTCCCTCTGCCTCCAGTTTTGCCCATTCCTGTTTCAGGGTGTCCTTGGTAGTCATGGTTTCTGTTTTCTTGTGTTGGGGCATCCTCTGCTGTTTACTGCCTGAAATGCTGCTTCTCTGTTGCCTCCTTAGGGTTGCTTAGCAACAGTCATTTTTTTAACTCCTTCTACCTAGCTATTCCTGACAGAGTTAGAAAGAAAAAAAAATTCATTTGCAAATGTGTTTTGCTGGTGTATGGTGACTCACAACTGGAGTCCCTTTGTTTAACAAAGATCCTTGTTAAACCCTAGTGCCTCTGCCTTCAGCGTACTCAGAAGGAAGAGACCAAAAAACCTCCAGACCTTTGCTTTTAACACAATCTCCTTCAGCCTGCTTTACACACAGCTAGCAGGGAAAGAGAAAGAAAAAATCCAACTGATTTTTCCTCTTAAACTCAAACTTCTCAGTCTGCCTGCAGATAGCTAGCAGGGAGAGAAATAAAAACCTCACTGGCTTTTGAATTCTATCTTATCCCACACGCTGCTGACCATGTCATGGTATAATTCCCCACTCTGAACCTTAGCGTCCAAAAGATGGGGTACCAGCATGAATTTCTCTAAGCTTAATTACCAGCTTGGAACCTGTAGCGCTGCCACCAGCCAGGAATTACAGTGCCTGGTACACTCTGGTCCCCCCAAGACCTGGCCTGGGGATCCCCAAGACCCAGACCCTCTGGATCTTAACACAAGGAAAGTAAACCCTTTCCTTCACCGTTGCCTCTCCCAGACTTCCCCTCCCTGGGTTACCCTGGAAGATCACTGTGTGATTCAAACGCCTTGAATCACAAAACAGAGAGGACAATTCACCTTCCTCCCTCCTTCTCTTTTCCCCTCCCAGATTCCTCCTGAGAGAGACAGTAATCCTAACACAGAGATAATTTAACCTCTCTCTCCCCCTTTCCTCCTTTCTCCCCACCAATTCCCTGGTGAATCCAGACCCAGTCCCCTGGGGTCTCACCAGAATAAAAAAAAAACAACCAGGTTCTTAAACAAGAAAAGCTTTTAATTAAAGAAAGAAAAACAGTAGAAATTATCTTTGTAAATTTAAGATGGAATAGGTACAGGGTTTTTTAGCTATAGACACTGGGAACACCCTCCCAGCCTAAGTATACAAGTACAAATTAAAATCTTTTCAGCAAAATACCAATTTGAACTCCTTCCAACCAAATACACATTTGCAAATAAAGAAAACAACCATAAGCCTAACTCGCTTTATCTACCTAGTACTCACTAGTCTGAACTTATAAGAGCCTGTATTGGAGAGATTGGAGAGAAACCTGGTTGCACGTCTGGTCCCTTTGAGCCCCCAGACTGAACAACCAAAAACTAACAGCACAGCACAAAAACTTCCCTCCCTCAAGATTTGAAAGTATCCTGTCCTCTGATTGGTCCTCTGGTCAGGTGACAGCCAGGCTCACTGTTCTTGTTAACCCTTTCCAGGCAAAGAGATATGAAGCACTTCTGTTCTATTAACTTTTCTTATCTGTTTATGACACCTTTCATTTGGTGCATGCAAGAATTTCTAGAGAATTAAAGTCTTGTACAGGAGCCGGATTGCTTGACTCATCCCTTTTGCATTTCATTCATCTTTGACTGAAGATGGATGATATTCTCTCCCCATCCCTAATGTATGGCAGTGTTAGAAACCAAAACTTGCATAGCACCTTTTTTTTCAAGATTATGAAACTGTGGTGGGATGGCCTCCCACCCCAGCCAGGAAAGGGTTTATGAGCATCTCTTTTCACAATCAGTTCCAGCCTGGTGCACCTGTGAGACCTACCACACCTGAGGAAGGGTGGCTCCTTAAAAGGAAGGATCTCACCTGAGTAAGGAGTGGCACTCATGGGAAAACAAAAGCAGATCACAGAGCTCCCAGACCCACAAAGCAGGGTGTGCTGGCTAACACAGCTGCTGAAGATCTCATGCCACCTGTTCCTTTGGATAAACAGAGGGGTCTTCTTTACATTACAATTTCTACCTCCCTGATACTTGTAGCTGGAGAAACAAAGCCTTTCTTCAGAATGAGTCTACAGCAACTCCTGCTGCAACTGGTACTACCAAGGACAGAGCAAGTGCCCATACCCACCTGATGGGGAACTCTATAGGTTAACTCCATGACAGAATGTTAAATTACCTCTTTTGCAACTGTAACACCAACAGACCCCAGTCATCGGCAGGTGAGATCAAACCGGGGAACCTCTGAAGCTAAATGCATGAGCCTCTACTTCATGAGCTAAAAGCCATATGCCCCTTAGCTCAAACTGTAGAGTAGACTCATTAATAACTCTCTAAGTGATCTCGGCGCCACTAGATGAGATAGAACACCATAGCCAAGAGGTGTGTGGATTACACAACCACTTTTACACGTCTAGATTCCAGATAGAAGAGGAAATGCCAAAATATTGTGAATGGAGCTATAAAGGAAAAGATTAATGTGAAGATTTTCTCCAATATAAAATGCTGAGTTCAGTTTCTTATGATTTCTGGGGTCATATTATTGTTCATGATTATTTGGACAATTGCTAAGTATTTGAGGAACATGTCTGCAAGTTCTGAAAGTTTCAGTAACTTTTCTCATAAACAACTATTCCACTGAAAATTCATACTGAAAAGTACATTATATGCTACTTGCTAATACATTTCTTAACATGCTTTAGTCATCCAACCAGAGAGCAGACATAATATCATGTGACCTAGATCACCTACCACTCAGCATGAAGAACAAATAATCTAAGTGAATAGCAAGGGACATTTAATTAATCTGAAATGTATTTGTTCAATTTGTTTGGTGAATAGTGAAAAATAAAAAATATGTTCAAAGAAAATAAGGATTAGCTGGCAAATGATTGATCAATCAAGGAAAGAACTGTATGTGAACTGGATATTATATATAATAAATAGTTTGATCAGCCCTCACTGGGTACAATTCATCCTTGTGTAGAAAGCCATCTCAAGATCCATGCGCTACTTAATTCCCATATGTAGTTATGGACCCTTGCTGGACCTTTGCATGTGTTTGAATTTACCCATTGTTAATAAAGATGTGTTTGCAATATTTTTGACTGGAGTCAAAAGCAGTTCTGGAAATCTGATAAGATATAAGAGTTCCATACCATCCCCAAACTCATGAGATTTCCAGACTATGTTTAGAGATTCACTGCATGTTTATCCAAATCAGATCTGAATGTCGATGTCTTGAGGTTTGTCCATGTTGCCAACAGGGCCGGCTCTAGCAATTTCGCCGCTCTGCCGCTCGCCGGTCCTGCGGCTCCGGTGGATCTGCCGCAGGCGTGCCTGTGGATGCTTCACCGGAGCCGTGGGACCAGCGGACCCTCCACAGGGACGCCTGCCGCAGGTCCAGCGGAGCCGCCTGCTGCCCTCCCGGCAACCGGCAGAGTGCCCCCCGAGGCGTGCCACCCCAAGCACGCGCTTGGCGCGCTTTGGCCTGGAGCCGGCCCTGGTTGCCACTATCAAAAATTAATACAGAACTCCTGACAACAACAATATCCTGCATTAGCCAACATATAACTGATTTTGAAGGTTCTAACTTGGAGGGTTCCTCCTCCAGCCCCATTACAATGAGACATTTCCTTTTAAGAAGATTCACTGGGACTGAAAAACATTGCAGAGAATGCTTGAGAATGACAGAAGTTGAATGGCAATGGTAGAAAGTCTGCATATGTGAGAATTTAGAATGCTGAAAACTGGTTTAGCAACACTGAATATATATTCTGACAATATGCAGAGAGAATAGCTAAAATACTAATCACTCTGGATTAACCCAGCTATTGTACTGTCTTTTTTTGTCATATCAGAAATATATGCTCCCATCTTCGAAGGCACATAGTACAATTGGAGATTGGCCTTTGAAATATTTATATTTTGACTTTCTAGCCAAAGCCCATTTTAATTAATTAGTTTAGTTATTGCCACTTGTCAAAGAAACTGAAACACACATGCTCCCGTTTTGGAGGGAGAAGATGGTAGGTGGCAGCAGGGTACGATAAGTATATACTAGTTGCTGGTCTAGCAATATACGCCCCACCCCTGTGCCCTCCTCTTACATCAATTTCCCTTTGAGCAGAATTGCACCAGTCTTGCTTTAGTAGAATGTAGGCTAGAGCCCTCTTGTTCACTTTATTTTGTGCATTCCTACTGAGTCTCCCCATTCCTCTCTCCACCAACCTTAAGCATGACCAGCTTTACCCTCCTCTTGAGGCAGCTGGTGTAAATTGCCATAGATATATTTGCTTTAATGGAACTATGAACATTTACACCAGGTGAGGATTTGCTCCCTTAAAACCCGATATTGTGGAAAGTTTCAGTCTTGGCAATGGCTTCAGTCCTGCTCCCTTTAAAGTCAGTTAAAACATCAGTTCGCTTCAATAGAGTAGGTCACACAAGAACAGTCAGTTAGTCTCCTTGTTCGAATCAGGAAAGCGACCCTTTGCTTTCTTGCAATTTGTCTTTGAGATGAGGTGGTAGACTCATTATTTTTTAAAGTTGTCAGGGCCAAATCTGATCAACAAAGAACAATTGAATCAAGGGCCCTGAAAATTGTGCGATACACACAAGCTAACAATGTTCATACTATCAAATGCAATTTTTTTCATAATCAGTATAGACAGCAGCAAACAGAACCATCTTGCAGTTCAACACTGTTTTACTTATATATCTCTAAACAGATTATGGGTTATCTATTTGGATGGCTGGAACTAGCAATCTACACTTGAGTCACTGATTGTCTTTTAAAATATGATTTAAGAATGTTTCAAAGGATGCCCAAGGATTTTGGTGATGTAGACTGAAAATGTTCTTTGACCTTATCCATGGATTACTTTTGCAGTCATGCATGGCTATCTGTTAGATACACTTCCAAGGTTCTCTGATTACTTCACTGGAGAAAAGCTAATGTATAGATGTACAAGATACTTCATCAATTTTATTGTCTCTTATTGGCACCAAAAACTCAGTGACAGACAGAAAGACGATTCAATGCTATTTTTGTATGGTGCTTCCAGTCTGAAATTGCACAACGGTGCTGCCTTTGGGCTTTTACTGTCAATGGCTTTAATAAGCAAAGCAGTTAAGCCTGTGCTTATCTTTAAGCCTGTGATTAAGTCCCATTTATTTCATCAGTAACATGAATGGGATTTAAGTATGTGCTTAAAGAGAAGCACACACTTAAGCTCTTTGCTATATAAGGCTGGGCTTTGTGGATTTAGGGCCTTAGTTAATTTAACATTAGGATTCTGGGGAATGGGAATTTTACTGTGGTTCTGGTAGTAAGTCCAAATGGATAAGGAAGTCCATGTGCTTATTGAAAAGGCTTTTCCCCCCCTCTGTGAGTGAAAGTAGGTGGTGGTCATTACAACTCTGCAGCAAAACTCAGTTCATGTATAGCCACCCTTTACTAGAGGGGCCTCTGAACTTTATTGGGAGTGTTTCAAGGGGAAAGCCTGTGTGCTGCAATCTAGGCTTACAGACTATAACTTTCATGATGCCTTGGGGAAAGAGATAGAGACTTCCTCCTGCAGGGAGAGCAGTCGGTGGACTCCATTTTGGGAAAAGGAGTGAGATTGCTGCTGTGGAGCTCTGTCCATACCAGGAGCTGCTGCTAGGAAGCCAGGAGCTGCTGCTGAGAGCCTGCAGGGGCTTTAATCGAGCAGGGAGCCTCAGAGGCTGTTGGTGGCTTCAGAGGAGCCAGGGCAGAGACTGTTGCAGTGGCTAGAGCTGATTGAGGTGGGCCTGCAGTGAAGGACTGGGAGTAACCCCTACTCTAGTTTGAGAAAATACTTGCAAGGGAAGGGGCACAGCAAAGAGACTGAATCTGAGGCAAGACAGAGCGATCTTCGCACTGAACCTGAACCCAGAGCGGCTGACATTTAGTGGGGCCAGCTCTAATCGTCAGAGGGGTTGTGCAGCTTGTTGCTTTAGCTAGTCTGATCAACAGAGTGCTGTCTCCAGCTTCAGATCTTCAAGTGCGCCCACACAAGCAAGTGTCTAGGACTCTGATATCCAGAGGAGCAATTTTATTTAACTGCCCCTGTGATTTGAATTAGTAGTGACATATAACCTTGATTTGTTTAAATTGTTAAGTAAAGGTGTGTTAACTCTAATTTAAGTATATTGGATGTATATTATTTATAATTGGTATTTCTGAGTTACACCCTTGCCACAGATTATATTATTTATTATTAGAATAGGTTTATTCCTGGAAGTTCCCAAGGCATACCATTGAGTGGTATAGGAGCCAGCCAGGTGGAGGCACCACCAATTTTAACTTCTTTTAAGAGAAAAGGGACTGCAGCAGAGGGTGGATAGAGGATTCACACCTATCAAACATCACCATTGGAATACTCAGGATCTTCTTTAATGTCAACAACATCAGGCACACAGGCACACAGGTGAGCATTGCCTGCTCCCGAGTAACCCAGGGAGGAAGGTGGGGTTACACATGGAATATTGCAGTATGTAGGAGAAGGTTTTCAATTTTTTATATGCAGGTAAATTTACTTCCCAAAAAATGGTAGGAAGTGTGTTCTGCTCTTTTAGAAAGAGACAAGCCATCTCTAGAGTGACTTCTCAAGTGATCCAAGCAAATTGTCAAGGCTGTTAGAATATTTAAGGAAGGTCAGTGGCCTTTGGAAAGCCATCACAGCAATGCTAGGGGGAAAGAAGATTCTTGGTTAACTGGATGCATTGAAGTAGGTCGCCAAGCAGCTACCTTGATGATGACAAGTTTGTGACAAAGATATTGACATGACACTGGGCCATCCCAAAATTTCCTCTGTGTCTGCAACACTTTGCAAAAAAAATGGGGAGAATGGACTGTGTGCTGGATCTCTGGAAGAAAAGGGCTAAAGAAACTGGTAAGACTGGAAAGCAATGCTGTTTAATTATTATGTTATAAAACAGATGTTTTTAACCTGGGGTTTGAAACCCTCAGGGGAGTAACAAAGCAACACATGTTGGGGAAGGAGGATATGGAAGTCTTGGTATGGAAAAGGAGGGGAACTATAGGGCAGTCAGGTCTCTTGAGGTCGATTCCCAACTCTTTCACTGGCTGTCTTTGTGACTTTTGGCAAGCCAGTTAACCTCTCTATGCTCAGTTTCTTCATTTGTGTATGGAGACAACACTACTTACCTATGTCACATAGGAGTTATGGAAATGAATGAATGTTTAGAAAGTACTTTGGGATCATCACATGAAGAAGATCTTACAAACAATCAATTGTACAGTAGTACAATTATTTTAATGTCTGACTCCCAGAATGTCAATTTTTCAGCAGGCTGACTGTGGTATTAAAAGGGCAGTTTCTCCTTTATCTTTGATTAGTTCAAGAGTAGGATAAAGATAAGAAGAGAAAAATGTCTATGGGGCTATGCCAGGAAGATCACTGAGACTTTGCCTCCTTCCAATCAAGTAACGGCCACTCACAGAAAAAGAAACAGATTAGCTGAAAGAGATAAGAAGGAAGAAACACTAACTGGAAAGGATGAAAAAGAATGTTAAAAAGTAAACAGCAGTGAAATGTTGGTTTAAAAGAGAAAAAAATAAGGATTTAATCTAGACATTAAAACCCAAGTTTTCAAAGCCCAGTCTCTGCGTATATATGAGTAGTTTTGAGCATACAGTTGTTTGTACATATCTTTTGCACACTGATTGCTGCATGTAAGCAATAGAATATACATGGGCAAAACTCATTTGCACATTCAAGTGGAGTTTACTCATGTAAGTTTTATCTCTTGCATGTACAAAAAGAGACCATGTTTGAAAATCTGACTGGAAACTATTAAAGAAAACAAATCAATTCATAAAAAAGGTAAAGAAGCAAACTGTATTTGCAGAATTATAATTGTATTTTTTTAACCAGGTAATTAAAACGTTCACCTAGCTAGACAAAGTGAGACTTTGTTGGGGCTCAGTGGCAAGTATCTACTTCTGGGGACATGGACACAGCACTCTCTCCCCTCTCCCCACCTTATACTCTCCTCCTTCACCATCTCAAGTAATGAATGGAGGTTCTGTAGTGAAGGAGTCAGGCCTCTACCCCTTCCTGGCCCACCATAGCACCTGTAAACGATTTGTGATGTAAGGGAAGCCTAAATGCTTTCCCTTTTGGAAGGAAAGATATAAAGAGCCTCCCTAGGCGTGAGAAGTTCCAGTCTGGTGTCCATTTTGTGATCATAACCTTTCCCCCTTTAGGTGGATCTGAAAAATCTCCTGAAATGCCAGAGCTCGCCAATCTCAGTATCTGGGAGAAGTTTTTGGTATATGGCAGAACTGATAGTTTTGTGGCAAGGAGAGGAGTATCTTCCTATGAGCATCCACAAGGTCTGGCTGGGGCCATGTTTTTTATTATTGCAAATTGTGACAGGCTTCCAGAGCATATTATAGATGAATGTGGGTCAGCTGTGGGATATTAACCCTAATTAAGGTGTAGTCAGTCATTGGTTGTGGTTATTGTGGGGGATCAGTCTGAATGTGTGGGACAGCTTGAAGCTCCCTCATATTATTATTAATACGAAACTGCTATGTGAACAGAAGATCAATGTGCTCACATTACATGAGGCTCACTTATCAGATAATGAAAAAGCATAAAAATGTCATATTTCAGGATACAATTTAATGGCAAGTCAACATCACTCACAATATACACTGCCGATGTTTGTGAGACAACAGCTGTGGAATAGCGGCTCCGTGGACACAAACTTCAATACCATACACTATCACAATGAGAATCAATGAGTTGATTATCAACATCCACAAGTCACCAAATTTTGCCAGGCTCTGAGTGGTTTGATCAAATCACAGCCACCCTTCAATATGGGTTGAAGACTTCAATAGCCATTATACATCCTAGTGTTATGACAATAACAATACTATGGGCCAACAACTTATTGAATGGGCCTCAAATCAAGACAAGCACCTACTGTTCGATCCTAAACAGCAAAGAACCTTCCATTCCTCAAGATGGAGAAAAGACTACTTGCCAGACTTGTGTTTCATGTCCTGTTACCAGAACACATGGTTTCTAGTGGCAGAACAAACTGTCATTGATATTTTGCATAGCCGACACCACCTTATTATCAAAGCCATTGGTCTCCAACTCTCCCTTATTACATCACTACCAAAGCTGCACTGGAACTTCACAAAGGCTATTTTCAATGGCTACACAGAAACTGAAGAAAAATAGAT
Source organism: Gopherus flavomarginatus (assembly GCF_025201925.1). Classification (NCBI taxonomy): domain Eukaryota; kingdom Metazoa; phylum Chordata; order Testudines; family Testudinidae; genus Gopherus; species Gopherus flavomarginatus. Next base: position 37,373,214 of record NC_066617.1, read on the forward strand.
TGCCAAATACCAACAAATGTAGCCAACTATGACAGGGTCATCAAACTCTGTAATGTGGCCATGAAAAGGAACATCCCCTTTGGCTTCGGGAAAGCCTATGCTTCCTGCTGGCTGGTGGACAGTGAGGCAGGATGCAGGAAAGCCTGGAAATTCCTCTCTAATCTTGGTGATGCTAACCCTCCCATAAGCATAATGCTATGTGCCACAGCTGACGTCATTGTCAGTCAAATTCTCCAGTATTCCAAGGCTCAACTAGATTTTCAGAACAAAAAGAAAGTGAAGAAAGAACATGATCACTCACTATCATATTGCCCAGCAATATTGAATCTATGAAAGCCCCTCACCAGAGAAGTAGTGGACAAAACCATACTTCTCACCAAATTTGGCAAGACTGCAGTCCCATACAGCATCTTCCCAGATTTTCTGAAAAAGCTAGGTAAGCATGGCCACAACTGGCTGACGTTCTTTTTTACCAACATTCATGCTTTTTTACCAACATTGGCCTCTGGCCAAACACACATGGTATGGCAACAAGCAAAGTTTACTGCTTCCTGAAACTGTGGAAACAGCTGATGACCTAGAAAACTACTGGCCAATATCATTACTCTCAGAAAGTACACTACTCCACAGACTTACACACAACTTTCAGGACTACATTTCTAACAAGCAATCTTGGTTTAGACCAGGACAAAGCACCTCTGCTCAGGCAATTAAATTAAATTACAGAGAGATTGAGATGGTTGATCATAAAAACATAAAAAAAGAAAATCTAAAAACGGTCCCTTTAAACCAGATCTACCAAATAGCACACTGGTTGGTGTGGACAATTATATTGCAAATTGGGAAATGTATATATTTTAAATAGTTAACACTACACAAATCATATTGCCCCCACATTTTGTATTCTTTAAGTCAGTTAGTTTAAATTGTGCTGCATAATTTCTGCGTTGTGTGATAAAAGGTTGCTTTTATTTTTAATTTTGGAGGAAGGGAGTAGATGTACTCTATCATTATTCACAGTGCTTTCATTAATCAGGAAAGGGTCTAGTTCTTTATTTTGTGAAATGATGCTTGGCTGGAGGTAAGTGGGAATAGAACTCGTCAAATCTTTTACATACTGCACTGTAGTTTGTTTCCAGGGAAACCACTTTCTCTATACTTGCTCAGAACAGCTTCACCATTAGGAGACTAGCTATCGTAAGAGTTAAATCACAGTAGAAAAATAAAGCTGAAGGGTGTTTAAAAAAAAGGGAAAAGCAGCATTAAAAATTGTCTACAAGATACTGGAAATAATATTTATATGTATTTACTGCAGGGATGATTTTCTACTGTTTGAATCTAGACTTTCATCTTAGGGGCTTTTTCTCTATGTTGGCTATCATTGAAGGAAGGCACATAATATAGTATTGTAAAATAATAGTAATATAAATATTAAAGCAAAATGCAGCTCAGTTGGCTGAAGTAAACACTGAGAGTTCCCTGAGGCCATCATGAAAACTGGCATAAGCATAACACACAGAAGAACAGGATGAAATTAAGAAAGATTTTCTTTGGAGAGAATAGCTTTTGTATCATTTTGCAGCTTTTGTGTTGTTTTACTTTGGAATATTATTCTTGATGCACCAATAATGAACTAGCAGAAACAGAAATAATACAACTGATTGAAATGCTCACCACCTCCTAGCATTTGTCGATATCCTTGAACATACTCTATATTCACCTGTAAACCTAACCACCAAGTTTGTTCTTGGAAGTTAAGTTTCCACAAGTTGGTATTTTGGCGATGTCATTGCACAGCCACTGAATTAATGTTTGGTATTCATAGGTCATTCTTGGAAGTGATGTTTTCACAAGTATTACAATCAAGGTTTTAAAATAAGAGGGAGTAGGATTCTGGGCACAGCTCCCTTTCTTGTGTTAGAACAAAGAGAGAGAGAGAGAGAGTGTGTGTTCCCTCTTCTTTTTGGGGCATTCTGCTAATGTAAAGAAAAGGTCTTCCTGCAGTGCACTGTTTGGAGTAGTGAGAGCTCCTGCTCCTGTTTTGATCCACAGAGGACAGCAACAAAAATGATAAAAGGTTTAGAAAACCTGACCTATGAGGAATGATTAAAAAAAACTGGGCATTCTTGGTCTTCAGAAAAGTAGACTGCGAGGGAACCTTTTAAGTCTTCAAATATGTTAAGAGCTGTTATAAAGAGGATGGTGATCAATTGTTCTCCATGTCCACTGAAAATAGGACAAGAAGTAATGAGTTTAATATGCAGCGAGAGATTTAGGTTAGATGTTAGGAAAAACTTTCTAACCATAAAGGTAGTTAGGCACTGGAATAGGCTTCCAAGGGAGGTTGTGGAATCCCCATCACTGGTGGTTTTTAAGTTGGACAAACACCTGTAAGGGATGGTCTACATTTACTTCATTCTGCCTCAGTGCAGATGGGGTAGACTTGATGACCTGTCAAGGTCCCTTCCAGCCCTGCACTTCTATGAATCTATGAAATTGGCTTCCAAGGGAGATGGGATGTTCTTATTTAGTATACACTGGTTCTTGGTAGTTGAAAGTAATTATAAATCATATAGTTCAATTTCTGGCTCCATTTTTCAGAGTTAAATTTATTACATGTAATCCCACCAGGAATAGCACTAACTAGGAACTCGATAATTTCCTGTTTTGTTCATTCTCTCTGGAGCACCTGGCATTGTCCAGGACAGGACATTGGGCTAGATAGACCATTGGTCTGACCCAGTGCGGCAGTTCTTATGTTCTTCTGAACGTATTTGCCCAAGAGCTGGTAACGTTTTGATATAATGCTCCACTGCAGGTTGAACAATATGATAAATCACTGCCCTCTTCCACAGCAGAGGAACTTTGCAGTTCTGCTGTACAGGGCAGAACAGGTTTTCAGGAGTCTGTATGGACGGTATGCTCCTCTTCTGTATTGTAGAACCTGTCTCCATGGGAGCTACCTACATGCTGTTTGCCAAGTGTCTGAGATAGGCAGAGGCTACAGACATCGGAGTTTTGTAGTTTAACTGTTTCCACCATAGCATCTGAGCAATGGGTCATAGAATCAATGAAAAGGGAACAAAGCAGGGAAAATGATTCTTTTAAAAATGTAGGAAAATACATGATTATTCATTGCAGACTGAAAGTAAGAATTTAAATTACCCACTCCCAACAAATGTATGTAAGAAATACGCTTTTATAAATTGCCCCATGTAGGATAGAAACAATTCTGGATGCAACCCTTGCTAAAGTCTCTCAGTTCTGCAAGCCAGAATAAGCTTGTTAAAGGCAGGCAAACTCCTAAGCTAAATTAAGACTTCCATCCAGAGTAAAACACTCAGGGTGAAGCAGGCCTCTTCCTAGACTTAGCACCCCAAAGGAATAAGCCCTTTGAGGGTGAAACAGGCTTTTACTTAGGCTAAACACCCAGACTCGAGCGGACTCCAAAGGATGGAGGTGAGTTTATTGTTTCCTAGCCCCATCTCTTATAGGTTCTGGCCATCCAATCCTCTCCTCCTGACTCACAATGGAGTTTTAACACAAATAACCAATTTAACCTGTTTACAAACCAACCTTATGGGCCTCCATTGTATGTCAGACCACTCCATCACACTAACCATTCCCTGAGGCTGAGGTAGCAGCTGTGCAGCAGCTCTGAGGCCACTCAGGGTTCAGGGGAAGGGAGATTGAACCCATACATATTAGATCCAACTGAGTTACTGGGGCTTGAAACGGGGAGGAATATTTGTGCAGAATAAGAGTTGCTTAAGACTGGGACAATGAGTATCTTGATGTTTTGGGTTTGATCCTTGATTCCAGAAGACAGGATATCATAATATATTGCACACTGATACAAAAGGGCAGAACTGAGTGCGGAGATCCAGAGACACAGTGTAAGAGAATTAAGAAGAAAATTACCTAACATACATCAGGACCCTGACCTGCCTTATCACTCCATCTGCCTGAAGCAAGTGAATGGAATTATGTTATTCAGAATTTGACACTGTCTCTCAGAGTACTCTGCTCTTGAAAAACAATTCTTAACTGAGTCACATCAATTAATTCCGCAGAGGTATTGATATGGCTACATCCTCTATAGTGGCTGAAGATGAGTGAGATAGTTGTGTCAGTCAGACAAAGGCATGAGCATGATTCCTTTTCGGCTTAAACATGGGTTTAGGGCACGGTAAGCAGTTGAAAAGTCCCTGGGAGGTTTATTTGAATAAGGGGCCACCATTTTGTTTCTGAGTCCTAGAGCAGCAGCATCATGACACAACAGAAAACAACTGCTATACTACATACTCTGAAGTTGGAAAGGATGAAAGGAGTAGAACATAGTATATTTTATAAACTGTGTTTATTAAGAGGAATTAAAATGATCAATACTATGTGTACTGGAGCCCATGTAATACACAGACTTGTCTGGATTCACACCGTGCATTAGGGACTCATGGCACTGTCAAATCTGATTGGAGGAGAAGCACAACAGCTGCTTGCCCAGCCTTCCTCAGAGCCAAGAGCTGTTTTCCAAGAGCCATACACTCTTCATGGAGGTTGACTTCCATGGTGTAGCTCCCTGCACAAGAGTGGGTTCAGGTTCACTCCAGGGCCTCTTGGGGGGGGGGGGGGGGAAGAAGTAGGGCAATTTGCCCCGGGCCCTGCAAGGGCCCTGAGAGCCCTGGCCCGGCGGCGGTCCGGGTCTTCGGCGGCATTTCAGCTGCGGTGGGCCCTTCAGTGCTGCCAAAGATGCGGAGCGACTGAAGGGCCCCCTGCTGCCTAAGACCCGGACCACCGCCAGGTGAGTACAAGTGCCGCAGCTCCCACGCTTTGTCCCAGGCCCCCTGAATCCTCTGGGCGGCCCTGGTTCACTCTTGGGTATGTTTGTACACTATTTGTATATGAATATAGGACTGTGAATGTCAGTCTGCACATAGCCCTAATGAGTATCCTTCTAAAAAGATAATTCCGCTTATACACTAGGATAAACACATTTTAACTTCACTCTTTTCTAAGTTACAGGTAGTCTGTAAGTTTTTAATGTAAAAATCTTAAAACTTTGTCAAGATTGGCTTAATGGGATCGTATATGGTGCCATAATGAAGATGGGATCAAATCTCTACTCCTCAAAGCAATAAAGGCTGGTACTGTTGCAGCAAAGCACTGAGATCTGCTCTCAGGATGTACTGAGAAAACCGGTGTTATTATAAAGTGACCCTCGCATTGAAGCAGGAAATGTCCTAAGAAACTCCAAAGAAAATTTTGCACCAACCTGGAAACATAAACAAAATAGTAAAAATGTGATGTTTGCTTGCCTTTAATGAAGTCACATACTCTGAATATTCCTCCAGCACAGCTTCTGGAGGCTGTGAATCACTGGGATCAAGCTAGTATTCTTGTGTGAATGCTTTATGTACCTTAATGAAATCAGGGCCTAGTGAAGACATTGAGAAAGACTAAGTATACTGATAAACAGAGATAAATTAGCCTGGCATGTGTTTTAGCAGAAACTATAAAAAGGGAAACTACTTTCTTGAGTTACTTTATAAAACAGTTCAGAGTAATATCTATATAAAAATCACCCATGCACTACAGATGGTATTAATTAACCTTTCTCAACACCAGTGGCCTGAGTGAGGCTCTAAAGTTAAGAAAAATAAAAAATCAGTGAGCATCTTTTTGAAAGAACAAATTAGGCAATTAAATCTATTTGTAGTGCATATATCCCCTGCAGAAATACCTGCAACATTGTTTTCCTGTCCAGTCTGCTATGTATATGAACCTTCGCTGAACTGAAATTTGCTCTTAAATGTGTAAGATGTAAAGGGAGTCTTCTTAGTTTTTAAAATAACCTTATTTTAAAGGTATCAGAGGGGTAGCTGTGTTAGTGTGGATCTGTAAAAGCAACAAAGAGTACATGCATCCGACGAAGTGGGTATTCACCCATGAAAGCTCATGCTCCAATACGTCTGTTAGTCTATAAGGTGCCATGGGACTCTTTGCTTATTTTAAAAGGAAATTTGTTGGAATCCACATGTCATGAAGATAATTTCTGCCTTTCAACCCTCATCCCAATCAAGCATCAGAGAATGTTCTCAGGTACAGAGATTAGTCATCACCACTGGCAGTAGCTTCATTGTTGAATAAAATTACTGTTGCTTAACTGAAGGCAATGAGATTTAGACCATCACATAAGCATACCCATATTAAAGTGTACTCATGCATTTCAAAACTTTACAAGAAGCCTGTAAACTACATGAAAGGAAAACAAAATAATTCATACACACATTTTCTGAACTTTATGACCTCTCAGAACAATGTGGCCTTATGGAGCATAATGTATTGACAACCATCATGGGTCATCAGCAAAGATTAAATAGAGGACCTGTACCACTTGAGTTAAAAAATAATCTCCTCTAGCTGCTAGCTGTAGTAGACTCTTATCCTATGCAGACCAGCCATTGTAAAGGAGACTCAAAGCACACTCTAAGTAGTAGGTTACACTTAGATAGCTTTTCATAATAGACATAATCTAAAAACAGACTAAAAAACCCAGATTCAATACACAGACATAGTACTCAGAGAACAAGGAAATAAAAGCTATCAGAGACACAGAAACATAACCACACCATTGAAAGTTAAAAAAAAACACACACAAATCATACAGCACATTTATTCACACCTACATTTTCAAATGTGGCTTCTTTCTGTTGGAACAATTTTGGTCTTGGATTTTTGCTCCAATATTGCATTGTGGGCAAAATGTTAGAAGGTACTCAGATGTCAGCACAATGATATTTGTCCTCACAATTTGTGATGAGAATAAATCAGACAGCAGAAATATTGTGCCCCCCAAAAATAAGCCAGGCTGAGGCTTGGCTGAAAATCTGGCCCCTGGAGCTCACGGTCAGCAACAATTAAACAAAACTATCCACAGGTAAGCATCCTCAAAGTCAAAATCCCAGCAAGAACATGATTCCCTGCTCTTCCTTTTTTCATAGTTTGAAAAATGGCTGGCTGCTGGGTGTTAGTATAAATCCAAAATATTCTTAGTGGCTTGCAAGAACAGCTGTTTTCTACAGGGTGACAACTAGCAACAGTGTCTCCTTTTTCACTTTTCCCTTTCCTTTATTCCCATTGCTCTGTTTTTCTCGTACCTATAGGACAAGGCCTCGTTGGGATATCACCATTGACACCAACACTTCTCTTTTTCATTATAGAACATGTTCTCCCCAAAGTAACTTCCTTGCCAAAACAGCGCTTCTAGAGTTCATCTAGAAAATTGCCCCAACATTGATCTACACTAGAACCTCAGAGATATAAACACCAGAGTTATGAACTGACCGATCAACCTCACACCTCATTTGAAACTGGAAGTAGGTCACTAGTCCATCTCAACGAAAGGGGGAAACGATGTCAGCAGGAGATTGTCTCCTGCCAACATAGCGTGGTGTGGACATTGCTCTAAGTCAATGTAACTGACATCACTCGGGGGGGGGGGCAGAGGAGGAGAGGTGGCTTTTTCACACCCGAGTGACATAACTTACGTCAACTTAAGCAGTAGTGTAGACAAGCCCTTAGTCCCTGCATACTCATCTTGTGAATTTATCCCTACCCACAGATGATTCCCAAGTCTACCTACTCATTTACCCAGTATCACAGCACCCCAAGACCATTTTAATCATATTCACTCCCAGATAATCTTTCCCCAACCCTACCCAACCATCAGCCGAAAGATGAAGACCTTTCTGGCCAAGCCGTGCTCAGCTCAGGATCCATGAGGGAAAAGAGGACACGAGTAACTTGATGCACCCATTTATGTTCCATTGCACTCTTTTTAGTACACCAGGTGCTTGTTCAGCCTCCAATACAAGTTAGATGAGCCTCTGTCATAACATTTTTCCCAGATTGGACCTTATTTTCCAAAATATGGGTGTTAGCATGAAAACCTCCAAGCATAGTTACCAGCTTGGACCTGGTAAAGCTGCCACCACCCAAAAAATTAGAGTGTTTTGGGGCACTCTGGTCCTCCCAACAACCTTCCCTGGGGACCCCCAGACTCAGATTTCTTGAGTCTCACAACAAAGGGGAATAAACCATTTCCCTTCCCCCCTCCAGGTGTTCCCTCTCTGGGTTCCTGGAGAGATATACAGAAGCAAGCTCCGTGAATCTAAACAGAGGGACTCCACCCTCCCTGTTTCCAGTCCTGGAAAACACAAGTACTTCCCCCCCTCACCCAGAGGGTATGCAAAGTCAGACTTAGTAAATCTAACACAAAGAGATTTTCCCCCTGACTTCTTCCTCCCACCAATTCCCTGGTGAGCTGCAAACTCAATTCCCTGGAGTCCCCACTAAAGAAAAAACCTCCAACAAGTCTTAAAAAGAAGGCTTTATATAAAAAAGAAAGAAAAGGACATAAAAATGGTCTCTCTGTATTAAGGTGACAAATACAGGGTCATTTGCTTAAAAGAAAAAAATGAATAAACAGCCTTATCCAGAACGAATACAATTTAACACATTCCAGCAACTATACACATGTAAATACAAAAGAAAACAATATAAACCTTATTGTCTTACTATCTTTGTACTTACAACTTGGAAACAGAAGATTAGAAAGCTGGAGATAGAAAAATCACTCTCATAGCCGAGAAGGTACAGACACAACACAAAGAACAAAGAACTCACACCCAAAACTTCCCTCCACCCAGATTTGAAAAAGTCTTGTTTCCTGATTGGTCCTCTGGTCAGGTGTTTCACGTTACTCCTTTCCAGGTGAAAGAGACATTAACCCTTAGCTATCTGTTTATGACAGCGTCAAGGACACCCGTAAGTTGTTCCAGGTAATCATGAGGCCCGTGGGGCCGCTGCAACAGCTGGGGATCACCAGAGCTCAGCAGCGCTCTGGCCATGCTCTTTTCCCCAGTACCCCTGGACCAGGCAGTGAGGAAGGGACTGAGGAGTGTGTTCAACTGTCTAATCAGCTTTATGCCATGCAGTAATTCACGCATAAGGGGATCTTCCACTGACAGTCTAGGAGAACTTTACAAACTCTTTGTGCTTGTGTCAGGACCAAGGATTTAGCCCTAATTTTCAGACTTGCCTGATATCCAGGCAATAATTCTGACCTCAGTTAGATCAATGATCAATAATGTCTGTACCTGGAAAGATAATGGAGAAAATAAGTAAGCAATCAATTTGCAAACATCTAGAAGATAATAAGGTGATAAGTAATAGTCAGCATGGATTTGTCAAGAACAAATCATGTCAAACCAACCTAATAGCTTCCTTTGATAGGGTAACAAGCCTTGTGGATGTGGGGGGGGGGAAGTGATAGACATGGTATATCTTGACTTTAGTAAAGTCTGTGATACTGTCTCATCTGACCTTCTAATAAACAAACTAGGGAAATGCAACTTCGATGGAGCTACTATAAGGTGGGTACTAAACTGGTTGGAAAACTGTTCCCAGAGAGTAGTTATCAGTGGTTCACACTCATGCTGGAAGGGCATAATGAGTGGGGTACCACAGGGATCAGTTCTGGGTCCGGTTCTGTCCAATATATACATCAATAATTTAGATAATGGCATAGAGAGTACACTTATAAAGTTTGTGGATGATACTAAGCTGAGAGGGGATGAAAGTGATTTGGAGGATAGGATTAAAATTCAAAATGATCCGGACAAACTAGAGAAATGATCTGAAGTAAATAGGATGAATTTCAATGAGGACAAATGCAAAGTAGTCCACTTAGGAAGGAACAATCAGTTGCACACATACAAAATGGAAAATGACGGCCTAAGCAAGAGTACTGCAGGAAGGGATCTCGGGGTCATAGTGGACCACAAGCTATATATGAGTCAACAGTGTAACATTGTTGCAAAGAGAGCAACATCATTCTGTGATGTATTAGAAGGAGTACTGTAAGCAAGACACAAGAAGTAATTCTTCTGCTCTACTCTGTGCTGATTAGGCCTCAACTGGAGTATTGTGTCCAGTTCTGGGTGCCACATTTCAGGAAAGATATGAACAAATTGGAGGAAGTCCAGAGAAGAGCAACAAAAATGATTAAAGGTCTAGAAAACATGACCTATGAGGGAAGATTAAAAAAATTGGGTTTGTTTAGTCTGAAGAAGAGAAGACTGAGAGGGGACATGATAACAATTTTCAAATACAGAAAAGGTTGTTACAAGGAGGAGTGAGAAAAATTGTTCTTCTTAACCTCTGAAGATAGGACAAGAAGCAATGGGCTTAAATAGCAGCAGGGGAGGTTTAGGTTGGACATTAGGGAAAATTTCCTAACTGTCAGGGTGGTTAAGCATGGGAATAAATTGCCTAGGGAGATTGTGGAGTCTCCAGCATTGGAGATTTTTAAGAACTGGTTAAACAAACACCTGACAGAGCTGGTTTAGATAATACTTGGTCTGCCATGAGTGCAGGGGACTGGACTTGATGACCTCTCAAGGTCCCTTTCAGTCCTATAATTCTATGTTTCTATGATTCTATAATGTAAATTCAGAGTAACTCTACAAAAGACAACAGGGCTATTTCATGTCTACAACAGTGGAATTAAGATTTTTTTTGTCCCAGATGTCTTCCACTTCCACCTGCATCCTATACATACTTGGCTACTGCTTCTTACCTAGATCCTGAGTCTGGCCTTGCTCCATCCTGATACTAAATCTGTCTCCCACCTAGACAGTAGGTTTTTTCTCACTCACATACAGATATCAAAGGCCAATTTCAGAGGTGGAATAAATGATAGTATAAGTTATGTCAGTAAATTTGCATGAATACAAATTATTGTAACTTAAGTGCTAAAGGAGACTAGAGTGGAATTGCAGTAGCAGACACTAGGAGGTGCTGTTTCACAGTTACCACTCAAGTACATCTTGTGAGTATCAAAAGCAAACACACAAGGAGCCCAGTTCTGTGAGGAGCTAAGTGGTGAAGTTATTGGGAATCAAGGGCATTCAGTGATTTCCAAAGGACTGGGCTCTTGGTGTGTATATGTAGCAGCCCTCCAGGCAGTCTTAGGAAACATCCCACCTTGTAACTTCTGAGTAATGTAGGTCATCCCTGCCAAATACTACAGATTTGTAATAAATTCTTTTGCAAATCCTGATTAATAGAAATTATGGCACGCCAAGGATAACATAAAATATAGATTTATTTTGTAGAATTTCATTAAACTGAATCATCTATCAAATTGTGTCAGATTTGGGGCATGGGGCAATGTTAATTGCATCAGACACTCAGATGTCTTGTTATGATCACCAAACACTAATGCGAATGTTTTTAAAAATACATATACTTTTTGATACAGCCAGGCAAAATTAACTATTGTGACTGCACAGTTTGGATGCAATCCTGGAGCCACTCTGTGCACAGAATTCCCAGTTATTTTGTCCTGAAGATGGAATTTTTCCTGCTCAGAGCGGCTACAGAATCAGGCCCTGTAACAGGCCCAGAGAACTTTATTTTACAAATAAAAAACCAACCAAACAAAAATTGGCTTGATTATATTTCCATCAGCAAGTTAGTTAAGATTTTTATTATAAATTATTGTTAATCAGTTTGTCCAGTATAATTTGTTTTTATGTTAAATCAGCAAAATGTTCTTTCATGAGTTTCATACAGTTCTTGTCTTTATCACGTTTCCTCATGGATGCCCAGCCATCACCTTAACCCACCATGGTCAAAACTGAGCTATTCTTCTTTCCCTATTATATTATCTCCTACAAATCACCACCGTCCTGGCAATTAGCTAGCCTTGTGGCCAACAGTAACTACTTAGACCACTAGACTACTTACCTAAGCAAACATGCCAGTATTCGTTATGACCTTGTCTCCCACTCCCGTCACATTTGTCAGTTTATCCACCATGTGGGCATATCTATATTTTAGGTTTACCTAATTTTTAGCCCAATTCCCCCACTAGCTGATTCTTCTCACATAGAACCCTTATGCCCTTGCTTTTTGTGCTTTGGACACATACTGACTGGCTCATTGAGGGTATAGATTAGTGCATAGGCTTCTTTTTAAGGGAAGATCTAGACAATACACTTTGCAGTGAGACTTTAGCATAAGCCGAGATAGGAAAGCTTGAGTTTCGAGAGTCCTCCAATACTATCCCACAGTCCCTCATGCCTGTATTTTCCAACCCTTCTGCCTATTGTGCTTGCTGCCTATACACTGGAGGCTACCTTCCAATTTATAAACACACAGTCATATTTAACCCTTCATTTCATGTGGCCTGCTCTATTTCTCAGCTCAACAATTTGAGAAGATGCCCGGATACAATCTGGAGGTCAATTTAGGTCAATTTGTGTTAGGTCGACCTATTGCCACTGCAGTAGTTAAATCAGACATTGGTTTCAAAAAAACTCTCCTGCCGATGGTGTGCATCCTCACCAGGATCATTTTTATCGATGGAAGTGGGGCATCATGGGGCACTAATGTCTGTGCTTGGCTCACAGTTGGAGACCCCCAAGGCTGACAGCCCCAGCTGTGAGCCAGATGCCAGGCTCAATTTCACAGCAGGGAGACTACCAGCAGTGAAATTGACCTTCTTGTCAGTTTCATACCTGTTATTATTTCATATTTCTTCTCCAGCTCAGGCTATCAGCCGGATGCAGGGCTCACAGCTGGAATCTGACAGCTGAGACTGACAGCTGGAGGTGGAGACCAGATGTGACCTAATGACTACTGTGAAACTGACAAGAATGTCAGTTTTGCTGCTGGTAGGCTCCCTGTTGTGCAATTGAGCCCAGTGCAGGGCTCACAGCTCTGGCTGTCATCCCCAGGAGAACGGAGGAGGGAAGGATCCTGCCAATGGCATTGGGACAATTTGTATAATGGGGGTGCTGAAAGTCACTGTAACAAAATTGTAAACCCTGTATATTATGGAAACCACTTCAAGCCCCAGCACCCCAGCACCCCAGTACAGCTTCAGCTGTGAGCCCCACTGCCCAATCTGACAGATGGAAATCCCACTGTCAGAGCTGACAGACCAGAGTGCCTGGGCACTGGTTAGGTTCAGGTTCTCCTCCTGCCTCCCCCGACCCCTGCAATCCCTCACCGGGATGGCAGCATGACTCAGTCCAAGTGGTGAGGCTCCAGGCTGTCAACCCTGGCAGAGGGATTTCCATCTGTCAGTCCTGGTGGCGGGGCTCTGGGCTCTCATACCTGGAGGCAGGGCTCCAGTTGTCAACCCTAATGGTGCTCTGGGCTATCAACTCTAGCAGCAGAGCTCCAGGCTGTCAGTTTAGCTTGGTTCCAGGATGTAAGTCCCAGTGGTGGGCTCCAGCTGTGAGCCCCATGCAGGGCTGACAGCCAACAGGCAATGTAAGTTATGCAGTGTCTTCACAGACATTGTGTTACCCTAACTATATTGACTTAAGCACTATGTCTCTTCAGAGATGGAGTTCTTAGGTTGATGTAGTGCGTGACTTGCATCAGCAGGAGCACCATTCTAGCATAGACTCTTACATAGTTAGGGCGGTGTAAGCTGCTTTATATCAATCTAACTCTGTAGTGTGGACCAGGACTCAAACAGAGAACTCTTTGAGACAGAGGCTGTTCTTTTGGTTTCTAGTGCCTAGCACAGTGGAAATTTGGGCCTTGATTGGTTCCTCTAGGAAATACCACCACAATATGAAGAATAACAGTTACAAAGAGGAAGTCCCATTTTTAACAACAAACAGGATATTTTTAAACAAACACTCCCTGTTTTTCCCCTTTTTGCAACTCAAACTTTTATAACATATTAGAGGAGAGAAACCTCAGTGTGTGAATTCTGATTGGTGCATGATGAGAATTTCATCCTCAGGCTTTATATCACATGCTGTATTTCTTATGCAAACTATATTTCTCAACTTTCCATATTCTACCATTTTCCCCAAAATGTAAACTAATACATTAATTAAATTTAACAAACAATAAAAACTCTTGAAAGTACAATGAACTGGCTAGTGTGAATGTATTCAACTGTTCTCTATTAAATAGCATCAGAACTACAAATGGATATCTCATTTACTTCTAAATCTAGGGAGGAGCCTGTATTTTTTGGATAAGGTAGTTCTAAATTGTAATACTGCTATGCCAAGGAAATTCCATCTGTCCATGGTTTGCAGAACAATAGATGGGGGGACATCCTGACTTCACTGAAATGACAATGACAAATCTTCCATTGACTTCAATGGGCTCTGAATTTCATCCTCGAGGGCCATATGTTAAATTTATTAAAATAATTTCTAATAATTTTTGACAATTTGTCTCATTTAACAAAATGATCATCTTTGGCAAAGTGCTGGTATTTTTTTCCAAACATTTCTTACTTCTCAGAACTTCCCTATTTTGAAATAAATATTTATTAAAAGGAAATTGCAAGTAATTCTATGAGTCTTCTTCTGTACCCATCAGTGTGGTCTCTAGGCACCTCACAAATTTATTTAACTGAACCTTAAAAGTTCTTTGTATCTCTCTTTGCATCTTTCAATTTGTAGAATAGTGTTTGTGTCAAGTATTTTTTTTAGATTTTGGTAGGTTACTGAAGACACAGAGTCCTGCTTTAACAACTGTTAAGGTCAGGAGCGGTGTGTAGTGGAGGCTGGGGAAGACTAGACCTTCTCAAACCTTGTGCTGCCACAGGAGGGGCAGTGGCAGATTTGGGACCCCCAGAAAAATCTCCCCCCACCACGGCACCGGGCTGGAGGAGCTCTCACTGTCCACCACAGCCCTGAGGTCAAGGTGGAGGAACACATCTTTTCCAGTCTCAGAGCCACAGTGGCGGGGAGGGGGATGCAGAAGGAGTAAGCAGGGGGCAGGGCCTCAGGGGAAGAGGTAGAGTGGGGGAGAATGGGGACAGGGCCGTGGGTGGAAGGGGCACAAGGGGTGGAGCCATGAGCGGGGCCACGCAAGGAAATAGGCTGAATGTGGGAGGGGCTCTGGGCTCAGAGCTCCAGCCGGGGCTGAAAGCTCTGTTTCAGTCATGACTGTGCTGACAGCTCAAATCCCTTGGCCCCAACTGAGCTCTCAGCTTCCCTCTCCCATACCCTGGCTGGGGCCATGAGGGTGGTGGAGGCATGGCTGAGAGCAGTGAGCAGTAGCATGGCCTGGACCAGAAAAGGCAGGGCCTCAGCCAGAAGAGGCAGGGCAGGTGGCCAGGCTACTCAAAGAGAAGCTTCACCCGCTGTCAGTGGTTAAAGTTTTATTATGAACTCTGTTATGGAAGTACAGGTGATGAAGGTGAACACAGCTATCAGCAAATTAGCTTCATAAAATCCAAATTCCCCCTTTGAGCAAGTGAAGTAAGATTTTATTGATATCTGTTCTGATGTTAAGCTTTATGTCTCTTTGCAAAAGAAATCAGAGTATTTGCAGAATTTTATTCTTCGTGTTTCTATCACTCTGCCTTATTATTGATTCAATGAACTGAAAAATGGGAAAACAGAATCCAAGAAAGGTACTAAAGGAAAATTCAGACATGCACTGTACTGTGTGTTGTTCATCTAATATACATACTTGGGAGGTTCTAAATAAGAAATTTCTGCCAGGAGCATGCATAAATGTAGTTTGTATGTTCATTACACCTTCATTCTCTATTAACACCATATCAGAGCAATGTAATCCACCAAACTCTGCCAGATTAAATCAATTATCTAATTGCTACAGTCAGTTAAAAGTGAAATTAAATGGATTCTGAACATTAATAACAGGCTGTAATAAGACAAACTATCTCTTAATGATGCACAGAACCCTGATGAAAATAAATTTCCTTTTTTCAGTGGTGATCACATCGGGAATTTTTTTCTAGTGACTTTAAAATTATTAATTGCTTGAACAGCTCATAATTAATTATAACAATTTAAATTAAATTTTTTCATTTAGTGAACAATTTAAGTGTAAAATATAATGTTAAAATAGACTACCAAATAAAATACTGTTTACATTATTATAAATATTTGTAATGAATATTTGTAGAAATCATGAATGCGGTCGTCTTCAGATCAGAAATGAGCATTTTAATGTTCTTAATAGAATGAAAGAATTTTGGTGAGAGAAAGAGAGCTGCAATTCAGTTTACAAACTTTCTTTCTTTCTTTCTTTCTAATATAAACACTAACTAATGAATTTACAAACATTTCCAACATGATAAAACCAGAAGGAACTTGTTCATATAAATAGTATATACACAGCAAAACCTTG
The DNA here is from genome assembly GCF_025201925.1 of Gopherus flavomarginatus. Lineage (NCBI taxonomy): Eukaryota > Metazoa > Chordata > Testudines > Testudinidae > Gopherus > Gopherus flavomarginatus. The sequence continues at coordinate 37,389,420 of NC_066617.1, forward strand.
GAACACACTTCCTTTGGACCTATTATCATAACTGCACATCTTGCTTGTAAATTTAGCAATAATTAGCATAAAGATGGCTACTCCAGTAGCATGACCTGGTGTAATAATAGCCTGTGAGTTATCCTAGTCCAGTATTGGACATGGAACCCAGCACGCATGATTATGTTTGAAAAACTGCTCTCTGGTCATTGGGGTTCCACAGCAAGAGAAAACAGTGACTCATGAAAAGCTCTTGCTTCTGCTGATGAGTGGAAATTCCATCTACCTCATCCTCTCCCATTTGTGGAACTTTTGATGCTTTTCTGTTTCTTTCTAAACACTTTACTTTGAAGTTAAACTATAAAGCAAATAGCCCTTTCACGCCTAACTGAACTGTTCTTCTACAGGCCCAGTAATATTACAATGAACTGAAAGGGACAGTGAGTGCTGATGCGTCCATACTGTACCTATTTGGAAAATGTCATTCCCTTTGTGTATATCATCAGGCATGTAAGTCATTCAGATAGAAAAAGCTTACTTACTGACAGACTGCTTAACACCACATTTGCACTTTGTCTGACACCCAAATACTAATCCACTCAACAACCTTGAGGTTGCCAGGCATCCATATGTATGAAATTCTTCTAACATGAGAGTTCTTGAATTCTTTTCACTGACAGATGGTGATGTCCGCAGGTAGCCTTACGCTATCTAGATTTATTGGCAAGGTTCAATATATTCTCCTTCGGCAGGAGCAGTACTCACTCAATAAGATCTAAACGATTCCATTCACTCATGGACCGTCAGCCAGCCCTACGTCCTTTCTTTTCATTGGGGCTACTGCCAATTTTAAAACTGAAGGGCAACTTTCTAGAAAGGATCTATGGAATGAGAAAGAATTGACTGTAAATGGGTTGTGGTGGTGGTATTGGTACTCACCGTAAAATAAGTTAGATGGCAAAACATAACTCCCTAGGAAGCATAGGCAGTGAGAGTAGGGAAATATATAACTAACATTAAACTCTAAGTGCAAGTGTAATATCTGCTACATGTTTGATGTAGGTAAAGATTACCTCCTACACTAACAGGAAACAAACTGATGGTCTAGTTGGTCACTTTCATCTCTGGCTTCTATGATCCAGAGGTATCAAACATCAGCTGAATCCCCAAATTAAAAGAAAAAAATCACTTTGGAAGAAGTGTAAACTAGAGAATTTAGTGCTTTAATTAAAGTGTGTAAAACTATCAACAATGCTTGAGTGTCACATAGGGTGACCAGGCATCCTGATAAAATCGGGACTGTCCTGAGTTTTAGGCATTTGTCCCGCGTCCCAATCGATGTTTGGTCGGGACTCAGTTTGTCCCAATATTTCGCACTCCTGTTTTTGTTTTGTTTTGTTCCGTTCCATCGGCGGGACTCCACCTTTTCTTTTCCCCCCCCTCTGCTAGCAAGACTCTGGGACTCCGTTTGGTTTTTTTTGCGTTTGTTTGTTTAGGTGGTTGGGTTTTTTTGCTCTTTCTCTATCTCTCTGCCAGCGGGACTCCGTGACTCCATGCTTTTTTTTTTTTTTTGCTCCACCGGCGAGTCTCCCCCTCCCCCCCATGTGTCCCGAGATTTTCTTCATCCCATCTGGTCACCCTAGTGTCACACAGGTGGATTCCCTTTGGCATGGCTTGGACTTCATTTGTGAGGGAATGTAGTCCTGCTGGCTCTGCTGACACTTACCTCCACTGAAACTTCTTCAGTCACTACAGATGATGTCATCACCTAAAGGGTTGCCCATGGACACCAGCTTTTCAATGAAAATAACAGAAACCCCCCTGATATTAAAGCAGGCTAACATTACTTCCTGCAGAGTAAAAAAAAAAAAGCACTGGTGGAGCATGAGTGTGGACTTTCTGGATGTGATTGTGTCTGAGACAAATAATGGAAAAATGACTTAGTATTGCCAACCCCAAATGTTCAAAAATCATGAGTCAGGCTCACCAAAAATCATGAGATTGGCTTTAAAATCAAGAGATTATGTACACATAATAGATTTGGGGTTCTTTTTATTTGACTTCTGCTTTCTGAGCCTTTAGGGTACACTCAGGTCACATTTTGAAGCTTTTTTCACAGCCCAGAGGGCTAGAAACTTAGTTTTTCTTTAAGAACGAAGACTGAAATCATCACATATCCATTTGACTCCAGGAGCTGGGGCTTTAAGGAAAACAATAATTATCATGAAAGTCAAGACAAAATCATAAGAGTTGGCAATACTGGCTAGGGTACGTCTATACTGAAAATAAAAACCTGTCTTGTCCCATGCCAGCTGGATCAGGCGCTCAGGGCTGAGGCTAGTGGTCTGTTTAATTGTGGTGTAGATATTCCGGCTTTGGCTTCACCCCAAGCTCTGGGACCATCCCACCTTGCAGAATCTTAGCGCCCAGGCTTTAGTCCAAGCCAAAATGTCCATATGGCAATTAAACAGCCCCTTAGACCTATCCCCATGAGCTCAAGCCAGCTGGCACAGACCAGCTGTGGGTTTTTAATTGCAGCGTAGACATATCCTATAATATCTTAGTGGAGCTAGAAGATACTAAAATGGACTTCAGTGAGAGAAGAGCTGAAGAAGAAAGGTACCTTTTATTGTTTGTTTAGTTATCTTTTTTTTCAGGAAGAATAAATCTTTTGAGGCAGATTTTGATCTCAGATACACTGGTGTAGATCCAGGGCAGCTAATCTGGATCTACAATGATATAATTAAATAATAGTAATAATAATAATTAACCATAATAAAACTTAATCTGGTGTCATATCACTTTATTGCTGCCATGGAGTGAGCTAGTATTTTGATAGCATTAACATGCTATTCTAAAAGCTCTGAAACATGCTAAAGAAACCAAAGTAAAGTTGGTTTCTGTGTTAAAGTTCCAATAGCTGGAGAAAGTAGGTTTGTTTTGGTGAATTATTTTTCTCTTGTGAACTGTTAGAAACTGTTGAGTTAAACTAGGCTGCAGCTGGTGCTGTCTGAGGTTGTCGCTTTCTCTCTCAAGAGATAGAAGTGAGTGGGAGTTTATTGACTGATCAGCTGTCACTTACACTGTGCTTCATTTTCCTTTGTGAAATCTAAAAATCATGTGAGATCTTGATGGGTGTGAAATTAATTAGTGTCAGTAATTTATAAAATGACAGAAAACATTTGTAGCCCATCCTGGGTAGTAGTAAAATGGATAGCATGAGGCTCACCATTTTTCTGAATTCGGGCCCCCATCCTTCAGTTTTACCCATACAGAATTCATTTATTTAGGTTACTCTCTGGATAAGCGTATGGTTCTGCCTATGTGGATTTGATTGCAGAAATGGGGCCTTCACCAATATATCTTATATCAGTGTAGATTTAAGACACTCCTATAAGCAGCTCGTTCTTGTTATGTCTATATAATCTTTTCCCTCTTCCCCATTGAAAAAATCCTTAGAATTTTGGCTTCTCAATAAATATATATTCATATGTGGTCTGGGAGTTATTTTGCTTTCAGTTTCAGTTGTTTAGAGGCAGAGGCCCCTCTCCAGCAAAGCACTTGAGCATGAGTGTAACTTTAATCAAGTTGTTCATGTGCTTTCATGGGTACATTGGTACTTCTGCTATTCTAGACAGTAAACTAAAGGCTATTATGTAGCGTAAATATATTTTTATTTATCGGTAAGTTTGGTCTCCAATTCTGCTCCCAATAGAAGCCTGACCCAGCACAGTACTAAATACATGCTTAACTTTAAAGCTGATTCCAGTGGGACTACTCATTGCTTAATGTTAGGCACATGCTTAACTGTGGAGCTAGTCAGAACATTTTCAGTGGAATTTGTCATTTCCTCTAAATAGAAATGTTTCATAGAGACACCTTAGTTTCCATTAAATTTTCATCTGAAAGGAGTTTTCTGGCTCTGGGGCAGAGACAGCAGTGAATAGGAAATTGAGATGGCGTGTGAGTGACCTAGTCCCTGATCTGGCTTGGGACATGGGAAATCCATTCCAAGTCCTTGCTCTGCCTGATTCAAAATAAGAACTTGTATCTGGGTCCTCTACCTTCCAAGTCAGTCCCCTAACCACCCAGCTATAAAGCCTGTGAAACACTCACACATTTTGTTTTTGTTCCAATGCAGAACAAAGACACATTTTGAAACCTCAAAAGTTGCCACAAAATGGAATTGTCATCTTCTAGTCAGGTCTGCTTAAGTGCTTGCCTACATTGGGGCCAGAGGGAGGATCTGGGCAGTGCAAGTAAATCCCAGGTTCTTTAGATACCTTGCTTTTCTGTTCTGCTTCTAGAATCTCTATGCTGCCAAAACGTGTGGTCTAATTCATGGTAAAAAATATAGGAAAAGTTACAAAGTTATGAGATATTTATGCCATTATATCAAAAATTGATTTTGTTTTATTGAACCAATTAAATAAATGATAGATTGGATATTAAAACAGAGTCCATCTTCTTACTAACCTGATATCCATATGTTCAAAGGGGAACTCAAGTCTTGTGTTATAGCCCTTGGTCTTTAATTGTTTGCCAATAATGGAGTGGGATTCCTTAGTATATTTCCAGCAGAGGCATAGGAATTCAAATTGTTTTTCACAACCAAGGAAGATGTCTCTGCTGGTTTTGGTAGCCCTAGAGGCTGATCAAGTCTGCTCTGCTTGCTCCTCTCTGGTATTTTTTCTTTACCTATTAATTAAAACTAATTGCTTGCGCTAATATGAAGAATAAGATTAATGTGCACTCATTTGATATTAGGAAGTCTGGAATGTTAAAAGGCATATGTTGACCTGATCGAATCATTCAGGATACCTTTGAAATGATCAAAGTCTGTCTTTGAAATGATCATCCAATGTAATCAGACCGTGACACTAACAGAGCTAAACAGTTAGTACAACTGAAAGTTTTATAGATGAGCTGTTCAGGATGCAGCTGTAAGGTGCTTTGATGTAGGCCTGTAGGAATATAACATCAATATCTTTTCAGGCATATTTAAACTTTACAGGTTTATTTTTTGTTCATTTTTTCATTGGAATATGCCCTTAGACCTCTTCAGGATGCTACCACAATCATCAATAGTGCTGTAGTAGACTTTTGCCAAACTGACCTTCACGCTGTCAAAAATTGAGCTATTGCATTCATTGTAGGTATCTTATCAGCAAGTTCATCGTATGAAGTGCGTTTATCCACTGACTGTTCATGAGGAGTTCAGAAGAAACAAATAAAGCATTTGTCTCAGAGTTTTTGTCAGTAGAAATATTTCAGGCTTTCAAAAAAAGAAGGAAAAACCAGCAAACTCACCTGTCTTTTCTATGATTGTGTGTTGATGGTTAGCTATCTGAAAAATATGTTGGATATTGCGTGGTATGTGTTTTGGATATTTGAAAGCAGATAACAGTTCTAAATACTTTATATACCTGTAAGACTTCACATTTTCAGATAAATTTCAGTCAGATCTTTCAGACATTGGTGTCTAAAGTTAGGTACTTACACAAATGGTTTCAGTTTCAGAAATGGCTATTGTGCATTATCCATTCTGCCTTTATTGTGTCTCTTCTGGCAAAGGCATGCAAGGGGAAAAAGAAAAGCAGGAATGATGAGATAATAATAAAAGATGGTGAATCTATAAAGGAGTATGTTTTGATCATGATAATGATTTAATAATAATACTTTGCACTTATTCATCTCCAAAGCACTTTACAAGCATGAACATATTCATCTGGCTTCTTCACTAAAATTACAAAAGACTGAAGGATTCTTGGTTTCTGATCAGTCTCATTAAGTTCAGTGGGAAAATGACTGAGCCTTTGCTTTATAAAACATCCTATTCATTTAGCAATGCATTAGTAACAGTGAACAGGTGGGCCATTTGGATAAGGTTAACCATTTGGGTTACATTTGTGGGATCAGGAGAGAGTGCAGACCTGCCCTCTGTGTGGGTTTTTAAATTCCACTGTGGTTTGTGAGGAAAGTACCTTCTGACTGGTTGCCCTTTACTGTTGCTCAAACTCCTGGGAAAGGGCAGCTAACCAGAGTTACTAGACATGGCAGGCAATGCTTTCCCCTTCTCCTCAGGAATCAATAGAAGCATTTGGGTAGGAAAGGTAGGAGCTGATATCCTTTTCACAACAGGGGAGGAGACGCCAGTAGAAAGGGTCCCACAGCTCAAAGGGTCTCTACTTCCTCCTCTCTGCTCCTTTCTAGGCCTCGGAATGGGCAGGAGGGTGAAGAAGTCCCTTCTTAAGCTGCCATCTCTCATCTCAGTCTTGGTAAGGAGGGAGTACCCCTAGGACTTAATGGGAAGGAGGTGAAGAACCACTAGAACTGCCCCCTTCTTTCCCGAGTACTAAGAAGGTGGGTGAAGCACTCATCCCATGGCTAACCCCTCCCACTAATGGTGTGTGTGTGTGTGTGCTTGCGTGCATGTATGTATGTGTGTGTGTCTGTAAAAACCATCCAGAACTGCAGAAGGATCAGAGGTAAGCTTGAGGAGTAAAACCCAGAGGTGAGTCTGGAGGAGTATGGGCAGATGTGGGGCTGTGATATACAAAATTAATGAGGATTTGGAGATGATAGATGCATAATTAGGACCCTATCAAATTCACAACCATGAAAAATGAGTCACAGACCATGAAATCTGGTCTCCCCCCTGCCCCATGAAATCTAATGTTTTGTGTGCTTTTACCCTAAACTATACAGATTTAATGAAGGAGACCAGCTTTTCTCAAATTGGGAGTCCTGACCTAAAAGGGAGTTGCAGGGGGATCACAAGGTTATTTTAGGGGGGCCATGGTATTTTACCCTTACTTCTGTGCTGCCTTCAGAGCTGACTGGCTGGAGTGTGGTGTCCGTTGGCCAGGTGTCCAGGTCTGAGGGCAGCACCCTGCCAGCAGCAGTGCAGAAATAAGGCTGGCAATACCATCCCATGCCACCCTTATTTCTGCATTGCTTCCTTCAGAGCTGGGTGGCCGGAGAGTGGCAGCTGCTAACTGTGGCCCTGTCATAACATTTTTCCCAGATCTGGACCTTAACATCCAAAATATGGGTGTTAGCATGAAAACCTCCAAGCTTAGTTACCAGCTTGGACCTGGTAAAGCTGCCACCAGCCAGGAATCTATACAGTGCCTGGCTCACTGTGGTCTCCCCAAAGCCTTCCTTGGGGTACCCCCAGACTCAGATTCCTTGAGTCTCACAACAAAGGGGAATAAACCATTTCTCTTCCTCCCTCCAGGTGTTCCCTCCCTGGGTTCCTGGAGAGATATACAGAAGCAAGCTCCATGAATCTAAACAGAGGGACTCCACCCTCCCTGTTTCCAGTCCTGCAAAACACAAGTACTTCCCCCCCTCGCCCAGAGGGTATGCAAAGTCAGGCTTAGTAAATCTAACACAAAGAGATTTTCCTCCTGACTTCTTCCTCCCACCAATTCCCTGGTGAGCTGCAGACTCAATTTCCTGGAGTCCCCACTAAAGAAAAACTCCAACAGGTCTTAAAAAGAAAGCTTTATATAAAAAAGAAAGAAAAGAACATAAAAATGGTCTCTTTGTATTAAGGTGACAAATACAGGGTCATTTGCTTAAAAGAAAAAAATGAATAAACAGCCTTATCCAAAAAGAATACAATTTAACACATTCCAGCAACTACACCCATGTAAATACAAAAGAAAATAATATAAACCTATGGTCTTCCTATCTTTGTACTTACAACTTGGAAACAGAAGATTAGAAAGCCAGGAGACAGAAAGATCACTCTCAGAGCCAAGAGGGTCAGACACAAGACAAAGAACAAAGAACTCATACCCAAAACTTCCCTCCACCCAGATTTGAAAAAGTCTTGTTTCCTGATTGGTCCTCTGGTCAGGTGTTTCAGGTTACTCCTTTCCAGGTGAAAGAGACATTAACCCTTAGCTATCTGTTTATGACAGGCCCAACTCTGAAGGCAGCAGCACAGAAGTAAGGGTGGCAATACCATACCACGCTGTCCTTACTTCTGCGCTGCTGAAGTCAGCAGCTCTGCCTTCAGAGCTGAGCTCCTGGCCACCAACCACTATCTCTCTCCAGCTCTGAAGGCAGTGCTGCCACCAGCAGCAGCGCAGAAGTAAGGGTAGCAGCACCACAGTCTCCTCTACAATAATCTTGCAACCCTCCCCCCCTCCCCATAACTCCTTTTTGGGTCAGGACCCCTACAACTACAACACTGAGAAATTTCAGATTTAAATAGCTGAAATCATGACATTTTTTATTTTTAAAATCCTATGTCCATGAAATTGACCAAAATGGACCATGAATTTGGTTAAGCCCAATGCTTAATTAACTGATGTGAGGCTGGGGGGCAAAACATTAATTACTTGGAGGGTAGGTAGGATTGTGTCTTTTGGAAGGCACTAGCAGCTCCTGTGGAGTCAGGGGTCACTTTGTGCAAATGTGTGTGCTTTTATGCTCATTTAAAAACTATTGTTCTTTTGTCATACGATATTGGTAAATTTGTACTAGCAGGCCCTAGGTGAAGCTGCTGACAAGAGCTTCATGAGAACGGCAGCAGCTGTATTAGAAATCCCAATGTTCAGGGACTTTGCAAAAAAAAAAAAAAAAAAGGTTCTTCTCCCCTTAAACATGCCATTAAAATAAAAAGGCAATTTCTGCATGCAGAACTTCATTATTTCAGTAAACATCTGTGTTGGCAGAAATGTTAAACATCCAAACCACTTCACATTCAACTGTCTTCCAGTACAGTGTATGTGTTTCACTGGATTGTCAGAATTAGCCTAGATTCTGCACCCCGCCTCTGCATCGTGTAGTCATTTACATATATGCACAGTGAATGTTTTTCTGACCTGGAAAGCATTTGCACTTACCTTGTGCTCCCTTTGCATAAATGTAAATGACTACACAAGGTGAAGGGCAGTGGAGAATCAGACCTATCCTGGTTACTTACATTTCTCATGAATTAGTCTTGGTTATTTCAGAGATGGCTGGGTATAAAATTATTCCAGCCTATCAAGTGTATTATTCTATCACCATTAAATTATTCCCCAAAGTAATTCCTCTAGAGAATGATACCCCAGGGAATGCTCTTTTACAGAGAGTGAATCAGTGTTTCTGGCATTCAGATGGCATTGAATCTTTTGCCAATTTTACTGACTTTTGAAGGAGTGTGGTGCTGGTCAGTGAAGCGGGCAGCAGAGACGAGCCCAATAATGTAAATGCACATCCAGCTGCTAATTTCTTCACATTTTTCTAATTGTTTTTTTCACCAGGCCAGAGGAGAGACAATGTTTTGAATTACTTGACCTTGATGATTGGGTCCATTTGAGCTGCACTCATTGCTTTTCACTCATTAGAGCAGCTGGAAGCCAGTGCATCCTGCAGTGTCAATGACTGCTCTAAATTATGCTAGCTGGGGATAATATCTAGGGGGCTGCTATGCCAACCAAAGATGTGTGAAGAGCACCAGCTATCCTCAACCAGCAAGACTCCTGACATGTGTCCTGTAGTGAAAGATTTGGGAGTGAGTTTCAAGCCAGCAGCTAGAGATTCCCTTATGGTGGAAGAATGAGGAGTGCTTTTGGCTCCTGTGTCTGATCAGGAGTTGGGAGGTTTGGGGGGAACCCGGGCCTGCCCTCTACTCCGGGTTCCAGCCCAGGGCCCTGTGGATTTGCAGCTGTCTATAATCCCTCTTGTAAAAGCTGTGTGACAGCTACACCTTCCTGGGCTACTTCCCCATGGCCTCCTCCAAACACCTTCTTTATCCTCACCACAGGACCTTCCTCCTGGTGTCTGATAACGCTTGAACTCCTTAGTCCTCCAGCAGAACACCCTCACCCTCACCCTCACCCTCTCACTCTCACTCTCACTCTCACTCTCACTCTCACTCTCACTCTCACTCTCACTCTCACTCTCACTCTCAGCTCCTTGCGCCTCTTGCTCCCAGCTCCTCACACACACTTCCTCTCCTCTGGCTCCCCCTCACCTGACTGGAGTGAGCTCCTTTTTAAACCCAGGTGCCCTGATTAGCCTGCCTTGATTGGCTGCAGGTGTTCTAATCAGCCTGTCTGCCTTAATTGGTTCTAGCAAGTTCCTGACTACTCTGGTGCAGCCCCTGCTCTGGTCACTCAGGAAACAGAAAACTACTCACCCAGTGACCAGTATATTTGCCCTCTACCAGACTCCTGTACCACACTGGCCTGGGTCTGTCACAATACAGAGAACATGAAAAATGAGTGTTGCCATACCAACTCTAATGAGACTAATTGATTAAGGTGGGCAATTATCAGCAGGGAAAAAAAAGTTTTGTAGTGATAATCAGGATGGCTCATTTCAAACAGTTGGCAAGAAGATGTGAGTAATAGTAGGGGGAAAATTAACATATGGAAACAGTTTTTAGTTTGTGTAATGACTCATCTGCTCCCAGTCTTTGGTTATAAACTGTCCATCAGGAAGTTGAGACTTGAAATTAGATGAAGGTTTCTAACCATCAGAGAAGTGAAGTTCTGGAATAGTCTTTCAAGGGGATAAGTGGGGGCAAAGGACATATCTGGCTTCAAGACTAAGCTCGATAAGTTTATGGAGGGGATGGTATAATGGGATAGCTTAATTTTGGTAATTAATTGATCTTTGACTGTTAGCAGTAAATATGCCCATTGGCCTGTGATGGGATGTTGGATGGGGTGGGATCTGAGTTACTACAGAGAATTCTTTCCTAGGTGTCTGGCTGGTGAGTCTTGCCCACAAGCTCAGGGTTTAGCTGATCGACATATTTGGGGTCGGGAAGGAATTTTCCTCCAGGGCAGATCTGCAGAGGCCCTGGGTCTTTTTTACCTTCCTCTGCAGCATGGGGCATGGGTCACTTGTTGGAGGATTCTCTGCACTTTGAAGTCTTTAAACCACAATTTCAGGACTTCAAGTAGCTCAGACATAGGTTAGGGGTTTGTTACAGAAGTGGGTGGGTGAGATTCTCTGGCCTGCATTGTGCAGGAGGTCAGACTAGATGATCATAATGGTCCCTTCTGACCTTAAAGTCTATGATTCTATGATTTTGGCATAGCTACGGAAACCAATGTATGCACATCCGTTCTGACCTTAAAGTTTATGATCCTATGATTTCAGCATAGCTACGGTAACCAATGTATGCACATACACATCAATGTACAATTATGTCCTGTAGGGCTTAATCCTGAGTTTTCATTTAGGCAAAGTTTCTGTTGAAGTCAAAGGAAATTTTACATGAGTAAATGGGAGATTTAACTGTAGGATTGGGCCCTAAATTTGTACCCCTTTGATTCAGAAATATTTCTGGAAACTTATGTTAAGAATAAAATCATGCTATAAAATATAAAATGGGTATTGGTATTACCTAATATTATCTGGAAAAGTGAATGCAATTAATGGAATAAAATAAAGTGATTTGTGGCTCTTACACCTTCCTCCATCATGTCTCACACAATTTTTCCTTTTTAAAGCAGCATTTACTATGACAACTGAAAACCTTCCACTTGAATCCGGATAAACTCAAATAGACCCTCCTTTCTCTTAGAAACTGAATGATGGGTAAATTCTTGTTAAAATTATAAGCCTCATAGCCAGAAGCTAGAAGTAAAGTGTTTCTGTCAGCAGGTTTCCAATATAAATTGGTTGCAATCTACTCTCCATCCAAGTACAGAAAAACAACATTCAAGAATTTCACTAGAGGGAACAGATCAATAAATGGCGAATTTCAATTCTGGATTAAATGCATTAGACCCTTGAGTATCATCTAACCTCTCTGTCTTTTAAGGTGGTTCCTTTCAAAATGTGCCTGGGATGGCTACAGCTACATCATGTTGGACTTTTTTCACTACTATATTGCACCATGTCATTTACACATGGATGTAAAGTGAGTGTAAATGGCTCCAAAAAATCAGAATGGCAGGTTTTTTTACAGCTGTAAATTACTACAAAATGTGAAGATTCCAGTTAATAGATTCTGGACCAGATCCTCAGTCAGTGATAACTGGCACGGCTCTATTGAAGTCACTGGCTGATGTACACCAACAGAGTATCTGGTACTCTGTTTTATACGTACACTGCTATATGTAATGTACAGAATTGTCAAAAGACTCATGTTTTTGTTAGATGTGGCAAAAGGCAAACCGGCATTGGAAACAACTCCAAACTTTGCTATGAGAAGTAACTGAAGCATCCCTGCTTCTCCACGGGGTTCCCATAAGGTGTAGCCAGGAGACATTTTCATACAAAGTGTAAATCCAAATGTAAAAAATTATGTGCAACCAGACTACTGGCCTCGAAGAAACTAAGTCTAATATTCATCATCTGCAACCCTGATTAAACTTTTGTGGATGACAACAGAATTTCACATCTATCTTAAAATTTCCCTTCAAATGATCCCATTTGAACTGTGTGCGTGTCACCCCTTTTGACCCAAACAGCTAGCCAAAATTCAGAGTCTCATTGGTTTTTCAAGCTGGAAGGAGATAGACTGATGATAGAGTCTGATACCTTTGATGCATTCTTGTTTATTTATAAAGAATGTACAGCATCCTTCTTTCCTGAATATAGCAAAGTCCAGAATAACAAGGGATAGAATTTTGTGCTGTGAGCAAGGAAACTTTCAGCCAGCACCTTCCTCCCCCGCCCTGCACCCATTCAAAAAAGAATTGTCTCTCAATTTTTCTCAGGTTTGCTTGTTCAGGCTATTTCTCCCTTTTTGCTACTTCTGCGTCTCTCTCCCCAAAACTCTCTCTCTCTCTCACACACACACTCTTGCCCAGACCAAACCCTTTGCTCAAACCGTATGAATTCCAGAGTGGTTTTGGGTGTGTCTTGGAAACCTCTGTTGTTTCTTACATTTAACCTGTATGAGAGGCAGTTGCTGTCAGTTTAAGGGGGTGTTAATTCAATTTGTAACAGTGCACATGCTTAGGCAACTATAGAAATGCACAATTAAAAATTCCAGTTCCAGTTCAAATTGTTAGTACCTGAAAGTAGTTTTATGTATGGCAAATGAACAACCACTGACTGATTTCAATCCAGTTAGCTGTGGATAGGTGTCCACATGTCAGCTGATGCACTAGAAGTCTCAGCAGTCAATCTAACCTCTTATTCCTAAGAGCAGTGTCTCCAGCTCACAGGGAAGTATTGTTCAATCCTGCATCATACTGCAGAGTTCATGTGAGGGTACGTCTACACTACGGGATTATTCAGATTTTACATAAACTGGTTTTGTAAAACAGATTGTATAAAGTCGAGTGCACGCGGCCACACTAACCACATTAATTCGATGGTGTGCGTCCATGGTCCGAGGCTAGCATCGATTTCTGGAGTGTTGCACTGTGGGTAGCTATCCCGTAGCTATCCCATAGTTCCCACAGTCTCCCCCGCCCCTTGGAATTCTGGGTTGAGAGCCCAGTGCCTGATGGGGCAAAAATCATTGTTGCGGGTGGTTCTGGGTACAGCCTCACCCCTCCCTTTGTGAAAGCAGCAGACAACCATTTCACACCTTTTTTCCTGGGTGATCTGTGCAAACGCCATAGCACAGCAAGCATGGACCTTGCTCAGATCAATACCACAATCGTGGAAGTTGTAAACACCTTGTGCATTCTCGTGCAGTCTATGCTGAACCGGGACCTGCAAAGCCAGGTGAGGAGGAGGCGGCGGCGACTATGGCAGCGCGGCGACGAGAGCGATGTGGACATGGACATAAAATTATCTCAAACTGTGGGTCCCTGCTCTTTGGAGATCCTGCTGGTAATGGGGCAGGTTCTAGCCATTGAACGCCGATTTTGGGCCCAGGAAACAAGCACAGACTGGTGGGACTGCATAGTTTTGCAGGTGTGGGACGATTCGCAGTGGCTGCGAAACTTTCGCATGCGTAAGGGCACTTTCATGGAACTTTGTGACTTGCTTTCCCCTGCCCTGAAACGCCATAATACCAAGATGAGAGCAGCCCTCACAGTGGAGAAGCGAGTGGCAATAGCCCTCTGGAAGCTTGCAACACCAGACAGCTACCGGTCAGTCAGGAATCAATTTGGAGTGGGAAAATCTACTGTGGGGGCTGCTGTGATGCAAGTAGCCAAAGCAATCATTAAGCTGCTGCTACGAAAGGTTGTGACTCTGGGAAACGTGCAGGTCATAGTGGATGGCTTTGCTGCAATGGGATTCCCTAACTGTGGGGGGGGGGGGCGATAGATGGAACCCATATCCCTATCTTGGCACCGGAGCACCAAGGCACCCAGTACGTAAACCGCAAAGGGTACTTTTCAATGGTGCTGCAAGCACTGGTGGATCACAAGGGATGTTTCACCAACATCCACGTGGGATGGCCAGGAAGAGATCATGACTCTCGCGTCTTCAGAACCACTGCTCTGTTTAAACTGATGCAACAAGGGAATTACTTCCCAGACCAGAAAATAACAGTTGGGGATGTTGAAATGCCTATAGTTATCCTGGGTGACCCAGCCTACACGTTGATGCCATGGCTCATGAAGCCATACACAGGCAGCCTGGACAGTGGTCAGGAACTGTTCAACTACAGGCTGAGCAAGTGCAGGATGGTGGTAGAATGTGCATTTGGCCGTTTAAAGGCGCGCTGGTGCACATTACTGACTCGCTCAGACCTCAGCCAAACCAATGTCCCCTTTGTTATTGCTGCTTGCTGTGTGCTCCACAATCTCTGTGACAGTAAGGGGGAGACCTTTATGGCGGGGTGGGAGGCTGAAGCAAATCACCTGGCTGCTGATTATGCGCAGCCAGGCACCAGGGTGATTAGAAGAGCACACCAGGAAGCGGTGCACATCAGAGAAGCTTTGAAAACAAGTTTCATCACGGGCCAGGGTATGGTGTGACTGCTGTGTTTGTTTCCCCTTCATGAACCCCCCCTCCCTTTATTGACTCCTTCCCTGTAAGCAACCCACCCTCCCCATTCGATTACAGCTTACTTAAGGAAATAAAGTCACTATCGTTTAAAAATCATGTATTCATTATTAAAAAGTCATTATAAAAAGAGGGAGAGAACTGACAAGGTATCCCGGGTGTGGTTTGGGAGGAGGATAGGAGGGAAGGAAAAGGCCATTAAACATATTTCAATGTAATGACAGCCTTTTGGTTGGACTGTCCATGGGGGTGGAGTGGGCGGGTGCAAGAAGCCTTCCCCCACGCGTTCTTACACATCTGAGTGAGGAAGATATGGAACATGGTGAGTGGTGGAGGTGGTTACACAGGGGCTGCAGCGACACTCTGTGACCTCGCTGCTCTTCCTGAAGCTCCACCAGACATCGGAGGATGTCAGTTTGATCACACAGCAGCTCCAGCGTTGCATCCCGCCACCGCTGATCTTCCTGCCTACACCTCTGATCTTCCTGCCGCCACCTCTCATCTCGAGCATCTCTCCTATCCCCACGTTCATCCCTCCTATCCTCACGTTGGTCCCTCCTGTCCTCACGTTCACTGGCATCTTTCCTGTACTTTGCTACCACGTCCTTCCACTCATTCAAATGAGCTCTTTCATTGAGGGTTACTTCCATGATTTCCAAGAACATTTCGTCTTGCTTCTTCTTTTTCCTCCACCTTATCTGAGCTAGCCTTCGGGATGGAGTAGGGAGGCTTGAAAAATTTGCAGCTGCATGAGGGAGGGAAAAAAGAGAGAGAAGTATTTAAAAAGATACATTTTACAGAACAATGGTTATACTCTTTCACAGTGAACAACACTATTCACCTTACATAGCACATGTGATTTCACTACAAGGTCACATTTTGCATCTTAATATTGAGTGCCTGCGGCTCTGGTGTTACAGATCTCACAGATGCAGGTCCGGGCATCAGAATTCAGCTTGCATGCGGCCATGGTAAGCCATTGTCTTTCGGCTTCTCCAGCCTTCATATACACAGTACCCTCTGATGCTTCTTTTCTGTTAACATGCAGCAGCAGAAGCCAACCCTCCCCCATCCAATTCTCTAGGATGATTGCTTTACCCCTCCCCCCACCGCATGGCTGGTATCAGGGAAGATCACTGCTAATCACCCCCTTTCCCACCCCCCCACCGCGTGGCTGGTAGCTGGGAAGATTCCTGCTAGCCAAACACAAAAAAGCTCAGTGCTATCCTTCCTCCCTTCCCCCCGCTAGGCTACGTGCAAGAAAGGATTTCTTTTAAGCAACAGCCCAGTAGGAAAATGGCCATCTCTGTCCCATTAATTAAATTCCTGAATTTCAACCAGGTTACCATGAACGATATCACTCTGCTGAAGATAACAGAGTGAGATAAAGAACGGATGTTTTTTGAATGCCAGCAATCACCGGGACCATACACAGCTATGCTTTGTCATGCAATGATACCTGATTACTCGCTACATGCATGGCGTGGTAAAGTGTCCTACTATGGTGGACGGAACAAGGCTCCCTTGCCCAGAAACCTTCTGCAAAGGGTTTTGGAGTACCTCCAGAAGCGCTTCATGGAGATGTCCCTGGAGGATTTCCGCTCCATCACCAGACATGTTAACAAACTTTTCCAGTAACTTTACTGGCTGCGAATGCATCCCAAGCCCTCATGGCAAATCAATTATTAAAAAACGCTTGCTTTTAAACCATGTTTTGTATTTACAAAGGTACACTCACCAGAGGTCGCTTCCATGGCTTCACTGTCTGAGCTAGTGGCTTGGGAGGGCTGGGAGGGTAATTCCGTCTGGGTCACAAAAAGCTCCTGACTGTTGGGGCTAACGAAGTGTTGTGTGCTCTCTGCAAGGTTGTGCTCCTCTTCCTCCTCCTCCTCCTCATCTTCCCCCTCCGCAGAATCCTCAGCCATGGTTGAGATTACAACCCCCACCTCGGAATCCACAGACTGGGGTGGGGTAGTGGTGGCGCAGCCCCCTAAAATTGCATGCAGTTCAGCGTAAAAGCGGCATGTTTTCGGCCCTGACTCAGACCTTCCCTTTGCTTCTTTGGTTTTCTGGTAGGCTTGTCTGAGCTCCTTAACTTTCACTCTGCACTGCACTGAGTCCCTGGTATGGCCTTTTTCCATCATAGCCTTGGAAATTTTTTCAAATATTTTTTCATTTCGTCTTTTGGAACGGAGTTCTGTTAGCACTGAATCCTCTCCCCATATAGCAATCAGATCCAGTACCTCCCATGCGGTCCATGCTGGAGCTCTTTTTCTATTCTCAGGAGACTGCATTGCTACCTGTGCTGATGAGCTCTGCATGGTCACCTGTGCTGATCAGAGCTCCACGCTGGCCAAACAGGAAATGAAATTTAAAAGTTTGCGGGGCTTTTCCTGTATACCTGGCCAGTGCATCCAAGTTCAGATTGCTGTCCAGAGCTGTCACAGTGGTGCACTGTGGGATACCACCTGGAGGCCAATACCATCGATTTGCGGCCACACTAACCCTAATCCGATATGGTAATACCGATTTTAGCGCTACTCCTCTCGTCAGGGAGGAGTACAGAAACCGACGTAAAGAGCCCTTTATATCGATATAAAGGGCCTTGTAGTGTGGACGGGTGCGGCATTAAATCGGTTTAAACGCGTAGTGTAGACCAGGCCTGAAATGCTGAGGCTTCCTCAGCCTCCAGTAAATTCAACAAAAGTTGAAGCTGTTTTGCACCTGGGCCCACAGAAGTTGGAGTTGCAAAAGACCTTCTAGGCCACCTAATCCACCCCCTGCCAATAGAGAATTGATCCAAAAAGCACATATTCTCCTGATTTCCACTTTTATTTTAAATGTATCAAAATGATGTGGCATCCTCTGTTTCCTTTGGATGAGCCTCTTTCTCAGTGTTGACTCCTTTAAACCTCAAAACAAACCAAGATAATAGGACAAAATGGTTTCCCTGCATCCAAACTGCAGCATGCAGACCTGAATCAAACCAACCATATCCCAGACTCCCTAGCACCCACCTGAAAAGTGGCACCTTAGCCCTTTGACAGTGGTCAACTGTGAGAAATCCTGATTGTCCACCCTGCACATTACAGGAAGTTTGAAGAGTCTGCCAATACAGCCTGCCAATAAGTCATTTTAATCAGTGTGCTCCCAGCTACCAGAGCCAGCAACAGGGAGTAGACAACTTTTGAAGAACTTCTCTTGCTTGTGCTTTCATTCCTTTGTTAAGAAATGGGCAGAACTTCCATGAGGCTCTGGTGGAAATTTTTGTGGCATTTTCTGACCCTCTGCCCTCTCCCTAAAAGGTATCTGGCACAGCTTATGATGGAGAAAGAGGAGGAGGAGTATCATCCAGGCATGGCAGACTCAATGATGTTTCTCAGTGCATTCAGTACAGCCTCTGATTCCCCCTACTTTGACCTGTGCTTCTGGAACAGGGCCACAAGCACAGACTGGTGGGATCACATCATTATACATACCTGGGATGACCAGGAGTGAGTCCAAACTTTAGCATGAAGAAAGCTACCTTTCTAGAACTCTGTGAGCAGCAGAAAGACACATACTTGAGGCCACCCTGCCAGTCTAGAAACAGGTTGCTATTGTCATCATGAAGTTGGCAACTCCAGACTACTACAGGTCCATTGCAAACCAGTTTGGTGTTGGGAAGTCTATGGTGGGTAAAGTAGTGGTGGAGGTTTGCTGAGACAATCAGGCATGTGGTTTACCCCAGTATGGCAGACATACAGTATATTCCTAAAGGAATTACTGTCTGTGTTATTGTGGCTTGCTCTGCTCTTCACAATCTTTGGTGAGCCGTTTTCCCCTGAATGGACCTATGACAGCAGAGGATGACTGAATCGGTACTCTCAGCCAGAAAGTGCAGCTACCACAGCTGGAGGTGGATACACCCAGGCAACAGAGGTCAGGGATGCTTTGTGCACCCACATTGTGGATTTGCATGGCCCAGTGGAAGAGGCAGAATGTTACTTTGATGAATGGGCTTGTGGAAGGGGTAGTGTATGAGAACCCATTGATTACAGCGAGGGAGGGGATGTTTGCATGGCAGTAAAATTCCACACCCCTTCCCAATGTCCTTATGAATGACATGACCACTTATGAAATGGATGGGGAGGAGGTTTATTCACTTTATGGATTGATGTAAGAAAGTGACTGAAGTATGAATTGCTATAGATAACTGTATTGATGGATAGTCTTTGCATACTAATTCCTAATTGTCCCTGATCAAATGTTTACCTTTATTATTTTGAATACACAGAGGTAATAGAAATAAACTTTCTTGATGAAATAAAAAACTTTATTTATAAACATGCATTAGAAAAGTACATTCACCGATTATCATGCAGGCCAGCCGCCATTACCACACCAAAACACTAGTAATAACAGAATCTTTGAGGAAAAAAAATAATAAAAACCAATGTACACGAACAAGGACAAACAGTGAAATCACATACAAGATAGAACCCCCCTACCATGGCATGTCTCCATGCTACCTATTCTCCTTTTCCTTCTCTCCACATTTGCCATGTGCTTGGCACTATTGGAGGGAGGAAAAGGCATCTGCAAGGGATGAGGTCAATATAGAGGACTTCATAGGGCAAGGTTGTCCTGCCCAGCCACTCATGGGGCCTGATTACATGGGCCACCGAGACATGGAGTCTTCCAAGCTGCTTCTGGACTACAGCACAAGGTAATGTGCAGGGGACTCAAGCTATGGTGTGAGTGATTCAGCAGGAGCTGCTGCTCTTGCAGGCATTAGTGATATGAGTCACTCAAAGAGCTCTTTATGCTGAGCTCTGTCATCCTCCCTTAGCGGCCATTCCTGTTCCATGAACTGCAAAGCAAGTGGCTGCCTCCCATACTCAAATCCTGCCACTATACTGAGTAGCCAGCCTGAGCCTTTCCTCTTGCCGCTCACCATGCCTTTCCTCTAGCTGCAAGTCCCCCTGTCTTTAGCACTGGACCTGCTAGTTGGCCCTGTCCAGAACTTCAACCATAAGTTCATCACAGAAACACTTTCCCTTGGAACAATCCGTGAAGGTCAATGACCCAGGTACTGCAGCCACTAGAGGTCAAGTGTCCTGGGACACGACAAAACACAGAGGATTTACTGTCTCAAATAGCTCAGTGCAGGAACATAGGGGAAAAAAAAACCCTCATAGAATTTCAAGGATATAAAATAATACTTTCAGAAATTGAAAGTGAGAGGGATGCTTCAGACCACAGAAGCCCCCTGGCCTGGACACAGCCTGGTTAATTACAGCAGAAAGAATTGCAGGTATGATGGCAAGTTAAAAATGCAAAGCTGCTTTTTTGATTTTAGAAAATTGCAAAACTACTTTTGGGGGGAGTGAGAGGGCAGGGGGAGTTGGGGGTAGGAGGCTGCTATCAGTGTGTGTGCTACAAAAGCTTCTTCTATGATTTCAGGCTTTCCATCCTTTGGAGGACATAACAGTTCTTGCAGTGCTCAACTGGCCAAGGGAGATGTTATTTCAAGTGGCTGATGGGAAACCTGCAGTTTATGCAGCCAAAGTATTCAAACATATCATGACTGAACAGCATTTTTGTGAGTGGAGAGGGCTGGGTCAGCTATCAAGATGACCTTGGTAAATGCGCCCTTCCCTGAAATGTGACTACCTATCTGGAGTTCCTGCTTCAGGAAAAATTTGCAGCTATCAG
Organism: Gopherus flavomarginatus; assembly: GCF_025201925.1. Classification (NCBI taxonomy): domain Eukaryota; kingdom Metazoa; phylum Chordata; order Testudines; family Testudinidae; genus Gopherus; species Gopherus flavomarginatus. The sequence continues at coordinate 37,409,970 of NC_066617.1, forward strand.
CACCCAGGATTAGGTCAGAATTTATGAGGGAATCAACAGGATGCTGCATTAGCTTTCACATGTTTTAGCCTGTTATGACAACATGCGAAGACACAGAAATCCAGAGCCTTCCTCTTCCCCATCCTCCCTCCCTGGCACATTTCTGGACAAAATTTCAAACTGCAATCATATTTGAAACAAATGATTTTGTCACCTATGGACTGCAGGCATTACCTCAAACTGAAATGGATTAGACTTGTGAATGGAACACAATTCCCTAAACACACATAGAGTTTACTGTTTCCAGGCTACTCGCGGAAAAGTAGAATGGTTACATAGAGACATACTTACAGACATGGCAATGGAAGGTTATTATTTTGAAGAAACAGGAATAGCCCTAGCAAAAATCTGTGTCTTTCCAGTAAAAATACACTTTAAAAGTGTCCTTTACTGCTTGCAAGTCCCAGTCGCTTTTTTTTATTTCCATGTGGTGGGAAGGTGGGGAGATGTGCCACTGGCCACATGCTGCTAGCTGGGACTCCTCATAACTTTTGCATAGGTTCATAGAGTAGAAATTTCTTCCATTGGTGTATTAGTAAACACGAAAATGGACCTGGGAACATACTGGGTTTAGGAGCAGTTTCTGTCCCATATGTGTCTACTGCAGGCTCCACAGTGGGCTGTTCTGCAAGGAGCGCATCAGCTCCTGCAAGTATGGACCCAGAATGTGCAGCTGCTGCTCCTGCTCCAAAGCCTGCTTTGAACCAATTTGAGCATGACTTCATTGTCCTCCTCAGTGCCTGCTGCTGTCTCTCATCAGTCCCCATGATAAATTCTAGGGTTAGAAGGGCACCATCCTGGCTAACAGGTCATCACACATCCTGGCTAGCTCCATGCTGGGTGCAGATACCAGCACCCAGTCACATACCTCATAAAATAGGACTGATTTTGGTGAGTTACCTGAGGTGTTTTTCTGGTCCCTGGTTTTCTGGTACTCACTCTTGAGCCACTTAATCTGCTCTCTGCATTGATCAGCAGTTCAGTAAATGTGCAAAACTGCCAGCTTCTTTGCTATTTGCTAGTATGTGTGGTCATTCCTGGTATTCTTACTAAGGTCCACAGATTTTCCAAAATCAGGCTGTGCTCCTGTGACCATGAAACAGCACACTTTGCAAGGCTTGTTCTGTTCAGTCTCCATTGCAAGCACAGAAGGCTCAAAGATGGTGTGTTTGTAGCTCAGTAGTCAGAAGGGTTAATGCTGACTCACTGAGCTGCTGCAGTACACCAAGAGTGGTTGCTTCTTTTTTCAACAGAGCAGATTCAAGATTCTTGGACTAGAGAGGAAAAAAGAAGTTGGCCCATGCAATTGTGGGATACTTTTTGGAGGACTCCCGGGACCTGAGTTAAGTGAGGCTGTGTCTATGCTGCAAAGCAATAGGCTCAAACCATGGGTCAAGTCTTGGCCCTGATTCAGACCTTGCAGCCCTGAGGGGTCATGGGATCTTGGGTTTGAGCCCTGGGTTAGAACTATTTGTCTGTGAATAGAAGGGGGGTTAGGCCTGAGACTGAGTCTGAGCCCAGGTTTACACAGCAGTGTGGACATACCCTCTACTTTCTACAAGAAGAAGTGACAATTTTTTTTATGCAAAAATGCCCCTCCTCCTATCCACAGGGTAGGAGATTTGATTGGACCAGAAACTTCTGAGAGGGAGAGGGGAGAGCTCATGCACAGACATAATGGAGCGTAGCCCTGCCATGTGCCTCAGTGCATATGGGAAGGTGCATGGAAGAAGGGCTTCCCACAACCCCCACTTCTCAATTTAAACTCTCTCTGGGTATCTGAGGACCATCTGCCTGTGGTTGCTACCCCATCTTCCCCATTAATAGTTGAAATATATTGAGCTGTTTTTCTGGGATCCTATCGGTTGCCTGTTTTGGGGAACAGGTAAGATTTTTTTTTCCATTGGGCCAAATTGGTACGGGTGATAGAATCATAGAATCATAGAACTGGAAGGGAGCTTGAGATGTCATCTAGTCTAGTCCCCTGCACTTAAGGCAAAACTAAGTATTATCTAGACCACCCCTGACAGTTTTGTCCAACCTGCTCTTAAAAATCCCCAATGATGGAGATTCCACCACCTCCCTTGGCAATTTATTCCAGTGCTTAACCACTCTGACAGCTAGGAAGTTTTTCCTAATGTCCAACCTAAATGGCTCTTGCTGCAAATTAAGCCCATTGCTTCTTATCCTATCCTCAGAGGTTAAGGAGAAGAATTTTTCTTGCTCCTCCTTGTAACAACCTTTTATGTACTTGAAAACTGTTATGTTCCCTCTTGGTCTTCTCTTCTCCAGACTAAACAAACCCATTTTTTTTCAGTCTTCCCTCATGGGTCATGTTTTCTACACCTTTAATTTTTGTTCTCTTCTCTGGACTTTCTCCAATTTGTCCACATCTTTCCTGAAATATAGAGCCCAGAATGGAACACAATACTCCAGTTGAAGCCTAATCAGTGCAGAGTAGAGTGGAAGAATTACTTCTCGTGTCTTGCTTATAATACACATATTAATACATCCCAGACTGATGCTTGCTTTTTTTGCAACAGCATTACACGATTAGCTCATATTTAGCTTGTGATTCACTATGACCTGCAGATCCCTTTCCGCAGTATTCCTTCCTAGGCAGTCATTTCCCATTTTTCATGTGTGCAAGAGAGTCAGGAAAGTTTTTCACCTTCTTGCTGAATTGTGAAGGGCCATTTTAGGTTAAAAGGAGTAAGAATAGGAATTTTGATTTTAGGAGGTAATAAAAAATGTTTAGTTCATCACATCTTGTGGCTGATGTCTATTGCAGATAAAGGCTAAAAAGGCTAACTCCCTAAGGCAAATGGGATCCAGGATTTTTGCTGGGGGACTCTTTGCCTATAAGGAGAAGGGGAGACCTGAAGGCTTCAAAGACTGAAGTCCCTTTTGGTACCCTCTATGCCTTTGCAGTGGAAATGGTGAGAGGATTCAGATGTGAGCTGGGTCCTAGAAATACACTAAAGAGGGTACCCCAAGTTATTGGTGGTATTGTGGAAGCCCACTGGATCCAGTTAAATGCCTGATATGTGGCAGAGTGTAGGGAGATACTCTTCATTGTTAATAAAGATATGGTCTTCCACTTATATCCATTCCTGTGTCTTTCATTCATATGCGTGTCTTGATCAGAGTCAGTTTCTGGTAGGTTTCAATAACTATACTATGATATATACAATTTCTGCTCACTTCATATTATTGACTTCAATGGGAGAAGACTTAGGTCCTTTTTTATCTGCCAGCTATTTGTATGTTGTAAACTATTCCATTTAATAGCCTCTCAGCCATCTTATTCTCTACCACCAGTCTTAAAGCTGCTTTCGTACAGCTACTTGGTTATTCTGCAGTACAAGCAAAATCAAATCAAAAATCTACAACTGTGAACTAGTAAATATGAGAAAGAGACCGTTTTATTCCCCTAACTCTGTTCAAAGTTGATTGTTATTATTTTCCCCAAAGACTTTTTCCACAGGGTTGCTTTCCAATGGACCATGTTTTGACTGTGAGCAATGGCTGATTTTGAAGGTAATAATTTGATCCAAAACCAGCGATGCAACCAACTAAGCTTGATATTTTACAATCTAACCCTCTTCCATGCTATGGATATTGTTATTATTTTCAATCATGGAAAGCTTTTGCTTGTTTTTTTAAATCCTCAGCTACAATAAAAATTACTTGTACACGAATGTAAGAGAAGGGCTGATTAATTTCTATGCCTACCAACCTTGACAGTGCCCTCTAAGTAACAAATGGAGTAGTAAACTAACTGAAAACCATACAACAAAGTTGGGTGAACAGTGATTATTTTTTACCCTTTAGCAGTGGGAATATAAAGTGAAACTGTTTGAGTATTTTGTGGATATAGGGCCTCAAATCTCCAAGTTCTTGTGCTGGAAGTGAAGACAAGGGACACTTCTGAGGAGGGACACCACACCCCAGAGAGCTGACGTTATATTTCCTAAAGCAGTGTCTCAAAGCATTTCTTCTGAAATTCATAGATATTTAAGCAACAATCATGTCAAAGTCTGGAGTCGCATTCTCATATAACTGTACCACTGGAATTCAACCACCATGTGCCACGCAACACCCTACACAATGCTGGTAAGAGGGGACATTTTAGATAAGGATATTGGATGAAATTTATGATCTCAGGAAAAGAGCATCCATGCACAGTAGAGGGGAGTGTGGTATTTATGGTGTTATCTTGATGATTAATGCATAGTCAGCTGCATGGACCTCAGTTCATCTATTCCAGAAATATGAAAGTGAAGATGATGTAACTGTAATCAGAACAAACTATCAAGGGAAGGGCTGGTTTCTCCATCTCTTGATGTTTTCATGTCAAGACTGGAAGATATGCTATAGTCAAAAACAAGTTATTTGGCTCAGTATGGCAGGAGCTGGGTGAAATTCTCTGGCCTGTGTTACACAGGAGATCAGACTACATAATTGAATGGTCTCTGCTGGCCTTAGAAACTATGATAAGGGGGCTGTTGCCCCCTTACTAAAACTTGGTGGGTTGGTTCTCCCCACACCAGGAGAAAGGGCTGAAGAGGAGTCAGGATCCTTAGGTTAGCACTAGAAGTCAGCCAGATCGACAGGGTTGTCAAGCCAAGAGGGAGTCAAGTGCCCAAGTGTGTGAGAGCTTGGGCTGCCAGGCAGAGCCAGTGAGAAAGCAGAAGGCTAGAGCTGAGCTGAGAAGAGTGCAGCAGGCCAGAGCAGAGCCAGGGAGGGTGCAACAGCCTGAGCAGCCAAAGCAGCAGCCCAGAACCAGAGAAGCATCAGCGCCATAGAGTATCAGAGGGGTAGCCGTGTTAGTCTGGATCTGTAAAAGCAGCAAAGAATCCTGTGGCACCTTATAGACTAACAGACGTTTTGGAGTATGAGCTTTTGTGGGTGAATACCCACTTCATCAGATGCATGTAGTGGAAATTTCCAGGGACAGGTATATATAAGCAGGGGCAGGTATATATAGCGTTGGAGTGAATCTCCTGCTCCGACAGCAGGATTGTGTGTGCTGGTCAAGGGAGCAACAGGCCCTTCCCCACAGACTAACAAGGGGGCATTAAGTGCCAGCCAAAGAGGGGGACATGGGCTGGAAGGAGATCAGAACTACAGGTGGAGAATGGGGTCTGTCATGTAGAGTCCAAACCCACACAGGGGCCATGCCACACCAACAGCATCACAGCAGGCCCAGGAAGAAGACACTGGACTTTTACATTTGTTGTTACTGTAAAGTTTATTGCACTTTAGAGACTACTAGATTGAACCACACACAAGCATTTCCTCCCTGTGCTTATGCTATGAAGCAGTCTTCATTACCAAAAGAAATGGGCTTGGTATAAATAAATTCTATATGTTTAAGGGAATTGTGGTGATTACACGTTAAAAAGATAACAAGTGAGTTAGGAGTATTCTGAAGTAGGGGCACCTTCATCCCTGCCCAGATTTGGCCATGGAGAGATGGAGATAAACACCCAGGAACCCTTGGGCTCAGGTCTCCCTCTGCTGTGTGAGTGATTTTATAGGTATCATGATTTTTCCAGAAGTGGCACGTAGGGGTATTCTTTATTATATAGTGTGTGCATGTGTAACACTGAAAGACCCTAGTCATTGGCAGGCCTCTGGAGTATCATGCATGAGCCTCTGCAGCATGAGCTAAAAGCCAGTTGGCTATTAATTAAGGTTGTACAGCAGACTCATTTAACTCTCTCTCTCTAAATGGTCTTGGTGTCACTAGATGGGACAGAACACCATATCCAGAAGGTGCGTGGGTTACACATGCTTTTGTAAAAATCTATGATGCTGCTGTTAAATTGAAAATTGGTGTTTGTGTGTATCATGCATGCAGATGTTCTATGATACTTTTAAAATGTTTTTTGTTGCATGAATTATGCCAGCAACAACAAAATTAATCCTTTTAGAATATTACAAACTTGCTCAAGGTGATTAAAACTTGATGAAACATGAAACTGCTTTAAAGTTACATGGTGAAACAATTATATGCAGTGCAGTGTAGGAGGCAGTCAACTCATGGACTTTAAGGTCAGAAAGGACCATCACAGTCATCTAGCCTGACCTCGTGAAAATCTCAGGCCATCTCACATCACCCACTCACTCCTGTAATAGACCCCCTAACCTCTGCCTGAGTTACTGAAGTCTTAAAATCATGGTTTAAAGACTTCAAGTTACAGAGCATTCACCATTTACACAGCACACACTCTGCTTCATAGAGTGTTTAGGTTCTTGCTTCTGCAGCTATTGACTCTGCATTCTGATGTTGAGCATAAGGGCTGAAAATTGCTAGGTTCATTGGAGGGATCACATGTGCTTGGTGTCTGTGTATTGCTGTGCTCACTGACCTGTGCTGGAGTCAGGGAGGGGGAATAGCCTTGAAAGTCCAGTTGTAGGGCAACAGCACGAACCATCTGACTGACTACAAGGCCACCCATTAGCAACAAAACCATCCCTATCAGGATTTTAGAATTCTTAATCTAGGCATTTGGAATTTGAGTTTATGCCACTAAATCATCACCTCCTCTTCCACATCACTAACCTAGCTCTCAACAGGATTCTTTCCTCTAACACAGTAGGCCTGAGTCTCCCCTTAAAGTACTCCAGTGTAAATCAGGAGACAAAGAAATAGAAAGAGTGAAGTTAAAGCCAGTTTAAAATTGGTGTAAGTGAAAGAAGCATCAAGCCCACTAATAGAAATCTCAGCAGACTTAATTAGAACTCTTCTCTTGGTCTCTATTAGTTTCTGTTGGTCTCTGTTCATTTCAATGAGCAGTATCCTTAGGAACCAGTAGCTAGAGGTCTAACTGTGAAATGTAGGTGCTGGCTTGAGTAGGTGTATAGACCAGAGGACAGGTGGCCTGTCCTATCAGTCACAGCTGGGCTGAGGTCTGCCCACTAAGGACTGGTGATCAACAGACCAGAGCTGGAGGAATCACAAGCGCCATAAGCATGAGTCAGGATCAGAGGCAGTCAAGGATCCAAGACTGGCAACCAGAGGCAGTACTAAGTTAGAATTGGGAGGCAGGAATAAGGGTCAGAAGCAAGCTAGGGTCAGACTTCAGTAACTCAGGCAGAGGTTAGGGGTCTATTACAGGAGTGAGTGGGTGATGTGAGATGGCCTGAGATTTTCACGAGGTCAGGCTAGATGATTATGATGGTGATCATGCAGGGTCTGACATTGCAGCAAGCCAAAATCTGTGTGGTTGCCCAGAAACTTCCTGGGGCAATCCCTGGGGTTAAATAGGGGGCTTGGCCAATCAGAGGGCAGCAGGGTGCTGCCACTATGGTCTATCAGGTGACACATCCTATGGCACCTTCTCTCCATACAGCTCCCTGGCTGGGCTTCTACATGGCCTCATGGTGGCACTGTGGGAATATCAGCTGTTCCAGCTCTGCAGACCTGTGTCTTAGGCCGTGACAATAGAGTACAGTACTAAACCACCACACAACATGAGGCGCTCCACAAAGACTTGAGCCTCAAGGGAAAAGCAGCCTGTTACCTCCTTTGTATATGGGGCATTGACTAAAAGTAGACTTCCAACTTCCCTGCCCTAGGACACCGTACATTCTTTGCGCTCCTATGAGCACAAAGAATTCAGTTGCAATAGACCTGTGAGTGGGCTGTGCAAGTTGCTGGCACACTCCTTTATTTACTTCTACTCTGTGCACTCTCATAAAGGCCGGTCACAATTTGGAGCTTAGTGTTTGCCAGTCACTAGTTAATTTAGAGATGTATTATGAGAGGAATCCAAATCTTCCAGGGATCTATAAATCACATAGAATGTGAGATCAAAATTAATCTTGACATTATATGAGCAAAATCCTTTGAGTCTTTTTGTCTCCAAGTGCAGAGGAACTTCTGTGCTTTATTTGCCAGTTGATACCACTTAACCTTGATCGTCATGAAGAAGAACTTTGTAGTAAAATGTATTTATATGGTGGATTACTGCTTTATTTCTCCTTTTGTTTTTTAATACATTAAGCAATTCAGCCCTCACCAAGAAGAAAACAGAAAAGAAAAAGAAAGGCAGATAATTAGTAACATATAAAAGAAATGATAATGAGTGTGCATAAGGTGAAAATGCAAATCTTCCACGTGTCTTTGTAGATGAAGGTGTTGGGAATCAGAGGCTAATCCATAGAGATTTCATTAATGAGCCAACAGGAGTATAACAATTCAGCAGATATTTAATAAATACCTAAAATATGTTTATACATCTGCTGCTTTCTCTTTTGTGATTTGTAATTAAAACAGCTATTGTTATCTCTCTTGGGTAGAATTCTTTTGAAGGCAGCACATGCATTTGTAAAGATAGCACAGACTGAATTGCTTGATTTAGAAGCTTTGATTTCAGGATGGGTCCCATGCAGGGATGAACAGCTCTGCTGTGTTTTGGGGGGTTTCAGTCGTCACCAATTGATTTTGCATTGTGATGTTAAGCAACCTGGTGTCACCAATTATTTTTCACAAACTTAGGTTTTTCAGACTATGTACAAATAACCTTTCCTGAAGAAAAAAATCCACTTTGATTTTAATAACCATGAAAAGGTTGAATCCATTAATGTTATAGTAATTCAAGTATGGAAGGATTGCATGTAGGGGAGTGGAAAACCCAGAAGGTTCAACTCATGGAATGTCCCTGGTATTCTTTGAGACAGAGCAGTGGTTCACTCTTATACTTATGGATTCTCAGAGGCTAGGAACCATATACAAGCCTTTCTACTGGGGGAATTCTTCAGATATGGCTCTCTCTTCACCAGAATAAGATGTGCATGATCCAGGGTTCTGTGCTGCATTAATTCTCCATTGTTTTATTTTGTTTTGCAGGACTTTTCAGGGTGGGATGACGCCCATCCCTTTGCTCCCAACAACAGCTACCTAGCTCCTTCCTCCTGCAATCCCCATCCCATCTTAGAACCATCAGTACCATAGAGAGATGCTTAGGGCAGAAGTTGAAGGTGCTGTGGAGTTGGCTGAATCCCTCCTCTTCTTCCCTGCAAAGTTAATATTCAGCTTCAGTTTGTAACTAAACAGTTGAAGCACAAGGCCAAATTTGTGCAAAAGTTATAAACAACTGAAAATTGAATATTACACAACTGATCTCAAACTCATAATGCTGGGAAACCTCAAAATTGGCACAGTGTTTCTCTCTGCATGTGGTCTGGAACTTAAGGAAATTTTTTATTGAGAATATTCAGATTTAGGTTTTCAAGTGTTAATAACTTCAGGGAAGACCAACCCTCTCCCAGAAAAACTCCTCTTGAATGATACGGTGTTCTGGCTCCAGGGCTCATTGATGTTGGGAATCTGCTGGAGGCATGGGCTGTTTTTACAGAAGTCCTGTGCTTCCATATTGGCTTCTTCTTTTCTGTTTCTCTTGCTAGCAGCCTGGCAAGCATTACTACAGTCAATGAATGCCTCCAGAATCTTCCTACATCAAAAGTTCTCTTAGAATGAAAACATACCATGCAGCTTTCCCTGTCCCTGATAGAATTATCCCTTCACTCTTTTCCTTGTACATTAATTTCTCCAGCATAGAGTTTTCTCCTCAGAATGCGATTTGGTGATAGGAATAATGTTTCAGAACACAGAGGTCCTAAGGGAATGATCCCTGCTTTACTATGTTCTAAGCAGGGTTGTTTTTTTTCCCCAGACTTAGTGAAGCATTTACCCCTAGTGAAAGACTATGCACATGCCAAGTTTGAAGTTTCAACTTTCAGCTGTTTTGGACTGACCCATGCCCAAAATAAACATAGTGGTCAGCAGATATATATATTATATATTTTTTCATGGTCTGATAACTTCAAAATGGCTGAAGGGATTTCCTTCAAATGTTCCAAAATTATTCACTTTAGGAAGGAGACTAAGCATGAAAAGTTTCAAACCAAAAAAGATACTATGTTTTACAATGTGCCAAGCAGGGAAAATAAAAAAGGTTCTATAATACAGCAAGGTTAAATTTAATTTTTGCTGATAGTGAAAGCTATCATTTTACAAAGAAATTTAAATTTCTCTTTGAGAAGAGAACTACCTTTCTTATTTAATCTTTATTTTTAATGAGTACACTCCCCCTAAATAGAAACAATTATATCTCTTTCAAAACAAAACAAAACAAAAAAACAAAGAAATCAACCCTTTCTGTCTTGATTCTAAAGGCAGCAGCAAGTTTAGTGCAGATGTCATACCTATGTATTTTATTCTTTCCTCTCTTCACACTAAAATTTTTCACCTGCTATAAAACTGAAGTTGATGTTAAAATACAATTCTAGTCAAAAGCACTGCTAATCAGATTGATATGTACATTGACAAATGATAGGATGAGTTGAAAGGGAAACTAACAGAAACTAACACAAAGGGGCAAAATAAGGATGGTGCGATGAAGAAAGGGGACAGAAAATAAGGAATGAGAGAGAGTAGAGAGAATGAGAGCGAGCGAGGGAGCATATAATTGATTTTCTGTGCATTTCTTTGACATCTGTGGATTTAAAGCTTAATCCTAAAGTCAAATCTGGACTCCATTGAAGTCAATGGGGTCAGGACTTCATTCCTAATGTTTAATTTAATTGTTTTGGATGGAATTATTCCCGTTTCAAAATCTTTTTAACATAAGGGGGAAAACCCTACTGTAGACTGAGCAAAAAGGTACCTCTGTTGTGATTTATTATCAGGGTCTATCTACCCCTGAAATGTCCCTCATCTTAAGGTTCTTCCCACACATTCTTAAAAATAGATCATGAATCAGTTGTCCCTCAAACTATTGCTTTCCTTGACTTGAAAAGTCAGCAGATGTGATTGCATTCACTTTTATGAATCACTTCTGCTTTTTTTTTTCTGAATTCTGTATAAGGATATTTAGATCTATGAATCCCAAGCAAGGAAAGCAGAGATCACACTACTTTGGAAGAAGTCCAGTGGGAGATGTCCTTTATACTCTGATGTGCATTTTGGGAACCTGAATCATTCTTGTGGTATATGAGAGATTTTGGGGTTTTTTTTAATCTGTTCATGCCTCTGCAGTTTGTCTGGGGAAAAAGATCCAGTGAATTAGACATTTATGTGTACCTGTTTTTCTGGTGCTCATGCAAAGTGTTAACATATTTTCTTCTATAATGAAAACTCTTCAATGGGGAGAACGAAGGAGCTCCGAGAGCTTTCATGTGATTCCCACTGGAACCACCTGTTCTCTCTTCACTTGTTCAAAACAGCTGCCTAATTTGAAGTCTGGCTTTCAAACAGTTCAAACCAGGTACACTAATAAAGTGAGAAAAGAAAGGGGGAAAATACCAACTTCTATTATGCTGTGTGATCTTTTTAATGAATAATGTATGGATGTATCTGACACTTCTTGACTTTTGGGGCAATTTTTTTTTCTCCATTGGTTCCTGTTCTTTCATACTATACGTGGTCCTGATCTTGCTTACAATGGTTTACATTAATCTCAAGAGAGGCGATCCTTATTTACACCAGCATATGTGAGAGCAAAGTCAAGCCCACTATTCTTCATTCTCTTTTCACTCTCTCAAGCCGATTTTGCAGTGATCGACGATCGTACAGCAAAAGTTTTTGTCCTCTTCACACACTTTGCTATAGGATCACTTCACTTGACTCTGTTCTTGGTCCCTCACTCTTTTCTATCTCCTTCTGTAGGTTGAGGAATTCCCCCACTTCACCATGCTCTTATCATCACACTTCTACAAAAGCAGATTCAGTAATGGTGTGTGAGGTTTTGTTTGTTTTTCTTTTCCTTAAACGACTTAAATCAAAAATCATCTCCATTCATTTTCACCAATCTCAGTGTGGAAATATTTTTAGGACTCAGATGTTGTTTACTGAATTATCATGTTTTATAAAACTGAGTTGGTTTTGATAATGCGTTCGGTGCCTGCCATTCACAGAAGTAGAAGACTCAAATTTCAATGAGACTTGGATTGAGCCCAGCAGAGGCAAATTTTATACAGTTGGCTTTGGGGTAAGAAAATGAATTTAAATAAACAAGAACTGATCTGAACCTTTCTCCCAAATAGGGGTTGTTGTTTCTGTTTGGCTTCTGGGGTTTTACTGAGGTGTAAAATTGCTGGCTCAGGCAAACTGCCTGTAGACTAGAATCACAGTCATAAGTGCAGTGAAGGACAAAGGGGCACAAAGTCAGGAGTATAGAATGAAGACTTTTTAGTTTGTAATCCCCTTGGAAGCATTAATTTAACTTACAGAATTTCTACTAGCAGCATCATAATGAATAAACACCCCTAAACAAATCCCCTTCAAGGACAGGGAGGTTTCTCTTTGCTGCAGGGGTTGGAAGTCTTCAGCACACAGCCCATCAGGGTGATCTGCTGGCAGGCTGTGAGACGTTTTGTTTACATTGACCGTCTGCAGGCACAGCCTCCCACAGCTCCCAGTGTCTCACGGCCCTCCAGTGGATTACCTTGATAGGCCGCGTGTGGAAGGTTGCTGACCCTAGCTTTACTGAAATGATCTACAGGTGGGAGAACTTCTAATCCATACTAAGATTCTAGAATTGGAACTAAACCTCAGGACTGAAGGGAGTTCTTACAGCTAATACACATTTTTGAGCTTAACTAAACTCCTGGCCTGGAATAAACTTCTAAGCTATGTCAGTCCCCGCAAACTGAAATGAGTATCTCAGGGCTACAACAAGCTTGTGACCAGAAAGAACTTCAAAATGGATTGAGCACTTCAGGGTTAGAGACCAGCTTAGAAATCTATTATCCCCACCTCTAGGTTGTGGCCAATCAGCTCCCTCCAGCTGACCCAAAATGGATCCTCACAGTCAGCTACAAACTCTGTAGCTTTTCCCACCTCCAAAGAAATATCCATTAAATATTAATACAAAGTAAAAATAACCTATATCTCTTAGTCCTTCAAGATAGTTAAAAGGAGAAACTAAACCTATAGCATATACCATGCAGTTGGATTCTGCCTTCCTACCTCCCCTTAGAACTCAATAAAGAACTTCTGTACAAATAATATATGTTACCCTTTCATACACTTAGCCCATGACTACCATACTGCTTGGGCTGGTTTGCTCTTCCACAGGTTAACAGGTACCCAATGCCTCTCAGGATGTGTATGTACAAGTTTTTCTTTTCTTAATGTTAATGTCCTGAAGTGGTTGTCCAATGTTTTGTACATATATTTAAAAAAACACCAACACTGCTGATGAAATTAGCATGTCCTAACATATTTCTGTGCCACATATGCAACCCCTTTTTATCATTACAATTGCAATGGATATTTGGCCTAACAAATCTGTTTGTGTCAGCACATACAGTATCAGACTTTCAAAATATGTTCAGCCCCACTTATAACTGAGCTTTAGAAACAAAAATAATATTTTACCCAATTAAATACAATCATATGTCAGCAAATTCAGAGGACCTTCATGCTTCTAGGACCAGCTCTAGTGCCAGACAGGAAGACCGGCCCAATAACTAGGATAATAGTCTAGGAACAGGAGATCAAGAATCAATTCTCTGCTCCACCAACAGGCTTTCAGTGTGACCCTGAGCAAGTTGTTCAGTTTGTTTGTGCCACAGTTCCCTGCCATAGCTGCACCCTGTGAGGTAGGGACATGTGATCATCCCCCATTTTATATATATAAAGACTGAGTCCAGGTCTACACTACAGACCTATATTGATCTAACTACGTTGCTCAGGGGTGTGAAAAATCCACACCCCTGAGCAACGTAATTATACTGACCTAACCCCCCTCCATGTAGAGAGCAGGAGAAGCTCTCCTGTCAATATAGTTATTGCCTCTAGTGGAGGTGGATTAACTATACCAATAGGAGAAACTCTCCCCTCGACTTAGTAGTGTCTTCACTAGAGCACTACAGAAGCACACCTGCACCACTGCAGCTAGGCACTGTAGCATTGGATGTAAAAACAAGTCCTGGAAGGTGCTCAGATGCTGTAGTAGTGGGGGGCCTATAAGGATGTAAGCTAGAAAGATGCTGAGTGCTCTCCACTATGATTTAAGTCAACAGAAACTGAGGATGAAAGCATTTGACAGGGTCAGGGTGTCAGTTAGTGCTGGGTCAGCATGAACTTATCAGAAAACCCAGCTGCTAGAAGCCAGTCTATTCCTAGGACTGGGGTACTTGCCTGTGAGTCAGGAAATCTGAATTCTGTTCCTGGACTTTGGTGCTCACCCAAGTTTCTTCACCTGTATCATTTCTCACACTTTGTTTGTCTTGTCTTTAAGGCAGAGAAATCTTTTACTGTACATATTTATAGTACCTAATACAATGAGATTGCAACATCAATATGGGGTATGAAATACAAATTCTTGTAATGAATAATAATTATGTTGCAGAAAGAAAAACCACCATGAACAGCAGGCATCCCACAGGCTCCACTCTTCCCTCAGCTGCAAAGCTTAGTCTCACAGAGGACTTTAATATGACTTAGAAGAAGAGCAGCATATGCCACAAACATAGCACTCCTTCCATGTCCTCTCCACCACACCTCAATCCAATGTTTACAGATCTTTCCACTTCCAGAAGAGAACATTTGACTCTCCCTTGGGCTTCCAGATTTCTCTTACCATATCCACTAGTTGTGCACTCTGCACTTTGACCATGCTGCCCTCCCATCTGTCTCTGTTCCCCCATCTATTTACCTTCTTACTCTGCTACATGGAGATAAAATCTTTTTTCACTGTATTTAATGATTCTGAGTCCCAGTCCCATTAAGGAAGCTAATTCCATGCAAGGAGATGAGCCTCTTTTGTTTTGGGCAATTGCCAAAGCCTTTATGTGAGAAGCTGTTAGATTAGACTTCTCAGTGAGAAAGAAACAAGGAAATTAGTGTGTGGCGGAATCTGAGACTAAAATTAGCTATTTTGAAAAGCAAATCTCTGATAAATACAACTAAGATTTATGGCTAAACTTACAGGCAGCACAGATGGTATTTGATGACATTTCATCTTAAGGGGAAAAATATTCTTTTTACATTAAAACATCAACTTTATAGATTCAGGATTATCTGGCAGAATATAACACTTTTCTGTGTATGCAATCAGCACACTTACAAACTCACTGCTAGCTCCTGTCATCAATCTGGAAGATATTTCAAGCATGTATTGCATTTTCAGATTAATTTCATTTGTTTTCCTTAACAACCAAGGACAAAGGAAAATTAAAGTCATGTTTAAACATTGAAGAGCTACAGTTTCTGATCTCCAGTTGAAAAGTCATTAAGTCCCCCCAGCGTCAAAACTTTGTGAAGCCAGGGTTTAGACGGGCGATAAGTTTCTGGGCACCGAGTAGGAGGCAGCAGTGCACAATGCCCAGAGGTAGGATGCCTAGGGTACATTTACCCTGAAAATGTAGGTACTAAGTGAGTTTAGGCACCACAGGGTTTGGCAGGAGTTTTGGCCGTGAAGCCAAAACTGGGATTTAGCCCTAAGGTGCCTACTGGATTTAAGTGCCTAAGTATCTTTGTGGAACTTGGGCCTACTTCTTCCATGGAGGGGGAACCTCTTGAGAATGAAGGACACACATCCCTGAAAAGAAAAAAGGAACCATGCAAAGTTTCCCATCCTCTGGATGGGTTTTCCTCAATCAGGGAACAATTATGGCTTTATAATTTAGCTAGCACTGCGTTCTGTGAAACACTATTCCTCTTTTAGTACAATCTCTTGAACAAATCCTATTTGGTTTGGTTACTAAGGATCACTTCCGTTTCTTCGCCTGAAGATATTGGTTAGAGCTGTTTGAAACTGAAAAACAGATTTGCTAGAATACTTGTGAATAAACTACTTGAATTTGATTGGATGCTAGTCAGAGAAGGAGGCCTCTCTATATGTTATTCCTAATCTCCAAAACAACCATTGGTATTCATGAAAACTTTTGCAGATTCTGAAGGGTTAATTAATGTATGCCAGAAATGGAGTATTTGTTATTATTCATCATTCTCCTGTACAAAAATTTCTGACACTCAGGGAGCAAAACTAATATCATTTGACCAATGATAATCTATGAATTTTGAACAAAGAATAACCAAGAATTGCAGTGAACAAACCACCCATTGTCTGAAAATAATGGACCAAGCCTTCAGCCACAGGACTCCACTGGAGTGAGGGAAGTACTTGACAAATCACTTGGATAAACAGGGCCCAAACCTCAGCCCTAGTTCCCACTAATTTGTACTTCTCAGGCAATGCTAAGTGGATAGGAGTGGGGGAGAGAATCTTGCCCTGTTTGTCCAGGAATTTGGTGAACACTTACAAATAACAAATACATTAACAGAAATCAGGAATAGTTTATAAACTGTTCGTGAACGCAAAAAGGCCTCAGTTCATCTGATGTCTTGTTCAGACAATGCCATTGTAATATTATAACAGTAAAATTTCAGGTGCCAAGACTACCTGTTATGTTCAGATCTACTACTTTGACTTCAGTCAAAGATTTCCATACTGGATTAGATGTTTTATGTTTCTTATAAAACATTCTTCATAAGGGTTTTTGCACATAGAGTTAATTCTAACACAGAGAAATGTAAATTAAAGCATCTGAGAACACTTTGACAAACATTCAGCTATGTACAGGAGCAGACTGAGGGATGTTTAAAAATCATAGAAGCTTCAAGATTAATCCAAACTTTGGTGGAGTGGTAGAAGGGCTGAACAAATCCTCTGAACATTCTGAGTGCAATTTATCACTAGTAATAATTAAATTCTTGATTTATTTCCAAAGATTTTTAAAGGGGGATTATTTAAATATATTTGATTACCGTACTCATATACAGTAGGGCCTAGATGTCTGGAAAAGAAGCATCAAAAACCCAAATGAAATAGCATTTGATTTTTTTAAATAGATGTAAATATACTGACCGAAAGTGCTATGTAGGTAACTTCCCTCTGACAATTATTCAGGATTCTTTGTAAGATGTTACTGTTACAATGATCTTATAGTTTCTGAGCCAAGTCTCCTCCCACAATATATTCTAAATGTAACATTATGTCCAGACACTGTATTTAATATGAAAGGAGAAGGAATTTAAAATCTTTAAGAAATAAAGTGTTAGGTACAGTAACTATTTGCAAATTTCATTCACGCTTTCCTTTTTGATCTGCTAAAGCTTCAACTCAGATTGTGTTTAAAACATCTATTGCAAGAAACATGATGTAATGGGGCATTTTTTCCTGTGTTCCACTCAGCAAGGATATAATATTTGCACTTAATAATAGCTTTTCCTTATCTCATTTAATTCTGCTCCATGTCACATTCCCTGGAAAACTGTCTTGCTTTAATATGTGCTGTACAAACTTTCGTATTATTAATGGAACAGCTAACAACAATGGTGAAAATGTTGCAGGAAAATTCAAATTCTTAAAACCTATTTGCAAGAAATATTTTACACTACCCCACTTATTTAGGGCTTGACCCTCCAGGGTGCTGACTGCTGAGTAAACTATCCTGTTCCACAAAAACACTTAAGTGTGTGCTCAATTTTAGGCATGTGAATATCCCTGTTTTGTTCAATGGGACTACTCATTTACTTAACTTCATGTAAAGGCTGAAGTGTTTTGCTGGATCAGGCCATATTGCCTAGCACTTTGCAGGATACAGTCCTTACTGAGCCAAATCCTGCAATCCTTATTCAGAGCCCCATCCTGCCCACATCGGAATCAATGAGAACGGCACCTTTGAGTTAAATGGCAGCAAGATCTGACATTTATTGGTTAGCCAAGCAACACTCTTGTTTCGCCATATCCTCATCTTAGTTACCCTGATGTATGCTCATTGACTTCAATGAAGCTTCACCTTAAAAATCAGTAGGTGCTTGGCATTATAGTGATGATGGACCTGCTCCCTTTGAACTCAATGGCAAAGCATACAGAGGGCTCCGAATCATAGAATATCAGGGTTGGAAGAGACCTCAGGAGGTCATCTAGTCCAACCCCCTGCTCAAAATGTTGGCAAGGGCCCAAAACAATAGCAGCTGTTTTGCTATTAAAATACTTCCACCCCTTGTTACAAAGGCAGAGTTCACAAAGTTTGAAAGAGTTTGAATTTTTAAATGGAATTGTAAACCAACATTCCAATTTGTGTGAGTGAGAGAGACACTGTAAAACTGCATACTCATGCCTCATAGCTGACAGCTAAAGATATACAGCCAAACACAGGAATAACAGATATTATTTCCAATCTAAGCTCAGATAATGTTGTGAGTAAAACACATTCTCCGTGTAGTATGATATACAGAACTGTTTCAAGCTTCCCTTAATTCTTATATGCATATTCTTGTTACCCTCACAATTTATAAACTAGATTATTTTCACATACTACCTAAATATTGAATATCAACCATGGCCTAAGTTTTCTTTGTCATCAGTTTGAGCACAGACAATGTTGGTAAGAAGATGATATAATGTAGCTGGCAGGTAGCAAGTTAAGACGATTGCAGCTAACCTGCAAATTTGTCTGCGCTAGCAAAGCAATGCCCAGTACTGAAATACTGTGCTCACGTGTCATCAAGCTTTCAGTATTGTTACCCTATCCTATCCCCTCTCCTATCTGTTTGTTTCATACTGCTGTTCAAATAATATTATACAATTCCACAAATATTGTAATATTAAGCTCATTTGAACTGGGGACTATTTTACCATATGTCTGTGCAGCACCTTACAACATGGTTCCCAAACAACTTGAGGCCTGTAGGTACTATTGTAGTACAAATAAATAAATGAATACATGATTAATAAGATTTTTACCATGGAACATACTTCATTTGTAGTATATATTAGAGATGGTCAAAATGATTTGCATAAAGGAAGATCCAACTTGAACCTTTTCAACAAACTCACCAGAAACTGAGTTTTCTTTCTTTTTTTATTTTTATTATTAATAATCACCTCAATTGCCATTCTTTTCTTGGTTTGAGAAATGGTCAGAACCTAGAGAATTAAAATATCCATGATTCTGTATTTTTAATATTTTTAAACTGGTCAAACTGGGAAGTGCTGGAAATCACACACAAGGGCTCATGAGATTTCTATGTCTAGACTAAGAGATCTAGATATGCTTTCGATAACTTCTAGGTAATGTTCTTAACTGAAATTTCAAACCTTTTGAAGTATATGTGCTGACCATTTAATCTATACTGTATTACAAAACAACCCTTGCTTAATTGCTTATGGTTTGTGCAATAGAGCTTTTTTATCTTGAAAAACATCAATAAATCCTCCTAAATATTAGCATTATTCAGCATAGAAAACAGTGTTATTTGCAATAACATGAAAGTTCATTTTTTTTATGTTTTGCCATTTATAAAATGTGCTTATCATAAATCTATCTCATACCATCAATTTTTAAGCAGAAGTCTACTATGCTGATCGTGGGCTTATGGTCATTACAGGCCGATATAACATAGCAGCTCTGCTACTGCTGGTGTGCAGCGCCTAATGGCACACATTCAGAAAGCAACATTGGGACCAGCACAAGTGGCAGCTTTTTACCCACCCATGACTTCCACTCATGGGTTCTGTGGAAAAATATATGTAATCATGTATTTAAAAACTGTATCGTTATGCACACACACAAGGGCCTGAATTAAAGTTGCCTGTTTCCCCTGAAAACCATGGATGACTACAGAATCAGCAGGATTACGGCAGGTACCAAAGAATTAAAATCTGGCTACCTGAGAAGGTAAATGATTTTTATTTAACCTATGTTTGTTAACATGTATCAAACACAACACATAAGAAATTATTAGCATAAAGTGCTGCTCTTCTCCTTCGCAGGTCACCTTTAAACTTCATTGTTGTTTGTCTTTCTCAGGAAACTGGTTCTTTTCATATGGGTGGAAACACTACTTTTAAAAATCTACATTTTGGGGAAACCAAAATGTGAAGGCCAAGACTATAACAGGGTTCAAAAAAGAATTGGATACATTCATGGAGGATAGGTCCATAAAAGGCTATTAGCCAGGATGAGCAGGGATGGTGTCCCTAGCCTCTGTTTTCCAGAAGCTGGGAAGGGGTGACAGGGAATGGATCATTTTATGATTACCTGTCCTGTTCATTCTCTCTGAAGCATCTAGCATTGGCCACTCTTGGAAAACAGGATACTGG
Organism: Gopherus flavomarginatus; assembly: GCF_025201925.1. Taxonomy (NCBI): domain Eukaryota; kingdom Metazoa; phylum Chordata; order Testudines; family Testudinidae; genus Gopherus; species Gopherus flavomarginatus. The sequence goes on from NC_066617.1 coordinate 37,430,141, forward strand.
GTTAGATGGACCTTTGGTCTGATCCAGTATGGCAGGTCATATGAACTTGGAGAGATTTATAAAAATATAAAGGGATTCTTTCTCTAAATATTAAAAAAAAAACTTGTTTGCAGACTATTTACAGTTTAAAGTTGAATGTTTAAAACTATTTAAATAGATTGGGGAGAGGCAGTGTTTTAAAGGAGCTAGAGAGGGAAAAGGTCATTTGCAAATAATGTAATTAATTGGCTGCTCTGGGATTCTAACTAATTGGGATAGAAATGGGAAGTGGAGGAAGAATCTTTAAAAAAGTTGCATTTAATCTTTGGCCTGATAGTGATCGACTTTCTGTATTTTTTTGGGTGTCAACTATGCAGCAAATAGCACATCACTTGGTATGTTTTTTTCCAGTGCTTCAGGGGGAGAGGGAGCAGGATGCTCCATTTCATACTAGTCTTTTTTTATTGAGCCTATCAGGCAAAGCATCACACGGTGCTTTATATAATAAAACTAATCAAGGCAATGAAATACAACTGAAGCTAACATCTGACATAAAATTCAATAAGCAGTAAAAGCTACTGCTTATCAAAAGGCTGTGCTTTCAACCTGGATTTGAACGCTAAATTAGGCTGAAGTGTCTGCACAACAGACATTAAGGAGTTCCAAGGAGGTAAAACACAGCCACAGATATCTCTCATTCCTATAGATTGCAAACAATCTTTGGAATAGAGAAGAATGCAGCAAAATGTGAATGATGCAATGATCCTGGAATCAATACACATATTTAACCGAAAATGAAGGAAAATATTTCACTGACAAAGTCATAAACAGCCTTATAATTGTAGGTGCAGGGTTATGGTCTGAAGCTTAATCTCTCTAATATACAGGGAATTTGACTCCAGGGTTTTGCTTTACTTTCATCTCTATTTATAATTTCCTATTATTTTAGCTGGTGGCCTTTTCCATTGTTATTTTGCTTTGTTTTTTTATATAAGCATAATTATACATTTGTTATCACTTTGATAAAGCAGAAATAGAACTAATTTCATGTTGGTCTTTTGTAGCTATTCTTTCTTTAATAAATAGTTATGAGTTTGCTTTTTGGAACTATTGGATCCCAATCTGATTTTGCCTTTTTGAACACTAATCAAAAAATCATCAAACTTAAAAACAATGAACAGTTAGCACAAATTTGGCCTCCTTTCCAATTCCAGCGATTTCTTTTATAGGACTAATTAACCCTAATATGTCTTGTTTAAATTGACATTTAAAAGGAGATTTTAAACTATGGCTGTTTTTACAGATGTAATATTTATGTCTGGCTGAATTGATCTCTTCCTAACTTTGTTTTTTTTTTTTTGGAGGGGGAGAATTTGCAGAGTTTTGATCAGATCTATATTGCATGAGTTTCATGGTTATGGTACTTTTAACACTGTGGCCTGTATTTTTATGATAAGAAAGAATCCCTTATCCATTTTTCTTCTTCTTTAATACATCTTTGGATTTGAAATACTAAAATATTCATGCTGAATTTGTCACTAAACTGTAGGTGCTAAAATACGCTATTATATAAAATATGCTGAAAGAGTAAGATCCCTATTCATAAAAATGGACTTAGCCCATTTCCATCCCTGTTTGCTGAATATCTTAGGATCAAACACATTGTTTTGGGCTCATTTTTCATATAAAGTACATTTTCATGTGATATTATGAACTCAGTCCTACAAAGTGCTGAGAACTCTGGCCCCTATCCAGCAAAGGGATTTACTTTAATGGGACTGCTCATGCAAAAAAGTTCAGTACATGCTTAAGTGCTTTGCTGGATCAGGGTCCGAAGGCTCAGCATCTTGCAGAATCTAGCCCTATAACCTGTGTTTATCCTTAATATACTGTAGAGGGATCATTCTCACTCACTGTCTTTTAGCCATAACATGAATAAAAAGCTCAGATAGGAACAAGAACAGAGGTAAAATGTGTTTTTATTTGAAATAATGATAACAAAGGTTCCTATAAGGCTGGTGGCCAAGTGAGTAATATGGTTGTATATACATAAACTTTATGGTAAAGATAAAAAATTAATCTTTTCGTATACAAAAATGATCAAAGTAGCCACTGAGTGCACACAAAATTATTAGTGATGGATGCAGGGTCAATATGAATAAACACTCAGACCATCTGGATATTGACATGAATTATTTGAATTTCTTAAATCTATAGCAAAACTGGGGTAGAAATCTCATGAGATGGGGCTTTATAAGGATATATCTGGTACCTCTTTCTTTTTGTCAGGTGAGAGATTCTGCAAGAACAGGCCCTCGGAATTTGGGCACTTCCATTTGGTTTCCAGATGGAAGCAGGAAATCAAAGAAATAAAAATGAATATGATCTTTTTAAAAAGTTAGCCAAACCTTTCTTAATGTCCACAAAAAATATGAAAAAGCCCAATAATCTATGACATCTTATTTTAACCCTTTTGTTCTGCCTCCCTTCTCCAAAGCTGTTGGCAAACCTATCAACTATCCCTTCTCCCAACCCCCGGTGATTTTTGATGACTCTTCTATCTGCACATTAAAACTGCCAAACAAATTGTATCTGGTCTTTATAACATCTCAAAATTCTGAACCTTACACATTCCTACAACCAAAAATGCTTGTTCATGACTTGGTTTATCTCCACAACAACTACAACCACTCCTCTCTGGCCTTCCTCCTTCCTGTCTTGCTTCTTTCTAAATCTTTCAGAACACAGCAACAGAAACTCTCTCATCCTCTCCTTCAATATCCTACACATTTCTTTCCCTAGCCATATTTTCTTCCCACTCCCACTACATTGCATGAATGAAGCTCAGCTCAGTACTTCCCTCCTATACTCCTCACACTCCTTTTGCCCTTTTATATTTTCGTGTTGCCCCACTGTTGGAACACAATACCAAATGCTTGGTACACAGCATACTCCTTCACTTTTTTCAAATCCTTCAAAACACATACTTTCATATGGTGTCTTTTATTCTTTACACAGTAAATGCAATAAGTAGGAACCATGTGGATACAGAGAGGGTCCAAATAATTGTATTTACTAACCATACCCAACATGCAGTGCTATCTATGTATACATACTTCTGCTCTGGAAGGGTTCTGTGGCTTCTGCAGCATGAAAAACAGCGAAGGCCAGAAGAGGGGTCCCAAATAATTTAAAAGGCTTCTACCCAATTCCTATACACTACCTTCCACAAAACCTACACATGCTAAAGCGATGCACTTCAATGAAAATGCCAGCCCTGAACTTACCATCTTCTGAGAGTTGAAACATTCAGTCCCTCATAGGAGGTGTGACTCACTAAGCCCTTGAACTGCCATTAGGGCAGGACCATAAGTTGCCACACTAATTTTCAGAGTCCACATAGAGAGCACTAAAATATACCCATATGAAGAGTGTTCAGATACTGTAGTGATGGGTGTTGAAGAAAACCCTAACATAAATAGACAAAAAAGTTCAAAATCCTTTTTGACATGAAAAACATGCCTAACGTTATGGAACAGAATTCTGAGCTGGCAAAATTGCTTTGACTCCAAAATGAATATGAAGGACACTGTAGTACTGAGATAGGCAGATTCCTATAACCTTATTCACATTTCCACTCCATACAGCTAAATGCAGTGCCTTGCATTGTGTCAGATATCAGAGGGGTAGCTATGTTAGTCTGGATCTGTAAAAGCAGCAAAGAATCCTGTGGCACCTTATAGACTAACAGACATTTTGCAGCATGAGCTTTCATGGGTGAATACCCACTTCGTCGGATGCATCTGACAAAGTGGGTATTCACCCACGAAAGCTCATGCTTCAAAACGTCTGTTAGTCTATAAGGTGCCACAGGATTCTTTGCTGCTTTTACAGATCCAGACTAACACGGCTACTCCTCTGATACTTATTCACATTAAATACTACCATACTATACAAATGGTGACTGTAATCAGTGGAACCACTTGTCACATAAGGTGCTTCTCTTAGTTAGAAAAGAGAATGGAGTCTCAGAATCTGGCCCACAGAAGGTGTGTCCCCTTGCCAAGTGGTAGTAGATTTGGAGGCCTTGAAGCCAATCAGCGTCCTGTCAGACAATCAGTGATACAGAGTCAGGGTACTTGTTTAATGTAATGTATTTATTTCCAAGATACACTCAAGACCAGTTTACCTTGAATAGTGTTAGTCACAAACAATTCTCCATTGCATAAAACTCAACTAAGGCACCTTTCCAGCTTGGCATAGAGGTCATGCTGGTGTAGCCTTCAAGGATGGTAAAAACATGCATGGTGTGCTGCTCTGCATCAGAGAAAATTAATATGTCATCCAGCTATACCACTAAGTACTGGTTCAGCACATCCCAAAACGACACTAATCTGCTGTTGTCATGTGTACCAGGTTCTGAACCCCTCAGATGTCCAGCTTGGTGTGCACCTGGGCAGCACCCACATGGCCCAACAGCTTGGGGATGAGCAGAAGTGGATAGCGATCCCTCTTTGTGATTTGGTTCAGAGCCCTGTAATCTACACAGTCAGAGGCTTTCATCTTTCTTTTAGTAATAGTAAGTAATAAGTACTAAAGTCCAGGTGGATGAGGGGGATTGTGAATAAATCCCTTGGTCAGGTTTTCTTGAAGGTAAGCCCTCAGGGAGGCTAGTACGGATTCTGACATGGCATAAATGTACCCAAATGGAATATTTGCCCCTGTTGAAATTCTCTGGGGCAGTAGTACTTCAGGTATGGTGTCTGGGAGTCTGCGTTCTTTTTTTTCAAATACATCAGCATAATCATTGTATTGGGAGGGGGGTTGGGGTTTGGGATCTGCTGGCCATCTGGCCAGGCCAAGTATCAATGCTTGATCCCTGGGAAATGGTTGCATATTCTCCAGCCACTGGAGTCCAGCAGTGCTGTTGGCAGAACTCTCAGAGGAAGCTGACTATCAGTATCCCCCACTGGATGTGTGGATTATGGCAGACCAGACCAACCAGGAGACTGCCAGACTCAGAGAAAAGCATGGGGAGATGACATGAATTGCAGCATCTCCCTATGCCTTTCAATGTAACTTCCAAGGGCACAGTTTCCATGATCACAGATTCAAAGGACAAGGGGGATCCATCAATTAAGTACCATATCTGGGCGCATTTTGCCTCTAGGGGAGTCTGCAGGTTTAGGGCTGCTTCAATGTTGATGAAGTTATCTGCAGCACCTGAGTTAATGAGTGGTTGCTGCAGGAGAATTTGTTGGAGGTGCTCAGGTACACAAAACTTGACTAGAACTTCTTGGTGCAGTATCGCTTGCCAGAAGTTGGTGTGCATTCCAGTCAGGACCATGGTTTGGGACTCAGAAGTACACTTTGTGGGGACACCCAGGCTGGTTGCCCTTAATCTGCCTGTGTTGGCTCATTTCACAGCTCTCTTTGGGCTGTGCTTTGCATGGGGCAACCAGAGATGGCATGACCTGGCTCCCCTTAGTAAAAACACAGGTTGAGATGTTGAGGTTGCTCTTCTTCCTCAGAAGTGAATTGCCAGCAAGTCAGGTCTACCTGCATAGACTTAACTGTGCAGCTGGTCTTGAAAACTGGGACCATGGTTGTATCATTTTGCTTCTCTCCTCTCTTCGTTCCTGTAGTCGATTATCAATCTGTATAGTGAGATCAGTAAAAGCATCCAGGTCTCCTGGATTCTTGATCCAGGCCGCTCATCCTTGAATTCCTCTCGCAGGGTCCAACCAGAATTCCTGTTGTTAGGCTGTCTCATTCTAGGCTATATCTGATGTGAGCCAATGGATATGTGCTACATAGGAGGTGGCTGTACCTTGCCCCTGCTGGAGCTTATGCAGGGCTGTTTCCATGGAGTGAGCACAATTGGTTGATGTCACTCACTGGACAGCACCCCAGATTCACAAAACTGGACTGTCAGTATCAATAATGCATCTCTAATCAGGAGGCTGACTAACAGGCTACCTTGTCCACTTCGGAGGACTATATCTGCGGATGAAGCAGGAACTGAAGGCTACACTGATTCATGAAATATGTAAATCTTGGGGGATCACTGTTAAAGCATGCCAGCAGGGTCATGAGGGGTGTTGGCTTTGGGTGGTGGGGGAAGGAGTGTTGTGCAAGAGGTCAGGACTGAAGCGCAGTGTTCCCAGTACAAAGTTGGAGCATTTGCTTCTGCAATGTCTGGTTTCCAGCAGCCAACTGCAGAGCTGCCTGCTTGAAGGTGGGCTACCTGCTCGTGAGATGCCAGTGCCCCTTGGGATAGTAGGAGTTCTGCTGGATCTGTGCTTGGCAGAACCAATCCCTGCAAGGGGTTAAGAATCTGAGCAAGCTGTCACGACTGGGAGCTGGGTGGTCTTACCTAGTCATTGGAACAGGGTTAGGCCTAGTGGTCTGAGAGAGTCCAAGCCAGGGGTCAGAGCCAGAACCAGGGACCAAGTAAGAGTCAGGTCCTATGCAGCAGACAGTCAGGAAGTCTCTTAGTTGCTCAGACACCTTTCTATGCCTCCTTATGGCATAAGTAGTCCAGTCGGGCCAAATGGCAGGGCTGATCATCATCCCCAGTCAGAATCTTTGCGGGAGATGCCTCTTGGAGGGATCAGAGTTCTGCTATCCCCTTACTTCAGGGAGTTCTGAGCGGGTGGCCAGGGTGTGAGGGGTGTCTGGGAACCCATGGGCCCAGCTTTGAGACTCACAGACCCTTACACTTAGAGTCATAAATGCCTAAGTCACTTAGGTGCTTTAAAAAAAAAAACATCTCAGTGTTTGAAAGAATTTCTCAATCACATGTGGACAAGGAGCACAATATTTTCAAACATAGATATTGCTTGTAGATCACCATCTGGCAAAGCATTTACACATGTGTTTAAGTGCACTGCTGGGTGAGGGCTTTGGAAATTACTGTGGGTGAAATGCAGAAATGGGAATTGGACTGGTTAAGAAAACCTACTCTTTTGTGCTTTAGATGTTCACCTTCCAGAACATTTAATTAAATGCAGGTACGGTTATTTCCAAGTAAACTCATTACATAATTACCTAACAAATGTCAGAACAAAAATGCTAGTAGGAAAAGGTAGATAAAAATATTGAAATAGGTATAAGGGTGTCTGACCAAACCGTGAAATGTGTTTGTTGCCTCGGGATGAAGGAGGAAACAGAGTTATCTAATCCCTCCTTGGGAAAGCAGGCTGACCTCATGCATGCCATGGCAATTCTCTACAGTCCTTTCATTTTGTTTCTTCTTAGTGAGTATATTACAATGGTGGCCCTTTATGTCTCCTTACATAAAGCACTTTATAAATTCAAGCTGTTGCTAATGCGATTACTACACGTATGGGAACACAAGGAGTGGTTTCTTATCCCCACATTTAAATTCTGTATACCATTTCCTCCATTTCATTTACATGCTGGTAAATGTCTTTGTAATTCTTCAGTTCTTTTATCAGGCACATGAAAGATCTACAGCAAAAATCATATGCAAGTTACATAAAACCTCTTTAGTGAGTCAAATCTGAAGGCAGAAGCATCAATAATGATTAAGGAACAGAAAGGAAAGAGCGCATTTCCTTTTTTTTCTCCTAGAATAATACAAGCATTAAACTAATTGAAAAGAAAATTTTGCACAGTTGTGGTGTGTTGCATGATCTTTTTCTGCACTTTAACAAACAAAGAGGAAGGGTATTTTCCTAGTCACTGGAAAGTAAAACTGGTTGTCTGTTGGTTGATCTGTGATGCCAGTGTATTTCTGATATAATGTTTTCTCATACTATGTGAAGCCCATCTTGATGTCTGGTTCCTCAAAAGAATTTCTGTGCTATCATATTGCTCAGCTTCCAGTTGAATTGCTTCCTGATCAGGATCCCAAATCTCTTTATGACTTTATTTTTATTTGACGGTTTTGATTAGCTGCTGCAAAACTGATCACTTTTTTTGAAATGTATAAAGCAGATAATTTATTTTGGGGCATTATATACTGGCACCTTTGCTATCAGCTAGAGTTTGTGTTTATAAGAAATGTTATTTTCAAACAGTCTAAAAGCTGCTAAGCATTTGCTCCACACAATTCAAAATGCAGTTTCATAAATAATAATAATCAGATCTCTCAGTACTGGAAACTTTTCTGGCTTGTGACAGAAATCTTCTGCATTCATACTGAAATTGGTAAAATGAGTCAGGCACATGAATGCCTAGCATAGATCAAAGTAAAAAGTAAGAGTTTATCTTTTTTAACCAGTTAAATGGATACTCACCAATTTTCCTCTGTAGGTTTTGACAGCTATGCACCTGCTTCTCCGTCTTTTCACATTCTTTGCAAAATTAACCAAGATGTCTAGAAAGTACCTTAGTCAAATAATAACATAGTCATATGAAAGATTCCCACATGCTAGCATATGATCCCAGACAAGTTATCCTAGATTTTCCTTACTCAAAGTAAGGAAAATAGGGAGAAGTGGGGGTCAAAGCGACATTTGTATTGGTTAAAGTGTGTACAGTACTTAAAAAATGTAAAGCACTCCACACTAAGTTATTTGATTGTTCTACATTAAGAAGTCTTTCATTGTCAAAAGAGCCAAACAGTAGTATCCCCTCAAATATTTTAGACCTGATCCTCTTCTGATGTAAATCAGTGTAGCTCAATTGACTCTAATAGAGTGCTGATTTACACCAACTGAGGATCTTGCCCTTTTACTCTGGCTACCACAATATAAACACATTTCTTATAGGAGAGATGAGTCTTAGGCTATTGTAAGCAACATTGCATTGCTATGTTGCTGTAAGTTAAGTGTATTGTGTTATAATTTTATGGTTTTTTTATATATTTTCTTTAAAGACCACAGCAAAGTAAGACAATATTTGAATGGCACTGTATGAAATCATCATAGGCCCATTATTCAATGAGGAAGGAAAGACAATAACAGAAAATATGGAAATGGCCAAGGTGCTTAATGACTTCTTTGTTTTGGTTTTCACCAAGAAGTTTCGTGGCGATTGGACATCTAAAATAGTGAATGCCAGTGAAAATGAGGTAGGATCAGAGTTTAAAATAGGGAAAGAATAAATCAAAAATTACTTAGACAAGTTAGATGCCTTAAAATCACAGGGCCTGATGAAATGCATCCTAGAATACTCAAGGAGCTGACTGAGGAGATATCTGAGCCATTAGCAATTACCTTTGAAAAGTCACAGAAGATGGAAGACATTCCCAAAGACTGGAAAAAAGCAAATATAGTGCCCATCTATAAAAAGGGAAATAAGGACAACCCGGGGAATTATAGACCAGTGAGCTTAACTTCTGTACCAGGAAAGGTAATGGAGCAAATAATTAAGCAATCAATTTGCAAACATCTAGAAGTTGAATAAGTAACAGTCAGCATGGATTTGTCAAGAATAAATCGTGTCAAACCAACTTGATAGCTTTCTTTGACTGGGTAACAAGCCTTGTGGATAGGGGGATGGTGGTAGGTGTGGTATATCTTGACTTTAGTAAGGCTTTTGCATGACTTTCTCATAAACAAACTAGGGAAATATAACCTAGATGGAGCTACTATAAGGTGGGTGTATAACTGGTTGGAAAATCATTTGCAGAGAATAGTTATCAGTGGTTCACAGTCATGCTGGAAGGGCATAATGAGTAGGGTACCGCAGGGATCAGTTCTGGGTCCGGTTCTGCTCAGTATCTTCATTAATTATTTAGATAATAGCATAGATAGTATACTTATAAAGTTTGCGGATGATACCAAGCTGGGAGGGGTTTCAAGTGCTTTGGAGGATAGGACTAAACTTCAAAATGATCTGGACAAACTGGAGAAATGGTCTGAAGTAAATAGAATAAAATTCAATGAGGACAAATGCAAAGTAGTCCACTTAGGAAGGAACAATCAGTTGCACACATACAAAATGGGAAATGATTGCCTAGCAAGGAGTACTGTGGAAAGGGATATGTGTGTGTGTAGGGGGCAGTCATAGTTGATCACAAGCTAAATATGAGTCAACGGTGTAATGCTGTTGCAAAAAAAAGCAAACAACATTCTGAGATGTACGTATTAGCAGGAGTATTGTAAACAAGACACAATAAGTATTTCTTCTTCTCTACGCCATGCTGATTAGGCCTCAAATGGAGTATTGTGTCCAGTTCTGGGCATCACATTTCAGGAAAGATGTGGACAAATCGGTGAAAGTCCAGAGAAGAGCAGCAAAAATGATTAAAGGTCTAGAAAACAAGACCTAAGAAGAAAGATTGAAAAAATGTGGTTTGTTTAGTCTGGGGAACCAAGGGGACTGAGAGGGGACATGATAATAGTTTTCAAGTACATAAAAGGTTGTTACAAGGAGGAAAGGGAAAAATTGTTCTTCTTAATCTCTGAGGATAGGACAAGAAGAAATGGGCTTAAATTGCAGCATGGGTGGTTTAGGTTGAGCATTAGGAAAAACTTCCTAACTCTCATAGTGGTTAAGCATGGGAATAAATTGCCTAGGGAGGTGGTGGAATCTCCATCATTGGGGATTTTAAGAGCAGGTTGGACAAACACCTGTCAAGGATGGTCTAGATAATATTTAGTCCTGCCTTGAGTGCAAGGGACTGGACTAGATGACCTCTCGAGGTCCCTTCCAGTTCTATGATTCTATGATTTCTGTAGTGGTATGTCAGCTCTGCTTTAGTTAAGGTTGAGAACCCCTTTCTGTTTAAAGGATGACACTTCTAAGTACACTAAAATGTGCATGCTTATTTGGATTATTTTGATGTTTGCTATACTTCATAAAGGTGTGGGCATAGGTGCCGACTTCAGCCCTGGAGCACCCACAGAAAAAAATTAACAGGTGCTTAGCACCCACTGGCAGCCAGCTCCTCCCTACTGCCCAGCACCTCCCCCTGCTGGTGGCCTCTGCCAATCAGCTCCTCCCTTCCCTCCCAGTGCCTCTCGACCACTGCAATAAGCAACATGCAAATTCAGGGCATGCCAAAGACTCTAGGAGGAAGGGGGAGGAATGGAGATGGGGCACACTGAAGGGAAGGGGCAGAACTGGGCGGGAAGAGGCAGGGTAGGGCAGGAAGAGGAGGGACATGGTGAGGACTTGGGAGAAGGGATGAGAGGGGCGGGGCCTGGGGCAGTGAGGGTGGGAAGAGACATGATGGGGATTTGGGGGAAGCGGGGCAGGTGGAGGCAGGACCTGTGGCAGAGTGGGGAGTTGAGCTCCCCCGAACCCAGAGGAAGCCTGTGCCTATGGTGTGGGTTAGGGTTTGTGATCCAAATTTGGGCTCATTTGACCAAATTGTTCCTGAAATACAGCTCCTTGAAAAGAACAGAATTTCATAAAGTCCACAGATTCTACCAACTTTTAGTGGGCACCTAGGACTCAAACCAGCCTTAAATCTGCCCTCTTTGATCAATGACCCAATATGGCCATAATGTGCATACTTGCACTCTGCCTTTGCAGATATTGTAGAGAGTTCAGGGAACAGAGCATATGGCTACAGTAGATTGGAATCTAATACCTTTTCTTTGTGAAGGCAAAACTTTTCTTTAGGTGGAGTATACTCAGGAGTGGCACCAGGGTTTTTGGCACCCTAGGTGCAGGGTCAGCTCTAGCCACTTCGCCGCCCCACGCACGGCAGCATGCCGCTGGGGGCGCTCTGCTGTTCACCAGTCCTGTGGCTCTGGTGGACCTCCCGCAGGAGTTCCTGCGGACGGTCCGCTGGTCCCATGGCTCCGGTGGACCTGCTGCAGGAGTCCCTGCGGACGGTCCACTGGTCTCGCCTCTCTGGTGGACCTGCTGCAGGCATGCCTGTGGATGCTCCACCGGAGCCGCAGGACCAGCAGACCCTCTGTGGGCTCGCCTGCGGGAGGTCCACCGGAGCAGCCTGTCACCCTCCCAAATCCTGGCGCCCTAGGCGACCACCTAGGTCGCCTAAATGGAAGCGCCGGCCCTGAGTATACTGAACAGGAGCTACATACAACTGCCCTACACTCACACATTTATCCTACCTCACAGAAACAGCATGAAACCTGTTAAATTTTACAACCTCTTCACTTCCTTTTACAACCTTTTCAGTGTAATGCACAGGATGTCAATTAATGGATATTTTCACTTACCTATCATTAAACTCCCAGACCTCATCTGGAATACTGTGTGCAGGTCTGGTCTCCCATGTTTTTAATAAAGATCAATTCAAACTGGAACAGGTGCAGAGAAGGGCTACTAGGATGATCTGAGCAATGGAAAACTTATCTTATGACAGGAGACTCAAAGAGCTTGGCTTGTTTAGCATAACCAAAAGAAGGCTGAGGGGAGATATGATTGCTTTCCATAAATACATCAGAGGGATAAATACCAGGGAGGGAGAGGAGTTTAAGTTGAGCACCATTGTGGACTCAGGAACAAATGGCTATAAACTGGCCATCAACAAGTTTAGGCTTGAAATTAGACAAAGGTTTCTAACCATCAGAGGAGTGAAGTTCTGGAACAGGCTTTGAAGGCTGAGCTTGATACGTCTATGGAGGTGCTAGTTTGATCAGATTGCCTACAATGACATGTAGCTGATCTGTGACAGCTATCAGCAAATAAACCCTACTGCCTGTGATGGGACTCCAGACATGGTGGGCTCTGAGTTACCACAGAGAATTCTTTCCCATGTATCTCATAGACTCATAGACTTTATGGACAGAAGGGACCATTGTGATCATCTAGTCTGACCTCCTGCTCAATGCAGGCCAGAGAATCTCACCCACCCACTCCTGTAACAACCCCCTAACCTATGTCTCAGTTATTGAAGTCCTCAAATCATGGTTTAAAGACCTCAAGGTGCAGAGAATCCTCTAGCAAGTGATCTGGCTGGTGGGTCTTGCCCACATGTTCAGGGTCTAACCGATTGCCATATTTGGGGTCAGAAAACATTTCCCTTTGGGTCATATTGACAGAAACCTTGGGAGGTTTCACCTTACTCTGCAGAATGGGGCACGGGTCACTTGCAGGTTTAAACTAGTGTAAGTGGTGGATTCTCTGTAATTTGAAGTCACTACATCATAATTCGAGGACTTCAGTAACTCAGCCAAAGGCCTATTATAGGAGTGGGTGGGAGACCTGTGGCCTGTGATGTGCACGAGGTCAAACTAGGGGATCATGACAGTCCCTTCTGGCCTTAACATCTAGACCATTCTCGCATTCCACCTCACTGCTGAAAAGCCCTCTGGCAAGAAGACCCCTGTGCTCTACTACTAAAACAGCCCACACAACTAAGTGCTGAAATGAGGCATACTGGATCTCTCAAGGTACACATGCACCTCTTTCCTCTGGTCACACATGGAGGAAGGGGCAGGGAGAGGAGCTCAGCTCCTCTCCACTCCACAGAGAACCAAGACATCTCAGACCACTTCATATCACAATCTGCTTCAACTAATCTCTTCACCATTCGGTACCTTTACACCTAACACAGTAAACACAACTAGAGTGCATACAGATAGTTTCCAGTGGCTATTTTCAGTGCCAAGCAGCACAATTCAGGTTGTGTTTGTATGTACCTTAATTCTATATTTCCTGGTTTGCAGAAGTTTAAGTTTGTTTTTCCTTTCAGTATTTCATTTAGGCCCTAATTCAAAGCCCACTGAAGTCACTGCAGGCCAGATTTTTTAAGCTATTTCAGGAGTTGGCAACCTTCAGCACATGGCCCATCAGGATAACCCGCCGGCAGGCCACGAGACATGTTGTTTATGTTGATTGCAGGCACCGGGCCCTGCAGCACCCAGTGGCCACAGTTTGCTGTTCTTGGCCATGGGAGCTGCGGGTAATGGCATGGGCCATAGGGACGTGCTGGCCGCAGCTTCCCGCAGCTTCCATTGGAGGGGAATGGCGAACTGTGGCCACAGTGAGCTGTGGGGAGGCCATTCCTGAGGATGGTCAATGTAAACAAATGTCTTGTGACCTGCCAGTGGATTAACCTGATAGGCTGCATGCCAAAAGTTGACAACACATGAGCTGTTTTGTTGTCTAAAGATGCAGATAGGAATGTAGTGAGATTTTAAAAGCACCCAGGTGCTTAGATCCCATTAAAATCAGTGACTTAGGAGCCTAGGTACTTAGGCACCTAAGGGAATTTTCAAACGTTCTTATCTGCACCTCTATGTGCCAAAATACCTTTTAAAATTGGGCTCTGGGAAAGTTCCATTGGATGGGCCCTTAGGAAAAATAGTATCAGATGAGACTCATCTTACAGAGGCTAATTACCTTATTCAAGGGACCAGAGACAGATTTTTAAAGGCACCTAGGCACATGTAAATACCTTTAAAAATCTGGGCCTGGGTGTCCACGAATCCCTTGAATCAAAAACTCAGCACTGGAATCTTGCTGTTATATATCAAATACATTTCTATGTCTGAGAACAAGGAACTAATTTTACCACTGATTTTAACATTTAAGGGCCAGATGCTAGGATGGGGACCTGGTTCTAAATCTTTGTTTTAAAACCTTTGAAAGGAGCTTTCAATGGCTAATGCCCAAGAAGAGGTTGGTGCTTTGCATAAAAATCAAACTGATGCATAAAGAGTTACACAGCATCATCTGGTTAGATGCTGTATTGAATATGGGATTTTAATCTCACATTTTGCATTATAGTTGGTGAGCCTTTCATGGCTAAAACCTGACTGAAACATTTCGAAAATGTCCCTGTAACTCTCTAAAGAGAAACAGGCAGCATTCACAAGGGACTCCACCAATGTAAAGGCTGGCCCATTTCCAGTCGGATACTGAAACTGTTTGCATTGTAATTCTTATTTATTATAATAAATGTTTTTAGGGGGAATGTCAATAGTTAATAAGTCCATAAACAGACTGGCTTAGAGATCTCATAAGTGATTTGGGTTGGAGCTTAATCGCATAAAAATTGCAGACATTATTCAGAACCAAATTGAATCACTATAAAATGATGTAGCAAGGACAAGGGTAGCTATATGACAGACCCAGAGGCTACTCTAAAGCTGCCAACATAATTGTCTGAGGAATCTGCCAAGGAAACAGATGCTGCTGATGGAAAATAATGTTCCATTCTTTGGCATCTGGGTCTAGTGATGGCCTACCAAAGACAAGCACAAGTGAGACTGTATTCCTTTGCCTTGTTGTTTCATAAATACCATGTGACTGGTACTGCAGTCCCTTCTCAGTCCTCACTCAGATGAATTCCCAATGGATTTCTGCAGTCCACAGAAATGGCTGCAGAGTTTGACCCTATGTTTGCATGATAAATAAATCAATCTCTGCTATGAATCCAAAATGTATATAATGCACATTGGAATGCCTACTGATCCTGGAACGTACGGCTTTGGGTCTGGCAGGTAGTGGTTTTCATGGAAAGCATGGCTACATAACATCAGTGCTGTTCTCAACTCCAAAAGAGAGGAGGTATGGACTGGGGTACACTCATATCTTTGTGCTTGTGTTCATATCTGAGCTTCTCCTTTTGGAAAAATCTATTAAAAAAAGATCTTTCTTACAGAATCAATGGAACTATGTCAGTTTTCAACAGCTGAGTATCTGTCCTATAGAGAGGAAAAAAATACCACTTAAGACTTTACCTTTCACCTCCCCATTTTTTTCTGATGTGGCGCTTGTTTAGTTATCATATCACTTAATTTATTTTTATGGCCCTTCATATGGTCATGCCAGGATAAGACATAAAGGCAAGTATCTCTCTCTCTCTCTCTCTCTCTCTCTCTCTCTCATCATGCATTGGTCTCACAGTTGAACAGCAACTCATTGGCAAGGATCTCATTGTCCTGCTAGAAGGACAAGAGATGCTGGATATAATTAAATTGAGCCACAATTTTATTAATAGCTGTCTGGGAGTATCCATAAGATAAAAGTATGATATGCAGGTAGCTCCAACATCATTTCAATATTTACCCAGGGGGACTTACATAAGCCCCTCACCCTACTTTTCCATCCTGGTCCCCAGCCAACCCACTGCTGGAGTGTTACCATCTCCCTCCTCCCTTGAATGAGGATTACGGTGGGCTATAAAGAAGGGGGATTGGCTTTCTGCCATGCCAGTCATAGGAGACCCGAACACTCGCCCCCGTTTCTTTTAACAAACACCTCCTTTAAATTCTTTGCCAAACCATTTATCTGATGACTTCACAGCTCCCCATCACACTGCGGCATGTCCAATCACACAATTTTTACTTCTGAAAAAAGTTCCAGGATCTATCCCATGTCAGGACTGGCTCCAGGTTTTTTGCCGCCCCAAGCAAGAAAAGGGTCGCCCCAAGCACATGCTTGGGACGCTAGTGCCTAGAGCCGGCCCTGCCCCAAGTCCCTTGTAGCTCCAAGGATTAAAGCAACCCCTTTACGTGTTCCCAAATAATTTTCCACAAGGTGTACCAAAGTTATATCTGGTGCCTGCTCACGGGTCCCCACAATGTAGATAAGTGGCATCCACTGGTCCCAAAACGTGCCCTTCCGTCTGTTCCACCTTAGAACTACTTCATCACTGAGCCCAAGCTGTGAATCCTTAAGCAACCTGGACACCCACCTATGCTCTAAGTAAACAATACTGTGCCTGCAGATCCACACTGCTGTCTGCCTGGCCCATTTGCCAGTATCTGGAACGAAAACGTAACAAAATTAACACTGACTCTCCAACTGGGGTCTTGCGTAGGTACTGTATGCTTCCAAATACTTGCTGTTGCCACCTCAATCCTGGATGAGTGAAAACCAAATTCCTGAGCTTGGAACCCTAATCTTGTTAGTCCCTATCTCAACATTGTGACAAACTGGTATGTTGTGAGGGGACTCCCATCACTGTGCCTATAGAGGGACCCATCCTTCCCTGATCTTATAGTCATGTATGTCCTCAAAGCCTCCACAGTGCACAACCAAGGCTCACCACCCTCCTATAAGTAATGGATTCACCACAAGCTCCTTGATCTATCTTTGACTTTCATAAGTTTAATAAAGCTGCTTATCCCCTCTAGTGCATATCCTGCAGTTCCAAAGCCCTTCCAGAAGAATCACTACGGGATCCAAGTAGTAGCTCATTGATCCTAAAAACTCAAAGAAATACTACCAAAAACGCTGCCCTGAACAAGGTCATCTCCTGTCCTCTACAATGTATGTTCCCAAGGATCCACACCAGATCTGCACCAGATCCATAAGCATATTAGCTGTGATGGGACGTGTAGCCTACCTGGGGCCAGGGCTTCGCAACCACCCTACTAGAAACCTTCAACCTAAGGATGTGAATAACTCTTCAACCTACTGACAAACATAAGGGATGGAGATAGTTGAGGACTCCAGTCAGACTGCTAACGACACCATGTACTGCTGTACCTATTCCTCTGTAATGGGCCATATTGATGACTGGTCTTCCAGATCCTGAAATTGCACAAAATCATTAAAACTTCTCATAGTTCTGCCATTTTCATGGAGCCACCAACCTCTGCACTATACTGACGACCATCATACACCAAGGTTCCATAAACCTAGCAGCATCCGCTTGGGTTCCTTGCTGGCTTCTGGTACCAGCTCCCATCTGAAAAAGAGATAATGCATCTGCTATGGCATTAGCAACCCTGGGCACATGCTTGGGAGTGAAATAGATGTTAAGGCTTAAACATTGTAACACACATGCTCTTACCAACCTTATGGCCCTGTGTGATCTGGAAGTCTAGTGACTGATAACAAGTACCACTGCCATGTTGTCACACCTGAAACACACCCTTTTATTAGCAAACTCCATTCCCCAAATGACCACAGCAACCAAAATGGGGGAAAAATTCCAGAAATGTCATGTTGTGCACTATCCCTTTTTGCATGCAGGTGGAAGGCCATTGCTGTGTGCACTGCCTGCCTTGGTAAAACCCAGATCTCCCAGAGCATCAGAGTGGATTTTTAAATCAGCCTCCAGCAATCTTTCCTCTCACCATAACAACACACCATTAAGGTGGCTCAAAAACTGTTCCCACACCTCCAAAACCTCCTTCATCTCTCTGGTAACTCATATAAAATGGTGAAATCCTGTTATGCCTGTGGTGGCACTGCCAACTGGGCACAGAATGCCTGTCCCTCAACCAATACCCAGCAGGCAATGTTAAGGTGCCCAATAATAGATTGCAGCTCTCAGAGTGTAACTATCTTGGCCCATACACCTCTCCTAAGCAAGCCCAATAGCTTCTGAAGTTTATCCTGAGGAAATCACGATATGCCAGTCCTTGTGTCTAGTTTGATTCCCAAGTAGATTAATGTAGTGGAAGGTCCCTCTGCTTTTTACCCCAACTTTTTAACAATGGCCTGAAAGGTGTCCAATAGGTAAACACACATCCTACTTCACCCTGCCTGCATACAAAAAATCGTATAAATAATGCACTATTTGCTGTAATCCAGCTTCCCATATCACTGCCCAGCATAGCATTGTACGAAATGTTTCAAATTCTGAACAGGATATTGAACACCCCCTGGGCACAGCTTTACCAAATAAAATTGACCCTCAAAAGAATGAAGTCCAACAGATGCACTGGCAGCAGTCCAAAGCAGACAATATCACACAGCCATCTTTGCCCCGAACCACACAAACTGAGCATGCACACAGCTTCATTAATGGAGGAATAGCCCACAGAACACAAAGCTGGGTCTATTCCATTACTAGTTGAGCTACTCCATCAGTGTGACAGGCGATTAATTAATCAATATTTACCTAGAGCCTACTTAAGGACCAAGCCTAGGGGAGAAACCCACAAGTTCTGAATAGGTAATTGATTGAATGGCTACTCTATTCTAATTTCATTCCAGTGTAATCTTTTTCTTTACAATATAGCCCATCCTCACCATGGATTTCAAATTTCAAGGACATTACATGACTTGTTTTCCCCATAAGGGGGATCCTAAACCCCACAGTAAATCCTTTCCACAAATATGCCCTATCATCTTTGTCAAGGTAATCCTACAGGAGCATCCTTAACATGTCCAGTTTAACTGGGGATGGTCCAACCCACTGCTTTCAGCTTGTGTTCTGTCCTCCATATCCTGCTCCTGCCTCTGCAGGCAGCACTTGAGCTACCCGCATCCTGTTCCCCCATTGCAACCTTCCCCTACTAGCCTGGCAAGAATGGGCTGTATGGGCCCCAAAGCACATTTTGCAAGCATGCCTGAATTTATAACTGCTTTCATTCAATGCCCAGCAAATATTGTTATGCCACTTAGGCCTCTGCCAGGCTTTCTGAGGAATGAACAGGCCACTGTTCATATGGGCTCGGAGCCCCCTGAGGTGTCATCCATTCCAACCACAGTGTATGATGCGGTATGTCCCACAGGATTCCAGTTTGTGTTGCAACCCTCCATCCTAACTGTTTGTCATAATTAAACCAAGCCATGCCTCCGAATGCATTATATGCCTGCCTGATTATATCCATATTTTTAAACAATGTTAGACTTCTCTCTGTGTAAGCCTCTGCAATAACTCCAGCATAGATAAGGAAAGCAGTCTCCCAATTTTCTCATGTTCTAGCTGCTCTTGTCTTGGGCATTTCATTGCCCTGGTTGCTCTAGCATCACCCTGAGCAACAATGATAATATGTCTACATAGTCACCTTTCAGACTTTTATCCCCAGTACTACTGTGATGTGAAAATCCATTGAGTCAGCCACCCCAGAATAGCCATGACCATTGGGGTGCTCTGAGTGCCCAGGTGCCCCCCAGCTTCTTCTGGGCAATGATTCTATCCCATGAATTTATAGTCCCTATCAACTGGCAAGTCAAAAGGTGACCAGAAATTTCCACCCCCCCTTTCCCTCTTGCCCATTAACGGCATGCCCTACCTGACTATCACCTGTCTTCCAATCTCCACTCCATGTTGGGCTTCCATTACCATCCCTTCTAGACTCCACACATGGGTGCTCCCAGGTCCTCCAACAACTTCAAGTCAGTTTGTAGCAGATGTGTAATACCAGTAGCAATCATACATGGCATGTCTACCCCAGACATCTCTGATGCAGCTCCTAGGACTTCCAGTCCTTCCTCTGGCCTATTTATTACCCTGCTAGGTCAACACTCCCCTCCCCCTACATAAATCCCCAGAGAGAAAAAGTGGGCCACATCCCTGAACCATACCAAGGTCCCTCCTACAGACACCCATTGCCATATTAGTGGCAGGGCTAACCTGAACATCCTGCTCCCATAACCTCCTTCTGGTGCTGATCAAATTCACCCTGGCCATCATGTTGTCCTCCTTTCCTGCAATCCGTTGAATCAAATGTCTTGGCTCTGGGGAGCCCATTACACCTTGCAGTTATGTGGGAACTACCTCAGAAGGAACCACCCTGACCACTTGAATCAATTTTTTGCTGACTGTCCCACCCACAAGTGTAGCCAGCTCCCCCACAAGGTTGTTTGCTCCCCTTGGATCCACCTCATCCCCAGCCAAGGTGATTCCCTTTGATAACTGGACCTAGTCCGGAGGAAAGGGAGGTTTTCCCACTGGGCTTGCCCTTTATCAACCCCCTTCTTTTCTGGTCCCTGGAGGATGAGTTAGCATCACCATGCTGGTCTGCTCTGCCTCTGCAGCAATGTGATCGCCGCTCTTCCCCACACCCTTTAAATCAGTATACGCCTTTCTCAGGCAAGCCAAACAATGTCCTCCTTCCCTCTCATTAAATACGGTGTGGTCACCGGGACTTCACTCACAACGAGGTGCAGCTCCAGTTGTTCTGTTGTCAAGGCAAGTGGAGTGATTCATAAGGACAACTGAGTTCCTATGAGGAGGTCTGGGCTGCAAGTCTTAACATTCTGTAGTCTTATAAGGGCACTCGACAGTCATTTTACTCTGGATTTGAGCATCAAAGTAGGGAGACAGCTGGTGATTGTTCAGGGCAGCTATTCTTTTCCCACTTTCCCTGCTGCCAGGTGGTCTTTAGGAATTATATCATTTGTTAATAAATATATAATAAATTTGCAGCCACTTGGCTAAATCTGGCAAAAAATCTACTACTTCTGCTCATCTTCATTAGGTCCCTGCCAGTTGAAATGTTGCACTAACATAAGCCAGGATTGGCAGGTGCATTGCTCAGTGACTCTGAAAAACAGGTCAAGTGTATTGGGCCACATCTTGAGCTCAGTACAGCATCTGCAGCTCCCACGGACTTCAAAGAATTCAACCTGATCCTTCTTTTCTGCTCTTTTTACAAACTCCATTGAAGTCTTAATTTCAAATCCACAATATTCAGCTGAGTTCAGAATGAGGTAAAACATGTGCACCTAGCCCTAGACTGTAGTTCAATTCTATCAGTGCTTTGTGAATGGATTGTTTAAAAAAAAAACAGTTACAAATTGCATCTACTCTCCGTAAACATTAATCAACTTATATTTAGATAATCAAATAAGGATCAGCATCAGCATTCCTTTTATGCTTTGAAAGTGGAAAACAGTGATGTACCCACTTTGGCTTTTCAGGATCCAAATGACAATTAAATTGTTTAGCACAGTTCATCTAATAACCTCCTTCTGATGGCTCCCTTGTACATGCCTATGGAAGTTAATTCTAATTAGAATTGCTGTGAAACTGTTTGGCATATGTCTCATAAAATTCTCTGCCCTCTGCCCTCCTCCATACTTAATATTTCCTAATTAACTCTGAAAAGAAAATGAAAAAGAAGAGACTTGCATATCAGTTTTTACACAGACAAACAAAGCAGAGGTCATTGCAGAGTACCCTCAAGAACTGCACTCATATACAATAATCAGTTAGCCAAAAAGGGAAATGTTATCTTTGATATGATCTGAAAACCGATCTTCAGCTTCAAAGTCAGTGTTCTGCTGCTTCAAAATAGCTCAACCTGAACCAGCCATCTAATACTCTGCAGTTCCTAATTTTGCTTTGAATCACAGAGCTTTATAATTAAAGAGATGATTTTGGTGCTACTGAATCACTGAGTCCATATATGCATTAACAACTTAAACAGAGTGTGGCATCTGCCCTGACTTCTTAGATGAAGATATTTTTATGCATTTTAAGGACAAAATAGTGAATAAAGAAGCTGCACTGAAGGACTGACTAGGTGAATCACAATTAATCTTTTTGCACTGGGATAAGAAGAATTTTCTACATTTAGGTGTTAAAACAAAATTGAGTTTATTATTACTCACTATCACAAAGTTCTGACCACTCTTACCAAGTTTCTCAGCCTGCTGTTAAAATTAATTTCCTCTTGTCCTGCACCTACTTTGCACGATCTTCGGAGTGTCTTTTTTTTTTCTGTGTTCGTACAACACCTACCACAACTGGGTCCTGGTTACATGACGCAGGCTCTTTAGTGCTACTACAATACAAATTTAAAAATAAAAATGATAATAAACTATTAGTAATATGAGAAAAAACTAGTCTAACGGTTTCTGGTTACAGCTAAAGTAGTTTTTGATTACATTGTATTGAAAGTTGCAATCAAACACCCCTCACTTTGAACCTGATACAGTCATAAGATGGAAACAAGTGGTTATCTTAAAAGAATATATTTTGCAGGACTGATAGGATTTATTTGTGTTTTGTAGTGTTGCGCATAGGGTCTAGTGGTACTTTAAATAGAGTGTTCTGCATTGATCAACAGAAACCACAGTTACCAGATTAACTTCCCACTCTGACAAGAGGGAAAACTGGTGTATCAGATACCACTGTGAGGTAACTGGGATCAAATGCTGACATTGCAATAGTGATCACTAGTTATGTTTATATGCACTTTTAATGATATTTTCTATGGAGGATTTAATGCCACAGTAAATCATTTATGGGGCTGAAATATTGCAGGATCTGGTTCTCATAATATTTCAATCCTGGATGATTGAAATACTATGAAAAGACCCGAACTCATCTTATTTAGACCACATGCATGTTAATCTATTCTTTTCTGGTTATTATACTATAGCAATCACTGTGGAATTTGAGCATCAAAACCAAAATTACTTAAAAAGAAAAAACATGCACACATAAAACCAGAGGTATTTGGGTTTATGCAGGTTCCGGAGGAATCTGAATTTACAGCCTAAATTTTTGTACATCTACGACAGAAATGAAAGGGGGATGGAATTCCATTAGGTGTCAGGTAAATGGAATTAATGTAAATTAATCTAACGGTCAAAAATGAATTTCAACCAGGCCACCTTCCCTTTTGTCATACACTTCCTTGTTATTCAGAAGCCAATGTCCGACTCAAACATTAGGCATAACAAGTTTTAAACCATGTACAAACCAAGACTCTGTTCCTACAATGACTCCCAGACAGGCAGAACCCTCTGAGTGTCTTTAAATACAATTGTCACAGTGGGACTGGCCCCAAAATAAGAACAAACAAAAAAATAAGAAAAAATCAGCTTCCAGTGTAGAAGAATAAAGTCAGGCTAGATTTCTTTTTCAGATGCAGTGGGGTCTTTGGAGAAGTTGCTGCTACCTTAAGCAGCATTAGATCCTTATGTGGCTTTTTGCTCAACTATTCCCATGCTATGAAGGGGAATTCTTTTTAGGATGCTTACACCTCTTTGTCTGTCCAACCCCTTTACTGTCCCTCCAGCCTTGCAAAAATAAATTTGAAAAAATGTATGGATTTCCTTCTGTGTAAATCAAACTGCAGAAGGGTTTCTAAAGAGTCCTAAGGAGAGAGAAGTTTATGCCTCATCATGTGCTCTCTACATCAGGAATACAGAGTACAAAATCAGTGAGGAGTCCTTGTGGCATCTTAGAGACTAACAAATGTATTTGGGCATAAGCTTTTGTGGGCTAGAACTCACTTCGTCAGATGCATGGAGTGGAAAATACAGGAGCAGGTATAAATACATGAAAAGATGTGAGTTGCCTTAGCAAGTGTGAGGTCAGTCTAACAAGACAGTTTAATTAATAGCAGAATACCAAGGGAGGAAAAATAACTTTTGAAGTGGTAATGAGAGTGGCCCATTTCAGACAGTTGACAAGAAAGTGTGAGTAACAGCAGGGGGAAATTAGTATTGGGAAAATTAGGTTTAGATTTTGTAATGACTCAACCACTCCCAGTCTTTAACCAGGCCTAATCTGATGTGTCCAGTTTGCAAATTAATTCCAGTTCTGCAGTTTCACATTGGAGTTTGTTTTTGAAGTTTTTTTGTTGAAGAATTGCCACCAGGGCTGACTCTAGGCACCGGCACTCCAAGCATGTGCTTGGGGCAGCACTTTCCAAGGGGTGGCACTCCGGCTCCCTTTTTTTTCTTTTTTCGCTTGGGGCGCAAAAAGCTGGGAGCCGCCCTGAGTAGAGGTGAGCTGCGGCGGTGGGGGGCTCTTGGAGGGCTGCAGGAAGTAACCCTCAAGGTGGGGCAGAGGAATCACTCCCCCCCCAGCTCACCTCCGGTCCACTGCCGCCTGCTTCCCTGAGCACGCTGCCACTCTGCTTCTCCCCCATCCCTCCCAGGCTTGCCGCATGAATCAGCTGTTTTCGGCAAACCTGAGAGGGAGGGGGAGAAGCGGAGCGGCGGCGGCAGCACACTTAGGAAAACAGGAGGCGTGGAGGTGAGCTGTGGCAGTGGGGAGCATGGGGAGGGCTGCAGGAAGTAACCCTCTGGGGGGCAGAGGAACTGCTCCCTCCCAGCTCCCCTCCACCTCCTCCCCCGAGCATGCCACCACTCCAGTTCTCCCTCCTCTCTCCCAGGCAAAAGCCTGGGAGGGAGGGGTAGGAGGAGAAATGTGACACATCTGGGGGAGGAGGCAGGGCCAGGGATTTGGGAAAGGAGTTGGAATGGGCTAGGGAAGGGGCGGAGTTCGGGTTGGGCCGGGGCGGGGGGGCACGGTTAAATATTTTTGCTTGGGGTGGCAAAAAACTTGGAGCCAGCCCTGATTGCCACAAAATATTCCTTGCTCTGCAGAGCTTAGTGCTAAAATAGAGACATTATTCAGATTCTGCATGACAAGACACAATGAGAGTCAGGAAAAAGGGAGGACACCTAGTCATTCATTTTATCAGACGCACAGAAAATCTGTGATGCACACTTAAGGTATATAGACAATTCCTTGCTGCCCTATAATAAATGACCATAGTTTATCATCTCAACCAATTTCTACTTCTGACCCAAACATTTGTAGTGGTTGGGGCCAGGTCCTCACTTATTTCTGCAGGATTGTGTGTTAGGTGTGTGTGATGGGGGAAATTCTATGTGATACTGGGATGTAGCTCAACAAACTTCACAAGTGATGATGTTTGGTTTCCTTACATAGGGGTGGCCTTAGAATGGGAAATTAGCTTTAAACTTGACTATGGAGTATAAATGGCCCAGATCTTCTACTAGTGTCAAGCAGCATAGCTTCTTTGAAATCCAAGGAACTACACTAATTTACCCAGCTGAAAATCTGTCTCATTTATACAAACACGTGTCTATGTGCATGAATATTTATATGTGTATTTGCTGCAATTTCTTATAAACCTCTCCTTCTGTTCTGAATTCTCTATACCAGGATAAAACCTTTACTCTTTTTCTGAAAGATGGTTGCCTGAAGTATCACTAATAAAGTCACTAGTCACTAATAACAAATCAATAAAGTCATATCTCAGAGCTGATATATTGCACTAATACATCATCAAGGTAATGTCTTTCCAAAATATATTGAAGCTATTAATCAAGTATTTGTGCTAGTGCTCCTACACTGTGAAACCAAAAAAAGAGAGTGATACATTTTATATTTTGGAGGTGTGTGGGAGGACAGATATGTGCAAAACCAACACTATCATAAATTATGACAATGGCAATTGACTTGCATTTATGCAGCTCTTTGTTGTCCAGATAGAAATCAAATTGCTTTATAAATTTTAAATATTTTCTATATTAAGATTATTCTTATTTATCCAATCAATACAAACTCCTTGGAAAAAAAAACAACATACAGGTCCCAGCCACTCTGAATATCCAAAATAACATGAAGGAAATACATACAATAATTAAAAATATATGTAATATATTCCACTCTCTAAATATATGAGCATCTAGTTAGTATGGAATGCTTAGCCAGAGGATGTTTACACACAGGAAAAGTTGTCTGCAGAAAGGAGTTATTACTTTCACTTCTTCTCCATGAACCCCTTTTTCCATTGCATATATTCCTCATGTTCCCTCCCCATACTCTTGCCCCCCCAGTCCCACTTCTCTCCCACGACTGCCATATCTGTCTCACTTATACCTCAATCCTCCATTACTGGCTAATTCCAGCTCTCAGTAAAATATTTTTCCAGCTCCTCAAAACCATAGTTGAGAGATTTGAGCATTGGCCTGCTAAACCCAGGGTTGTGAGTTCAATCCTTGAGGGGGCGATCTGGGGCAAAAATCTGTCTGGGGTTTGTCCTGCTCTGAGCACGGGGTTGGACTAGATGACCTTCTGAGGTCCCTTCCAACCCTGATATTCTGTGATTCTATGATCTGTTCTCACCTCCCCTGTGCATCCATGGCCAGTATATTCCCTATCTTCTCTCACTTTACTGATGGAGATTTGTCATTAGAGGCTTCCAAGCCAGCTCAAACCAGCAATATATTAATATATCAGCTCAAGACTGGAGGCCTTTCTGGAAGACATGCTTTATTCAAATGCAAGTTATTGGCCTTGATACTGAATAACTGGATGGAAGTTCTGTAGCATGTGTTATACAGGAGGACAGACAAGAGATGATCTAATGCACTGCTTCTCAACTGGAGCAGGTTTCAGGGGAGCCACCAAAATAAACTGGGCTCTGGCACCGGGCGGCAGGGCTTAGGAAGGGAGCACAACCTCCATCCTCTTAGTCACCTCAGTGGGCCACCCAGCCTGTCTGCACTGAAGGGGAACAACCAACAATTGCAGTGTCATTGCTGAAGAGAGATCTCCCCCTGCCATCCGAAGTGATTGCCCCACAGCCATTGACTCCACAAGCAGGCAGCAGCTAGCTGAGGAGATACACCACTGATCTGCCCTGCTCCATCAGCACTTCAGGGAGCAGAACCATTTCAGGAAGCATGTGACCCCACGTGATCCCCACCCACCCACCAAACCATACATCACCTCTCATTGGAGGTCTGCAGGTTTGTCTATTTAAGTTTAGAGGTGTTAGGGTATAAAAAGGTACAGAACTACTCATTTAATGGTCTCTTCTGGCCTGTGGCTATGTCTACACTATGAGCTAGGAGTATTATTCCTAGCTTGTGTATATGTAACCCATGTGCTTAATAGGGAGATAGCTCTTTAGGAGACCCATTTGGGGAAGGGAGGAGTGAGCTGTGTCTGGGTCATTGTTGCTAGGCAGATTAAGCACTCCACATCCAGAAGTTTCTGGAATTGGGTATGGTAGTTTTGGGTATGCTTCAATAGGTTCCCTGTTGCTGGAGTCAGAGTCCATGAGGCAAATCAGGGCAGCTGCTTTGCAGAAGGCCATGTGTCCTTTGTGAGTTGGGAGAAGCAGAGCCCAGGAGCAGAAAGCATGCTGTTGTCCCTAACTATGAAGCATTTTGCAGCAAGTTAGTGATATTGTTAACCCAGTAACAGGGAAGCATGGGCAATGTTAATTATAGCAAGGGAAATTGGGAGGGAAAAATAGTATGTATTTTAATTGTATGCTTTGAATTTTGTTTTGATTTTAGCCAAATTATTCTAGTTTAATTGTCTCAACTAGTGCAATTCAACAACTTTTCTTTAAGAGTCATTTATATTTTGCTTTTCTCAGTTTTTTATTTTCCTGTAACAGGGTTTTCTTTAAAAAGCAACAAAGAGTCCTGTGGCACCTTAAAGACTAACAGATGTATTGGAACATAAGCTTTCATGCATGAATACCTACTTCGTTAGAAGCATGTAATGGAAATTTCCAGGAGCAGGTATAAATATGCAGGCAAGAATCAGTCTGGAGATTACAAGGTTAGTTCAACCAGGAAGGGTGAGGCCTTCTTCTAGCAGTTGAGATGTGAACACCAAGGGAGAAGAAACTTCTTTTATAGTTGGCTAGCCATTCACAGTCTTTGTTTAATCCTGTCTGATGATGTCAAATTTGCAAATGAACTGAAGCTCTGCAGTTTCTCTTTGAAGTCTGGTCCTGAAGCTTTTTTTTGCTGTAAGATGGCTACCTTTACATCTGCTATTGTGTGGCCAGGGAGACTGAAGTGTTCTTCTACAGATTTTTGTATATTGCATCCATTTATCCTTTTACGTAGGGACTGTCCAGTTTGGCCAATGTACATAGCAGCGGGGCATTGCGGGCACGTGATGGCATATATAACGTTGATGGACTTGCAGGTGAATGAACTGGTGATGTTGTAGCTGATCTGGTTAGTCCTGTGATGGTGTCACTGGTGGGCAGAGTTGGCATCGAGGTTTGTTGCATGGATTGGTTCCTGAGTAAGAGTTGTTATGGTGCAGTGTGTGGCTGCTGGTGAGAATATGCTTAAGATTAGTGGGTTGTCTGTGGGCGAGGACTGGCCTGCCTCCCAAGGTCTGTGAAACCTCCAAAGGGTTTTCTTTAACTCTGTACACTTAACTGAGTGACTGCTTAATCAGTTAGCTGACTGGCTAGAAGTGATTTCAGCAGGGGAAGAGTCTGCATGGATGCCAACTGAAGATTCCTACAAGCAAGTGGATGGAAGATGTTGTTTTAGACTCAGCAAACTGTATAGATTTGATCAAAGACTCTAACTGAGACTTAGATGAACAAAACCTAAGCTTTTGGGAACATTCAGGCCTCGGCTACACTTGCACGTTTGTCATAAACAGATAGTTAAGGGTTAATGTCTCTTTTACCTGTAAAGGGTTAACAAACAGGGAAACAACCACCTGACCAGGGGACCAATCAGGAGACAGGATACTTTCAAATCTCGGTGGAGGGAAGCCTTTGTTTGTTTTTTTGGGTTTTGTTTTGTTCTCTCTGGGCTCTGAGAGTGACCACACGTACCTACAGGCTCTCTAATCTTCTATTCCAATTTAATAAGTACAAAAGGTAGAAAGGCGGTTTAGTCTTTTTAATTGTTTTTGTTTTATTTGCAAATGTGTATCTGGTTGGTAGGGGTCTAATGTGTATTTGGCTAAAAGTATTTTAAATTGTATTTTTCTGGGGGGAGGCTTCTTTCCAGTGTCTATAAGCTGACAGACCCTGTAATATTCCATCTTGAATTTACAGTGATTTTCTTTATTCTTTTTTTCTTTTATTAAAAGTTTTGCTTTTAAGACCTGTCTGATTTTTCCCCTTGTTGAGGCTCAAGGGAATTGAGTCTGTACTTAACCGGGAAGGAGAAGGAAGGGGGAGAGAAAGGGGTGGGGAACCCACCTGATTTCTCTGTGTTGTGATTCAAGGAGTTTGAATCACGGTGATCTCCTAGTGTACCCAGGGCGGGAAAGATCTGGGAGGAAGAAAGGAGAAGGGGGAATCCCTTTGTTTAGATTCACGGAGCTTGAATCTGTATATCTCCCCAGGAGCCCAGGGAGGGAACACTTGGAGGGGAGGAGGGGGAAGGGAAATGGTTTATTCCCCTTTGTTGTGAGACTCAAGGAATTTGGGTCTTGGGCGTCCCCAGGGAAGGTTTTGGGGGAGACCAGAGTTTATCAGGCACGCTACTCTAAGTCCTGATTGGTGGCAGCACTACAGGATCTAAGCTGGTAATTAAGCTTAGGGGAATTCATGCTAGTACCCATATTTTGGACGCTAAGGTTCAGAATTGGGAATTATACTATGAAAAAGTTACAGCACAGTAAAGCAGCCCTGGGCGCCCTAGCTCACTCCCTTTCCACACTGCCAAGGCATGTACAGCGCTCTGACTCGACAGCCATAGGACTGCTGGTGCCCCCACTGGAGCGCCGCAGCGCCAGTGTGAATGAGGTGTTGAGTTACTGTGCTGCAATTAGCCTCCAGAATCGTCCCATAATCCCCTTAAGTCAAGTGGCCACTCTTGTCGTTGTGAAATCGGCTGCAGGAACGCAGAAGTGCCCTCTCAAAGCTCTGTTTCAGAGAAGCCGGCTGCTTATCAGCTCCAAGAAAAATGAAACATTTATTGTTTGCTTTCAGTGAGTAACAGAGAGGCGGGGGGAGGAAGGGGGGTCTGAACTTACAAGACAACATGCTGACATGCTCTCAGCACCCCAAAAACCCCACTTTCTCTCCCCCCACATACACATAATACACTCCCTGTCACACTCCACCCCATCCCCCAATTTGAAAAGCATGTTGCATGCTGGGATAGCTGCCCATAATGCACTGCTCCCAATGACACTGCAAGTGCCGCAAATGTGGCCATGCCAGAGTGCTTGAAGCTGTCATTGTGGGCAGACTGCAGCGCTTTCCCTAGTGCACTCTACAAAGGCAGGTTTAACTCACAGCTCTCTATATCTGCAAGTGTAGCCATGCCCTCAGTTTCTTCTCACAGTATTTCTGTGGGGACTGAACTGTTCAGATTTTTCTTTATTTATGTTTATGTATAACGGTGAAGGTAATATCTGTGGATTATAAAATAGCCATGTCATTCTGTAAAAAATAGATTATTATTTCTTTCTTTATCATAAGATTTTATAAAGTTATTTAATTACATTCATTTCCTTAGTTCCTTTTGAGACTTGAATGTGGGGACGTAGACTCTGTGCAATCCTTGCTGAAAATCCTTGGAGACTGAACTCTGGGTCTCCAGCTACTTTCTATGGGAATTGTTGCTGTTGTTGTTTTTTTAAGGCACTGGAGATGGGAAATGAAGTGAACTCTAGCCTACCTGAAGGTTACATATATATACTTGATCTAGCTTGTTGAGAGCTAGCGTGAAAAGACAGAAAAGATTCAAGATAAGGGAGAAGAATTAAAATGAGACTGAAAGAAAATAATGAATGGTATAGCTCCTACTGCAAATGCCTACTATGAAGTATAATATTGTCATAATAACCTACATTCATATAATGTGCAAAAGGCTATCCCAGGCCTATACAATGCACCACTTAAGTCACCCTACAGCCCTATTTTGAGGACCTAAGTGGTAATCACTGCAATGGCACTTTGCACAGGGGTGAGTAACGCTCACAGCTCTTTTAAGGCATAAGGATACTAATATCATGGCCACCAGCTCAACTAACACATAGGACTTGATTTACCAGAGTCTGTGGTGTCAGAAAGTTCATCTAGAGGAAGGTTGCTGTTGATTGGTACAGCCAATGAGTCAGATGATGATGTTGACCAGAGAAGAGGCATGGCCAAATCTTCTGGGGAATGCAGACAGCTGGGCTTCTGTGGAGCCAGAGCTACAAATTAAAGCTCTGCTCCCATCATAGACTCCCCAAAGATAGTGCAAACACTGCTTGCCCTCCCACAGGAGGAATCATGGGCTACAGACTTCATTGCTGGTGCACAATGGTGCAGATTACAAGCAGGTAGAAATCAAGCCTTTTAACTATATCTTTTATGGTGGTTTGTGGTGACAAAATATTATTTTTATCTCTTTCCTATATATTCATTATTCACTTCAGAATCAGCTCCAAGCTAAGATAAATTTCAACTAAACCTTGAAGTAGAATCCAATTTAGATGTTCTGCTAATTCAGTAAAGCTAATTAACTTGGTTCTGCTTTTTGAATCAGATTGCTTGAATTTAATGCTTATGTTTGGTAAGCAGATAGATAAAGAGATAAATGGGTCACTGTATTTATGACTGCTCATTATTTCTTTTAATATCCATGCTGAATAGTGTAAGTTCTGATTACAATTAAACTGCTTTGTTCCATTTTAGCAGTAATTGACTGAAACAGACAATTTGTACTTTGATTCTGTCTTTTAAGTAATTGATGATCAGAAACCATTTCTTGATAAAGCATTTAATCATTCAGCTCTTTTTGGATTGTTTAGAAATAGGTTCACATAGTCTTGTTCAATGTAATGAGAGTTCCTATAGGATATTCAACAATTCTTCCTCTCCTGATTATCCTCTTTCCTCTCTCGTTGTTCCTCCAGTGTTTCCTTCAGAGGAACTTCCTCATCCCTGTTCTAAGTTTGGGAGGGGGAGGGTTTCCACAGGGCTCTGTCTTTAGTCCCCTTTTCTTCTCCATCTGCGCTTTGTCTTGGGTAATCACATCCTCAAACACAAATTCAACTCCCATCTCTATGCTGATGAGCCTCAGATCTCTGTCTCTGCTCCAGACAGGTCTTCTTCTGTCCAAACTGAAATCTCAGGCAGTCATTCTGACATCTTTTCATGGGTGTTTAGCCATCAGCTCAAGCTCAATATGGCTAAAACTGAGCTCATAATCACACTTCTCTGCTACCTCGTCTCTTGATTGCTGTATACAACACCACCATCCTGCCTGTCACTTAGGCTTGTAATCTAGGTGTCTTTGACTCAAACCTTTCTCTCTAGATCCTCACGTCTAGGCTATGTCTAAATCTTGCAGATTCTTTCTGCATTGCATTTCTGAGCTACTGCCTTTTCTGACCATTCTCACAGCTAAAGCTCCCATCCAAGCTACTCTCACCATTCCACTTCTTAATTACTGCAACATCTTTTTCTCTGGCCTTGAAAAATACAACTGTGTCCTGTTCATGTCCATTCAGATGGCCCCTGCAAAGATAATTTTCCTACCCTGTCACATTGACCAGGTCACCCCCATTTTGCATCCCTCCACCCTCTCACCACCTTTTTGATGCAATAAAGATGTGGATCTGTGTTCACTTTAAAGGCCCTTAATGGTCAGTCCCTACCCATCAGGATGTTGACTCCTGCCTCCAATCAGCTCATGAAGCTAGCTTCCATTGCCCACTTGTTAAATTTTAAACAAGCGACTTCATACACGTTGCCCTTCACACTTGAGAAAAGTCATCTGCAAACATATATAAAGCTGCCTCATTATTATGCTTCAAAACCCTCCTCAAAACTCTTTTTTGTCATAATGCCTATAAAACAACTCATTGGTTAGGCCACAGGTGTCCTGAAACCACTGCCTTTTATGCTGACCAATGTGTCAGTGTTTCCTTGTATGCCCCATCTGTCTACAGTGTCATCTATTGTCTCTTTTCTTATACTTAAACTGGTGCAGTGACGGTCTTTGTGTTCTGTATTTGTACAAGGGGGTCCTGGTCCATGAGTAGGACCCTTTGGCATTACAGTAATATAAACAAATACTAATAAAACAGTTATTAAAATAAATGAACAAGCAAACACAAAATAACCTAGGGTAAGTTCAGCAAAAGGTTCACTGACTTCTGAGCAATACTATACTGACTTTACTGGGAGTTTTGAGCAAACCTGGGTTCAGCTGGTGATGGAATGCTGGAGAAATTGATAGCTTACATTCAAAGTAAGGTTTGAGTTCCTTTGAGGAACACAAAATAGTACCATGTATCCTTAGCAATATTATTTTACACCAATGACCTTATGAGATAATGGGGCCAGATCCTCAGCTAGTTTGCATCAGTACAGCCCCTTTGAAGACAGTGGAACTACTCTGATGCTACACCAGCTGAGAATCTAGTCTGGGTTGTTAGCCTTAAAATGTCCTATTTATGGTTTACTATTATAGCCACAGGGTGTTAGATACATTGATGATCATTTAGATCTATGGTTTTCAACCTGTGATCCTCAACCAGAGGGGTCTGCATCGCCAATCAAAATTTTTTAGGGCTCTGAAAATGAAAAAAAGGTTGAAAATAACTGATTTAGAACAAAGCTGAGGGTCAGTGGAAGTTCATGGGATGCTACAAGAAATCTGCAGGTTTGACCTGATATCAGAGTTTCCAAAATCTGTGTTTATCAGCCTCATTAATTAATTTCCTACACTGTTGAGCTACTCCTTTTTTACTGTATTAGACTTACATGAATCCAAGAGTTTAAAAACATGAAATCATGTAATCTATGGCTCCCATGGCAGCTGTGACCAAAGTCCAGCCTTAGGCAAATTGTCAAAAGGTTGGCCTCCTTTCTGCAGACAGTTTGCAGGCAGTTAGCACCTGACATTTTTGCATCTGTCCTTGAATTGTGGGTACCACAAGGCACCATTATATGAGCAAAATAAAAAATTTGGGTAAACATAAAATCGTTTTACATTTTGTTAGTCTCATTACAAAAATGTGCTAACAAAAATTGTATTTGGGGTTTGGACGGTCACTGTTTTTGATATCCATTATTTAGGGAGCAATTTCAACCCATTGGCTGATTGGATGACAGAACTCTAGACCTCTGTCACTGGCAGGATATAGGTTACAGAAAAACACTATAGCATAAAGACATAACAAAAAGGCCATTGCATATATATTTCTTTATTGAGGAGATATTCTACTATGGAAAACTTCTTTTAAATCTTTTTGGTTGAGGACCAAGTAGGCTAGCTGCTACCTGTAAAACTTTTCATATATAGAGAGGAAATATTGATGCAAAAGTGATTATTAATAAAATAATTTATTTTGTAATGCTAGGTTGTTATACATTTTTGTGAATGTTAAATTTCAAGAAATACAGATAAGCACTTTTATATCCATGGTGCTTGGAGAATAATGGTTTCTATATTTATTTTTAAACTTCTTGTTTTATTAAAAGAAATGTTGAAGCTAATTAAAGAAACTCCTAGGCAATTGCTGCTTTCTCTCTCTAAATGAGATGGTTGAAGGAGATGAGATGATTCAAGGCTAATACCTCCCCCTGGCCAATAGATCTATACTTAAACACCTCCAGGTCATATTGCAGAGTCTGGAATACAGTTTTATAACTTCTATTTTGTTGCAATATTCAATATAGTTTTTCACGTAATGTTCAAAAGAGATATTTGACTATTAAGTACTCTGATTTTGTCCTTGTATGGAGTGTTTAATAGCAGTTTTAATTCTCAATTATGGGTGAAGCTACTTATGATCATTATCTTGGGAACTGTTTGGATAAAAAGCAGGAGCATTTTCTCAACAATCCAGATTCCCCATTGTTAAGGAATGTGAAGATATTCTGTTTAAAGGGAC
The DNA here is from genome assembly GCF_025201925.1 of Gopherus flavomarginatus. Taxonomy (NCBI): domain Eukaryota; kingdom Metazoa; phylum Chordata; order Testudines; family Testudinidae; genus Gopherus; species Gopherus flavomarginatus. The sequence goes on from NC_066617.1 coordinate 37,465,035, forward strand.
CTCAGAAAGAACAAACATATAGCGCTTGGTTTGACTAAATCACAGATCCTGAGCCTGTACTCTCCTCACTCGCCCATCTCACCTTTTCTCTTCATAAAGAAAAATCTTCATTTTAAACCCACACAAAGAATTCTTGAAACATCCTTAAAAACTGATTCCTTTTATAAACAGTCTAAAGTTTTCAAGTAACTCTAAGGAAAGCATTTATAGATAGAAATTGTTTTGTGGAAAATCTTTGTTTAATCCTTAAATGCATAGAAATTACATATGCTTCTTTGAGGTGTTTATTTGCAACTGATTTATTTTTAAATGCAAGCCTCATCATAACTGCATGATTATATAGCTATTGCTATATCAATAGTAAGATGTTTTATAGTAATTAATTAAATATAGTAATTAATACTATAACTGCTTACTAAATAAAAAGCTATTGAATGTAAAATACTGTTAACTGGAGAACAATTTTTCTATCTGTGCTTGTTTTGCTTAGTTTTTTACTCACGGAGTCCCCTAAGACATAGTAAAAACCCCAGGTGACTAAAATAATGGGAGTCATGTCTCTGAATGGGCATTATGAATGACAATTACTAACATTAGGCCCCTCCCATTCCTTGCTTTTCTAGACTGTAAGTGCTAACAATTTTATGGAATAAAATTACTTGGCACTCAATAACTTGAAATAGCCCTTTCTACCATACACCTGTTAATAGCGTCCTTTTTAAGAAGTGTTGGATAATGTGTAAAATTAGTTGATATAATTTAACTAATTACAAAAATAGCAAACTTCCACATTCCCTGTGAATTGTTAAAGTTTAGGAGTACTTGTGGCACCTTAGAGACTAACACATTTATTTGAGCATAAGCTTTCGTGGGCTACAGCCCACTTCATCGGATGCATGTGGAAAATACAGTAGGAAGATATACTGTATGTATATACTATATATACTGTATACAGGGCCGGCCTTAGGATTTATGGTGCCCTAGGCGAGATTATTAAACTGGTGCCCCTGTGCCTGATCTGCTCTTAGCAACACAATCATAAGCTTATAGTATTGGAAAACTTGTCACATTCACGTTATTAAAACCAGTTTAACTTAATTAAGCACACTGTAATGCTGATGGACTAGCACTAAAGAAGCAGCACTATAGAAAAAATTCTGATATGACAGAATGATGCAAATTATATTTTTAATTTATCAAAATTTTATTGGAAATTTATATGAAGAGGTATTGAAACAAAGATTTGTTTTTAATTAAAAGCAATCTTTCTGGCTTTTTTGGCTGCAAAATCAGTAATAATGTCATCGTATGACAAAGACAAAGTCGTGTCTTGTTTGATTGCAAGAATAGCAAGACCAGTTAAGCATTCCTGACTCATTGTAGAGCGGAGATAGTTTTTAATGAGCTTTAGTTTTGAGAAACTCCGTTCTCCTGATGCTACTGTTACAGGAATTGCCAGTAGAATACAAGTGGCAATGTACACATTAGGATATATGTCAACAAGTTTGCGGAATAAACTGTACAATATGAATAAACTGTACAATGTCCATCACCGATTTTGCATGTGGCAACATTGACACTGTACTCAATTCTTCGTACAGTTCAAGTCCATTTAAATCAAAACTATCACTGTGCTTCAGGAGGCTCTCTAGGTTCTTGCACTTTGTCATTAGTTGCTCTTGTTTTCCTATTTAGTTGAATTTAGTTATGTCATACAAAAATCCAAACTGTTCATGGTGTACTTGCAAGGTAGTAAACCTTTCATCAACAGCAGATACTGCTTTGTCCATCACAACATTAAAAAATTCAACCTCAAATTTCTTTTCTGGATCGTCTATGGACATGATCTGCTGTACAGATTCTTCACAAAGAAGTGTCCCTGGCCTTTTTAACTAATTAACTATGTATTTACTTTATGAAAGTTGGAGAAAACATTGTGAAAACGTAAAACATTGGCTGGCCAACTTCTGGGCTGGCAAAAGTTATACTGACTCACAGGAAAAAAAAAAGCAGGAGAATCTTAGTACAACATATGGTCACTCTATACCAGGGGTCGGCAACCTTTCAGAAGTGGTGTGCCAAGTTCACTGTAATTTAAGGTTTCTAGTGCCAGTAATACATTCTAATGTTTGTAGAAGGTTTCTCTGTCTATATTATATAAATAAACTATTGTTATTATCTGAGGTCTTGGCCACCGGTCCTGCTCAGGCCACTGCCAGCTGAGTAAATGAAACCCCAAACCGGCAGCGGGCTGGTGGCTGGAACCCTAGACAAGGATCCCAGGCCCTGCTTAGCCCGCTGCTGGTCTGGGGTTCTGACCACCAACTCCTGCCAGCCAGGATTCCAGCCGCCAACCCTCCCTCAGCCCACTACCAGCCTGGGATTCTGCTCACCCAGGCTGGCAGGAGGCAGAGTGGGGCTAGCGGCTGAGTTCCTGACTGGCAAGGGGCCGGCAGCCGGAACCTCGGAGTAGCAGTAGGCTGAGTGCTGCTGGCACCCCAGACTGGCAGCAGACTGAGCCACTCAACCCGCCACCAGCCCACTCAGCCCGCTGCCGGCTGAGTGAATGGAACCCCAGGCTGACAGCAGGTTGAGTGGTTCAGCTGGCCTGCTCAGCCCACTGCCAGCCTGGGGTTCCTTGGGGGTCCCCAGGCCAGCAGCAGGTGCTGAGTGGGGCCGATGGCTGGTATCCCAGCTGGCAATAGGGCAGCAGCCAGAACCCCAGAGCAGTGATGGGCTGAGACGCTCAGCCTGCTGCTGCATACCGTCAAAAATCAGCTCACCTGCCACCTTTGACATGCGTGCCGTAGGTTGCCGACCCCTGCTTTATACACTAGTAAGGAGATGAGCATATTACAGTTGTTGGAGGGCTCTTATCAGGAGTAACAGGCTATAGGAAAGTCAGTCAACATTTTTGTTTCTCTGATGAAAACTGGCCCACTCCCTGCCTCAAACCAAACCTGTCACTAATAATTGTCAACAACTTAATTTTCTGTTTTTGGCTAAGATATTGATTTTTAAAAAAAAAATATTGAAATTGGATTCAGGATTGTTAGCAAGAATTTTTGGCAAACACAGTTGTTAAATGACAATCTAAATGGCAACACAGTACTGCTTTCATGCTTGGCTCACCCCCCAGCCCGCTGGTCCAACAGCTGCAGTAGAGGAGGAGATAGGTGGATTTTGGGGTCCTGCAGTTTTCCACCTCTTGAGGTACAGAGTGGCAACAGCAGCAGCAAACGCTCAGGTCCAATCACACGCCAATGGGCACCACCACCAGCCTTATGGACCATGGTGAAATTAGCACAGCATCTCATCTCAGGGACGGGGCACCCATGGAGCCACAGCAGCTCATCCTGCCCTGTGCAGCTCCCCCTGGATGAGATGGATCGCTGGCAGCTGCCAGCCCGGGGGAGAGGCGCTCCCCAGCTAGGGTGGCCAGATCCAGATGTCCTGATTTTATAGGGCCAGTCCCGATATTTGGGGCTTTGTCTTATATAGGCACCAATTACCCCCACCTAGAGTGACCAGACAGAAAGTGTGAAAAATCAGGACAGGGATGGGGGGGGGTAAAAGGAGCCTATATAAGAGACCCCAAAATTGGGACTGTCCCTATAAAATAGGGATATCTGATCACTGTACCCCAATCCCCTATCCTGATTTTTCACACATCTGGCTAACCCCAGCCAAGCCCTGTGTGACATTCCAATCCTGGCTGCCTGCCAAGGAAGTGAGTTACTTTCACTTTCATTCCTCAGCAGGCAGCCAGCCAGCCCTCCCCCCACCTATCCCCCAGCACCTCACCCAACCCAGCCCTGACAGAGGGGAGGGAGGAGAGAGAGAGGGCTGCTCCTGGGGAGGAGGTAGAAAGGAGGGGGTGCTCCATGGGGCGGGGGCGAGAAGAATGAATGTTATGGGAGACAACAAAGGATACTGGTTCCAGAGCCTCAGAGCCTGCCTCACCTCACCTTAGCCCGGGGGGAAAGAGTCACACTCACAGGTGAGCTCCTTCCCCATCCCTACCCCCTCCTCTTCCCAGAGACCCCAGCAGTCAATCCCATTCCTCAGACCGTGCTGCATTCGGCTCTCTCTAGGACCCAGCAGCCCTGCTTCTACACTGTCTGGGCTGCCTGCAGAGTGGTGCCCCCAGGCAGAGTGAGGCCCTACGCGGCTGCCTATTCTGCCTATGCCTAAGGACGCCCCTGACTGTATATATACACTATATATACAGAGAACATGAAACAATGGGTGTTACCATACACACTATAAGGAGAAGAATTATAACATTCAAAAACCAGTTGGAGAACACTTCAATCTCCCTGGTCACTCGATTACAGGCCTAAAAGTCGCAATATTACAACAGAAAAACTTCAAAAACAGACTCCAAGGAGAGACTGCTGAATTGGAATTAATTTGCAAATTGGACACCATCAAACTAGGCTTGAATAAAGACTGGGAGTGGATGGGCCATTACACAAAATAAAATTATTTCCCCATGCTTATTCCCCCACATCCTCCCCACGGTTTCTCACATCTCCTTGTCAATTGCTGGTAATGGGTCCTTTTCATTACCACTACAGACAGTTTTTTCTTTCCTGCTGATAATAGCTCACCTTAACTGATCACTCTCCTTATAATGTGTACGGTAACACCCATTGTTTCATGTTCTGTGTGTGTGTGTGTGTGTGTATATATATATATATATATATATATATATATATATATATATATATATATATATATATATATATATATACACACACACAATCTTCCTACTGTATTTTCCACTACATGCATCGGATGAAGTGGGCTGTAGCCCACAAAACTTATGCTACAATAAATTTGTTAGTCTCTAAGATGCCACAAGTACTCCTGTTCTTTTTGCTGATACAGACTAACACGGCTGCTACTCTGAAACTTGTCAAGGCTTGTGTCTCAACTCTTGCACAGGATAAGAGAACAAAGTTAGAATGTTACTATTTTAATGAACTTTAGGAATCAAAAGGGAGAAGTGACATGGATATTTTATTGAGCTTGCCTTAGCACAATGGCTACTAAAACTTCTGTCTCCCTTCTCCCCTTCACATCATTATAACCTACCCAGAATTTATACTTAACTCAATTGAAAATAATATTTCACCTCTTCTTTTTATTCATTTGGTTTTTGAAATTAGAAAAACAGAGCATAAAGACAAATCTAAAATAGACACGTTCATTCTGAGGTAAGGCGAAAATAGTCCATAAAGTTCCCATTAACCTAAATGTTAGGAACATTCGCTTAAGCTTTGAGTAGATTGTTAACTGAGTTCAGCAGCAGGGAAGACCACAGTTAATCAGCTCTGACTTCACTAGTAGTTACCCAGGAGTTAATATGAGTAACTTACATTTTAACCACTTGTATTTCCCTGGGTATACAGTAAGATAGGTGTGATAAATATGAAGTTATGCTCTTAGTCTAGCACTATGCAATATTGAAAATGACACACGCTTTGCTGTATACAAATAATAATGTCCTGACTTAAATAACAAACCGTTAAGGAGATCACAGAATACTAAAAAGACAATCCGTACAGAGGAAATATTTAATAAAATGGTATAAGCTCTTAGCAACAGTGTCTACTTAAAAAAAGTCCTGAGATTTGAGTCAATGATTTCTTAAATAGTAAGTACTACTTGCAGACTTACAGTGAAATTGATTTAAATCATCCACAACCATGACAAATATAGACAATTTATTCTGAAAGTACTGATTAGTGATTAGGCCGGTAACATATCAAACTCATGCTGATAAGGCTGAATCTGACACAAAAAATAACAGTAATGTAAAATCCCCACGGATAGCGTACCTCATTATCCATGATAAAACTCAGATAAGCATACATTCATATCTCAACAAAACTTTTTTCAAAGTCATTAACTTTGAAAATTAGAAAACAGTTCAATCCCAAGGCAAGTGTAAACACCAGATTAAACATAAATCCATTTACACATCAGTTTCCCTTCTGTTTCCCTTTTTGTTGTTGTTGCTACATTCTGAAGATGCACGTGTTGGAATCAGAATTTTCTTCCAGAGTCTAGCAGTGGGGAGCCTATGAGCTAATCAGCTTCGCCTCACCACTAACTGTGACTATAGTCTGTGAATTAAATGGAGGCATTTAAAAGAATTTCGCTAGCTAAGGAGGCATAACACAAACTGTACAAAGGGCAATTTAGAACTTGAGAATGGATGAAGACATGGAGATGTCAGTGAAATATTCAGAAACTAAATCTTCATTTTCCACTTGTTTGAACTCGACGCTGATTAGCTTTTCCTCTCCTCCATCTGTTTGATAGGGCACATTATTAATTGACAATAGTTATCTGGTTTATTTTTGTCCTAAATGAGTTACAGTTGTGATAACAGAGGTGTGATGGCTCTATTTTTAAAATATTCAGGCAGATATCTTGCTTTTCTTCCCCACACAAATCTCCCAGTGGCTTCACAGTTGCAGAGTTTGGAGTATACAGGGAATGTCAGGTCCATCGGGTAATAATTAATGAAATAACATGTCACTTATAAGGGTGCTTGTCTTCACTTACCCCCTCTTTTCTTTCTAAAATCCCAGTAGAGGTTCATATTTTAAAAACTTATTTAGGGGAGTTGGATATTCCTAGGATTTCTTTCCCCTAACTGACTCCTACTAATTAGTCTTACACAATTCCCTCAAAGCAGGCCTGAAAGCAAAAGGAAGCTGCACAACTGAGTTAAATAGTTGTAGGACCAATACTGTTCAACATATTCATAAATGATCTGGAAAAAGGGTTAAACAGTGAGGTGGGAAAATTTGCAGATGATACAAAATGACACAGGATAGTTAAGTCCAAAGCAGACTGCTAAGAGTTACAAAGGGATCTCACAAAACTGTGTGACTGGACAATAAAATGGCAGATGAAATTCAATATTGATAAATACAAAATAATGCACGTTGGAAAACATAATCCCAACTTTACATATAAAATGATGGGGTCTAAATTAGCTGTTACCACTCAAGAAAGATCTTGGAATTACTGTAGACAGTTCTGTGAAAACATCCATTCAATGTGCAGAAACAGTCTAAAAAACTAGCAATGTTGGGAATCATTAGGAAAGGGATAGATAATGAGACAGAAAATATCATATTACCTCTATATAAATCCATGGTATGCCCACATCTTGAATACTGTGTGCAGATCTGGTTACTCCATCTCAAAGATATATTGAATTGGAAAAGGTAGAAAAAAGGACAACAAATTATTAGGGATATGGGACAGATTTCATATGAGGAGAGACTAATAAGGCTGGGACTTTTCAGCTTGGAAAAGAGATGACTAAGGGGAGATATGATAAAGGTCTATAAAATCATGACTGGATGGAGAAAGTAAATAAGGAAGTATTATTTAGTCCTCATAGCACAAGAACTAGGGGTCACGAAATGAAATTAATAGGCATCAGGTTTAAAACAAAAGGAAATATTTCTTCACACAGTCAACCTGTAGAACTCTTTGACAGAGGATGTTATGAAGGCCAAGACTATAGCAGGGTTCAAAAAAGAACAGATAAATTCATGGAGGATATTAGTCAGGATGGGCAGAAATGGTGTCCCTAGCCTCCGTTTGCCAGAAGCTGGGAATGGGAAACAGGGAATGGATCACTTGATGATTACCTGTTCTGTTCATTTCCTCTGAAGCATCTGGCATTGGCCACTGTCAGAAGACAGGATACTGGGCTAGAGGTCTGTTATAACTTTCCTACTCAGATCTGAACCTTAGAGTTCAGAACATGGGAAGCTAGCATGAAACCTTCAAACTTAATTACCAGCTTGGATCTGATATTGCTGCCACCAGCCAGAATTTCAGTGTCTGGCTCACTTTGGTCTCCCCTAAACCTTCCCTGGGGAACCCCCAAGACTCAGATGCCCTGAGTCTCACCACAAAGGGAAATAACCCACTTCCCTTCTCCCTCTTTACCTCCTCCCAGATTTCCCTGCCCTGGGGACCCTAGGATACTCTCTGCTTCAAGTCCTTGAAACACAACTACCGAGAGATCAAATCTCTCTCTCCCCTCACCCAGAGGGTATGCAAAGTCAGGCTTAGTAAATTTTCCCTTTTCCCCCTGTCTTTTTCCTCCCACCAATTCCCTGATGAGCTGCAGACTCAATCCCCTTGAGCCCCCACAAAAAAAAATCCAACAGGTCTTAAAAAGAAAGAGACATAAAATTGGTCTCTGTATCAAGGTGACAATATACAGGCTCAGTTGCTTAACAGAAAAAATGAATAAACAGCCTTATCCAAAAAGAATACAATTTAAAACATTCCAGCAACTACACACATGTAAATACAAAAAAATATATAAACCTATTGTCTTACTATCCTTGTACTTACAACTTGGAAACAGAAGATTAGAAAGCCTGGAGATTTCTGTGGTCACTCTCAGAGCTCAGAAAGAGAACAGACCAAGACAAAGGACTCACACCCAAAACTTCCCTCCACCCAGATTTGAAAAAGTCTTGTTTCCTAATTGGTCCTCTGGTCAGGTGTTTGGTTCCCTTTGTTAACCCTTTACAGGTAAAAGAACATTAACCCTTAGCTATCTGTTTATGACAAGGTCTGATACAGTATATCTGTTATGTTATGTAGGATTAGCTCCTTGCTTAGCCGCACATGGTGAGCAGAATAAAGCACCCCACTGCCAAAGCGCTGCATTAATTTTGATGTAGGCCAAGCACCTCACACATAAAATACTCAGCAGGAAGGGGAAGGTAGAATGTTTAGAGCATTCACCAATGCCCACCCTAGAGTGTGGCAGAAGAGGACAAGAACCTCTCAAACTGCCTCAGAAAAGGGGAAAGGGACCTGTGAAAAAGAGGACAGGACAGCCACATTTAATATGAGCCTAGACATGTTTGGATAGTAATACACTGTTTGAATCAGCTCTTTGGTCTCTTTCTTTTCCAACTGTGCAAAGGGCCTGGAAAAAGTTACTTTAACTAATCAACTGCAGATTAGATCAACTGCAGATCTCTGGTGTGGTTAGAGCTGCACCAGAGCCATTCCTCTTGCCAGCAATCCTTGACTGGCATTGCTATTGCTAGTTTTGAAGTGTGGGGTACCATTAAAAACATCTAAGTATCAAAGCCCTAAAACTGAGATACCCCTCAAAACGCATTCACAGGAACATTTCTAATGAAGTTTCTTTGTAGTGAGTCCCCCAAAAAGCTGGACTTTGAATGAAAAGGGAAAGTGTGTGTGTGTGCGTGTGTGTAAAGATACGAAATGTTGGCATTAAAGAATCATCACGTTTTCCATAACTTCTCCTCCCCTTTGTAATACATTAATACATGATTTGTAATTATGTATTGTGAATGAGTACAGTTGAGGTAACGCTTAGGTCAAGGCTTAGGTGGCATAAGTGTGGTTTGGCCATTCTTCTTTAACACAGATTTTCCAATCTGCGTAAAGTGGTAGCGCTGACAGAACAGAGGTGATTTGGTGTTGGCAGATGTAAGTAAAATAATATACAAATATGTAACACCAGCCCTCTTTTCCTGGGAAGATGCGGGGGAGGGTGACACAAAAACATGACCCAGAAACTGAAGACCCAGCAGGAAAAATACAGAAGTTGGGTAATTGAAGCTTGCACTTGCATAACATATGGATTACCTGAAATCTAAAGGGTTTATGTGCTAAAAGCTGATTGGATAAAGATTAAGTAATTTGCAAGGTAGAAATGTATAACAGACCTAAGTGAACATGGGCCCAAACAGAAGAAACCCTAGACCAGAAACTGAAGAATGGGACTGAAGGCTCAGAGAAGGTGATCACTATAATGGAATGTGGAAGAACTTCCTGGTGCCCCAAAATGTGGTAAATTTGGGCCCATTTACCAATTCTGTCTTGTGTGTTATTATTTGTCTGGCATAAATATATATTCAGAAAGTATATGACAATACTTCTGACTGAATTTATGACTCAGTTTCTCAACTTTTTACTCTAACTGTAATTTCACTGAATTTAAGATAAGAAGAAACCACTAGATTGTCTAGTTAGGTCTGCTGTATATCACAGACAATGAAATTTCACCCAATTACCTTTAACCGAAGCCCAACAACATGAGTTGAAGTAAAATATGTCAGTCCTCAGGAGACTAAATTGTTGTGTGTCACAGCCAGAGAACAGGAGAGACCAAAGTGCCACCAATGTCTGAAGCCCCTGCAATAGCAGGGAATTGATTAGGTAAGATGCCCAGATGATCCTAGCAGGTGGACCGCACTCCATACTTCAGAGGAAGGTATAAAACTCTCAAGGTGCCTTGCAATCTGACCTGAGGAGGAATTCCTTCATGACCCTAAATTTGGTGATCATTATAACCCTATAGCAGGGGTCAGCAACCTCTCAGAAATGGTGTGCCGAGTCTTCATTTATTCACTCTAATTTAAGGTTTCGTATGCCAATAATATATTTTAACATTTTTAGAAGGTCTCTTTCTATAAGTCTATAATACATAACTAAACTATTGTATGTAAAGTAGATAAAGTTTTTAAAATGTTTAAGAAGCTTCATCTAAAAATAAATTAAAATGCAGAGCCCGCCAGACCAGTGGCCAGGTCTTGGGCAGTGTGTCACTGAAAATCAGCTTGCGTGCCGCCTTTGGCGCGCGTGCCATAGGTTGCCCTATAGCATGTGAGCAAGATCCACTAGCCAAGCAGATAGAAAGGAATTATCTGTACCACATCAGAGCATTGAGACACTCAGTTTGGTCTCCCATCTCCAGCAATGGCCAATTACTCATGCTTCTAAGGAAGGCAACCCTCCTCCCCACCCCCTGCCCACCACCACCAGAATACCCCGGGCCAAATGTGCATCAATGAAAAAGATGTCTTTCCTTAGCTCTACAGCCAACTGGCTGAAACTCTGAAGCATGAGATCTGATTATTGTCATTGTCTTAACACAGAGCACAACAGTTACGAGCATTCTGAGGGAAATGCACAGCTCACTGTTCACTCCAGGACCCATGAACAGAGGTTATGAACAGGAGGATTCACAGATTCAGAGACTCCAAGCCCAGAAGGGACCACTATGACCATTCAGGCCATAGAATTTCTCCCAGAAACTAGATTAAAAGACCTCTAATTTCATTTTCAAGACTCCAAGTGATAGTGAGTCCATCACCTGCCTTGATAAACTGTCCTGATGTTTAATTACCCTCACAGCTAGGAACTTGCATCTTAAGGATGAATTTGTCTAACTTCATCTTCCAGACACTGCATCTTGTTATGGCTTTGTCAAGGTTGAAAAGCTGCCCTGCTGTCAGATCTCTTTTCCATGTGTAAGTAACTACACACAGTGATAGCAAGTCACCTCTCAGTCTTTTCATTTTATCAAAAAAAAAAAAAAAAAAATAGGTTGAGTGTCTACACTGCCCCCTCTCAGAGCTCTCACCATAGGGTACTGGGGGATGAGGCATGGCCAGAGTGCTGCTGCATTCTGTCCATATTGACTCTTTGTGGACCATTACCAGTTACTGCAAATTAAAGCATGCCAGCTGGTTCCAGGGCATAGGGGGTGGAGATTAAGACGTTATACCTCCATCTTTGTGCCCACCTTGATTTCTACACTTAGCATTCCAACAATTGGTTCATTTAGCGCAGATCCTCAAAGGTATTTAGGCACCTAATTCCAATGGAAGTTAGGAACCCAAATCTATTTGACTATCTGGGCCTTTGTGTTCATCTTTTTGCTTCTGGATGCTCCAAACTGAAAAGTAATCTAGATATAGTCAAACTAAGATATTACATTGATGTTAAAGATAAGCTTTTAGGTCATCTATTCTAGTCCCAATGTAGGTGTGTCCTCTCTTGTATATTTACTTGATTTCTTCAGCTTAGGTATTAGTGTCATAAACAATAGGCATTAAACTTTTTTCACTGAGAAACTATCTCAGCCTTTAAACTAGTGTTGCTGTCAAACAGATTATCAAAATATTCATCTTTTTATAAAATCTTAAATGATCCTTGCCTTAATTTCATCCCATTATTTCCTTGTGCATCTGATTGTGCTATACTAAGATGTTCAAAAATGCAAAACCAAGATGTAAGCTATAATTGTAGCAAGTGTAGTGGGTTTGAGAGGTTCCTCACAGACCACTTCAGAGGGAAGCCACTACGCCATCTAGCTATCAAGAGTCAATTGGCAGGGGCTTAGCAAAGTACAGCATCAGTTAAGGGTCTAGGGCCCTAGCCCCTTGAGGGGGGATCAGGTAACCAGCACTCTGTCACCCAAGCTCCCTCGCTTGGACAGATGGCAACCACCACCAGACTCTAGCCCTCTGGGCAGGGCACAACAGCTAGTAGTCTTTATCCCAGCTTCTTGGCTTGGACAGAGCACAAGAAAACATAACCTTTGGCTGGACTAGAGTTCACTTCATTGACCTTTTCTAGTGCAAAAAAACAAAACCCCCTCCCATAGAAAAGTAGCTGGAGACCCAGAACTCAGTCTCTCAGGATTTTCAGCAAGGATTGCACAAGGTCAACCTCTCCATATTCAAGTCCCAAAAGGAACAAAAGAAATTAATTTAGTAACTCTACAAAATCTTATGAATAAATAATTTAATATTTACAACCTAACATGGTTATTTTATAATCCACATAAATTATCTTCACAGTTATACATAAACATAAATAAAGAAAATAAATTAAAATCTGAACAGTTCAGTCCCCACAGAAACACAATGGGAAGAAACTCAGTTTCCAAAAGCTTAGGTTGAGTTTACCTGAATCTCAGTTACAGTTTTGGATGACCAAATCTTTGATCACCACTCAGTCTGCTGAGTCAAAAACAACATCTTCCCTCCATTTGTTTGTAGGACTCTTCAGCTGGAATCCATGCAGATTTGTCCTCTGCCTCTGCTGAAAGCAGTTAGCCAGTTAGCTAACTGATTAACCAACCACTCAGTCTAGCATATAGAGTTAAAAAAAACCTTTTTTTACAAAAAAATACAAAATTGAGAATAGCAAAATATAAATCACTCTTTCCCCATTACTACATTTACAGAAAAGTTGGTGAATCATACCAATTGAGACAACTTAACTGAAACACTTTGGCTAAAATCAAATGACATTCAAAGTATACAAGTAAAATAAATTATTTTTCTGTCTCAATTTCACCTTTCTATAATTAACATTTCCCATGCTTCCCTGTGAGAGGGTTAACAGTATCACTAGTCTACCGCAAGATTCTTCAGATTTGGGGAAAACAGCCTAGTTTCGGCTCCTGGGCTAAGTTTTTCCCAATTCACATTGGGCACATGGCCTTTTGTAAAGCTGCCACCCTGACTCTTTGCCCTCATGGAGGCTGACTTGAGCAACAAGGAACCTATTGAAACAGACCCAAAGCTACAACATCCAATTCCAGAAGCTTCTGGATGTAGTGTTAAATCTGCCTAACAATGACCCAGGCACAACTCACTCCTGCCTCCCTGAATGGGTCTGTTAAAGAGTTATCTCTCTATGAAGAATATAGAGTACACAAACACAGGCCTTCAGGCCTCAGGTGGGTAGGCTGTCCCCAGGGATGGGGTTGGCAGAAGGGGGTAGGAGGACCTACTTCACTGAGTCCCTTCCGAGGACCCTGCCAGTGGCTAGTGATCCCACCACTGGGTCAGCAGGGACCCCCCCTGCAACATGCTGACCCAACTCCTGATGCCATAACCAACCTAATGTCTGGTTTCCCAGGGCTACTTCCTACTATAGTCTGTTGTAGGGCTCCATTCTTTGCGGTCCTCTATCTCCTCAGGATACTTTGCAGATGGCAGTCTCAGCAGTTCATAAAAGTATTCAGCAGACTGAAGACCCAGCAGCTCCTCTGGGTATTCGGCAGATGGCAGCAAGGCAGAGGCATGTGCTTCCTTTGCTGGTCCTGGCCCACCTGAGCTGGAGGCCCTGCCTCTCATACTTCCTGTCCAGCCCTTCTGCCAGGTCTGACTGAGAGGGAGGCTACCCTGCTTCACTACAGAAAGGCAAATTATAGGGTAGATATTTTTGTTTTTAAAAGACCTTTCATTCCAAGAAAGAGACAAATTGGCTAGAGCCCATCTGCAAGTCAGAAGAGTGAGAGCACACTAACAGAAGCAGAAGATAGATAAAATACCATTCTCAATGGTAAATGGCCAGCTACACTATGTAAGTAGAAAACTAATTTCAATCCTGGCAGACCAAATTCTGCCTTCATTCCTAGTGGTGAAACTCCAAGAAAATCAGTGGGATTGCGTACATGGAATTGACAACAGAATTTGACCCCCAGACCTGTGTAATTAATATCCATAATAGCAACCTTTTTATTTACAGTTCATTTTAGTGGTCATGAAAGCTACTGTATTAACAGTCTTGGAGACCTGAAACCTCTCTCATGCCATAGGTAAAACAGATCACAAGCAACAATAGAGAAAGTTACCCAACCACTACTCACCAACTGGGAATTCATCCCTGTAGTGGTGAAAGTCTGCACCATCGTCACCATATTTATTGCATGATTTTTTTAAGATTCTCTTTTCTTGTTGTTGTTTTGTTGTTTATTAAAGTGTACCTTAAAGATCAGTGAAGATGGACTCATGATGTATTGGAGCCCTTTCAATTTTTAATTTGCCAATTTTCCTGAATCTGATACAAGCAGATTACTGGTCATTCCTTTCTTTCAGAATCTGTTTTGCACGTAAGTTTGAAGATATACATTTCCTTAAAATAGTCATAATGAAAATGTTTGAGGTCATTGTAAAAGAAATAATTATAGCTTACTGCAGTCAGCTATGGTTATGCAGTTGACAGTCTTACATTGTATCTCAAATATACGATCAAAATAAATTAAGGTTTTATGCTTATGCTGAGCTTTTACATATGTTAAATATTAAAAATCACCATTAATTATTACTTTGTCAACAGTAAGCTACAGTAGATGTGGCATGTATACAATATACCAGGGATCGGCAACCTTTGGCACACGGCTCACCAGAGTAAGCACCCGGATGGGCCAGGCCAGTTTGTTTACCTGACGCGTCTGCAGGTTCAGCCGATGGCGGCGCCTGCTGGCCACGGTTCACCGTTCCAGGCCAATGGGGGCAGTGGGAAGTGGTGGTCAGCACATTCCTCTGCTTCCCGTAGCCCCCATTGGATAAACGAACTGTCCCAGCCCGCCAGGGTGTTTACCCTGATGAGTCACATGCCAAAGGTTGCCGATCCCTGCAATATACCATTCTTTGTTTGGGATATCTGTGCATAAATTTAGAGACAGATTTTAAAAAGTATTCAGCTATTGATTCCCCATTATCCATGATGAGGCCATCTCAACAAGGGCAAGATTTTTCAGAAGAGACCAGTGATGTAGTGGGTTCCCAAGCTGATAAACTTTAAAGGGGGTTGATTTTGAGAAGATGTTCTACACTCTGAAAATCTGGCTCCTTTAAGGTGCCTCACATTGGGGCCCTCAAAACTGAGACACCCAAAATGAAAGTCCCGGCCTTGTTGAGATTCTTAGACCTAAGTAATGGCAGTAGATAGTATATGGCCATCATCCTGGATAATGAACTTTTTTTTTCCCCCCACAGTGATATGTTTTAGCTTCTACCTTTCAGGATTATACCAGCACATGCCACTTATAGCCAATATTACTAATTTTCCACTTTTTGAAAATATTTTCCTCCTCTCTCCTCCCCTATGTCTGGTTTGTAAAGAACCAAAATACATCACCTCATGCTTTTCAAGATAGAGTTAATGGCAGTATGTGAAATGCACTGATATCTGGATAAAGTACAGTACTTTGCGTCTTGAAACATCATGGGCGACCAAACATCTAAAAAGTTGTTGAAACTCAAATGATACAATGGAGAAATGCACAACACATTATAATTAAAGGAATGGGACAGATTAGATCAAATTGCCATCACAAAAAACATGCAGATGACTTGCCTCATGTGGCCATAAAGGGGCATTGCAATATCTTGGCTTAGCTGGGACATCTGGTCAGTTTATGTGAGGTTCTTTGTGGTGCTGATTCAACACTAAACATCTATCTTTTAATTTCACTATTACTGATTTTCTAAAGTTCTACATCATTCCCCCTAATTAGTAATGATAATAGGTTAGGTTAAGATAAACCACACTAATTATTGTAACTCTGACTATTAGATGCCCCAGGAAGCGCCCAAGAGTCTACTTTGTGCCATTATGGGCTGATTTCATAGCAGTCTTATTGGCACTGCATCAAACCTGCACATATGGACAAAAAAGGAGTTTACAAACACTTTCAAAAATACAAATTAGTAGTGCACTAAATAAACTAAAATTAGGATTTAGAATCAGTTGTTTCAGTAAATAACGATTGCACTAGTGCCATAGCAGCCTTAAAAAGTGCATTTAAGTGCACATATATACAGGTTTCTTGTGTGGTAATTGAAAAGATTTTTATATTTTTCTTCAGAAGAAAACATAAACAGATTGTATCATTAGGTATATGAAAAGATGACAGCTCTAACCTTTTATCACCGGCAAAAAACCTTGTAGTTTAGTCTGAACGTCTACCTGAACTAAGAATCCTCCAAAATGAATTAATACAAGGTGAAAACAGTCTGAAATAGTAAGACAGACTATTAACTTAAGGTAAAAATTATAAATTTAACAGTAAAATGTTTTAAAATATGATTTTGTTGACCCATTACACCGTGGGTAAAATTCTACACTCAACTGTATCAGTGAAGCCATGTAACTCAGTCAACCTAGGGAAAGTTACTCTGCATTTACATTAGAGTAGCTGAGAACAGAATTTTTCTTAAATTCTAGTTTCTCTACAATCCATGTCAGTCTCCTTTTTTACTTTGAAATGGAAATGGACTTAAGCCACAAAGTTCAGGCCTGGTTTGCTGACATGCTAAAATTTGGGACTATTTAGGTCTGGCATTGGCAAAATTTGGATCTGGATTCAGATGTGGACAAACACTTATCGTCTGAAGTGGTCTGGGCCAGAGTTTTGTTTCAGGCGCCTTTATACTTTAAAAATGTTTGTTAGAAAATGTTAGGGATTGCATGTGGAACTGTAGACTCAATATGGTGGTTCAGGGAACTATGTTTTCCTGCACATTCCTCTGCAGACAGACTTATATTTAATGCAAGAATCCGGCCAGGAATTAACAGAGTTCAGAGATGTATTATCTATGGATCTTTTCTCTGACTTCTACTCCACAGCCACAGGAGGCCCCAGCTAATAGCAGCAGGAGTTAACTGTAAGGAACTATAAGATCTTTCTTCTAAATCCTTAATCACAACTGTACATTACCATATGGTAATGTCTGATCATTTTTAGAATAAGCTGCAAGACCCACCTTTTTGATAACACATTTTCATCCTAATAGTAAGGTATTTTATATTTAAAAAATAACCACATACACCATAGGAAAGTTGTGGAATCTCCATCTCTGGAGATATTTAAGAGTAGGTTAGATAAATGTCTATTAGGGATGGTCTAGACAATATTTGGTCCTGCCATGAGGGCAGGGGACTGGACTCGAACACCTCTCGAGGTCCCTTCCAGTCCTGGAGTCTGAGTCTATAAGCAGAGGCTCCTAGAACTTAAGAAAGATGGAAAGCAGAATACCTCATGAAAGATGGATACTACAGAAAAAACAGATGGATAATTATAATATTTGGGTTGATTAGACAATCAAATAGAGAATAGAGAAATATTTGCTGTAAGGTTATTTATGTCTCATCACTAAAGATGATCGGGGGTAGGAATATTTGTAAATAAAAAGAACAAAAACTACAGGGCTGCCCAGAGGATTCAGGGGGCCTGGGGTAAAGCAATTTTGGGGGCCCCTTCCATAAAAAAAGTTGTAATACTATAGAATATTATATTCTTGTGGAGGCCCCTGTGGGGTCCCAGGCCTGGGGCAAATTGCCCCACTTGCCCCCGCTCTGGGCAGCCCTGAAAAACTGAACAGCACAAATACTATAGTTTTAGAAATTCTTTATATGTGGAAATTACTACAAAATACATTAATGACACCAGGAATCTAGAGATAGATAGACATTACCAACTAATGGAAAAGGGTGCTTCTAAGGCCAAGAAGAAATTGAGTCACTGGATATTGGGCATGGAAGTACCAGATATAGAACTTTCAATGACGCTGCGGTGCTAATAGATTAGGCGATGCAGACAGTGTTGTGCTAACATACTGTCCAGTTGTTATCTGCAGTGCAAATATCTGTGATCTAAAAATCACCCTCTCCACTGGAAATTGACACTTCCAACTTCTTATCATGCTGATCTTTTCTTGTTATTTTCATACATTGCAAGCTATTTTAAACATCATATTGGCTAATTCTGCTCTCAGTTTTCAAACTATCACATTGTTCACCCACTTGTACATTCTAACTCAGGAACAGAAGGATAAATTTTATCTCCATTTATTTCACTGGAAAACTTGTTGCCTGTTTCCAAATATGAATCTATGTAAAAATCCAAATATTAATTACAGCTTTCAAATCCAAATCTTAGGCGCAAAAGACATATATAGGATTTCTGGGAGGGGGAAAGAGACTTTTTGGGCCTCTCTTCAAAATGTTTGAAGTCCTCAAACTGAAACTCATTTTAAATAAGAAAGGATTAGAAAGAGATGTGTGGATTGATGCCAGCTTCCTCTGAGGCTACAGAAATGCAAGCAAGATGCTTTAGGTGCAAATGATGCACACATATAAACATTTCCCACCCCCCACCAAGGGACAGTTCTCCAAATAAGCCATTAGGACTACAACCCCTGGAATGTTGTTTTTTTTTTTAATGTGAACTGTTGCATTTTAAGATCTCTTTTTTTCAAATAATTTAACTACAGATAGAGTAGCCAGAAATATAAATATATACTCAAAAGAAGCTTTCCATCCCCCTCCTCTACACTGACAGTGATAACCATGGAAACACAACAAAATACATCAGCATAAACAAACTATATAAAAGTAAGTAACAAAGGATGGCTGAGCATCTGGGCCAAACCTGAATGAGAGGCATTATGACCAGGCGCAGAGGGTCATAGCACTTCTCAGGTTTGGCATCCACAGTGTGGGGACTGGCCTGCCTGCCCCAAAATAGGCCCTGATCCCACAGTCACCACCACCAGGGCATCATTGCTCTCGGCCTCAGTCAACCTTCCAGGTTGAAAGTCCAGACACAGAAGTGGGGGTTGCGAGTTGAGGATACTGCTCCCACTAGCACTATGACCCTCTGAGGTAGCCTGGATGTTTCCCTCAACTTCCCATCTGGCTTAATGAATCAGTGATGGGACCTCAGACAGAAACCTGAGTGCCCTTGGCCATTGGCTTTGTAGGACCCAATGGGCAGATGTGGGTGGCTACATGGAGGATCATGAAAAAAGAGTTTATGGAAAATCTTGTGACAAGCTTTTACCCCTAGCTACTGGCTGATGATTTGAAAGCTATCTTTATAATAAAAGAGACTGGAAAATTATTTTTAAAGAATATGACAACTAAGACTAGCATAAACAATTAAAAGTACCACAAAATCTGGGGATTGGCAAACACAGGCTTTTTTTGAGCCTCAAGGCCTCTACTCATCCCCTATTTGAGTACTTTAGCAGCCTGATCCAACATCCACTGGTGCCAAAAGTTTTTCCACTGATTTGAATAGGCTTTGAATTAAGTCTTAGAGAAAGAAAAGATATAGGACACAAATGTGGGGGAACAGACTTACTTGCACATGGGTTCCTTTCTCCCCCTTTCAGCTGGGTGTCTGTTTACTCATTCATTGTGTAGTAAACCCCAGAATTTTCAAAGAGTTGTCTAGAGTTTAGTCATAGAAATCCCTGTGACTAACAAGGGGACCACTTGTGCCAGATTCTGGAGACCTTATTTAAACCAGTGAGTCTTTTCTCAGGCAAGTAGCCCTACTGAAATCTGTATGATTATTTGAGTAAGTCCTTGCTATAGTGAGTAGAATTTCCACAATCAGTCTTTCAATATCTCTCTTAAAAGCTAGGAGCAAATTTCTGTTCCATGTCTAAAGAGCTGCTTTCTTCACCTTAACATGAACTTCACAGCTAACCTGATGGGTGTATTTGATCAGATGCAGAAGCGCCCCAAAATATGATCTGCTTCCAATTTCTCCCCCCCCCCACACTTGTTATTTTTCTGACTATAGTGGAACCAACACACTAATAATTAATAATTTTCAATAAGAATTATTAGCTGTGTCATGCATTATATCAGATCACAGCATCTTATTTGACTAGGAAGAAAGGTAAAGTGATATTTCTCTGTAATAAAGTTAGCTATCAGCATCACATGAGCATGGTGGTGTCAGCTGTGGTGTATTGTCTCTTCAAAACAAATCAGAAAAAAAAAGACTATAAATATACTAAAAATCAGTAAAATCAAATTCCTATCACATTGCATTATGTTCTGGCCCAGATCAGGTCTGACCCCATGTGGGTGAGTGTTTGGACAGAGAACACAACAATCCTTCACCTCTTGCACTTCTGCAGAGAGGCTAGCTCTCCGTTCCCTGAAGGGGCAGGGTGAGGGCCAGACCATGATTCTGCTCCTACTGCTCCGCTGACTCTGGTGGCTGAAACTAGCAAAACAGCTGCAAAAGCAGTTTGACCAGGCATTGCTGCACTGGGAGGGGAGCAGGAAAGATGGGCCCAGCCAGAAACTTTGAATTGAGACCTGAGCAGGTAAACTCCCATCTTAAGACATTAGGAAGGAAACTACAGGGAGGAGGAGCCAGTCAGCAGAGAGTAGATTCAGCAGCGGTTTAAGGAGGGACCAGAAGACACTGCGTTTCTCAGACTGACTTCGTAGATTTCACTCTTGAATTTTCCCTCCCCTGTGCTGATTGGCTCTTTTCTCTTACCCCCTCATCTCTCACAGTCTCCAAACAACCCTCTCTCCTGTCCTCCTTATTTTAAGTGAATCCCCTCCCAGCTAACCCCCAGGCAGAGGATTTCAGTAACAAAACAATCAAACAAAAAACACATGACACTAACATGAAGTTTTCAAACTATCACATTGTTCACCCACTTGTACATTCTAACTCTTTCCCTTACCTTTCATCTGTGTCATCTGTTTAGAACAGAAACTCCCTGGGATAGAGGCAGTCTCTCATTCTATGTTTGTACACTGCCTGCCATAACGAAGCCCTGTTCTCAGCCAGCCCCTCAGCACTCCCATAATAAACACAATAAACAATAACAACAAATACGCCACACCATCCTTGCAAATGAACATGGCCTAGTGCTAAGGGAGACACATTCTTTACAGAGTGCTGAAATCAGAGGTGAAAGTAAGCCGGTACAAGCTGGTACAGCGTATCAGCAAGAGCCAGTATGCCGTGCCAGACTGCACCAGCTTTCACTGTGGGGATTTAAAGGGCTCTGGGCTCCCAGCCCAGCCAGAGCCCTTTAAACCCCCCTCCTCTGGCTCCGGCGGCCAGGCTGGGGCTGGATTTAAAGGGCTCTGGGTTGCCACGGCAGCAGTCAGCCCAGAGCCCTTTAAGCCACCCGCCGCAGCTGAGATTAAAAGGGCTCAGAGCTCCCCACTGCTGTGGGCAGCCCAGAGCCCTTTGAATCCTGGCCATGGCTCCAGTGGTCAGGCTGGAGCCAGGATTTAAAGGGCTTGGAGCTCCTCTCAGCGGCCCTTTTAAATACCTACCCAAGCTCCACAAAGCTCAGGGTTCTCCATGGCAGCCGGAGCCCTGAGCCCTTTAATTTGCTCCTGAGCTCTGCAGCTGGGAGGTCCTGGTTGATTTAAAGGCCCTGAGTCTCCCAGCCACAGCTGGTGCCCCAGGGCCTTTAAATCTTGAGGCCATGCCCCTTCCGGATGAGGCCACGCCCCCTCAGGACTCCAGCAGTACCAGTAAGTCCTGTAAGTTACTTTCACCTCTGGCTGAAGTGACTATCTGTGCTCGCCCACATCCCCATGAGGATTATTGGCTGAGTCATCCAGAAATGTTTTCATGTTCTCTGGACTGATCTTGAAGAGCTGTGCTCTAGGAGCTCAGACCAGTTTGCAGTATTTAAAGATATTCAGAACACTTTCTTTAATAAAAATATGCTGATCCCTTGTGGAAAACTCATCAAATCTGCTGACCTATGTTTTCTGAACACCACCCACCGCCCCGACACACACACCTATTTCCTCTTTTTTTGTTCTTATAGGCATTTTTATAACAAGAGGATCTTTGAAAGACAAGGTGAGTGGGGTAATATCTTTTATCGGACTCATTTCTGTTTATGAAACAAACAAGCTTTAGATCAGGGCTTGGCAACCTTTGGCACACGGCCCCCCTGTGTAAGGTTTGTTTACCTGCCGCATCCACAGGTTCAGCCGATCACAGCTCCCTCTGGCCGCCGTTCTCTGCTCCAGGCCAGTGGGGGCGGCGGGAAGTGGTGCAGGCCGAGGGAGTTTGTTGACATTACAAAGAGAGGTATTCTAACCAGATGGGGAATAAGGAGTTGACACATTCATAAGGAACATGGAGATGCTCTTTTCTGGAAATGTTCTGACTGATAAAAAACAGGGAAGAAAGGAGGGAAAAAATCAGACACTGTGGTAAACACTCTGCAGCGCTGCCCCTGGAGCAACTCAGGATCCCAAAGATGCAAAGATGACTTAAAGTTGCTTTATTCCCTGGACCCCAGGCTGTGAGCTCTATGCTGCATCTCTTAGTGACACAGCACAGAATCTCACCCAATAAATGTTGGGAACTTTTTCTTTGTCTTCTGGTTTTTGAGGTCACATTTTCAAACTTTTCTCCACAACCTTGAGGTCTAGAAGCTTACTTTTTTTTTTTTAAAAGTGAAAGTTGATTTTCTGATGTAAAGGTCTGGCTCCAGGAGCTGAGGTTTTAAGGAAACCATCAAATACCACAAGACTCATGATAAAATTGGAAGAGGCAGCCACACTAGGTCTGCAGCTACACACATCTACTGGCCAGCCCCCAGTAGAGGGGGAGAAAGGATCACAGATGCTCCTACTACACTGAAGCTCAACTATCTGGGAAAAACATTGTACTCCCTCAAACCTCATAGCAAATCCCTATAACTGGGTCCATTCAGTCATAATTTGTGCAGGAGTTTAGGCTCTATGAAGATATGGAATAAGGGGATGTTACACATCAGACTAACTGATGATAGGAAGATCACTTCACTTGATTTTTGTAAATGAAAATATATTTTGAGTGTTAACTGCCTGTTTCTGCTGAATCCCTTAGCTTAGACATGGACTGGCAAGAAAGATCTTTTTTGTTAACATTGTCAACTTGTTTTAAGACGGAGTTTGATAAGTTTATGAAAAGGATTAAAATGTTGGGTTGCCTGCAATGGCATAGAACTAGATTCAGTGACCCAGGAGCCCCCTTCCAGTCCTATATTCCCATTTTCCATTTTAAATTGGGGGTGGGGGAAAAGCAGCCACCCTCCTCCCTGAGGGATAATGACTGACAAATCATAAAATCTTTGGGACTGGAACAGACTGTTATTGATTCAAAGATTCTAGGGCTCGAAGAGACTTCGAGAGGTCATCGAGCCCAGTCTCCTGCCCTTATGGGCAGGACCAAATATTATCTAGACCATCCTTGATAGACATTTATCTAACTTACTCTTAAATATCTCCAGAGATGGAGATTCCACAACCTCCCTAGGCAATTTATTCCATTGTTTAACCACCCAGACAGTTAGGAACTTTTTCCTAATGTCCAACCTAAACCTCCCTTGCTGCCGTTTAAGCCCATTGCTTCTTGTTCATCTTAGCCTCTAAAGATAGCACAAGTTTTCTCCCTCCTCCTTATGACACCCTTTTAGATACCTGAAAACTGCTATCATGTCCCCTCTCAGTCTTCTCCTTTCCAAACTAAACAAACCCAATTCTTTCAGCCTTCCTTCATAGGTCATGTTCTCTAGACCTTTAATCATTCTTGTTCTTCTCTGGACCCTCTCCAATTTCTCCATCTTTCTTGAAATGCAGTGCCCAGAACTGGACACACTATTCCAGTTTTCAGAGTAGCAGCCGTATTAGTCTGTATCTGCAAAAAGAACAAGAGTACTTGTGGCACCTTAGAGACTAACAAATTTATTTCAGCATGAGCTTTCGTGAGCTACAGCTCACTTCTTCAGATGCACAGAATGGAACACACAGATAGGAGATATTTATACATACAGAGAACATGAAAAGATGGAAGTATGCATACCAGCAGGAAGAGTCTAATCAATTGAGATGAGCTATCGTCAGCAGGAGAAAAAAAACTTTTGAAGTGATAATTCCAGTTGAGGCCTAACCAGCGCAGAGTAGAGCGGAAGAATGAATTCTCGTGTCTTGCTCACAACACTCCTGTTAATGCATCCCAGAATCATGTTTGCTTTTTTTGCAACAGCATCACACTGACTCATATTTAGCTTGTGGTCCACTATAACCCCTAGATCCCTTTCTGTGGTATTCCTTCCTAGACAGTCTTTTCCCATTCTGCATGTATGAAACTGATTTTTCCTTCCTAAGTAGAGCACTTTGCATTTGTCTTTATTAAACTTCATCCTGTTTACCTCAGACCATTTCTCCAGTTTGTCCAGATCATTTTGAATTATGACCCTATCCTCCAAAGCAGCTGCAAATCCCCCCACCCTCCCAGTTTGGTATCATCTGCATACTTAATAAGCGTACTTTCTATACCAATTCTTGATGAAGATATTGAACAGACCCCTGCGGAACCCCACTTGTTATACCTTTCCAGAAGGATTGGGAACCATTAATAACTACTCTTTGAGTATGGTTATCCAGACAATTATGCACCCACCTTATAGTTGCCCCATCTAAGTTATATTTGCCTAGTTTATTGATCAGAATATCATGCGAGACCGTATCAAATGCCTTACTAAAGTCTAGGTATACCACATCCACTGCTTCTCCCTTATCCACAAGACTCATTATCCTATCAAAGAAAGCTATCAGATTGGTTTGACATGATTTGTTCTTTACAAATCCACGCTGGCTATTCCCTATCACCTTACCACCTTCCAAGTGTTTGTAGATGATTTCTTTAATTACTTGCTCCATTATCTTTCCTGGCACAGAAGTTAAACTAACTGGTCTGTAGTTTCCCGGGTTGTTTTTATTTCCTTTTTTATAGATGGACACAATATTTGCCCTTTTCCAGTTTTCTGGAATCTCTCCCATCTCCTGTGATTTTCCAAAGATAATAGCTAGAGGCTCAGATACCTCCTCTATTAGCTCCTTGAGTATTCTAGGCTGCATTTCATCAGGCCTTGGTGACTTGCAGGCACCTAACTTTTCTAAGTGATTTTTAACTTGTTATTTTTTTATTTTATCTTCTAAACCTACCCCCTTCCCATTAGCATTCACTAGGTTAGGCATTCCTTCAGACTTCTCAGTGAAGACCGAAACAAAGAAGTCATTAAGCGTCTCTGCCATTTCCAAGTTTCCTGTTACTGTTTCTCCCTCCACACTGAGCTGTGGGCCTACCCTGTCCTTGGTCTTCCTTTTGTTTCTAATGTATTGATAAAAAGTCTTCTTGTTTCCCTTTATTCCTGTAGCTAGTTTGAGTTCATTTTGTGCCTTTGCCTTTCTAATCTTGCCCCTGCATTCCTGTGTTTTTTGCCTATATTCATCTGTAAACAGGCGGACTCACCCCCACGGCGCCTCTTGCTGGTTGTCCTGCGAATTAGCTCAGGTTCCAGTGGAGCACCCTCTGCAGGCCGGTGATCCGCCTTGTTTCCTGCTACGGGCCCCATGTCCCTCCCTGGACTCCGGTGCCCCTTTTACATGGGGTTCTTCCCCATGGCAACAACCCCTTTTCCTTAGGAGTTTCCCCTCCCTGGGAACTCCCCACCCTCTATCCCCACTTTGCTTCAGTGTAGACTACTGCCAGTCACTTGTCTAGCCCCATGCCCTGGGGCAGACTGCAGTATCAGCCACTCATCATCAGCAAAGGGGTTTGGACCTGCTGCCTTGGCCTACCCCTGGGTTGCACCCTGTAACCCCCAGTACCTCTTAGCCTTCTACTAGGCTGCAGCCTGGGGCTTTCCAGGCAGGAGCTCCCCAGCTTCTCTGCCTTTCCCCAGCCCCGCTTCACCCTAGGTACCTTATTTGGTTCCCTGCAGCCAGGCCCTTCTCTCTCTGAACACAGAGTCTGCCCTTGGCTTCCCTGGCTTTCTTATTCGGCCCTGTCGCTCAGTTTGGGGTGTGGCCCCCAGCTGCAGCCACTCCCCCAATCAGCCCAGCCTAAAAGGCTGCTTTCTCCAGCCCCAGCCCTTATCCAGGGCTGTTTTAACCTTTTCAGGTCAGGAGCAGGGATCCACCCTGCTACATCATCCTTTGCCCCTTCTGCGGCGTGAGGGAGACCCTGGCGCACGTTTACTTAGAGTGCGCCAGGTTGCAGCCCCTACACCGGCTCCTCATTAACATCCTCTTACGTTTCTGGCTGCACTTTTCCCCTCACCTCCTTCGCTACGCACTCCCTATCTGTGGCCCCACGACATCCCGGGACCTCCTGGTCAACCTCCTCCTTGCCCTGGCTAAAAAGGCCATCTACACGACCAGGGAGAGGAGGTTGGCTGATGGAGACCCCGGTGACTGTGGGGCTTGTTTCCGATCCATGGTCCGTTCACGCATCCGGGCGGAGTTCCTCTGGGCGGCGTCCACTGGCTCCCTTGACGCCTTCGAGGAGCAGTGGGCGCTGTCCGGGGTTCTCTGCTCGGTGTCCCCGTCAGGTTCCCTCCTTCTGACCCTTTGACCTCACTCCTGTCCCTGTTCTTTTATTAGTTGTCCCCCGAACTCAGTGGGTTCTGTGGCCCTGTGGTTCCTCCCCTTAGGCTGGGGGAGGATCCTTTAGCAGTGGGCGGGCTTCGCCTGCCCACTTCCCAGACACCCAATAGATACATCATCCTTTGTAATTTTGTCCCAGTTTCCATTTTTTATGACTCCTTCTTATTTTTTAGATCACACAAGATCTCATGGTTAAGCCAGGCTGGTCTTTTGCCACATTTTCTATCTTTCCTACCCAGGGGAATAACTTGCTTTTGGGCCCTTAATAGTGTCCCTTTGAAATACTGCCAACTCTCCTCAGTTGTTTTTCCCCTCAGTCTTGATTCCCATGGGACCTTACCTATTAGTTCTCTGAGCTTATCAAAATCTGCCTTCCTGAAATCCATTGTCTCTATTTTACTGTAGTCCCTTCTACCCTTCCTTAGAATTATGAACTCTATGATTTCATGATCACTTTCACTCAAGTTGCCTTCAACTTTCAAATTCTCAATGAGTTCCTCAATAAGTTTGTTAAAATCAAATCTAGAACAGCTTCCCCCCCAGTAGCGTTTTCAGCCTTCTGAAATAAAAAGTTGTCTGCAATGTAGTCCAAAACCTTATTGGATAATCTGTGCCCGCTGCATTATTTTCCCAACATATATCTGAATAGTTCAAGTCCCCCATCACCACCAAATCTTGGGCTTTGGATGATTTTGTTAGTTGTTTAAACAAAGCCTTATCCACCTCTTCCACCTGGTTAGGTGGCCTGTAGTAGACTCCTAGCATGACATCATCCTTGTTTTTTACCCCTTTTATCCTAACCCAGAGACTCTCAATACTTCCATCTCCTATGTTCATCTCCAACTCAGTGTGTACTTTTAAAATATATAAGGCAACAAGTCCTCCTTTTTTCCCCTGTCTACCTTCTATGAGTACCATCTATTAGTGGTGTCACCTAATGCAAACAATTGAATGGTGGCAAAATGGATTTACCGGTAATTATTTCCAAACTATCTTCAATGTAATTGTAGCTGTTAGCTATCCACATGGGAGTTGTACCTGTGTAACTGAGAAGGGAATTTTTCCTTCTGTGTTTATACTGCATTCTCTTCATGCAATTAGAGCACATAACTATTAGAGATGATCTATGAAAGATCAGTGTCCTCAGCTCAGAGGTTAAGTATTGCATATTTGTATCATACAATAAGATAGCTGGAATCACTGTTTTGGATGCTTCTGTTGCTATCTTTCCCTTGGCTATTTTATGTTTGTTTTCTGCTTGCTGACCTAAATTGTGTTTCTTCCTCCATAGAAAGTGTCTAGTTTTCCCAAGCATGTGAGCCATTATTTGCTTCAATCTTTGAACGTGAGTGCTAACAAAATACAGAAAATGGACACTTGGGATATCTCCTACCCTTCTGCCATCTTATCCTTCACGTCTCTAATTAATGTTTAGACCCATAGGTCTTCTCCTACACGTTCAGTGGATCCACTATGTTCATGTTATTTTTCTGCCCTTATTCTCTCACTTAAAAACTCTTCCTTGTCTTTCCTTAAACTCATCTGAGCTTTTGAATAATATGAACTGGGAGCTCTTAAGAAAATAATAATAATGTGTCTGAGCAAATGGATTTCTGTGGGTTCTCTATGCTATATCATGTAACATATATCACGCAAATAAAGATACACTTTACTTAGAGCTTCTTAAAGACTCCTGCTGTACACATAATGGGAATCAATTTTATGGTCACACATGCTTTTATTATTGCTCCTGATGACATGATGTCTCTCCTTTTATTTCTGTTTCAAGATGAAGAAATTATAAAGTGGTCAATCACATAAAAAAGCTTTCCTTAAAATTGAAGTTGGGAGCTAGTGCAGACTAGTGGCTGAGTGCTGAGATAGAGCCAGATCACTTTGTTAATCACAGCGAATAGTACCTTACTCCATGTGTAGGCCCACTGAAATGAACAGGCCTAACCAAAGAATAAGATGCTACTCACTATAAGGGTGTCAGAATCTGGGTTTAGTGAATGCAAGAGAAGGAACATTGTGTAGTGGTTAGAACAAAGGGATGTAAAGTATAACTACAGGATATCAATCCTGAATCTGTCCCAGGCTTGCTTTGCTAGATTGAAAAAGCTAATCACCCTCTCTGTGTCTAAGTGTACTCATCTGTAAAATGGGTTTAATAATACTTATCCACCTCAAATGGGTATTTTGAGTCTTATTTAACAAATTGTTTTATTGCATCTTTAGATGCTTAGAAGAAAAACACTTGATATTTGCACATTAAGTGGAAGTGAATTTGTTTTTCTGAATTTCAAACCCATTTTAACAAAGGAGGTTCAAAATCTGGAATTTAACTAATTTGTTATCAAGTTCATATTATGGACAGGAAGAAAATACTGTTTTAAATTATGAGCAAGAAAAAGATTGCAAACTTGAGCAAGTATTATCTGCCCCAAAATAATCTGAGTGCTTGATAACACCCAGAACTCCACATGCTTTTTCCATCCCTAGAGCAAAGTGTTTTCTCATTCAGTATTATGCAGCTATGCACTTGCAGATGGTGCTACCAAGAACCCATTCTGTACATTGGGATGTAAAGAACTAAATCTTCAAATTAGGGGAGATATTCACTTAAACCCTGGTTGAAATGTGTGTGCCTAGTTGCTTGCACATAATTTTGAAAGCTTAAGCAGTTTAAGCAAATTGCTCAGATTCAATTATGGGGTGGTGTCGGCTGTTCCTATAGGCCTCTTTATTTGAGAAAGTTATTAAAGTGGGTATGTTTGTGCAATCCAATACATAAGTTTATTGTAATATATAACAGAAATGAGAAATCACTTGGCTAAGTCAGGCCCTAACAGGATAAAGTAATGAAACAATTCTTGGAATTATGTAGCAGTGAAAAATAGTATATACTATTACTGCTCCAAGTAGGAGTGTACTTTGTTAGCTAAATAAATTCCCTGTGGAGCCTGCTGCTTCAGAAGCAGATCAACTCTCTGCATGTACCTGTAAGTGGAAGAAGAAATTGCAACACAAGTTGACAGACTGGAAGTCACTGGTGTTCCAGTTGAGGTGTGCCAACTGGTTATCTACTGAGAAGATGTGTGTGTAGAAGAGATGCATAAAGACTGGCAGAATAGGATGCTTAGCCATAGTGATAAATATGTACCACCTGCTTTCAGACCTGCATGAAGGTCACTTTAGGCCTGTGCAAATTAGGTGTGATATGGGCCTGTAATAGTGTGAGTGGAACTGGGTTTCCAGTCTACCATTCATTGGCTGCTGGGGTCAGCTTCTACAGTTCAAAATAGGCAGCCTCTGAGTCGGGTATCACTGGTGTAACTACTTACATGGCCCTGGGAGGGAAAACCAATGGTTGCAGAGCGGAAGACTTAGGTGAAGGCAGCAGAAAGTCAGGGCTGTGTACAGGTAGCTAGGAATGTTAAGCTGCAGCAGTTCTGTAGAACAGTAAATTTAATAAAGAGCAAGTTTAGTTTAATTAGAATGGGGTCCTCTCATGATTGTCCAGCATTTGGAACATGAAATAACTTTGGGTGCAGGGGACTGGAAGAGTAAAGGCTTAGTAACTGGATCAAAATGTCAGCTCCTGTTCTGGGAGAAAGTAGTGTGCAAACAGAAGAAACAACACTGAGCAAGAGCATATAGAACCACTGGGGATGCTATCAGCATCAGTAAGTCAGCTATGTCCACAGATCTTTGCCTGTTTTTTCACAGGGTAGCTTTGGTTTCCTGATTTCTGGAAACATCGTGTTCACATGAGGCATGCTCAGAGACAGGGTGATTTATTCAGGTTATTGTATCATCACTGTGACATCTTAGTTCCCAGCTGCATCGCAGAGGAGTAGCCTGTCTCTCTGTATGTTTACAACCCTTAGTACCATAGCACCTTATAAACATTAATAGGTTTGTCCTCATTGTGTGAAGGAGGAAAGTAGTATTCATCTTCCTCTAATGTTTAGAGCACAAACAGGGATCTGAAGCACAGAGAGATTAAACAACTTGCCTAAGTTTACACAGGAATTATATGCCAGAGGCAGGAATTGAACCCAGGCCTCCAAAAAACGTCTCCAGTACTTTAATCAAAAGACTAGCCGCCTTCTATTAGCACATCTATACCTGGGCTAACATCACATAACCTTACCATAATTATTTCCACCCTTATAACAAACATGAGAACTATATTTGTAAAACCCACAATTTCCCTCCTTTGGTTTGTGTTCTGAATTCAGTATATAATAATTGTGGCACATATATTCCAAAATTTCAACCTATATTCCTTTTGTGAATCCAGGCCAAAATTTCTTGCATAAGCAATGGGACATTGACTTATATTTTCCCTCCCTATCACGTCATATGATGATACAGGTTCAAAGATATGAATTCTATGGCCAGGCAACATAGTATATAGGGGGAAAATATTGCTTTATTTTGTGTGATATTCCAGTATTACCTAGTTCTACATTTTAAGCACATATCTTATACATAAACTACAGCATCTTTAGTCTAATTGATAGTTGTAGAAGTGAGCTGTGTAAGAAGACTCATTATTATTCCAAAACTGTAATAGAAGTAATTCCCTT
The DNA here is from genome assembly GCF_025201925.1 of Gopherus flavomarginatus. NCBI lineage: Eukaryota > Metazoa > Chordata > Testudines > Testudinidae > Gopherus > Gopherus flavomarginatus. The sequence continues at coordinate 37,496,477 of NC_066617.1, forward strand.
GTTACATGCCGGAATTTGCATTCAAGTGGTGCATTGTGAGTCTATAGCGCTAAGAAAGTTGTCGTATTTTTTCCCCTTTAGAATTATTACACCTATGCACAAATCATTATAAATATTTTAATAAATACCTTCAGGATATTCCTCTTAGCAAGGCAGAAAGTGAGCTGATTAATTTAATGTGTTTAAAAAGGAAGGAGATTTTTCAAAGTTATAACAGATCATATCAACATTTGGAAAACTAGGGATGGGGAGCAGGAATTATCCTGCATCATACAGGCAGGAAACAGATTCATGTGCTGAAAGACTATAATGACCTTTGTTTTTCCAACAAGTAAATTAACAAGCACCAAGGTTAAATATACATAATCAGTAAATGTATGCAATTAACCAGGAAAAAAACCTTAAAACTGTGAACATTTTAGAGATTTCAAAAATGGTTCCTGTTCTGCCTCGGAACAAAACTGAGACCATTTGAAATTTTTCAGGAAAACAAGAGAGAGACATGACCATCACCAACAGCCCAGCAGTTAGGGTACGTACCTATGCGAGATCTATGTTCAAGACTGCCCTGTATGGGTTTGACTCTCTGAGTTGGTGAGCAGGTACCCTAGTCACCAGGCTATTGATTTTAACAGGTGAGATGTCTCTGATTTTAACAAGAAATTCGATTCTGGACCTGACAAAAGGTTTATTGAAATGTATATGATCCTGCAAAGAGTTTCATTTTTGACAAACTGACATTTTCTGATTAAAAAACATAAAAAAAAAAAATAATCCCGACCAAGCTCTACTTGGAACTGGCTGAAACGTGGAATTTCTGGTTATGAGAAACGTTGCTTTATCAATATTTGGTTTTGTTCTGAATTAGTAAAAAGTATTAAATAAAGCAAAAACTTTTCCCCAAACCAGAAATTAAAAAAAAAAAGTTTTGGGAATGCCAACCCATTGTGTTTCTAAAATGAAAACTGCTCCCCAGGACCCTGGCATCTGGGCAATAATTGCTCCCTCTGGCCCCTGCTGCACCTCCTACTGAGCACACCTCCTCCTGCAGCCAAAGAGCAGCAAAAGGAGGTGGCATTAACAACTTACAACAGAATCCAAAGTGCAAGCACATAAAGCCCCAGAGCAGCTAGACCATGCAGGGACAATGAAATTGTACTGCTAATCAGTCGAGGGTTCTTCAAATGCCATTACCAGGGTGTAAGAAAGGGCTGGTATGTGGCTGTGTGTCCTGTTTTCTTTTAAATATGTAGCATGAAACCAGGCTAAGAAAGGAAATATCGTGGCAGAAGATTTACAGTGAAACAGAGGGAGATGGAATAGCTTTAGGGATAATAGTATCTGGATTCCCTCCGAGACCGCTTTCCATTTGGTTTCCCAAGAACTCTGTTTGACTCCATACTTTGTCACTCAGGTATCTGTATTTAGCATATAGCAATGCTACGCTCTGTTGATCAGACTCAAGTGTAGTGATTGGGGGTGGATTCAGGGTATGTCACAGCTCCAGTTACCCAGAAACTCTCTCCCTTTATATACATTGCACATCTCTGTACATTTAGTATACATTGCATCACACCTTTTTGGATTGGTTTGGTTACTTTGCAGCAACCAATCCACGTGCAGCATGTTGTGTCTATGCATTGTCCATACTTGACCTACTCTTTACCTCATCTCAACATCCCTAACTTATCTTGTTTGTTATCTTGTTTGTAGTAAATGGTTCCCTGGGTATTCTCCCTCTTATCTTAGCTGGTTCAGACATTTGGTCTTTTTAGCCTAATGATCTGTTTACCTCCATAACTCTGTCTTTCAAGAAACAAGAGACCTCCCTCCATTGTTAATAACTCAAGTCAGCCCAGGCCTCAGCAACATTCCTCTGCTTCAGTCCTATTTTATATTAGTGTTTGTTTCATCTGCATCATATGCCTTCTTTCTGTCTTTTAAAGTTTTTTACCCAGCAACACATGCCAAAGACCACAGTGGTTGTAATTATTTGAACCACCATCAATATTAGGCTTAAAGTACAAACCGGGGGATGCAAGCTCACCTTCTCTGGTACAGGCCACAATGGTGTTTCCACTGCCTGAACAATATTGCCCCAGTTGCTTGCTGTGCTTCTATTAGCTGGGCAATGAAAACCAATTGCTCTATTTTCTTTTGTACCAAATCATTGATGTTAATAGTGACAAGAAATTAGTAACCAGTGACTCCCATTTAGCGTTGTCTGTCATGGCTTCTGGCACATTGTCCTTTTATCTACACATTTGACCATAGGGCATGAGTCCCAATCTGAGTTTGAGAGGTGAAGTTCAGACAACATCCATCCAGGCTCTCCTGGCAAGTGTTGTCCCCACTGAAAAGTGTGGTATCCCAGAGGACATACTGTGTCTCCAAGCCATATCATCTCTGTCTCTCTCTCTCTTTGATGACTAATTGGGCTCATCCTCCCTCATTTGCGGTCAGGTTAATTTGTGCTGAGCACTCACAGAATCATCTCTGCTTGATTTGTTTACAGCAGGCTTTGTATATTTCATCTCCTACTTGTGTTCCCACTTCACACGAGGGTAATGGTGCTTATAGGTCTCTGTCAAGGTCTTTTCCGTCACTTTGAACGTTAGCGTCCAAAAAGTGGGGACCTGCATGGACCCTTCTAAGCTTAATTCCTAACTTAGATCTGATAACGCTGCCACCAGCCAAAATATAGTGCTTGGCACACTTCCTGTTCCCCCAGAACCTTCCCTGGGGAGCCCAAGACCCAAACCCCTTGGGTCTTAAAACAAGGAGAAATAAACCATCCCCCCTCCTTTCCTCTCCCAGACTTTCCCCTCCCTGGGTTATCCTGAGAGGCTACACTGATCCAAACTCCTTGGATCTTAAAACAAAGGGGAATTAACCTTTCCCCCACTCCTTCCCCCCCACCAGTCCCTGGTGAGTTCAGACCCAATCCCCTTGGGCCTTAAAACAAGGGAAAAATCAATCAGATTCTTAAAAAAGAAAGCTTTTAATTAAAAGTAAGAAAACGTAAAAATTATCTCTGTAAAATAAGGATGGTAAATGCTTACAGGGTATTCAGATTCATATAGACTAGAGGGACTAGCCCCCCCCCAGCCTGAGATTCAAAGTTACAGCAAACAGAGGTAAAAATCCTTCCAGCAAAATACACATTTACAAGTTAAGAAAACAAACATAAGACTAATCCGCCTTTCCTGGCTAGTACTTACTATTTTGAAACATGAGAGACTGATTCAGAAAGATTAGAGAAAACCTGGGTGTACGTCTGGTCCCTCTTAGCCCCAAGCGTGAACAATGAACAAAACAAACAGCACAAACAAAGACTTCCCTCCACCAAGATTTGAAAGTATCTTGTCCCCCCACTGGTCCTCTGGTCGGGTGTCAGCCAGGTTTACTGAGCTTCTTAACCCTTTACAGGTAAAAGAGACATTAACCCTTAAGTATCTGTTTATGACAGTCCCAAACTCTACTGTACCCATACTGTTAACATATACCAGTTCTTTAGAATTCCCTATCCATCTAGGAACAGGAATCATAATTGGCATTGTCAAATTATTAATTTCATGAGGTACCCAAGGTCCAGGACCTTCTAGCCTTGCAAATTGCAAATGTTCCTCTGTCACAGAGCAGGTATACCCCAATACCTCTTAACGCCAAGTCCTGTGGCCAAGTCCAAATTACCACTCTTCTCAGGACAGGTTGGCCCAATAGTCAGAGTCAATCTGATTGTCCCAAGTTCAGGGCAATAAGGCTAATGGGTCAAAGTATAAGCCATCACCCTTCTTCCCAGCGTGGTATGACCTAATGGTAAGAGCCAGTGGGGTTGTCCATAGATTTAGAGCAGAATGACCTAGTGGCCCAAGTCTCTGTGGTGGCCCTGCGGTACAGTACAATGGCCGGTCAGAGGGGTGTCCTTAGTTTCAGGGCAACTTGGCCTATTGGCCCATGTCTATGAGGTGGCTCTGCAACTCAGGATAATATTGCCCAATGACCTGAGTCAGTGGGTCTGTCCTTAGATTCAGGGCAGTATGGCCTACCGACCAGGGTCAATAGGACCACTCTTTTCACAGGGAAGTATGGCCTAGCTGTCAGAGTCAATGACTGCCCTTCTACACCAGGCAGTTTGGCCTAGCAGCCAAAGGGGGAATGGGCCACCATCCAGGGACAGGTTGGCAGCTGGGCTAGGGGGACCCAGCCCTCCTTACTTCACCATATCCTAACCCAAGGCCCTACCAGTTGTGAGCATACCCACCATTGGGTCAGTAGTGATCTCACTGAAACACGCTAACTCTGGCCTTGTCTACACTACAGGGGGAGGTAGACCTAAGTTACACAACTTCAGCTATGTGAATAACATAGCTGAAGTCAACGTACTTAGACCTACTTACCATGGAGTCCACACTACGCAATGTCGACTGGAGATTCTCTCCTGTTGACTTACCCTTGTGCTTCTCATTCAGGTGGAGTACAGGAGTCCACAGGAGATTGATCTGTGGTCGATTTAGCTTTCTTCACTAGACTCTCTAAATCAACCACAATGCATCGAACCTCCGGTAAGTGTAGACAAGGCCTCTGTTCCTAGTATCGCAACCAGATTAATGTCTGGTTCCCCTGGGCTACTTCCTACCCTGTCTTCCTGTTCCATAGTCCACAGGTCCTCTGGTTCTCCAGGGTACTCAGCAGGAGTGGTCTCCAGCAACTCCTTTCCCTCGTCAGCTTCCGGGTAGTCTCTGTGGTCTGGAGCTCTGGCAGCTTCCTGGTAGGAGCCTGCAACACACATCTTCTCTCCATCTGGGTCAGCGCAGGCTGAACTGGGCTTCTCCCTCTTATACTGTGGTTCCAGTTGGAGCATGCCCAGCTGGGGAGAGGGGAAATGGCTTCCTCAGTCCCTAGTAGGGGATTAACCTCTTCTGCCCACTGTGTGGCAGGTATATCCCATCACACCCCCCAACATTCTTAATTCCATTTTCTACTAGTGTGACCAGATAAATGTGCTGTTTATCAACCTTGTCCATTCCCCTAGCTTTATTTCTTCTATTTCTTTCATTAGATGTACAACAAGTTTGATAGAACCACTCCTTTTCTAATGGTTTGACCAAATCAAAGCAAAATCCATCTACTAGTGAGTTAATCTTAAAGTTTAATCCCTTAGTGTCTGCAGAATTCCATCAGAAGCCCCCAATTCAATGCCACACAGAATTACCTTTTGGCTCTGTGGTTTTTTTGTCCTTCCTGGAATATGCTTCCCAATGGAGACAGCCATAAGCAAATGTCTTCCCTGATATGATTAGTAAAACATTTCTTATATGGGGCTGGGCAGGTTCCAGGCAACCTATATATTGTAATGTTTAAAATGAGTGGGAGGTGTATCCCTACTACATCTTCTATCATTGCTTTGTGTGGTTATTTGACAAAATAGAGGGGAGAGTGTTGACCCCTGTAAGAGGACAGTGGGGACATGTGGGCTCACAGTGCTCAACCACCCTCCACCAAACCAGCAAATAAGAATTGATGAAAATATCAACTATCCATCTGAATCCAGTGTCAGTACCGTCATTGTATATATGGCATACCCATAGCTCTGAAATACCAGTGCATGCCATAATTCCTTATGTTCACATCAACCTATACTTCAGTAGCCACCTTGACATTCCAGACTCACAGTAACTGGACTCCTGGAAGCTGCAGCTGATCGTCTGTCACGGAACAGTTCAGACCACATTCGTAGGTCTTGTAGATAGCCAGATAGGACACCTACTCATTGCATGGTAAATCACATCATGCTTCTATGACCTGAAGCATGGCGCCAGGCTTTTTTTCACAAGATTGGGTGAACATTAATCATTGGCAGCATGCCAACATCTCTAGCCTTCTAAATGGATAGGAATGACCCAAATAGCTATACAAATTTACCAGTGGTCTAGTACTGCTCCAAACCACAAAAGTGCCTGCAATGTTGGAAACCACCAGCACTGTGTGGATGCAGATCTGCAAGATAAAAAGGGGAAAAAAATCATTTCTCGCTTCTCTTTTGCTTACCTTTGTGAGCTTTGAGCTGGCATATGTGAACCCAACTTTATTTCCTTTATATTTCAGGTGTACCAAGTAGACAGAAGGGCCAAGTCAATTCAATATCATGCATGGACCATACCATTTTGCTTTTAGGATAGAGTGATAGTGAACCTGATCCTGGATCGTGACTTTAGATCCCACTTGGTGCTCAATTAGATCTCCTTTGGCATAAAACTACACTTTGGTCTTCTGTTCTTCTGCTTCGCCAGTTGCCACAATGCTCTTTTGGACCTGAAACATTTACATTTACAAGTTTTATACCGAGGCTTCTGACAACGCTATTGCAGCCAGATAAGCTGAAACTTGGTACCTCTGAATCTGCACTCCCTAGCCCTGACGCACTTTAGTACCAGCAGTAATACTTCATCCCAGTCACTGCTATAGCATTAACCCCTTTTCTGAGTTCGGATTTAATGGTTCTGTTCATTCACTCAACCGGTCCTGCTGCTGCTGGATGATAGGGAACATAGAACTCCTGTCCAGCGGAATACATATTTCTTTGAAAATGGACACCTTAAATCCTCTCCCATTGTCTGAGTCAATCACCTTAGGCTCCCGCTATCTTCAGAACAAATTGTACACCAGTTGTTTTACTGTAGTTAGGACAGTCATATTTTTTTGGAGGGGAAGGCCTCCACCCAATTTGAAAAAGCATCCACAGTCACAATCACATATTTGTTACCCGTTAGGATTAAGGGTAACTCCCCAGGATAGTCTATTTGAATTCTTCCTCATGGCCCTCTGGGCGCCTGTCTCATAAGCACTCTCCCACATTTTCTATTAGTTGGGTCATATATGACACAGATTAAGCAAGCATCAAGATACTCCTTCTGGTCTCTTTCCTATCTGGGCCATCACTCCATTTTTGCTAACTTGTCTTTGGCCTCTGCCTCTTTGGTGTGGCCATCCACAATGGACCCATGCACCCATGGTGGCAAATCTTTTCACATATGCTGTGGTACACACCCACACCAAACCTTTTTTCTGGTTTTACACATAAAAGTCCCTGTTCTATTAGTAAAACCTGACCGGCTACTTTCACTTCCTAGCTCCCAAAGAGGTCCTAGCTCCAATGTTTTGCAGCTGTTCTGCTTCAGCTCGTTGTGATTGTTGCTGACCTTGAGTGAAAACTGCTACCCATGACCATAATGGTCCAGTGACTGCTTGTCTACTAAGTCAGCTGCCTGGTTCCCTTTCACCAGTGGCCCTTTTAAGAACATAAGAATGGCTGGACCGGGTCAGACCAAAGGTCCATCTAGCCCAGTATCTGTCTACCAACAGTGGCCAATGCCAGGTTCCCCAGAGGGAGTGAACCTAATAGGCAGTGATCAAGTGATCTCTCTCCTGCCATCCATTTCCATCATCTGATGAATAGAGGCTAGGGACACCATTCTTTACCCTCCCTGGCTAATAGCCATTTATGGACTTAGCCACCATGAATTTATCCAGTTCCCTTTTAAACATTGTTGTTATAGTCCCAGCCTTCACAACCTCCTCAGGTAAGGAGTTCCACACGTTGACTGTGTGAAGAAGAACTTACTTTTATTTGTTTTAAACCTGCTACCTATTAATTTCATTTGGTGACCCCTAGTTCTTGTATTATGGGAATAAGTAAATAACTTTTCCTTATCCACTTTCTCTACATCACTCATGATTTTATATACCTCTATCATATCCCCCCTTAGTCTCCTCTTTTCCAAGCTGAAGAGGCCTAGCCTCTTTAATCTTTCCTCATATGGGACCCTCTCCAAACCCCTAATCATTTTAGTTGCCCTTTTCTGAACCTTTTCTAGTGCTAGAATATCTTTTTTGAGGTGAGGAGATCACATCTGTACACAGTATTCGAGATGTGGGTGTACCATGGATTTATATAAGGGCAATAATATATTCTCAGTCTTATTCTCTATCCTCTTTTTAATGATTCCTAACATCCTGTTTGCTTTCTTGAGCACTTCTGCACACTGCGTGGACACCTTTGGAGAACTATCCACGATGACGCCGAGATCTTTTTCCTGACTCGTTGTAGCTAAATTAGCCCCCCCATCATATTGTATGTATAGTTGGGGTTATTTTTTCCAATGTGCATTACTTTACATTTATCCACATTAAATTTCATTTGCCATTTTGTTGCCCAATCACTTAGTTTTGTGAAATCTTTTTGAAGTTCTTCACAATCTGCTTTGGTCTTAACTATCTTGAGTAGTTTAGTATCATCTGCAAACTTTGCCACCTCACTGTTTACCCCTTTCTCCAGATCATTTATGAATGAATTTGAATAGAATTGGTCCTAAGACTGACTCTTGGGAACACCACTAGTTACCCCTCTCCATTCTGAGAATTTGCCATTAATTCCTACCCCTTGTTCCCTGTCTTTTAACCAGTTCTCAATCCATGAAAGGACCTTCCCTTTTATCCCATGACAGCTTAATTTACGTAAGAGCCTTTGGTGAGGGTCCTTGTCAAAGGCTTTCTGGAAATCTAAGTACACTGTGTCCACTGAATCCCCCTTGTCCACATGTTTGTTGACCCCTTCAAAGAACTCTAATAGATTAGTAAGACACGATTTCCCTTTACAGAAACCATGTTGACTATTGCTCAACAGTTTATGTTTTTCTATGTGTCTGACAATTTTATTCTTAACTATTGTTTCGACTAATTTGCCTGGTACCGATGTTAGACTTACCAGTCTATAATTGCCGGGATCATCTCTAGAGCCCTTTTTAAATATTGGGTTTACATTAGCTAACTTCCAGTAATTGGGTACCGAAGCAGATTTAAAGGACAGGTTACAAACCTTAGTTAATAGTTCTGCAACTTCACATTTTAGTTCTTTCAGAACTCTTGGGTGAATGCCATCTGGTCCTGGTGACCTGTTAATGTTGAGTTTATCAATTAATTCCAGAACCTCCTCTTTCTCCTGTGTACCCAAATTTTAGCAATGTCCACTTTGTCAGTTATATGTAAATTATTTATAATCATCCATCCCTTAGTTTTACTATCAGATCTCCTTTCCTCTGTCTTTGTAGATAGGAGTTACCACTACCTTCTTTAACCTTGCCATCATAATTAAAGATTACATGTTAGAGTGTTTGTTTGTTTAGATTAGATGTTAGTTCCAGTTTGGACTTGGTCCCTACCTCTGATAAGGTCTCCACTATTTGGGGTACCCGTGCAGGTGTGTCCTCTTATCATAAGAGCAACTTCTTGTGCATTTTTAATAATCCCACTGCTGTAGCCATTGGCAAAAAAACCTCCTTCCTCATTCCCCCAAAGCACCATATTAGCCAAATCCATCACTAATTTATTGTGTAGCCCATGCAATGAGTATACCGCTATGCAATAATAATAGTTATATGGTAAGTAAAAGATTAAGGGGTAAGGAACTGATAGCCTTATACATCTAGGCTTATAGGTTTCTTGCATTTCTGCTATCTTAAGCATTTAGCGTAATGCCTTATAGCCTGAGTAGGAGTAGTTGTTCAATAAGTTAGCATAAGTAAGTAAACTAACAGTGACCTTATGTCACAAGATGGCACAAAGCTTTGTTGTTTTGTAATAATCAGAAGAGTTAAAAGTTTCTGATAGATAATCATAAGATGCTAATTTATACCAGTTTAAGATATATTTAGTTAGAGAAATCAGCTGATGTTTGATCATAAGACTACCATGGCAACTAATTTGCATATATGCTAATAACCTTACGGTAAAAGGAGAATATAGGAGAAGGGCACCCCAATATAAGTAAGTAAGGTGAGGAATTTTTAAAAAGGAAAAAGGGCTTAAATCCCTATTGAATATGCATTAAGTATAGTGGCATCAGCATAACATGTTATAAAAATTGAATCCCAGCCTGTGCCCTTTGGGAGGGAGACATGCAGCCCTTGTGAGATGCCAGGATGATAACCACTGGTGATGGTGATGATGCTGAGGGGGAAGATGAGGAAGATAAGTAACACTTCAGGTTGTTTTGCAAGGCATGGTGTAAGTATATGGATGCTTAGCTCATTCTGTATTACTTCTAATACCTATATACATAGCTTTCAAAGTGGAAGTCTACTCCTTTAACATGATCTCAACAACTTTCTGCTGATTAATAAAATACGTCACACTTCATTATTTTGATTTGCCTCCACTTTGTGACATTAAATAAATTGTGGTGACTTCAGAATTCAAGTGCATGATACTGTGACATATTAAACCTGTTTGTGACATTTCTCAAAAGAGTAATGAAAACTCATAATTAGGCAATATTGCATCTTCTATGCTTATTTAGGGTGCCACAACATGAATAACTGGTTGTTTTACTACATTCACCTTTCATTTAATGTATTACAAATATTACAGGAGAGAGAGATTTTCACAAATTAATTAGCAATTAAAAACTTTATTTATAAAGTCAGTTCATAAAGACGTCTTATTAAAATGCAAACTATTATTCTAGATGACTTTTAAATAAGAAATGAACAGAAATGCTAAAGATTGACTACTAACCATTCAAGAACATCTTCAAAAACAATTTGTTGAATATTAATGAACTGAAAATGTCATTTCTGGCCCAATTACTACAAGTAATTAGTTTTTGTCTTTTTTTAATTATGGAGGAAGTGGAATTTTAATAAGGTCAATGTTACGATTACAGTTTTAAAAAAAAATCCTAATTGTATTGTCATCGTATCTTATATAATACATGGAATTAACTTGCTAACAGCTGTTGATTTTAATGTAAATAAAGCAAAAAAAAATTTTGTTAATTTGATAGGAAGTGGACTTTTAATGAGAGCAGGTTCATGTTTAAAGCTAGGAAAACATTTTAGTTTCTCAGCCAGGAGCTCTTACAACAAAAGCTGAGGCATCATTATGTACAAAGAATAAAACATTTTTATATACAAAAGAACTGTAGGCAGTAACATACAGTCATTCTTTCTATTCACATATTTGGCTGTGTATCTATTAAGAATACTGATATAATAACTACTTCCTGAACTGACCACAAATAGTATTCCTTACCTCTGCCTAGTCCAAGTCCACTAGAAGAACAAGTCTTTCTTCTCTATCAACAAAATTCAACCAAAATAGCATCATTTGCTGTAGTAATATTTGGAGGTGCTAAGATTTCAGTGTCATTATCTGCTGTTTACATTGCTATTCGTCATGTATGTGTCAAAAAGAATCTTCTTGCTTAGTGTCCCTTGATGTATATGATTAAACGTGGTTAAAATTCAAGTCAGTTTTAACCTCCATTTTTATTGAGTCTTTAGTAACAGTGCATGCTTTTTATGAAAAAGACTACTACTTTAATGTTTCAGATACCCACCCAAGATGCATGTATACATCTAGCACAGAGTCAGTTAGGAGACTTTTTTTTTATAGCTGAGTGCAATACTTTTGCTCACAAAGTCGTTATGTGCACATGCCAATCCTTTTATTGCACTTATCTTTTCACTTTTATGTACAATTATTCATTGTTTGCATGCAAATAATAATATTGGGGGTGGAGTATAGTCCTGAGCAATTTGTATATGAAAATATTGCCTTCACTTTGAAAATTTAACAGAAGATATTTTGTATTATGGTATCACATGGTGAATTCTGTGTGGTTTCTTTTGTAAGGTTCTTGACATGATCAACCTTAAGAGTGTGTGAGGCTTACATAGGAGAGTGGTGAGGATGGTTTGAAAGTTCTTCTTGCCTTTATATGTTCAAATTGGATTTTTTTACTCTTACCTTATTACAAAAATGTAGAACCTGAGAAAAATGTAAATTGTCTCAAACTGGAAATCACAGATGTCTGTGCTTTCTCTTGTATTTTCTTGGCAATTCTTTCAAGAAAATAGTACTTTGCAAAAATCAAGATGAACCCGATAAATTCCAAGAATGGCAATCAAGTCAGTATAGTTGATAACAACATAGGAAACATCTTTTTTTGAGGGGGCCAGTGATACTAAGTGGAAGGCAGCAGCAAATAGTTAAGAGAGAAAAGCTGAAGGGCTTCAAAACTGCATTCTACTTTAGAAGAATAAAACACTTTGTGATATTTTGGTCATGCTAATCTTCTTTTATTTTAAAAAATTTAACAGGAAGAAAATATTTCCAGCTGTTGAATGTATGTGTCATATAATTTATAATCCATTTAATTTGTCAGGTCAGGGAATAGTATGAAAAGACACTGGTGACTGGACTTTTATTATTTCACCTATTGCAGAATAGTGGAACCATTCTGTTGAAACACACCATTGCTGGACCAGAAAGGGCTAGATCAGTGTTTTTGTTTTTTTTTTTAAATAAATAAATGAAGCTGATATATCAAAAAAACAGCTCTAAGAGAATCAGTAGCACATAATCCTAGGACTAAATTGAACATTTGCTGTACTGAGTTGCCATGCCCAGCTGACAAGGGAGTTCAGATAAGGACTGTAAGCCCTACCTATAGATAGGGGCTGATCCACAGCCCACCAAGTCAGACCCTGAGTAGTAGATCCTGCCCCCAATTGAGGTCAATGGCAACTCTTCCATTAACACAATGGTGCAGGATCGGGCCCATAATGACACGTCCAAGGCTGGAACGTGAACCCAGATCTGAATTCAAGACATGTGCCTAACTGACAAGACCATACTTCTATGATGTAGCTCCAGTAACTATTAACAGGGCTGTATGTATGTAGAGCAGAATGGGACAAAACATGCACATATGTTTTCCTTTTAGAAGTAAATGAAGCAGAAGACTCAGCTGTTTCCCTCCCCCCCACCCACCGTACTTGGAATGCTCATAATTAGGGCCTGTAATGGGGCGGCTACTCCTCACTGTCCGAAAAGGGGTTGAAAGCAGCCCTAGGGAGGCTGCACCGGAGGCATCCAATCAGAGGAGGGCTGAAGGGAGCAGCCATCAGGGCCAAGAAGGTTCATATAAAAAGGGAGCTGCTGAGAGCCCAGGGAGGAAGGACTGTGTCTCTGGAGGGCTGAGAGAACTGCCAGGATCCTGGACAGAGCAGTACTGCTAGCAGGAACCAGGGGAGTGGGAGACAGCTCCTGGCTGTCTGCTGGGATTTGCAGGCTGAGGCCCAGAGGCAAGGGCAAAGATGCTGGGGCCACAAGGAAGTGACCAGACAATTTGCTGCAGTAGCTATTAAAGGAAGTGGCTAAACAGCGGACTGCATGTCCCCCGGAAGGGGGGAGCATAGTATGTGGCAAGGCTGGAGGGCTGTATTGCTGAATAGGACACCGTGGTTCTTGGAGAGACATAGGTCCTAGAGCAGGAGTGTTGGCCATGAGGCACCACCCAAAGAAGGCGCACTAACACGCTGAGCTAATTCCCAAGATGGCCAGCAGGAGGCACCAGAGTGGTGAGTGAACCCCGTTACAGGGCCACTCACAATGTATTGTGCAGGCCGCTTGTTGCTGCCATTCTGGTCTTGTTCACTGTGGTATTTGCATATCAAGTTAGATTTGTTACCAAAACCAATGCTGAGTTATCCAAACGTCACAAACACATTTTAACCAAATTTGGCAGAAGGGTGAGGGAACAAACTTAACTGGTCAAGTCTGGTATTAAGAAGGGACCAAAAATGGATTTTTAGGAAACTTTCATAAAAATGAAAGATAGGCAAATGAAGAGTGCCTGGGCTAGAATTCAGAAAGAGCCATTTCAGCACATAGTGATATGAAAACAGAAGGGGAAAACAACTCAAATAAGTGATTATCAAGAATGGGCTGTTTCAGACTATATCCTATATGCGCTGTAATTATTTTGTTGATAAAAATGACAGGAATTTTGCTAAGAGGATGAAAACAATGTGATGTGAGATTTATACTGAATGTTGTGATCATAAGGAGCTAACATTTCCAGAAGTATCAGTAGTTTTGTTGAGAAGCTATTTGATTTTTCTTTGTGTTTTTCCAGTCTAGTTCCTTTTCATTTGTAATTATGCTTTCAATAAATAAATATAAATAATAACTAGTAGGGCATTATTGCATCACCAAAAAAAAAAAAAAAAACCTAAAGGGAATGGGATTATGAACCTGAACAAGAGCTCTATGTAGCTTGAAAGCTTGTCTCTTTCACCAGCAGAAGTTGGTCCAATAAAAGATATTACTTCACTCATGTTGTTTCACCATACTACCTGACAATCACAGGCCTACAGCTAGTTGTCTTTAAATGCTGTTTTCTCACTGTTAGTCACTGTCCTCCTCTTTTGATATTAAAGGCTTGGTTGCCACATGAAGCAGAAATATTATTAGATAGTCACAATCCATGGCCATGCAGGAACCTGACTGTGATCGGTATCCTGCATGTCATCAGGGGTGGTGTGTGTGTTTTGCTGCCCCAAGCACGGCAGTCAGGGAAACATTTGTAAAATATTGTAAATTTACATTATAATAACATAATTTGAAAGTTCCCCGCTGATATAAATATTATTTTCCTCACAATACCAGTAAACTACCCCAATTTTGCTTATAGTATGTATATATATATATTTTGTGATGTAAGAATGATTGGAGACAAAAATCTTAAGGTTGTTCACTGAAGAAAATTGCTTTGCTATTGTTATGGAAAGCTGTCACGGCCTGATTCCAGTAAGCCTCTTTAGGTAGCTTAATATTTTAAAATAAAAATTTTTTTAAATCTAATTGCATATATTAAATAAATAATATATTAAAGAAAAAATGTTAGTACTTAATATATTAACCAAATACAGAAATAGTATTTTAAAATGGGGACTGTATTAAGAAAAAATAAACAAGTTGTAAGAACATTCTAACATTGTATATTAAAGTGTTGTTTTAGCTGTGTTTATCCCAGGATATGGGAGAAATAAGATGGGGAAGGTAATATCTTCTTTGAACCAACTTTTGGTGGTGGAAAGAGACAAGCATTTGAGTTTCACAGAGCTTCGAACTTCACAGAGGGACCTGAACAAAAGCCCTGTGAATCTTGAAAGCTTGTCCCTTCCATCAACAGAAGTTTGTCCAATAAAAGAAATTCTCTCCCAATTTGTCTCTCTCATTGTATATTAAACATTTTTAAATAAACTTCTCACAATCTTTTTTGTATATATATATATATATATATATATATATATGTACATACATACACACACACAAATTAGGGGTATCTACTTTGCAGAAGTGATAACTCTAGATAGCTATAGTTATTCGTTACAGTGGTTTGCAATTCCTTGGTCCATCACAAGGTAACACATTGTCTGTAACCATAATCTGTATCATCATTGCATGGATCTAAAAAAATTATGTATATTCTTAGAACCTTAGCCAGAATGACTAGAAAGAAATTTAAGCTAGATCTCTCATCACTGTACATAAAAATCAAGTTTCTGAACTTCAGTGATGGCTTGGCCACATTGATTTAGTAAGTGCAACTTTAAATTACAAGGAAAATTTAAAGCACACAGTTTAAAAAGTCTATGTTCTTTAGAATGTATAGGGCTGACTTCAGATTTTGATCTCCCATTCCCTAAATTGTTATATGGCCAAAATTTTCAAAATGGGTTTGAAGTTCTTAGGCAGATTACATGAACATTTTTTGCCCCTGGAGATGATAGAAAGGGTTAAATGGCCAATCCCTAAGAAGACAATATCATAGGTTGGGGGAATGTAGACTGTTGGGACTTGTTATGGGGACTGAGGTTCAAATAATGGTCACACATTTTAAGATGCTTTTCTGAATCGGAATGTTCAGCTTTCTGAGGTTCTGGGTTTTTATCACAATCAGTGATTTTTTTTTCTTTTTACATGTTATGGGTATTTTCCCATTGTTAAGGTTGCTTAAGGGTGGCTTGTTTTTTAAGACTGTAGCCTCAAGATTTATTCAAAATCTCAGACCATATAGAACATTTATAGAAAAAGATATATGTAGTGGCAAAATGTAATATTTAATGGGTTATATTGTATTCAGTATGATTGATACAATTGAAATATATTTCAAAGTTACATAAAATATTCCATCTGTTTAAGGATTGCAGAGAATAAATCCAAATAGGAAAGATGCATCAGCTGTTTTTAATAGAGAACTGAAAAATGTATAACTTGACAAAATAAATTATTGATAATCTTATAAATGTGTTAAACAGTCCCTACATAAATATGTATGTAAACAGAATGAATTTTGTTATGGAGTAATCAAGAGGCTGGAATTTTGCAAATGTAATATGGAGCACATATATATTCTGGATGATGAAAGCAGAATATATTTTGTCAAATATTATCTAATTCATTATATTTACTAAAGTATTGTAATCTATGTACATTTAATATGTAAAATGATTAGCCTATTTAGCAAACTGACTAAAGGATATTATATAATACAGTAATGACAATGGTTTTCAGAAACACATTAGTCCAGATTACCTGTTGCAGTGTGGCTGCTTTATACTGCATTATTATCATCTGACCATGAAACTGGTTAGGGCCTGAGCCAAAGACCATAGAAGTCAATTGGAAACTTTAACAGCCCACGGAATATCACCCCAGTGTAATGGTGATCTTCAATAACCAAGAGATAATGTAACTCTATGCCACAGATCATCCTCATTTCATTTTTATGGACTGTGGCCAGTGGACAGAGGGATATGGTCGGGATGCCCATGTGCTATGTCATTTCCTGGTTGTGGGTTTAGTTAGCTGTGACTTTTGCAGCTTGGTATAAGTTAGAGGAGTGGTTTTCAAACTTTTTTTCTGGTGATCCAGTTGAAGAAAATTGTTGATGCCTGCAACCCAACGGAACTGGGAGAGGTTCAGGGTGTGGGAGGGGGCTCTGGGCTGGGGCAGAGAGCTGGGGTGCAGGAGGGGGTCAGGGCTCTGGATTGGGGGTGCAGTCCCTGGGTGGGGCTAGGGATGAGGTGTTTAGAGTGCAGGAAGGGGCTCTGGGTTTAGGTGGGACTTAGGGCTGTGGCAGGTGATTGGGGCACAGAGTTGGGGCACAGGCTTACCTTGGGTGGCTCCCAGTCAGTGGCTCAGTGGGGGTGCTAAGGCAGGCTTCCTGCCTGTCCTGGCACTGCACACTGCGCTGCACCCTGGGAGCAGCCAGCAGCAGATCTGGCACCTAGTTGGAGACAGCTCAAGTGGCTCGGCACAGCTCTCACCCACAGGCACCACCCCCACAGCCAACGGGAGTGTGGAATTGGTGCTCAGGGTGAGGGCAGCATGCCGACCCCTGTGGCCTCCCTGCCTAGGAGTCGGACCTGCGGCTGGCCGCTTCCAGGGCCACGGTGTCAGAAGAAGTAGGAACTAGCCTGTCTTATCCGGGCAGCACTGCTGGTCCAGTTGGCAGTGCTGACCAGAGCTACTGCAATCCAGTGCCTTACATTCCATGACCCAGTACTGGGTCGTGACCCACAGTTTGAAAACCACTGAGTTAGAGCAGCCCTCTGGGGTAATACTTCTTCAATGGGACTACCCAGAGTAGTAAGTAGAGCTTTGATATGTGAAGGATTATGAAATTTGGCTTTTTTCCCTAAATCACAGCAAAATCCTGAATTTAGAAGTTCTTCCTGAAGGAAAGGAAATCAATTTGTGTCATGAACACACTTTTCTTCAACAAAATCAAAAAAGACTTTATTTTCTATGTATTTATAATATATAACATAACACAAAATATAAAAAAAATCAAAATGAAAAGTAATTTGAAAATCAAAAATGGAAATGTTTCTTTTGGAAAGTGTGGAGATGTCACTTTCACACTTTTAGAATTTTTTTCTTGCTTTCATGTTTTTTCTAAATGAAGACTCAAATTTGCAAAGTGCTTTGATTTTGACAGAACTGCATATTCTGATGGAATATGATTCCATCAAAGTTTCTCAGCCTAGTTTTAGTAATAAGCACTACACCTACTAATAAGAATTGATCAGCATATGCTGGACAACGAAACACAGACTGAGGGATATATTTTAAAGCAGAAGGTCATGCCCTAAATTAATGAACTGTAATGCCTACGTATGAGGTATGGCTAACCATGCAAAATACCAGCCATTTATTTGGGACAGTGTGGTGCAAAATGGCCTCCATAACAAATAACTAGTATTCAAAGTTGTCCTCCTTTAGTGTAACTCCTCTCCTCCACCCCCATCCCCCAATTCAGCCCATCTCACTTCCTCCTGTAAGGCGGGGTGGTGGGGGGCAGGGAAATGAGGGTACCTAAGTGTGCAAAAACTTAAGGTTTCCCCTTCTTCCTCCAGGCTAATAGGATCCATCAGTTATCTCCCTATCTCTGGTCTATATTTACCTCTGGCCCCTTTGAGACACTCACCTATACTAGACACCCGCTGCAAGGGGTAACAGAGTTATGAATTCTATTTATAAATCTACAACTTTTAAATGCTATCCTTACTCCTTCTGAACCTAAAACCTGATCTCCAGGATGCTACCAGGCTGGCACAAAGCAAGCCGCATCAGACACCGCCTCAGTCTTGACATGAGGGAAAAAATCCTTTCTGCTTCCAAAATCTGTCATGGGTCAGACCGACAGCATCTTGGAGACACAGTTCAAACAATGCCTCCATTGTGGAACATGGAGATAAGGGCGGGGCTGTGGGGAGAGGAAACGCAGCAGCCACAGCTCACAATGCATGGAGGGATTCATATGCAGGAAATGAGGGTGGGTGCATGAGAGAAAAGGAACCATCTCCTCCCCAGCCTGGTCAATGGGAGCAAGGCGAGGCAGAGAAATCTCACCTCATCCCCAGCTCTCCTCTCAGCCCACAGTATCCTCATGTTTGTATTCTGGACAGCAGGAAGGCCCCAGAGCAGTCAAGCTTGATCCTTCCTTACCTCCTCCAGGGGTTGTTTTCCAATTGGATGGGCAGGGAAGAAGAGCATGTGCAGGATCAGGACTGATAATTAGCAATGGCAGGAAAGTAAACGCAGAAAGCAATTATATATGTATGCTTAGTTCATTTGGAGTGAAACATATATTTTGTTTACAGCTTGTCCCAGTGTGCCCAAGGCATTTTGGGTCTTGTATTCTTGTCTAACCCCATAGACGTACCTTGCTGAATTTAACCTTTCAGCTAGTGTTTCCACGCAACACATTTTGTCAAATGCCTTAGATGAGATGCATCACACCAGAAATGGATGTGGCCTTTGTATGACTCAAGATCGCAACAGGCAGATATACTCCAAACTTGTACTTTTGGTGCTTTGCTAAAGACCACTGTGCCTACACAGTGAATTCACTGTATTTTATCATGGGGTCAGAATCTGCAATATTTAAAGTAAATGAATGTGCTAACAAGTGTAGAAACAACTCTCTCATGTTCTTAGTATACAAAGGTAGAGACCTTGCATTGTTTGTAAATGTCAAACTGTCTTTGTTATAATGAACCAAATAATTTATAAATGCCAAAAGCACTGAAGTTTATATCTGAACCTTCCTAGAGGACTGTTCTGATGTGGGATTTCCTTGTCTTTGGGGATTTTTTGTTTTTCCTTAAGCTATACAGTGTAAACTAATTAATAGTAATTAGTACTGTTAAATTCTAGTGATAACTTTCCATTATTACTTCGGGTCAAGATATGCAAAGCATACAAAGTAATTGTGTTAATTACATTGTTTCAGGCTACACTTGTAATTAAACTTAAAGCAATCTAAGAATGTTTACAATGTTTAAAATAATATTTGACCTAGAATTTCAGTTTATGTAGACTTTCAAATGAAATCCTGTTTCCTTGAGATTTAATTATAATGTGTTATGCATATTCATATCTGTCTCAACATATTCATGCAAAATCCACTGAGATATACAGTAGTATCTCCTTTATCAGGGCACCTTTTCACAGCACAAACAGCAGCTTGCAGGGAGTACAAATTCAGAAGAGAAATAATGTTGCACAGTTATGGGCTTATCTCTCTCTCACACACACAAACAATGCATAGAAAATATAATGCTAAAATTAATTTTGAAATGCTACATTATGCTGTACATTTTTAAGTGTGAATCTGATAAAAAATCTGCTTGACCTTGAGAAGGTATTTTTGGTTTCCCAGTTGAAACCCCTATTTTATGAATGGAATTGGCAGACTCTACCAAGTCATAACCTAGAGATGGCTGAAAGAGAGCTGGCTACATTACCTTTGTACATTTTTTGTCAGTTAAAACTACAGGGTCACACTGATAAGCGCTTTGATTATTTTGTAACAACAGAATAGTTCTTATTTCTGATTTTCAGCTCTTCTTTAGACCTCTACATCATTCCCAGTCTCTGGTATGGTGTAACACTGTTGCAAAAAAGCAAATATCATTCTTGGATGTATTAGCAGGAGTGTTGTAACCAAGATGGAAGAAGTAATTCTGCTGTACTCCACTCTGATTAGGTCTTAACTGGGCACCACACTTCAGGAAAGGTGTGCACAAATTAGGAAAGTCCAGAGAAGAGCAACAAAAATGATTAGAAGTCTAGAAAATATGACCAATGAGGGAAGATTGAAAAATGGTGTTTAGTCTGGAGAAGAAAATACTGAAGGGGAACATGATAAGTTTTCAAGTACGTAGAAGATTGTTACAAGTAAGAGGGAGAAAAAAATGTTCTCTTTAACCTCTGAGAATAGGACAAGAAGCAAATGGCTTAAATTGCAGCAAGGGCAGTTTAAATTGGACATTAGGAAAAACTTCCTAACTGTCAGGGTGGTTAAGCACTGGAATAAATTGTCTAGAGAGGTAGTAGAATCTCCTTCATTGAAGATTTTTAAGAGCACGTTAGACAAACATCTGTCAGGGATCTTCTAAATCAACGGTTCTCAAACTGTTCTAATGGGGTTACCAGGTTTAGACTTGCTGGGGCCCAGGGCAAAAGCCCAAGCCTGAGAGCTTCAGCCCTGGGCATCAGGGCTCAGGTTACAGACCCTCTGCCTGTAGCTGAAGGCCTTGGGTGGCAGGACATGGGTGGGCTCGGGCTTTGGTCCCCCTCCTGGAATCCTGTAGTAATTTTTGTTGTCAGAAGGGATCACGGTGCAATGACGTTTGAGAATCCCTAGTCTAGATCATCCTTAGTCCTGCCTTGAGTGCAGGAAACTGGACTAGAAGACCACTGAGGTTCCTTCCAGTCCTACGATTCTATGATTCTGTAGTAAGTCCTAACACTGGAAACAGTGTGTAAATGATATCTAGCTAATCTTTCATAGAATGCTAGAATATTTTCCCCTGCTTAAGCTGCTTTCTATTTGCATATATCCTCCACTGAAGTAAATCCCCCTCTATACTTCTTACTACTTTAACCCCTAGATTAGCATGTTAATTAAGAAGGACATAAATTAACTAGGATGAATGAAGGCTGAATTTCTCATTATTCATCTTCCTTGCCTTCACCAGAAGCATCTACACTGGAGGTTAAGCACAACAGAGAAAGCAAACAGCAGTAGAAAACATGACAAAAATAAAAAGAGAGTACATAGGCTATGTGACTGTAGAGCCAGAATTAGACTTGAGAAATACCAGAGGAATGATCAATATTTCTGAAAGCACATTTTTTCTGTCCGTGTGCCTTCCAGTATATAATTACTCATCTTCCCCTGTTTTTGATCTTAACAATCTAAACCCTTTAATGTTTAGCATCAGTTAGTATTTCTGATCCCATTATATAGCCTTTGTTGTAGCTAGACTATATGGATTTCCAAATGGTCTTGTTTGTAGCAATTTCTCCATATTTACTGTAGAACTCACTTGGCTGAATGTAGAGCTAGGCTGAATATGCCAACAATGAATAAAATTTCCATCTATGGGTGTTCCTGCCTTCTGAATGGTAAAGTTAGTTTTATTTTTATTATGAACTCCACTCACTTCCCAATAGGTTACTGATATGTTCTTTTTGTTGTTCTCACACCTGAAAACAATTTTACAACCTTACGGAGGTGATATTTCAAAAGATTTAACCTCTATGTTTTAGCACAAATGAGACAAAGACATTCAGGTACACCTGAAAATCATGGGTTTTAAGCATATATCCTGTTTCAGTGTATAATATTTATTATTCATTATTTGTATTGTAGTAGCTCATTGTGATGTCAAACAGAGATCAAGGGAAAGGTAGATTATTTAGGTATGGGATTTCCACATCTGTGCAGAAAGATCCATTATTCTTAAAGCATAGCTGATAAGGAGTTTCTCAGGCTACCAATTTTAAAAAGCAACCAATATCTTTTTTTTCTCTGTTTTCCCAACACTGAGCTACTTTGTATTATACAAAGTTGCAATGATGAGAATTAAAGGAATAATTAAACACAATTGTCTCTATTACAGAAAAAAAATCTATTTTGCCTAACAATATTTGCTGTATGATAAATCTCATCAATATAAATTGGGGGGCAAGGATCAAGATTCATGTTGTGTTCTCCATCAATATCCAGGCCCGGGAAACTAATGATCCAACCAGCAGACCAAATTCAGTGATGGATTGTGGTCACGTGTCACCTGAGGCACATTGCAGTGGTTCTGTAAGCTGTTCTACATCCATGGTCATATTAAGGTTTTGCTAAGTGTATACAGTAAATGATGAGCAGATTTTTAAAATATTTCATTTAAAACCAATTCACTTTTCAGCTGAACATGCACAGCTTTGGCTAACAAAAGGATTTTGTTCAATTAGCAAGTGAATACAAGTGAATTACCAATGAGTGGGTCATTTTCTCCCAACAAAAAACCCCTGACAATCCAGCTACCATCTGGGTGACTCCAATGACCTGAATCACATCAACAAAAACAGCCTGGCATTGTTCAATAGGGGTACTTTTCTCCACTTCCCAAAGGGTCCTTCTAGCTCATTATTGATCACTTACACAAGAAAAAGTTTGTTCAACCATCTACTACTCACTAAGGTACATTATAAATTGCTCTACTATCTTGGAAGGCTCAGGCAAGTTACAGGTTCTGATGCTCCTCTCTCTTGTACCATGGTAAATAAGAAATAATTCCAATGAAGTAAAAGCAATGACTGACCAGTGTAAAGGATTGCAGAATCAACCCATAGAATTGTCTCCTTTTCTAGTACTGAAAACTTTGGACCAGATTCTCTGTTACTCATCTACACCAATGTAATGTGATTGTAGTAATATTAGTAATTATAGTAATATTAGTCAATAATAAGCTTCCAGATGGATGAACTATTGTATTTGTAAAATATCAACACATTTTCTAGTTTCCAAAAATCTCTTCCCCCCCCCAGGCCACACTTTGTTAATAGAGCAGTTAGACAGGCCTATTGACAGTATCAAATGTCATCAATGAAGTCGATTGTTAATGTGATTCATGTCACACTGCTCAGAGTACACATGACTGCTGATCCTTAGAACCACCCACACCTTCAAAAAGATATGGTGACAACAATTAACACCCAGGTGAGAGAGATGGAGTATTCTGAGACAAGATGGTTTAAAAAAAAAAGAAGAAAACAAGTTTCATCATAAAATGGGGTCAATTCTGCTATCTATTCATGTAGGATAGCACTTAGTCAGAACCAATGGGACTATTCAATTAATAACAGTAAATATATTAGTTTTGTGTCAGGGAATGGTGACTAAGATTATGTTTAAATTAAATCCTTTTGCCATTTACATTAGATTACTGCTAAACAAGAAAAGTCTAAAATCCTGGCAATCAATTTTATCTTCCATTGTTTCATATTCTAAGGGGTTCTGTTACTGGCTCTGAAACTGATCTGCTGTGTGACCTTGAGTAGGGCATTTGAATTCCCTATACCTTTGTTTCCCTTCCCACCCTTGTCTTTTCTATCGGAATGTGAGCTCTTCAGGCCTGGGACTGTACCCTACTATGTTGGCCCTGTGCAAACACTATGGATCTTTGTCTTGGTTGGGGCCTTTAGTTGCTAGTGTAATACAAATAATAAATAGTAATAATTTTCTCCAAAGTCACTTTTTGAAAAGTAGTGCTGTGAGACTTGTCTACATTACCCACTGGATCCACGGGCAGAGATCAATCCAACGGGAGTTGATTTATCGTGTCTAGTCTAGCTCTTACTTGAAAATGATCCACTTTTAGTGAAGTTCATATCTCTGCTCAGGAGCACTTCTAGCTATGGGACACTTTCTCAATGAAGGGCTCACAAAGGTAGAACCAATTGTCATCAGATTTTAGGATGAGCCAGAGTCTTATCGCCTTCCTTGTATGTTGCAAAACATTCCTCTATATGCAGGCATTCTTCTATCAACTGAGCAGGACATCTAAATCCATTTGGATTCTGACCCTTCAGCAAAGAGTCTACAAAGGAGAAGGGGTTGGAGAGCTATGGTCCCACTGAGGAACATCTTTTGTGCAAGGATTATTAGAGGCACCAGAAACTTTTAAGACTCCTCTGAATACATTTGCAGTGTTTTGAGAGAGGACTTCATGTCGAATAGAAAGAATACTATCCAGAAGAGTTTTAGCACAGAACTATGCCTTTTCTCTTTCAGTATTCAGAGCACCATGACTGTTCTCATTTCTGAGAGAAAATGGAATCTAAGACATTTCAAGGGTGAGTTCATTTTGGATTTAAATCACTAAAGTCAAGGAGATGGGGGACGCTTATACTTCAGTGCTGAGATAACACTCCTTTTCTTGTAGCTATTCATTTTCGTAACAATATATTTTGGCTGCAAAGCTTCAGACATTCTGATAAAATAAAACAACAAAAAATGGTCATTTTAAAAAGAAAAATTAATTAATAAAATAATCACAGGAAACTATACATATTCTATCAACAAATCAGTGTTTCTCATTACTCACATAGGATGAGGTTGATTAATTTCCCACAACCATCTTTTTTTTTTTTGTAATCATGGCATTGCTATGTACAGTACCATATTGTGTACTAATATGAATAAATATATTATGACTGCTAGCTAAACATGGAGAAAAACTGTATTTGTTGAATAAGAGGGTAAGCAACCAAAGAAATCTTGACTGTAAATTTAAACGTTAGTTGTTAAATATTTTGCTTTTATAGAATTCAAAGGTGTTTATCATTTACCTATATTTATTTATGTCTAAGGCAAACACTTCCTGTCCTCGTAATCAAAGTGCACAGTTTTGTTCTGCCATTTAGAATTTCAGTATACACATTTCAATAATGTAAATCTATTAATATTTTATTACCAATCTTAGATTCCACCTTCTAGTCATACCTAGGAGAGATGTATAAATGGATAACGTGTGCATTTGTTACTAATAAAACCATTAATACATTGCATACCTATCAATATCCAGGTAATTACATTTTAAAAAGCCATTAAAAATGACTAATTTTGATATAATGGACTGATATAAATAAAAATAATGAACTGGAATTTCCTCATGTCTTGCACATGTACAGCATAAGAGGAATATTCTTCCTCATAATCTCTAATGGGTTGTCACAGGCTGAGTTAACAAGGAATATTGATGATACTTTACAAAACATTACTAATTTGTACTTCAGCACTTGGATATCAAGGTGAAAGATGCCTTCAAGACAGATGCATTTCACAGCTGGTGTAACTCTTGAGGAAAAAATATTAAAAATTGCTTGTCTAGTTATTTAGATTCAGTTAACATATAGCTTGGAATTGAAAAAGGGTGTGTCCCAGTTTGATGATGAAATAATTACTCTTGAAAGGTTATTTTTAGTGTTTTCGAATAATTTTATTTTTAAACACATTAGAAATTTCATGCAAGGTCTCAGTTTCTTTTCCCGAAAGACCGTGTAAGCTATGAAGACCAACAAATGAAGAATGAACAGAATGACCTCAGAGACACTATGAAAATGAAACTTGACTGGGGCCTCAATCCATCTCCTATTGAAGTCAGTGGAAGTCAAAAATCTCTGTATTTAATGGAAGTTGGATCAGAACCTAAATGAAAAGGGAAAGGTTGTTTGTTTAACTGTTGACAATGGACCTATGTCAATTTACACCAATTGAAGATTTGGCCCTTTAAAAAGATTGGATGCTAAAGTAATAAAATCATTAGTAAAATTTGCAAATTCTTTTTTTTAAACAAAGCATACTTAAAGGCATTACATGTTTTGAAAACGATACTTTTCATAATTTAGAACAATACTAGATATTTTTCTTCCATAATTTTTAAAAGACTTAACGTTCTCACCATGCTGTCATACAGAATTTGTCATTAGCTGGCTTTTAGGCTAGCTCACAGGACTGCTGGTACCTTAGTGACACTCAGTGTTACAGGGAAACATAAGTTGTTTTTTTTTTAACTGAGTCAATACAAGTTTCACAAAGGAAGGTTCAGTATTATGTTGATGTTACCTGTATTCATTTTGCAGAATGATGTCTCACAAGAAATTCTGCAGAGCCCTTATCTATTCTAGGATTAGGTAACCCTCCACTGTCCCACAATCCTTTTTATCTGTAATGCTTAATGTTTTATCTTCTGTGCCTAATGTTTAAAGGTAGGCTCTATGTATCTAAAAAGTGTCAAAACAATTTCATTGGAACACTAATAATTTACTAAAAGAATGATGAGTACTTGTGGCACCTTAGAGACTAACACATTTATTTGGGCATAAGCTTTCATGGGCTAACACCCACTAAATGTGTTTAGTCTCTAAGGTGCCACAAGTACTCATCATTCTTTTTGCTGATACAGACTAACACGGCTACCACTGTGAAACCTAATAATTCACTGATTAGTATTCTTATGTGATGTACATATGGTATATGTACAAAAAGTCATGGATATGTGCTAGAATTATGTTCTTAAACTATACTTGGCAAGCAATGAATAAGCACAGTCTGCCCTACAAAAGGGAATGTATATTTGTTTGTCTTCCAAGCCTGTTTGTCAGGCAGAGGCAATGAAGATCCATTTAGCTATAAAGTAAACAAAGCTATCAAGCTAACAAATGGGGTAGAAGACAGCATGGCAGCTACATCCCAGCAGAAGAGAGAAACTTTATCTGAGTTATAAAGACCCATGATCTGAACCTCAAATGACAAGCAATTGAATCAACTGATTGTACACCATATTACTGTAGTTTAAAGGTATATCAAGTGAGGTCTTATGAAAGCTAATGGCACAGTAGAGGTGAATGTCATTGTAAAATGTATGTAGTACCATTGTGAGTATTCATGAATATTCACAATTATTATACTTTAAAGTCTGTGACTATAAGGAGTTTAAACCAGGCAGGTCTTTTGGAGATTATAAACTGACAGGAAGGGAAGAACAGCATGAAGTTATTTTGAGTCTGGGGACAAAACAGTGAATTTGGGAAGATAATGTAAGTAGAGAAAAGAAGCCACCTTGGCATCCAGCACTAGACAGAAACAAGTGGCCAGAGCTCTAGCAAGCTGAGAAAGATAGGTCTTGCAATCAAAGGGGTTGAAACTTTTGGGAACTGAATATAGATACAACAAAGGAAACCAGCATTTCTGTTGAAGGTCCTGACTGAGAGACAGTCAGCCATGATGGGCAAAGACTAATTGGTGAGAGAAACCATCTGAAACAAAGACTGTACCTTCCTAAAATAAGATTTAGACCTTTAGTTGTATGTTTTCAGTTTTGTTTGTAACCATCTCTACCTATATTTTTTACTTGCCATCACTTAACCTATGTCCTTTTGTTAATAAACTTGTTTTATTTCTAATCTAAACCAACCCATGAATGGAAGTATTTGCTAACTCCAGTTAATGTAGCTAGCTCTTTAAATGAACTTCATTATTCCTGGTAGGTCCAGGAAAGGACTGGACACTTCAGAACATGGTTTTGGTGAAATTCAAGACCGAGAGTGTGTTTGAGTCACTCGGCTAGTAGTAACCTAGGCAGGTGGAGACCAGCATGTGGCTGTGGAATAACAAGCTGTCTGGTAAAGTGAGAGTTGCTGAACCAGCAAAGCTTAACATAGACACTCAATGCATGCTTGCATGCTGGCTGTGAGCATCCAGAGAGGAAGCTACAGCAGAAGAGCATTTTAAAGCACTCAGAATTACAGGACAAACAGTGATACAATGTCATACTGGTCTGAATTGCACCCCAAAATGTAGTAACCTCCCAGTTGTGTAAAAAAGTGATTCACCCCAAGACTCTGTATTCTCCAGACACTGGAGGTGGATGATAATTTCTAGCTCTCATTCAATAACCCATATTTAGTGGTGTTCAGTATCTTATTATTGTGTCCATATGATGCAATTTAATTATAATAAATCAAGGTTCAGAGCATGTTTCATACCTTTTTTCTGTGACTAAATGAGTTCCATTGTGACTCTCTTTAAAAAACAGTAGTCTGATGCTACCTGATATGCTCACTGAAGTCTAGAAATAGCAAGTTTATTATTGATTAAAACTACACATAGAGGATGAAGGTGCTGAGGGGAGAGTACTACTACTACAATTTTAAGGAACTGACAATAGTTTTGAGATGCAGGACATAGTTAACCTGATTGTAGATGACCTGTTCCTGAAAAGTTCTGAGCACCACACTATAGCAAAGGTTACTGTTCTAATTCAACAAGATACTAAATCCTGTTTGAGTAGTTCACTGACTAAATACCTTGTTGAATCAGGGTTTAATAAAGCACCAGAATTAATAGCTAAAGTTATTATTCAGCAAAACAATTAAGTGCATGCTTACCTTTAATCATGTGCTTAAATCCCATAGGCAGATACTTGCTGAATCAGGACCTAAAAGCAGTACATTAGTCAGTAAAATGAATATGAACTCTACATTTCAGTATCAGCACTCCTATAGTTAATTCATCCCTTCTGTCAATTAGAGTGTTATAGTGATGATACTGAAGATTCGAGACACAAGGTGGGACCAACATGGCTACAACAACATTGCAAACCACAATGGAAGATATTGAAGACTATCCTGGGACTAACACAGGTTTAATAAAACTACAAACAAAATACTGAAGATGTAAACTGTCCTTGTGATCATGTCCTTTCTCTACTAAGGTCTTTAGTTGTACTAAGAGTAACTTTGCCGGATGTCTTTGACCTGTCATTGACACCTTTGAGCAAGTCATCAAAATTGGTCACCTCATCCTTAGAAAAGACTTCTTGATGCTTTTCTAAGTTAGCCACCTGTGCAGGAATCAGCTCTTTGGCCACTGCTTGAACTGGAACTGGCAGTCTCCCACCATATCTTTTCCAAGGAAAGGTAACTTGTCCTCCCTTCTCCTTCCCTGTCACCTGCAGCTCATTCCATTCTCTTCAAATGTTATCTTCACCTGAGGAACCACTTCCTTGGGCTGGTGTACCTCTGCAGTTCTGGTTCAAGGATGCAGCTCCACAGCCTTCACACTTGAGTTTAGAAGACTTACTGGTACTCTTCCTTTGACCACATTAATCAGTACATTGGCTGGCAGTAGCCCATTAGGTAGGATTGCCCCAGATGTAGGTTCTGCAAGAACTCCATATCCATTGGTATTTCCTGGTACCCGACAGCGTTCATAAAGGATCTTCCCTCTCCTGGCAGGAATAACTGTCTTCTATCTTCCACCCACTTTAACATTTCCAATCTATCCCATGGATCCCGGGAATGACTCTGCCTCCCTGCTCGAGCCAGTATTCTACTCAGCACTGTAGTCTTCTTAGAGAGCCCATGATGTTTCATCCTCCTGATTCCTTCTCCTGGCAACAGCAGCTTCTTAAGCTAACTAATGACTCCCTGGGGCTCCTTATCCCATATAACTTCCTTCAGATGCTTTGTCTTTTAGGATGAAAATGAATTTTCTTGGCAGTGTCTGGCCCATGTACTCTGTCTGCTTTGAGGCATCCCACCACTAGGATTGCCACTCCATTAACTGCTGTTAGACAGATATACCATGTGCTATGCATAGTCAGTTCCTTGTCCTTCAATATTTTTTGAAAATGCAACTCAGTAATGGTGGTGACTTCTGAGCCAGTATCTAACAAATATCTAGTCTTCACCCCTGCTGTACATACTTCAGCAGTTAGACAGTCTCAAAATGCTCACTTACAGAAGTCACTAGATCTGCTGGCACAGGGCTGGCTTTACCATGAGGCCAAGTGAGGTGACTGCCTCAGGTGCCAGACTATGGGGGTGCCCCATTAGGACCTAGAGTGTAGAAAATTATGTCTGCTGCTGCTGCCTATGTATTATCTCGGCTTTAGATGCACAGAGATGGTGGAGTGCTGTGCTGAAGGAAGGAGGGCACAAGAGAGATAACAGGAAGGCAGGAGAAAAGGTGAGAGGGAATAACAGAAATCAGCAGGAGCTACAGGAAGAAAAAGAAGGAGGAGCCTCTTATGTACCTCTCTAGCACCCCCAGGAGCTTGTACTGATTAACACCAGCTTCTCAGGGAGCTTTCTGTTTCCTGCTGCTTCCCTGAACCCACTTGAGGAGAACAGGCAGTCAACTGAAGTAGTAGGAGCCAGTTAGGCCCTTAAGGTGCTGATATCTTCCTTCACTCAGGCCCTGCTACCAGCCTGCTTATTTGTCCCCGTCAATTGAGTGTTGAGAGCCACTATAGCTGGCACAGAACAGCAGTCATGAGTGAAAGAAGAAACGCCCCTCTGGGGCAGCATTCAGAAAAAGAAAGCAAGCAAAGGAAGACTTTCTATCTAAGCAGGAAGGAGCTCTCCTGAGACACATAGACACAAATGTTCTTGGTGAACCTTCCAGCCCCAGTGAGGATGTGAGTGGTGAGAAGATGCTTGATCTTCCAGTTAGTCAGAGGGCAGGTGACCTGGCAGCTACTGCAGCATCCATATCTCCATCTCAAATGGATGTAACCATGCACATTCCTGAAGAAAAGTGTAGATCAAAGAAGAGTGTGGTGGCAGTGCAAGAAACAGCTGCTGCTGAGTTTAGTTCCTTAAGTCTAGATGATCCAGGACCGTGACCCCACTTGAGCAGTAGCCTGAGGGACTTCCTTGTACTGCATGGGCCACAGCAAGTGAAAAACTTCATGTTCCCCAAAGACAATGAAAATGGAAGTTTCCATCAAACACATTACTGGCATGAAATCCCTAATGGTGACAAAGTGGAGAGGCCATGGCTTATGTACTCCAAAACCCAGAATGCTGCATATTGTTTTTGTTGTAAACTCGTCCAGTCTAATGGTCCAGTCACATTGGATTCTACAGGAACAAAGGCCTGGAAAAATCTGGCTTTAAATCTGACATGCCATGAGAAGGCAGCAAATCACCAGAGAGCATTCTATAGGTGGAAAGAGCTTGAGATGAGACTAAGGTTAAAGGCCACCATATATGATCAGCTTCAAGAGAAGATTGCATCAGAGTCTCTTTACTGGCAAAATGTTCTGAAAAGGCTCATTGCCATTGTGAGAATACCTGCTACCCAAAACCTAGCACTGTGTGGCATTTCAGATAAGCTGTATGTGCCAAACAATCAAAACTTCCTTAAAATTGTGGAGCTGATGGCTGAGTTTGATGCTGTACTCTAGCAGCATCTAAGAAGAGTTGCCACCCAAGAAATGTACACACACCACTACCTTGGAAAAACAATTCAAAATGAGATTATACAGTTACCGGCAATAGAAGTCAAACAGAAGATTGTAGCAGATTTGAAGTCAGCAAGATATTACTCTATTATTCTGGACTGCACACCTGACACCAGCCATACGGAACAAATGATTTAATGGTACATTTTGTAACAACAACAGAACCTAGAGAAAATGTCCCTGCAATGGTGACTGTCAGAGAATTTTCTCAAATTTATTGACATTGATGATACCACAGGAGCTGGTATGACAAATGTGTTTCTTAAAAAGCTGAAAGATATGGGAATTCAGATAGCTGACGTGAGAGGTCTGGGCTACGATAATGGTGCCAACATGAGAGGAAAGAACAGAGGAGTGCAGACACAGATCCGAGAGTTAAACCCTTGAGCTGTTTTAGTCCCCTGCAGTTCTCATTCATTGAATTTGGTGGTCGGTGATGCAGCATCAGCTTCTAGTGAGGCTGCTGAACTTTTTAATATAATTCAAAGCATATATGTATTTTTCTCTGCATCAACTCATCGATGGCAAATTTTGAAGCAACATCTGGGAACATTCTTTCTGACACAGAAATCACTGAGTGTCACATGATGGGAAAGTCAAGTGGAGGTGATAAAGTCTATCAAACACCAAATTGGGAAGGTAGATGATGCCATAGTTGCCATTATGGAGGATAATGTTATGACAGGAACTGTTCATGGGAGAGCAGTGGCAGAGGGAAATGGAATCACCAGAAACATGCATAACTTCAAATTTCTGTGTGGCTTAGTGTTGTGGCATGACATACTGTTTGAAAAAATGTTGTAAGCAAAAGACTCCAAGGTGTTCACCTTGATATAGCTGAAGCAAAGGAACAACTGGACAAAGCAAAATCATACCTACAGTCTTACTGATCAGATGTGGGATTTCAAAATGTTCTGAAGAGTGCACAGAAGTTGGCAGAGGAAATTCACACTGAAACTATTTTCCCATCCATTCAAGAATACAAGAGTCACCTAAGAAGAAGACATTTTGATTAGGAGGCATGGGATAATCCCATAAGAGACTCCAAACAACAATTCAAAGTTGAATTCTTTAACCAGGTGCTAGAATGTGCAATACAGTCAGTTGAAGAATGTTTCATGAAGCTCAAGGAACACAGCAGCGTATTTGGGATGTTGTATGATATTCCAAAACTCCTCACTATAGCTGAAGAAGACCTACACCGGTAATGCAGGGCACTAGAGACAGTGTTGACACATGATGACATGCATGATATTGATGCAAGTAATTTAGGTGACGAACTGAAAGCCCTTTCTAGGTACATTTCAGCAGGATCAACTCCAAAGGCTATTCTGGAATACATGTACACAAATAAGATGACCACCCCCTTTCCAAATGCTTTTGTTGCTCTGCACATACTTCTAACACTTCCTGTAACAGCTACCAGTGGAGAACTCAGCTTCTTCAAGCTGAAGTTATTAAAAACACATCTATGCTCCACAATGACACAGGACAGACTGGTTGGCCTTGCAACCTTCTCAACAGAGCATGAGCTGGCCTAGACTGTGGACCTTCAGCAGTTCAAATCTTTGCAACCAAGAAGGCACGGAAAGCACCATTTTGATTATTCAAACAGATAAAAATGCCAGTGTTTACAATGCAAACAAGAAAAGTTACATTTGCTGTTTAGGTGTTTGAAAGTTAAGTGTTACTTAAAATTTTTGAACAAGGCATTTTAAGTTGTTAGTTCTTCTTTTTTGGGGTAGGTTGCAGAGCAGTACCATGGGAGGAGTAGAACAGGAAGAAGGCACAACTGAGACCTTTAAATGTTTTGGCCCAAGCGAGGAGGCATGTAGCATCATTTGAGCTCCCCGCCTCAGGTGCCAAAATGTTGTGGGCTGGCCCTGGCTGGCACAGCTCACATTCCTTTCAACACTGTACTTCCCTACCTCACAGGGGTGTTGTGTAGAAAAATACATAACAGATTGAATGGAAAGCACTCACGTAATATGATAGTGGTCATATGGCCAAATAAGTACATGCCTTGTAGTATGTCATGGCAAGGACAAAATATATTTCAATCAGAGTTTAAGATAATTTATCTTATGATTGGTTTATAATTCAGCCTTAGTGATTAAATATATGTTGCCCCAGTTTTTCTATGCAGACAGCATTTGTACCAATTAGTTTTACCAGAATAGAATTCTTTGAGAGTACTCAGACATGACAGGAATACTGCTCTGTTTTTCTGTGGCTTAAATGTAGCATAAACACTTCTAAAATCAGATCAGATCAGTCTTCTGTGAGATACTATTGAATCTTCCATTCCATCAATATGTGCTTTAACAGCTTTAATTCCTTTTTATAGTCTACTGAAGTTGTAAACTCATGAATGAAAAGGGAACCACTGATAAATATTAAAATTTGAATAGGTCTTTGATAGAATTTCTTCTTCAGAAACAGATGATTTGTAGTTTATTTTATCTCAATTACGTGAACAGTCAATAGGGTTCAACTGAATTCATTATCCAGACAAAATCACAAAACTAACAGCCATTGCAATCTTGTTTTATCACATTTTTCCACCTGACTGTCTCAGATAAGCTTCCTCTAGTTTCATCAGCTAAGCAATGCATTTACTCACTCTTGCTTTATTCAATCAGCATTCAGTAGACCCCCTGTTTTAAATGTTGTGGCAGACATAGTGTCTGAACCCCAAAGTCAGAAGTCTTTTCAGCTGTTGGACTTTTTCCTCCTCTTCCGAATCTGATGTCTATAGGACTGCATCTAATTACAGAAGAACCAGAATATAATTATAAGATGTTTTCCTAGCATCTGCATCTTCCTTCTATTTTTGGGGGGGGAGAGGGCAACAGGAGGAAGATAAAGAGTAGCGAGAATATTTAAAATATCTTTCCTCATTTGCTCTCCAGCTTTCCACCAAGTTCAGAGTGAACTAACTAAATTAGAAAGAGAACTTTCAGAAATACCCTTAGTTAGTTCAAAAGAACACAAACTGGGATGTAAAGTGATATGCCCCCTCCCTTTTTTTTTATTCAGAATAACCATTGTCAAACTCTGTTTTATAAATCAGAATATCCATGTGATTCACATTGTCAAAGAGTGTAAAGTACATGCTGTATAATATATGTGCTCTAATTTAATAAAGATTCTCTGGACGGTATAAGATTCCCCCCTCCCTTACTTTATTACTTTGTTGGTTTTTTTCAATACTTTCTTACATTTTGAACAGAGTCTGTGCACATTTTCTTTCTGAACATCCCATCAATTTATTGATGGCAACTGAAGTCTGAATTAATTGGATTTTTCATATTAAATGTACTTGTTTTTCATGTTAATGCTATTCCACAGGCAGGATCCCATTATACTGTTAAAACAACAACTATTCTCTGCTAAATTAGATGTAAAATTAGTCTCTTTTTGGTTCAGTAATACAGTAAAATGAAAATTAACACTCATTTTGCAATTATGTGAACTTATCCTTTCTATTTATTTTAATTTGTAAATCTGTACCATCCACAGCCATTTCTAATGATTACCTGAATACAAGTCAGTTAGAACAGACATTTGTTACAAAAAGGTATTTTACTTCATCTAATGCTCATGAAAGTATAGTACGATGACACCCTTGAAACAAACTGGAGTATTACTTTCTGGTCTCATGGATTTCATATCTTTCCTCCTCTTCCATCATTCCTTCATCAGATAGGGTTTGTTTTTTTAAAAAAACTTTGGTTATAACACACTTCATTTAACAAACAAAGGAAAAGACATAAAAAGCCTCAGATTGGCTTGGGGAATTCATCTTTATTAAAGGGTAGAACAATAATACATTTGCACTGTATAAGAAACTAACATCTGTGGGGAAGCTTACATCTATTCCCAGATGGTCTTCAGTTTAGTTGCCAAGTAGACAGAAAGATAAGGCCAGAAGTAAGATCCACAGAAAATTAAGTCTGACTCAGCATTATTTGTAGATTTATGTGGTATGCTCCTGACCCCAAATCAATGCGACTCAGTTGAATGACTTCCATTGACTTCATTGGTCATTGGATTAGGCCCTGTGAAAATACTCAGAAACTATAGTATACAATGAAGACGAGAGCCAGGTTTTCAGAGATGTATGAGTCATTGCATATACACATCTCTTGGTATTTGAATGTTCTCACGTGCACATGCCTAATAAGTCATGTCATGCACAAATACACTATACGTTCAATACCACCACAGGGCAGGTTATCTATGAAACGAATGTCATCTGTTTTTATACTTACACTTGAACATGTGCATGAAATTTTGCAGTGAAATTCAAAATGTTTGAAATTTGAGTATTTTCACATTCCTACTTTGTCCCAGTTTCATGCAAAAATTTCCTTCAAAAATTGCCATCTTTTAAAGTGAAATCAACTCCTTTTCAAACAAAAATGTCATGGAAAAATGATAGGAGACAAATACATAGGAGATAAAAACAGAAAATTAATGTGTTTCCTATACAGCAGTCTAAAATTCTTAAGAAAAGAACAGTTTCTCTTTTTTTGCGGGGGTGGGAGAGGCAATTCATGCCATTAATATCACATCAGTAATTAATTCTGCCCAATAGCAGTTCCCTGTTAGGCAGTCACAGCATAAATACTGGTGAACTTGCAGTCATGGGAACAGATTGGATGTTATTACAGAGGTAGACAATAAACACATTGCAAAGAAAACAAATATTATTTTGCCTTTAATTTAGACTACCAATTGCAAAGCAGACAGAGAACTTTTTAAAGAATGAAATATAAGAAAAATATATGAATAAAATAATTGGACAGAGGGAAATAGAAGATTAAATTAAAAAGACAGAGTTAAAGAAAAATATATCTGTGGATTTGGACTTTTTTGTATTATTAATTCAGTAAGGTATTAGCTAATATCACATCTAATGTGCATAATAAACTGCTTGGCAAAACATATAAATAATAATAGTTAGGCTAAATGAAAATGAGACTGAACAAAATACCTGTAGTAGATATAGAATAATTTAATGTGTTACTAAAAATCTCAGACCAAACTCACTAGTAAAACCAGTAATGAAATAACTTTCCTTAACAGTGCAATGTAAATCCAGAGTATCTGGTAATAGTAGGGACTGATGCACCTTTTATCTTAAATGATAAAAGTCATAATAAAAAAGAATAAACAAAGAAGGGTAGAAACTGACTTAAAAAATGTTAAAAGCATCCACTCAGGAGTTTACAGAGCCTCCAGGAACTCTGCACTGTGGATCCCCCCTTTAAAGAGGAGTTCCAAGGCAGCTGTTGGCAGAGAAAGACCTGTTAGCACAAAACCACACCCTGGGAATACAGGGAGAGCTACAGAGGATAGCACTGAGGCACAGGGCTTCCATGTCAACAATGTGGCCTCCCACAGATTCAGATCTGTAGCATTTAGAGGTTAATTCTCTGGCTTTTTTCACATAGAGCAAACCTCTTCCCCAAACAGAACGAACTGTGGAGATCTCTACAAGATGAGTCACACTGAGGCCACGTCCACACTACAGAGTAAAATCAAAATTAATAAAATCGATTTTATAAAACAGATTTTATAAAATCGATTCTACGCGTCCACACTAGGGCACATTACTTCGGTGGTGTGCGTCTATGGTCCCAGGCTACCATCGATTTCCGGAGTGGTGCACTCTGGGTAGCTCAGTAAAAGAATGGGACCAATAACTTCGATTTCTGTCCACACTAACCCTAAATTGATTTAGTAATATCGATTTTAGGGTTACTCCTTTCGTTTAGCTGGAGTACAGAAATCGATTTTAAGACCCCTTAAAATCGATTTTAAGTGCCTTGTAGTGTGGACGGGTACAGCGTTAAATCGATTTAACTCTGTTTAAATTGATTTAACGCTGTAGTGTGGACCTGGCCTGAGTTTCCTTCCCCTCTAGGACCTCTCCTGTATATCTCTGCTTAGGAAGAGACAATCTGGCCCTCGAGTATTTTACATAGTCTCCTAAAGAACATCTGAGGTTTTGCTAGGTCCCACTGCTTATCATCACTGCCAGTACACTAGGAGCTGTCAGATACAGTAGGGAAAAGAATACACCACGACAAATAGATTAATAATAAAGATGTAGCAAAGAGAGGTTATTTGCATTCTCTCTAGTGGAAGTATGAGACAGGGCTGGAGTTTGCATTTGATGCCAGATTAATGCTTCAGATTCTGGAGCAAGTTCAGATCAGGGGCAGCTTTAGGTATTTTGCCTCCCCAAGCACGCATGCAGCAGGTCCGCCGAAGCCGCGGCACCAGCTGAGGCGGGTCCGCTGGTCCTGTGGCTTCGGCGGACCTCCTTCAGGCATGTCTGCAGGAGGTCCGCCAAAGCCGTGGGACCAGCGAACCCTCTGCAGGCAAGCCACCGAAGGCAGCCTGCCTGCCGCCCTCACTGCGACCGGCAGAGCGCCCCCAGTGGCTTGCTGCACCAAGCACGTGCTTAGCCTGCTGATGCTTGTAGCCGCCCCTGGTTCAGATGTGATCGTGTCAAATTCTCATGAACTGGTCTCAGGCATTGTGGAGTAGTGTCAGTGATCACATATGTTATGGCCTCTTTCATAACCAAAAGGATTTCCTCGTGGTTGGAGGTGTGCTTAGACCCCACACTTGAACAAAAAGGTGAAAAAGAATTACTTTTAATCACTGAAAGAAGAGAGGGATGGGCTTCAAAGAGAATTTTGTAGTAGGCCATCCAGAATCTAAGGGTATGTCTACACTATGGGATTATTCTGATTTTACATAAACCGGTTTTGTAAAACAGATTGTATAAAGTCGAGTGCACGAGGCCACACTAAGCACATTAATTTGGTGGTGTGCATCCATGTACCGAGGCTAGCGTCGATTTCTGGAGCATTGCACTGTGGGTAGCTATCCCGTAGCTATCCCATAGTTCCCACAGTCTCCCCTACCCATTGGAATTCTGGGTTGAGATCCCAATGCAAAAACAGTGTCGCGGATGATTCTGGGTAAATGTCGTCACTCAATCCTTCCTCCATGAAAGCAACAGCAGATAATCATTTCACACCCTTTTTCCCTGGATTGCCCTGGCAGACGCCATACCATGTCAACCATGGAGCCCGTTTTGCCTTTGTCACTGTCACCGTAGGTGTACTGGATGCTGCTGACAGATGCAGCACTGCAGTGCTACACAGCAGCATTCATTTGCCTTTGCAAGGTAGCAGATGGTTACCATCCCTATTGCACCATCTGCCATGCCATTGTAAATTGGTGATGAGATGACGGTTATCAGTCATTCTGCACTATCTGCTGCTGTCACGGGTGTTCCTGGCTGGCCTTGCTGAGGTTGGCCAGAGGTGCATGGGCAAAAATGGGAATGACTTCCCAGGTCATTCCCTTCTTTATGTTTTGTCTAAAAATAGAGTCAGTCCTGCCTAGAATATGGGGCAAGTGTACTAGAGAACCAGAGAGTACAGCCGCTCTGTGTCACAGTCCCAGAGATCCCGCAGAAATGATGAGCTGCATATCATTCTAAGGGGTACCCCTGCAACAACCCCACCCATTGCTTCCCTCCTCTCCCAACCCTCCTGGGCTACCGTGGCAGTGTCCCCCCATTTGTGTGATGAAGTAATAAAGAATGCAGGAATAAGAAACACTGACTTTTTAGTGAGATAAAATGAGGGGGAGGCAGCCTCCAGCTGCTATGATAGTCCGGGCAGTACAGAATCTTTTCTTTAGACATGAAAGTGGGGGACTGATAGAGCTCAGCCTCCAGTTGCTATGATGAGGACGGTTACCAGCCGTTCTGTACCATCTGCCGGGAATGACCTGGAGTCATTCCCATTTTTACCCAGGCGCCCCCAGCTGACCTCACCAAGGCCAGCCAGGAGCACTCACGGGCTGATGATTACAATGGCAGACAGTACAATATGACTGCTATCCACCAGGAAGGGGATGCTGGTGTTCAGCACTGCAGCACCCCGTCTATCAGCAGCATGAAGTAGACATAGTGTGATATTGAAAAAAAGCGAGAAATGTTTTTTTTTCCCTTTTCTTTCGGGGGAGGGGAGGGTGTAAATTGACGACATATACTCTGAACCACCTGGGACAATGTTTTTGACCCTTCAGGCATTGGGAGCTCAGCCAAGAATGCAAATGCTTTTCGGAGACTGCGGGGACTGTTGGATAGCTGGAGTCCTCAGTCCCCCCTCCCTCCCTCCATGGGCATCCATTTGATTCCTTGGCTTTCCGTTACGCTTGTCACACAGCACTGTGCTGTGGCCTCTGTCTATCATAGCCTGGAGATTTTTTTCAAATGCTTTGTCATTTAGTCTTCTGTAACGTAACTCTGATAGAAAAGATTTGTCTCCCCATACAGCAATCAGATCCAGTATCTCCCGTACGGGCCATGCTGGAGCTTTTTTTTTATTTGAGACTGCATCGCCACCCGTGCTGATCAGCACTCCATGCTGGGCAAACAGGAAATGAAATTCAAAAGTTCACGGGGCTTTTCCTGTCTACCTGACCAGTGCATCCAAGTTCAGATTGCTTTCCAGAGCGGTCACAATGGTGCACTGTGGGATACCGCCCGGAGGCCAATACCGTCGATTTGCGGCCACACTAACTCTAATCTGACATGGCAATACTGATTACAGCACCACTCCTTTCGTCGGGGAGGATTACAGAAACCGGTTTAAATAGCCCTTTATATCGATATAAAGGGCCTTGTTGTATGGACGGGTGCAGGGTTAAATTGGTTTAAAGCTGCTAAATTCAGTTTAAATGCATAGTGTAGACCAGGCCTAATAGATCTGAAAAGTGCTTCCTCTTCTCTTGGTGTTAAGAAACTGATGAACTGGAACAGTGTACACCTACTCTAGGATCAAAGAATACAAAGTGAATAGTGAACTGATGTTAAGCTTTGTGATGCTGAATAACAAGCTGTGCTCACGATGAACAATTAAGCCTTCAACAATAGGGTGGAGTTCCTGCAAAATTAAGATAAAGAACACAATAGTCTTCTGTGCAGTTGTCAGAAAGAGCAGAGGGCAAAGACATGCCATGATATTTTTGTGGAAACGTTAAGGGAAAAACGTGAAGATCATCTTGTTTGTTGAAAGATCACATTGCAAAGCAATCGGGAATTCTAATCCAAATGTGTGACCAGGAGTAGTCATTTTATATTATTTGGAATATGAAATAATAAAAAGTATTCAAAAGTTCTTATTGCTAGAAGTAAAGACCATAACTTTAATATGTAGCAGATTTAGCTATTTCCAGCTATGGTCCTCTACACAGGATTCAAATCCCCTTCTCTGTCACACAGACATCCTATGTGTCTTTGAGCAAGTCACTTAACCTTCTGGATTAAATGTCTTTGTGGATCTAGGTACCTAACTGCCACTTTAGGCACCTAAACACAAAATGTAGATTCTCAAAACCACCTCTTAACCCTGTAGGTGCCTAAATTCCCTCAGATCTAAATTTCTGCTCATAAAAGTCCCCATGGCACCTACATTTCTGCTGCTGGACACATGATCTGATGCATCTGATGCACAGGCACCCAGCTGTGTCTAAGCTCAGGGATCAGGGGGTAGCCATGTTAGTCTGTATCCATAAAAACAAGGAGTCCACTGGCACCTTAAAGACTAACAGATTTATTTGGGCATAAGCTTTCGTGGTGCCACTGGAATTTAGAATTTATACACAGAATTTAGTGCAAATTCTCTGCTGACAAAACTCCACTTGCAGGTGAAAAAGTATGTCTGCAGAGAATTTAGCACTAAATTCTGTATATATTTTTAAGATTTTGTGATTACTCTAAATTTAACATATTTGCATCCTGTATCTTAAATATGTTTTGGTTTTTTATCCTGTTCTCTCCATACAAGATGATATATTAAGACAAATTTTTACTGACCACTTTATGTCATTTTCAACTCTGTCTTGAGGCTGCTAGACTTCTAGTAACTGCACAGTGCCTGATTACTATTGTTTTGCTTTTGTTGCTATCCTCGTATCTTTGATGCACACATTATAAAATAAAATAAAAACAGTTTGCACATCTATATGGGAAGATAATTCTTCTTCATTAGGCTAACTGATGTTGTTAAGAAACATATCCACATCCTTTAAAAGCTTTTTAAAACAGTTAGCACCTCTCCCTGCTTACCAAGTGCCACTGTTTGTTCATTTAGTATTGATTGCCTCTCCATAACAAGGTAATATATTTGTTTCAAGCTATCACCACCCTTGATGGTGACACTAATGGGTGCTGGATCCAAAATCCAATACTCGGATTAAGATCTGAGCTCTCTTCAGTGTGAACACAGCTAACTCTTTTAGTCCTTTATTATTTTTAGGTTGTTTATAAGTACACCTCTACTCCATTATAATGCCACCCGATATAACACGAATTTGGATATAATGCGGTAAAGCAGTGCTCTGGGGGCACGAGTTGCGCGCTCCGGCAGATCAAATCAAGTTCAATATAACGCGTTTTCACCTATAACACGGTAAGATTTTTTGGCTCCCAAGGACAGCGTTATATTGAGGTAGAGGTGTAGTTTCTTTCCCACAAAGAATTTCATGGAGGATTGATGAGGGTTCATTGTCTATAGAATTATATAGCACTTAAGATCATAGGTGATGAATTTCAAAAGTGACTACTTCCAGTGCCTCTGTTTCTGAGTGCCCAGTCCGAGCTAGCTATAATGGGCCTAATTTTCAGAAAGTTCTGAGCAATCTGTGGTAGTTAAGTGCCTAAATACCTTTAAGGTTCTGGGCCCCAATCTTTCATAATCAGATCCCTCTAAGGTGCCCTCATTTGGATACTTGTCACTTTTGAAGATCTTGTCAAATATTTTCCAAACACAAGGGCTTCAAATCAAGTACCTAGATCATAGTTAGATCTTTAAATAAGCAATTTGGGGCTTTCGGAAGTGCCAAGCTCTTGCAAATGTCACTGAAATAAACTGGAGTAATAAAACTGGGCATAGTATGTAAAACAAAACATAAAAATATGTAATAGAAAATGTTTATCATGCAGATATTGCAAAGAGTAATCACAGCTGTGAAGGAAATAGTCCATCAACAGGAAAAGGGATCAGCAGGTTTGGGTCTGAATCTCATCCATTTCACTTAGAGGATATAGAAGTGATATTTCATAGCAATTTCACCTATCACTATTCTCATAGACATCTTTTCACAATAGGCACTCAGTTAATGTTAGAAATTGACTTGCATTATTGCATCATTATGAATAATAATATTTATTATTTTCTAATTAATTTTTGTTCCATAACATATGAAAAAATATATAATGGAACTTGTAAAACATTAGTTTCGTTCTACATCATCATTTTCTAACAGCAATAGCTCCTTTTGGCATTAGATTCTAGCACATGGTAATTTACGCTGATGTCTGTTAGGCAATCTCGCATTAAATTTGGGACAATTAACTCTGGACTTCAATTATTAGAGCCCATAACAAGATTTTATTAAAATATTAATATTTGAGTCAAACTACACTTATCACCAATTTGGACTCTGTTTAAAACATGAAAAAAGCAGATGATGGGAAAATTGTGAGGTGGATAGGTAAAGTGCGTACACAATCTCAAACAGGGCATCCAGATAAAGCTACTGAAACACAAGATGAACAATCCAGGTGAAACAGTGCAGTGACATATTATGGTATGAATCCTGTACTACTAGCATCTTATGCACATATCTTTGTTTATATCAATAACATAAAATAATAGTAAGTGACTGCTATGTGAAATATGCTTACTTAAATATAAGCTACAGTATAGAAAATGTGCAATAAAAAGTACATCCTTTTTGCTGAAACATCCATATTAATTTTAGCAACAGATAGTCTATTTTAATAAACTTGAATAAATGAAATGGCTTCTCCAAAAAAGTGTCTTACATTCATAACAGATAAATGAATCTTAGTTATCACCTGAATTTTTTCCTTGACTATTCTGCTATTTTCTTTTTATGAAGCCCTATCTTGATGAAAGTATTCAGCACAGTGTGACAGGTTATTCTTTTTTATCAAATTACAGTATCTTTAAGATAAGGAATACTATATTAAATGTATTCTCATAAACCTGCTACAAAGTCTCCAGTGAATTTACTGGGAGCATTTTTTTAAGTAAGGAAGATAACAACATTTTTATAAGTCATTCTATCATAAAGACGTTGACAGAGCATTTGGTATTGTATGTGATGACAAGTTCATATACAATGTGACAATGATAACTGTTAATGTGCCCACAATGAAAGGAAAAAATATACCATATATCTTTAGACAGGCCTTCTGAAAAATGTCCTTCTGCATTCTGGAAAGGATATATGTCATAAACAGATAGTAGGGGTTAATAGAACAGAAGTACTTCATATCT
This sequence comes from Gopherus flavomarginatus, assembly GCF_025201925.1. Lineage (NCBI taxonomy): Eukaryota > Metazoa > Chordata > Testudines > Testudinidae > Gopherus > Gopherus flavomarginatus. Next base: position 37,540,395 of record NC_066617.1, read on the forward strand.
CTTTTGCCCGTAAAGGGTTAACAAAATCAGTGAGCCTGGCTGTCACCTGACCAGAGGACCAATCAGGGGGCAGGATACTTTCAAATCTTGAGGGAGGGAAGTTTTTGTGTGTGCTGTTAGTTTTTCGTTGTTGTTCACTCTGGGGGCTCAGAGGGACCAGACGTGCAACCAGGTTTCTCTCCAATATCTCCGATACAGGCTCTTACAAGTTCAGAATAGTAAGTACTAGGTAGATAAAGCGAGTTAGGCTTATGTTTGTTTTCTTTATTTGCAAATGTGTATTTGGCTGGAAGGAGTTCAAATGTGTATTTTGCTGAAAGGATTTTAATTTGTACTTGTATACTTAGGCTGGGAGGGTATTCCCAGTGTCTATAGCTGAAAGACCCTGTAACATATTCCATCTTAAATTTACAAATATAATTTTTACTGTTTTTTCTTTCTTTAATTAAAAGGTTTTCTTGTTTAAGAACCTGATTTGTTTTTTTATTCTGGTGAGACCCCAGGGGACTGGGTCTGGATCCACCAGGGAATTGGTGGGGAGAAAGAGGTTATTTTCTCTCTGTGTTAGGATTACTTTCTCTCCTGTCTGGGAGGGGGAGAGAGAAGGAGGAGGGAAGGTGAATTTTCCTCTCTGTTTTAAGATTCAAGGAGTTTGAATCACAGTGATCTTCCAGGGTAACCTAGGGAGGGGAAGCCTGGGAGAGGCAACAGTGAGGGAAAGGGTTTACTTTCCTTGTCTTAAGATCCAGAGGGTCTGGGTCTTGGGGGTCCCCGGGCAAGGTTTTGGGGGGTGCGGACCAGAGTGTACCAGGCACTGGAATTCCTGGTTGGTGGCAGCGCCACAAGTACTAAGCTGGTAATTGAGCTTAGAGGAATTCATGCTGGTACCCCATCTTTTGGATGCTAAGGTTCAGAGTGGGTAATTATACCATGACAACATAGAATCCTGCTAAATGTATTGCTTAAATTGTATTAGACTAGAAAACATCGAATGTATTTAGTAAAATACTTTTGGGAGTGAGGAGGAAGTGAAAAAAAGAGGGAGAAGGCTGCAGTGGGATTTAGAACACTTTCCTACAACACAGATGTTTAAACAATTCCAAGACGGAAAATTCTGAGGTCCTTTTTCAAACAAAACTGTTGATCTCTGTAGGAATCTTCACTGAAAATGAATTGTGTAAACTCTGAATAAGGACCTCAGGAGCTGGCCAAAAGAAGATACAGAACTACACTCTGTTCAGCATTTTGGGGCCCAGTTCAACACGATACTTAAGCACATGCCTAACCAAGTGAGTTATTCCTAAGGTCAGACATGAACCAAGGTCTTGGGCAACTGGGCTATATTTTCTATACACAGTCTCCATGTATGGAGACCCAGCTTGGAAGGTAGTCACTGGCATGCACCGTTTAAGCAATATCAATTGCAACATAAATGACTTGTGCAAAAGAAAGAATTAATTTCTTTACCTGTAAATTTTTATTTTGCATAACAGAAGGTCTTCACTGTTGTGAGCATTACTCACACTCATGTATTTCCCCACAATAGTAGCTGTTTCTGTTTGGATTTAGATTACTGATTTATTTTAGGATGATGGTTAACTGGAAGGACTAAAGGCTGAATCAGCCAAGGGAGGAAAGTTAGTCTTTATATTGCCTGATGAGGGAATTGTAGCTCTCATTGTTCAAAGCTCTATACTTGTCAACCAAAGACTTTAGAAGCCCTATGTAGAGTGTACATTGAATCCTCCAAGAGAAGGTCTTGTTGGTGCTTTGCTTGCTGGAGATATCTTTGATCTGATCCATTGAGAATCAGAATATTGAAGGCCTTTAAGCATTGTCTCCACAAGAGAAAAATAATGTATTTGTCTTTCTCCACTCATTGGTTCAGTGTTAATTGGATATAAAATGTAATTTAAAGTAAAAGTATGATGTGGTTCTCCAGTGATATTAGGACCTAAAATAAGAGAGAGTGTTTTAAGTGGAACCCTGATCCAGATCAAAAAGCACCATTCTCCCTGAGAGGGACGGTAGGATTCTTGGCAAGGAGAGAGAAGTAAAAGACACATCTGTGCTTCTCCTTTGTAAGCAACATTTAAGGCTCCAGCCTGAGTAATAAAAGTCCCACAGCCCAAACCCTGCGAGCCAGCCACAGGTTTTTCTTTGCTGTGTAGACATACTCTTAAGATTGTTCCAGGGCCAGCCCACAACAATTTGGCACCTGAGGCAGGGAGCTCAAATGACAACCCCATGCTCCCTCGCTTGGGCTAAAACTTTGAAAGGTCTCAATTGTGCCTTCTCCCTGTTCTACTCCTCTCATGGTACTGCTCTGCTCCTTACTCCAATAAAGGAGAACCAACAATTTAAAATGCCTTGTTCAAAAATTTGAAGTAACACTTAACTTTCAAACACATGAACAGCAAATGTAACTTTTCTTGACTGCATAGTAAACACTGGCATTTTTTTATCCATTTGAATAATCAAAGTGGTGCTATCCATGCCCTCTTGGTTGCAGAGATTTGAATTGCTTCCTGAAGATCCACAGTCTGGGCCAGCTCATGCAAGGCTGACCAGTCTCTCCTGTGTCATTGTGGAGCGTAGCAGTGTTTTATTAACTTCAGCTTGGAGAAGTTGAGTTCTCCACTGGCAGGTGTTACAGGAAGTGTCAGAAGTATGCATAAGCCATGGCCTCTCCACTTTGTCACAATTGGGGATTTCACACCAGTAATGTGTTTGATGGAAACTTCTATTTTCATTGTCTTTGGGGAACATGAAGTTTTTCACTTGCTGTGGCCCATGCAGTACAAGGAAGTCCCTCAGGCTACTGCTCAAGTGGGGTCACGGTCCTGGATCATCTAGACTTAAGGAACTAAACTCAGCAGCAGCTGTTTCTTGCGCTGCCACCACACTCTTCTCTGATCTACACTTTTCTTCAGGAATGTGCATGGTTACATCCATTTGAGATGGAGATATGGATACTGCAGTAGCTGCCAGGTCACCTGCCCTCTGACTAACTGGAAGATCAGGCATCTTCTCACCACTCACATCCTCACTGGGGCCGGAAGGTTCACCAAGAACATTTGTGTCTATGTATCTCAGGAGAGCTCCTTCCTGCTTAGATAGAAAATCTTCCTTTGCTTGCTTTCTTTTTCTGAATGCTGCCCCAGAGGGGCGTTTCTTCTTTCACTCCATGACTGCTGTTCTGTGCCAGCTATAGTGGCTCTCAACACTCAATTGAAGGGGATAAATAAGCAGGCTGGTAACAGGGCCTGAGTGAGGGAAGATATCAGCATTTTAAGGGCCTAACTGGCTCCTATTACTTCAGTTGACTGCCTGTTCTCCTCAAGTGGGTTCAGGGAAGCAGCAGGAAACAGGAAGCTCCCTGATAAGCTGGTGTTAATCAGTCCAGATTCCTGGGGGTGCTAGAGAGGTACATAAGAGGCTCCTCCTCCTCTCTCTCCCTGTAACTCCTGCTGCTTTCTGTTATTCCATCTCACCTTTTCTCCTGCCTGCCTGCATGTGAGAGGAGTGGGCTACAGGGACAGCACTTCACCATCTCTGTGCATCTAAAGCCAAAATAATACATAGGCAGCAGCAGCAGACACAATTTTCTACACTCTGGGTCCTAGTGGCACCCCCCTACAATCTGGCACCTGAGGCGGCCACCTCATTTTGCTTCATGGTAAGGCCAGCCCTGGATTGTTCTTTTGTTTCTGGTGTCTAGAGAGGCTAGAATTCATTCTGCTTAATTTGTCTGTACTGTCAAACACGCCAGCCAAGGCAATACAGATTCAGTCATTATTTATTATTTTATAATGATAATTTTTGCATAAGCCCACTTCACTGATATTCTGGTCATAGCTTCTCAGTAATATTTTGATGAGGTTACATTTCATTTCCCCTTCCAGTCATCTAAACTGAGAGCTATTTGTACTTGAGTTAGGCTCATCATTCTGCCCTTCTGCCCATCCATTATGTTTCAGGTTACTGCTCATGCACAACATTCATTTTTAAATATATCTTCTCTTTTTGATGTATTAGCAAGTCCCTTGCATGTCTCTGAAAATCAAAAACCTCCTTATTCATCATTGATGCACATAACAAATATTCATAGAATAGACAAAGGAGCCGGGGGACGGGCACACAACAGAATAGTATATTTATACAACATAATCTGAGCACTTTAAATCAGATTCTAGCCCCTTCCTCGTGTAATCCTATGGATTTAAAAAGCGTTGATTTCAGTGGAGTTTCAAAGGGGAGGGTAAAATTTGAATCTGGAAATTCAGTCATGCTGTTAAACTCAAGATGTGCCTTTTATGTGAGTGCTGAACAAGTCTGTTTCAAAACAAAACAAATTCCTTCAGGTTTATGAATCAAGGACATATGTAATTAAAACCAACAAGTCATGAGAAATAAATATTAGAGAGTCTGCATTTTGTGCAGTGCTAACAAAGTCTCTCTCTCTAACTGATTTCATGGAGGATCAGAGTCCTTCCACTTATGTCTATATTTTCAGTTTTCCCACTGTCTTTTCATCCTTATCCTGAAGGGAAGAAAGGAATTGAGTTTGTGATCTCAGCCAAGGGATCTTACATGGTTTTGAAGCTCTGATGAGCACACACTGCCATGTGGGTGTAGATTCTCAGAACTAAATGTTAAAATGAACCATGTTTAGTTATGGATTTATCAAAATTATAATAAAAAATTAATTTCATGATGATTAATTTCACTATCTAAAGGAGGCTAGAAACACAGAACTGGATATCAACTCTTCACACCATCAACAGCCTCATTCAGATGAAAATCAAAGGGTTTCTGTTCAGACAAGAATCCAATATCCAGTCCTGAAGTATTTTGACTATTATGAAATGAGCCTGACCTCATGTGTTGCAGTGTAAAGAATAACTTTGGTGAACTATCTATGGAGCTACACTACTGTTCAATGAGTCTAAAGGATATCAGAATCAGGGTCTCAGTCCTGATACTTGTTTGTGTCAGAGCTGAGTAAGAATGTGACAGAAGGTGAATACTTTGATGTGTGGTGCTCACTGGCAGCATCACCTAGTGGTTAAGGAACTAAGTATCTGTCTCCAGTGTCTCTCACTGACCACTATCACACTCCATGGTGGTCTGCCTTCTTGTAGGTGTGGACTCAACCCTCTGGTCAGTTCACCAGTTAGCTCTAGCCCTCTCCAGAGTGTCAGTCCCAAGGAAGATATTGGTTCCCAAGCCTTCATTAACTGAAACTTCACCCCCATGGGGCTCAACAGGCAGGATCTTTCTCCCAGGGAAAGCCTTCTGAGGAACCCTTCTTTAGAAGCTCTTAAGGTAGGTCTTTCTCCGTGTCCTCAGGCTTTTTTTAAGCTCCACCTTCAGCTAAAGCATGCTTTACAGGTGAGGATGTGCAAGGTTACCTGGGCCCAGAGTTGCTCCTTAATCCTTCTGTTCCAGCGTGGGGTTTATACACCCCATCACAGGTACCATATATCAAGAAGAGAAAAACCCATACATGTCATTTTCTTGCATGTACAAACTGAGTCTGATTAAACTAACCAATAGAGTTCAATTATTTCCAGGCTCAGAGAGTGGTTAGGGATTGATTTGGGGTATTTTACAACCTCTTTGTTGAAATGTATGTGTATAATTAGGGATGGCAGATGCAAATCACAGTCAAACAAGTAAGATCTGGGCTTCAAATTCTCTCGTCTGGTATAACATATGCAACTTTGATAAGCTAATGGGTTAATAGGCATAATGGAGGGCAGAATTTCTTTTGAGTTCTATTTTAACTTCAAATCTAGCAGATATACGTCTCTTGGATTAAAACATGCATTTCCACTGGGCCAGATCCTTCTTGGCAATCAGTACTCCACAGCCATGCCAAAGATTTGGAATCCACAGAGTTCATTTGCAGACAGCCTTCCTTCTAATCTTCTACCTTCCACAAGGGCCTGGGACAATTGCAGTCTTTGTACTTAAGCAGCAAGGGTCTGGTTCTTCTATGTATCTAAAAAGGCACAAGTCACCTGAAGGGAGGAAGGCAGAAGGCAAGGCCATACCCTCAGCAATTTCTGCACTGACTTTCCTTCACAGAAATCATCCTCTAGAAATTATCAAGAATTGATGTCATACCCCTAAGAGCTTAATTTTTATCTCTGATATAGCTGAGAAGAGAGTGAAAACATGTTGATTAGACAGCTCCTTATTAGCTACTTCTCTGAAGAGGTTCAAGATTGTAAATTTTTTTTTTATGAAGTTAGTTTGATTGTGTGCTGAGGACATTACTACCTCATCTACTTTTTTCAGCTAGTACAATAGAACCCCCACTTCCCCTAAAACTGATGTATTGTGCTAAACCATTTTGGTCAAATTCCATCACTTTGGGGGTATCAGCAATCTAAACTGGAAAAGGTATAAGGGTAAAGCTATACACTTTGTGCAATATGACTGAATAATTGGTAGATCAACAGCAGCTAAGTGTGGAGACTACTATTCGCTACTCAGTGCTTAACCTGTTCTAAGAGTCTGAAATACAGAATGCAGAAAAGGCAAAATTGTCCTCAAAGGATGGAGCTTTAGGATTCTCTCTTTAGGTTATGGCAATGTGATTCATAGTTTAAATTAAGAACTTTACAACCCTGCAGACTGAAGTTACTTTCTTGGCCTCTGACTCTCAGAACTGATTTTACTTTCTTGGACTCTGTCTGTAAGACACATAGAGGGAAAAGGATACAGCAGAGATAAAAATACACAAAAGGCAAGTTAAAGACAGTTCTATGTGTAAAACTCTAGGAATTTTTTCTTAGATACCTTTCTATAATGTATGTAGAAATTACTGAACCATCAGTAACTTTTCAGAGAATACTCACATAATTGTTTCCTGTTGATTGACCAATGTAGGCTGATGTGTTCTTTCATTATGTATTGTCTGTTTATTATTTGTCTAGCCACAATAAAATTACAATATTTAGGTGTCTTAATGGTAATCGCTGTATGCTTTGAAGTTTGAGCTGTAACATGAATAATTTTTTAGGTTCATAAGTTAAGAGAGGATAATCTATCTTTCAATAGTTTGTTTTGCAGTAGACTGGGAAAGAGGAGAAGGGTGGAAAGCAAGGCTGTGCAAACCATAATGATTTCAGTTGTTTGACCCCTGCAGTTTGGTTGACAGGGTTTGGAGTGAAGCATCATATGGAAGCTTACTTAGAGGTAAGCAAGGAAGTTTGCACAAGACTTGAGAAATGTGTAATTTCTCGCTCCCTTTGTTTATGTCACTTCTTTCCTCCTATTCTACCAAGCCTCCTTCCTCAACATCATTTTCACCTTGCCTTGTAGCATAAATCATATAACTCAACATTGTAGGCAATCAACATATAATAAAATGTGTAAACACACACACATTTGCAACATGCTTTCAAGATGCCTAAAATGGCACCTCTTTTATGAACTTTGTTAATCTAATTAAGCACTAATTATATTCAGTAAGATAATGTCAGTATTGCCAACCTAAGATATTCAAAAATTATGAGTCAGGCCTCAAAGTCATGAGATTTTTAAAAGTCTCACAATATTTAAACCAAATATTGGGTTCTTTTTATTTGCCTTTTTGTTTGGGAGCTTTTAGGAGGGACTTGGGACAGGATTTATAGTTTATCTGTGAAATCTATAAACCTACAGCTAAAAAAAAAGTAATCTGAGATTCTAGCATACTCACAGGACTCCAGGAGCTTGGGCTTTTATTATAAAAAAGCATTGCAAGAGTTAGCAATGCTAATTTAGAGTGCATTATTGTCTTTTATTCTTCCTCTCCATCCCTTACCCCCCATATACTTTTCCTCACAATATTTTATTTTCTTTTATCTCCAGCTGTCATGATTTTCTATCCTTTTCTTCTGTGACTCTGTGTTTCATACTTCTCATTTGCTTTCTCGTAAAAGTCTATTGCCCTGTTCTGTATATTTACTTTAGTGTTTAATTTGTATTCTCTCACCTTCTTAGTTTCTTTGTACAGGATTTTTTGTAAACTTTTCTTTGCTTCCTTTCCATTTCTAACAAACTTTCTCCCATATACAAAGGAGTACATCTTGGAGGCTCTATGGTCATCCCATCTCTTTTCCTCTGCAACAGGCCCCTCTCTCTTATTTGATGCCTTCTCCTTCTCCCCACAAGTTTCACATTTCCAAACCTGTTCTTCCGCTCAGAGGTAAAGTTGTCCAATCCTCACCCCTAGTGAATTAGGTCATTTGTGCCTCAGTCTCTGTCTCCTTTTAACACTTGAATGTGTCAAAGTACTTTACTATACAACATGGGCAGGCCCAAACTTCATAGCTCTGAAATAAGTGATATTTTGAAACATTTCTGTCACACAGACTGATACATTATAGCTGAGTGAGTAAATCACAAACAACAATTAAATCCAAAAGAATTAGTTCTTTTTTCTACACTGTCATTTCTTCAAGTTATTTTATTTCAAGAGTATTCAATGCTTTATTTGCAGTCTCCTTTTTAACTTTAATGGGTTGAAAACTAAGCCCTCACTGCATGTATCAGCTATTCAACTTTAATGAAAAACAGAGAACAAAATAATTATCTTCCTTCTGAGAAAGAGCAGTGATGTCTTATGAAAGGTTAGAAATATATTATTGAGATCAATCATTGCTAAGGGTTTTCTAAGTCAAGTAGCTAACACAGTAGGTAACTCAAAGTGCTTGCATTATCAGTATTCACCTCCCCTGTGAAAAATGTGTTAAAATGCTTACTCACAGCCTGAAGTTTTGTAATGTTAATGTAAAGTAATGATATTGCTTCACTATTAACTCTAAATCTCTTTGATTTTGTTTGCTTAAGTTATATCCTTAACATTACTTTAATGGACTCTGAGTCTCTGAATCTCATATAACCCCTACATTTAAATCCAAATAGATTTTCATTACAACAGATATACTATTTGCCAAAACAGTAATTTCTAAATTGTTGGATTTTTACCAGTATAATTAATATATTTCACAAAATAACCGTTAGCACAATATGGTACAATACAGTATGTGTCTATGCAAAACACAAAGGGAGAGGAGTTAAATTGCTTGATGCTTTCAGCATTTCCACTGAGAAAACACTATCATCCAAGGGAAGAAGTGAAGATAGTTTGATTCACTAAGAAAGAGCACTTGCATGATGATAAACTTTTTTGCCTACATTTTGGATGATAGGAAAGCACACAAATCAGGAAGACACCAAGTAAACAACCTTTTTGGACGTAACAGTTATGCATTACTATTCAGGGTAAAAATATCACTTAGATGAGTTCAGACAGGCTGTTGACATCAGCTGTCAGAAAATGATCTATCTTCCCTTTAGAATAAAACACAGATTTTAATGAAGAATACAAAAACCCTGCTGTCCTGCTAAATTATACTCGCCAAAAGTAAAGTTTCTAACTTCTAAAAACCTTTGACTTGGAAGGATCCTGTCCTGAGGGATGTATTTTGCCTTTAGAAACACAGTCCTTAATGTGTTCACACTCAAATGATCAAATATCTATCTAGGTTTTTCTATTGGCTCAAGGGGAGAATAGTATCCTGGTAATTCCATGCGGAATGGTATAAACATTCATCATTTTTGCCTTCCTGAGAATTGGGGCTAGATTTCCCATTGCCCTGCACCTTGTGTTGTCATTTATACTGGTGCAAAGTGAGTACACACTGGGTGTGACAGGTCACTAAGTCCTTATGGTTGCATGCACTTTGTACTTTGTTGGCATTGGTGAAAGTGACTACAAAAGTTGCAGGGCAATGGGAGATTTGACCCTTTAAAAAAAAAAGTTAGTTTTGGTTAAGAGGATCAAGCACGAGCAGCAGCAAAAAAAAAACAACTCCCATTGACTGCAATGAGGCAAAGATTTCACACAAGTGTTCCTTCTTAAGTTGTACTTGCTAGATATAGTAAATGTAACATAAATTATAATTATTTTTTAAAAAGTAGAAGGAATGAGCCAAACTATGGAACAGAATGGGAGTTTGTGGAAAGGTGTTACAGTTGTAATATGACATGAGAATGCTGAAGAACCATTCTGACTAAATTTTTTTTGAGTGTTTTATAGTTATATACCAGTAAGAGATATATGTTCATTTCCATAACACCTTCTACCTGCGGATCTTTAAAAAAATCCCTCTTTACAAACATGAATAAAACCTCATAAGAGTATGGAAGGTAGGCCATTAGGCTCATTTTACAGCTGGAGAAATGGAGGCACAGAATGATTGACTTTGATGAATGCAGAAGAGATAAGTGATGTAGGTTGTAGTTCCTACTCCAAGTTTTCGGCCACAATCACTAGGCCATGCTTCTTTTATTTATTTGCAATTTTGAAGGTTGCAATGAAAGGAATAGTGTGTATCTTAATGAGCATTCTAACTGCATTTAGAAATATGCAGAAGTATAATGGCAGCAATTGAAAGGGAAAGTAGAAACTATACTATTTGTTTATTAAAATTCTCAAAGAATATACAGTCAAAAAAACAACCAAACAAACAAAATTCTGCCAAATGGTGAAGTACCTAGTCATGTGTGTTTTCTGCAGCAGTTAGAAGTCATTGTGGCTTAAGTCTTCAAAAATTGACTAGTGCATCTGTGTAATTCTTAGACGTTATCTTAAAGGGGCTTGCTTTTCAGAAAATGCTGAGCATCCACCTTCACAAGTGTCTCTGTAAAGTGTCTCAGGTTGGGCACCCAAACACTTAAGTACCCAGAATCATTACTCACTTTTTAAAACTTAAGCCTGTAAGCTCTTTGGGTGCTTTCAATTTCAGTTCATGTTTGCCTAGCGACAAGAACAATATGGCCCTGATCTCTGATTAGAGACACAAAGAGCTATTATAAAACAAACAATAAATGTTCAGAGTTTTATCACTAATTTCAATAGAAAAGGATAGGGCTCTATGTAAAAATGTAAAGATTTTCCTCGCAATAGTAGAATAAACTAAAATTAGAAGAATTTTGAACAGAGTAGTATTAATCATAATTAGAGTTGCACTTTGGTAATTAGCAGCGTTAATAAATATATAGCATTTACAATTCACCCTGCTCTAATAGTAATATTTATATTCAGTAGTATCTGGCAAATAGAAAGCATTGCATTGTTTGGGAGGATTTTTGTAAATTGCCAGATACTAGTACCTCTCTTTCTAATAACTGTGTTATTTCAAATTCATATGGTTTCTATATCAGTTTAAGCTCCTATCAGAACATAGGTACTTTACATTTCATACCTGAAATATTAACCTGCTAGCAATTCACTATCAACAGAAGTCTTTGTACTTTGTCACAACTAAATTATTAATATTGAAATAAAGAAAAAAAAAGCAGCATGAGGCTCAGAAAATTAGCATTTTACAAGGGCATTGAATTTTGAGGAATAAAACATTTTCTTAACATTTGTTATTCATTCTGTTTCACATCATTTAGCTTATGTTTAAAATACAAAGTCTTCTTCCCACCTAATTAGAGGGGGAAAAAAATCTTTTACTTTTTCTCATTCTAGGCTTCTGCTAAGACAGATAACCTTTTCTGCATGAGATAACATTAAAGTAACATTCTTCACACTTGTTACACTTGTATGCTGCTACAAATTGCTATAGTTGTACATCTACCTGGAATCCAGCTGAGAAATGATGCAACTGACTTGCTCTGCAGTGAAAGTCATAAAGTAATTAGTTTATGAAATCATGTCATTGTGACATTACGGTTCAATAATAGGCAAATAAAATAACAGGTAACAAATGTTTGTACTGCCTTCAGTAGAGGCTGTGTTGTGTGCTAATGTTCTCTTCTTATAACTGAATATCTCCTTCTTTCAATCTATGGAACAAATCCTAAAGTCTTTACTTAGGCAAAACTCCTATTGTGGGATGTGCTTGAGTATGGGCATAGTAAGGACTTCAGAATTTCACCCTACTGGAATTCAGTAGCCATTGTTTTTCAGACATGCCATACAACTTTGCTTTACAACTGTTCATAAAGAAGAGAGCATATTCCTTTCAGAGCAGACTCCTACAATTCTGGTTTTCATGTCTTTTCTCAAACATAGCAAATATATTTTCTGTCAGATCTGCATGATAGGACCTCATGCACTATTTAAAATCAAAAGTTTTCTGATGGAACATACAGTTTACTTGAAGCAGAAACTTTTTGTGAAAACGATTTTGATAAGGTGAAAATGGAATGTTGAACATTTTTGTAATGGAATGTTTAGATTTTTCATTTTGAAATAACTTGTCATTTAAAGATATATTATAAAAAGTAAATAAAAGAAAAGAAAAGGCAAAAATCAAAACAAGACATTTTGACTGGCCCAAAATTTAATTCATAGGAAAAATCAAAACCCTGTTTTCATTCTCATTTCTGCGTGAGCACTCTCCAAATTGGTGAGTGCTCTACTGAAAACCACTCACCAATTTGGAGTCTGAAGTACAACTACCTACCACTGGATAAGAAGGGTTTACAAAAAAATCAGGTATTGTTTGGCTATACCAAAGGAAGGACAGGAGACATTTGACATTTAATCAGGCTGTAACTTTATTATTAGATGTCTGGGACTACCCTGCAGATAAAAGTGTACAGTGCAGGTAAATCCACGTTTATTCCATAATTACCAGAGGCCTTTAACCAGCTCTTACCAGCTTCCCCTCTTCTTCCATCCAGGTCCCTCGAGCAAATCCATTGCCTGGACCTTACCATCCAACCCCCCGTCATAGAAGGGTTAAAGTGGGCTAAAATAATGGGGGTTGGTTCCCTGTCATACCAATCCTAGAAGTACCCAACTACCCCGCATTCACTCTTTTATAGAACACCTCTTTTTAAGTCCTTTTCCAAACCATTTATCTAGTCACTGTATACCAGGGATCGGCAACCTTTGGCATATGGCCCGTTAAGGAACTCCACTGGCGGGCCAGAATGGTTTGTTTGTGGTTTGTTCAGGTGATTACAGCTCCCACCGGCCACAGTTCACCATTCCAGGCTAATGGGGGCTGCGGGAAGTGGCAGTCAGCACATCCCTTGCCACTTCCCACAGCTCCCATTGGCCTGGAACAGTGGACCGTGGCCAGTGGGAGCTGTGATTGGCCAAACCTGCAGACACTGCAGGTAAACAAACCATCCTGGCCTGCTAGTGGATTTCCCTAATGCGCCACGTGCCAAAGGTTGCCAATCCCTGCTTGTAAGGGTCTGGTGCTGGGGCTCGTCCCTCTCAGGCGCGGTGGGGAGCTAAGGTGTCTCCCTACAGGCAGCAGTCCGTGCAGGGCCCAGACCCGTCAGCAGGGGCTGAGCAATCGAATAGTCTCTAAGCAATTCAGAGCCCTAGCCCTTCAGCAGGGGCTAAGCTGACACAGGGTCTATAAGCCCGGCCCTGGAGCTGGGCGGGACAACAAGCAGTTCAGGCTCAGGGCCCTTCAGCAAGGGCTGAACAAGTACAGAGTCTATAAGCAGTTCGGGCTCAGACCTTTCAGCAGGGCTGAGCAACACAGTACATAAGCCTGGCCCTGGGGTGGGGCAGGGCAGTAAGCAGCTCACAGCTCAGGCCTTTCAGCAGGGCTGAGCGAATACAAAGTCTACAGCCCAGGCCCTTGGGTAGGACGGGGCAACAAGCAGTTAGGCTCAGGCCTTTCAGCAGGGGATGAGTAACAGGTTAACAGTATATAAGCCCAGGCCCTTGGGAAGGGCAGGGCAGGGCAGCACACAGTTCAAGCTCAGGCCTTTCAGCAGGGGCTGAGCAACAAGTCAACAATATATAAGCCCAGGCCCTTGGGCAGGGCAGGGCAGCACACAGTTCAAGCTCAGGTAAGGGTCAGACCCTCAAGCAGGGGCTGAACAGCAAATTAAACAGCACAAGAGGCCTCCTCAGGCCAGGGGGAGGGGGAGTCTGCCACCCTTGGAAGGGTGGCAGGGGGGACGCAGGCCCTCCCACTCCACTGCGTCCCAGCCCGGGGCCCTAGCAGCGGCAAGGGTTTGCTGCAGTCAGTGGGGATCCTGGCCGCAACACACTGACATTGGTTCAGGGTCCCCTGGAGCCAGACTGGGGTCGGCTTCCCTCGGGCTACTTCCAATCTCCCCCTCTCTAGGTACCTGTCCTTCGCCGGCGTCGTCCAGCAGGTCCCAGACCATGGGTTCCTCAGGATACCGGGTAGAGAAGCTCAAGCCGCTCCTTGGGATACCGGGCATAGGGAAGCTCAGGCAGCTCCTCCGGATACCGGGCATGGGGAAGCTCAGGCCAGCGTACTTCCGGGTACCGGGCACGAGGCAGGTCAGGCCAGCGCTCCTATGGGTACTGAGTATGGGGCAGGCTGGGCCCAGCGGGAGCTCGGGCACCAGTGTCTGTCCTCTCTGGCAGTCTGAGGCCAACTGAGTGCTGAGGCCGGGCTTTTATACTTTCTGTCCCGCCTCTTGACTTCTGGGGGGCGGGGACAGGTGGCAGAGGCCCCGCCCACGGAGGCACTGCTCTGGCTCGTCCCTCTCAGGCGCGGTGGGGAGCCAGGGCGCCTCCCTACACTGCTGTATACCTTTCCTATGGAGTATCTGCACCGGACATCCCACCACAAGGAGGTGCCAGCCATTAGCTTGACTGGCTCCTCCCCAAACCTAATGAGGGTCACAGACATCTCCTAATGACATCTTTTATATGTCAAAAACATGACAGCACTTAAATCTGACAGGAGAACCCCGTCCTCCCAAAACAACTCTGGTGCCCAATATAGTATGTCAGAATGTGAAATTACTGCCTCTCCTATGATCCTGAGGAATTTGGTCACCTCCTTGTTCACATACCTCCATGCCTTGTCCACCTGGGGGCTTGAGGGGGGTGTTCATGGCTCCCCACCAGAGCCTGTGCTGAAGCATTTCTGACCATACAATGGTAATTCCTGGAAAAATGTCAAGAATCAGCCTCAACTCCCTCCTTGCTCTGAGGATTAGTTCCACCCATTTAAGCATTCCCAAATCGTTTTCCCCAAGGTACACAACAATTATATCTGGTGGCTGCTGACGGGCCTGCAGAGCATATAGCCAGGGTATCAGTCGGTCCCATAATATGCCCAACTTTACATGCCAGCTGAGTACTACTTTACCACTAAAGCCCAGCTGTGAACCTTTGAGCAACTTGGACACATGCCTATGCACCCATCTGCATGGCTGGTCATCCAACATCTGTAATGAGATTACAACAAATTAATGCTGATTTACCGCCTGAGGTCTTACATACGTTCGGTACGTGTCTGAATGCCAATGCCCGATTGCCTGAATAGCTGCTGCTCCCATACCTAGCAGTGCTGCTGCCATTGCTGCCCTGATTCTGAATGAGTGGAAATCAAATTCATGGGCTGGCAGCTCCAACCTCATCAGCCCCCATCTCAACATTGTAACAAATTGACATATTGTGAGGGGACTCCCGTCACTAGGCATAAAAAAGGAGGCTTTCTCCCTTTCACTGTATCATCATGTAGGCCTTCAAAGCTTGAATGGGGCAGACCCCAGGCTCACCACCCTCCCGGAAAATAACAAATTCACCCCGGACAATTTGATCCATCTTTGACCTTCACAAGTGTAATATCACTGAACGCTCATGCCATTGTATATCATGCAGTTCCAAAGCACTTCCTGTGGAGTTCCTAAAAGAACTGGCTTGCTGATCCTGAAAGCACCAAAAAATGCTCTCAAGAATGCCTCCTGGAACAAGGCCACCTCCTGTTCACTATGACATATGGCACCAAGGATCTGCACGAGATCCCTGAGCATGTAAACTGTGGTGGGATGACAGGAATCCTTCCTGGGGCCACTGGTACGCGACCACTCTGCCAAAAACCTTCGAACTAAAAAAACACTGCAAGGATCCAGATAACCATTTAGCCTGCTGACGAATGTAATGGCAGAAAGGTGATACGAGATTGTGGAAGATGCCAGTTGACAGGTTGCTGTGACAGCATGTACCGCACCACTTGTTCCTCTGTAATGAGTCATATTGTTGACCGGCCTTCCTGATCCTGAAATTGTATGAAATCATTAAAACTTCTTTCATAGCTCTGCCACGTGTGTGGAGCAACTGATCTTCAGACCACACTAACAACCATCGTATGCCAGGGTTTCATAGCACCAGCGTCATCTGCCTGGGTTCCCGACTGGCTCCTGGTGCCAGCTCCAGAAGTCTGTGGAGCTGAAAATGAGATAAGGTGTCTGCTATGCCATTATCAACCCCAGAGAAGTTCTGAAGTAACATATATTCCCTGGAGTCTTCTCGGGGCCAGGCCTCGGGTAAAAACTGAAAAGTTATCCACAGGCAATTGGTTGAATGGCCCTGCTGCTCTATCCCCAATTCATTCCTGTGGAATTATTGTCTTAAAAACACCCTGGGGAATACTAAGAAGAGGTTAAAGCAACCCCTCCACCTCTGTTTAAGCAAAATCCCTGTCTTTTGGAGCTACCCCCTGAAGAATGGGTCATTGTTTGGTGATCAACTTTTCCTGGAGACTGGAGAGCAAAGGCTCAAGCTATGTAAAGAAATGGCTGAATGGCCCAACTGGGGTTTTGATTCTGAATCTGAGATAGTTATGAACTTGTAACTCTGGGGAAAAATCTGGTTATGAGTTCTGAATGACTGACAGCTATCAGAGCCCAAGGTTAGAGGTGTGGGTGACCAGGGGTAAGCTTTTTTATCATGCATGTAGATTCTTAAATTGTTTTTAAAATATTTTCTCTGTAAAGTTTCACCTTAAGAATAAATGTACTAGCTTATCAAGAACTGAGTGATAACATATGACAGCAGGCAATACACTGATCATAGCCTCTGGACAGAGAGCAAAGCACAGATGCTCACCTTTTAGGCAGTCTGTCTTTGGGAATATCACAGTGTAGAGCAGGGCAGCCTTAAAGGCCTGCCCAGGCAGGAAGGATTGAGTTGCAGGTCCCCACCCAACAGAGGTAATGTCTGGGAGCCAAGAGCCCAGGGTGGGTGCCCTTGAGGCACCTCAGACGGGGAGTGCAGATGCAGCTGCTCTGAAACTGTGGCAGCTCTATTGACTCCAATGAAACAATGATAGCTTATCCCAGGTGAGAATCTACCCCATGATATTTTCAGTAAGGATAAAGGACCAAAAGCTTTGACTAGAGTCAAACAGAGCAGGGACAAGCACTGATCAATTTTTCCTATACAGTTTTAACAATGTATGTCATCTCTGACTTGCAGTATCTTTGTTATTCTAGTTCTTTTTCTACACCAAGTCAAGTGAGACATTTATGTTACGAGGTATGTATGGGGAATTTGTGATGTGGTAAGAAATCTACTTTGGATTTATTTCTAAATATCAATATTTGAACCCTGTTTTCCCTAACAAGATACAAGCAATTCCAATTAAAATCAATGGTATATACTCATATTCCGACTCTTGCAGATAAGGGAGAAAATGTGTCCCCTAACTGTCAGTACAACTCCTAAATTATAAGTATTTCATATAAGATGAACAATTAATGTAGACTTTGATGTAAAAAATAAAGCTAGATGAGATAAAGCATTATATGCTGCAGTATAGTGAAATGAACAATGACAGGCAGGAGATTAGACTGGATGACCTAGTAAATTTTGTCTCTTGACATTCTATAATTCACTGTTCTTGTTTATATGCACTGGATATATGCACTATATTATTGCATATTACATATGATGTAAATTAGAGTTTTCTTGTGATAGCTTTAACTATTCTATCAAAGTATTTGTACATTATTGTTGGTTTGAGGTTCACATTTTTGTGCAACTTCTCATTTTCCAGGTGGTTCTTTCTTTAAAAAAAATTTTCTTGAGCAGATACCATGCTCAGAGTCTTTCTAATTCAATATGATTGTCTCCAAGATTATTAATGCTGACTTTAATTTAGAAGCTCCTTTGTTTGCTAATGCCTTCAGACTTAAGTTATCAAAATCTCCTAGGACTGCACAGTAGTCCAGTTATTCAGGGAACTAGAAGTGTGTCTTATTCTGCTTTTAGAAAAAAGTTGGAGTCAGATAGAAGGTCATGAATTCTGTCGAGTGGGGGAGGAGCAGAGACTGTATTTTTGTTCTAAGTTTGTACCATGTCCAGCACAATGGGGTCTTGGGCCATGACTGGAGGTCGCAGATGCTAAAATACAAATTGTAATAATAAATAATATCAGAACGGAGAATTAGTGCTGGTTGGGGTTGAGAGTTGCCTCTGGGAGAGTTGACCAATATTTTCCATATGTGAGGCACAGGAAAACAGTTTAAATTTGAGTGTTGGCAGCTAACCAAAGCACCCTCACACAAACCATTGCCTTTGCCAGTAGGACTGTCGGCTGTGATTTTCAAAAAGGCCTCGTGGAGCTCGGTGCCTAACTCTCTTACACCTTTTAGAAAACCCCAGCCATAGCACATTCTGAAAGCCATATCTTAATACACTCAGTGCAAAGAAACTGAGATCATAGCTCCCTGACACCAGATTGCACATATTGCACATATTTCATTCTCACCCAGCTTTTCTGCAGTGAGCATAATGCTACTTTACCAGCAAATCTATCATATGAATTTTGTCTAGCTTCCTGCTGTCTTTGTCATGGCTGACTTTGGAGGTGGAATATCAGAACAATAGACATGTGGTGTGTTTCACTGTGGTTGATCTGTCCCTCTAGCTGCTCTGGTTAGGCTCTCACTATGGCCTATAGCAGGGATCAGCAACCTTTGGCATGCAGTCAGTGGGAATTGTGATAGGCCAAACCTGCGAACGTGGCAGGTAAACAAACTGGCCCTGGCCTGCCTGCCAAAGGTTGATGATCCCTGACCTATAGTAATTTCTGAGCAGTCATAGACTATAGTCCTGGTAGGAGATCAGAAGTAGTAGCAGCTTTGGGACTCTGTTAGATTTATATTCCACCTATCCTAGACAACTTTCCTTATGCAATGCCTGAATAATTTGCACCAGCATGTCTGCAGCCTTGTCATGAATGGCCAATGTATACTGAAAACTTAACCCTAGAGTAAGAAATGTGTATGTGAATTAGCACAAGGGATCCAGAGACTTTTACTCAGAATATTTCAGTAGTGAATTGGATGTTGGTTAGGATAATGTTGCATGGGAAGAATAATTTGCAACAGTTTTAGCTCTACGAGTAGAAATAATAGGTTATTTGTGTGTAAACTAGGTTTGAATAGAGTAACTTTGCCATTAAAGAAACATATAAGCATGACTAATAGCTTTTGTTGTTGGATACTGAATATCAGAAAGGTTTAAAAGCACCAGGACTGCCGTAATATTTTATTTATTTATTCCAGCAAAGCTACAACAGAGGAAGCCACATTAGATGGATAACTGCCCCATGGGTTATTCACCTTCTCACAAGTTAGTAAAATATGCTATATTTTCTCTCTCTGCGGGAGCATAACTGAGCCATATTTTGACTCCCCATAAAATTTGACTCTTCCAATCAGTTCTGTTAAAGGAATGCTGTGGTGTACTGTGCACATTTTTAAAACAATATATGGCCTGCAACATATTTCCCCACTTAGAGTAAGGGTTTATAAGCAGAGTTGTGTGAATGATTAATTTTTCAGTTTGCTGACTGAATCAAAAACTCCAAACAAAATTCCATTTTGGATAGACCCAAAATGATTTTTAGTGTTCTCAGCCAAAACAAAAATGCACAGAAATGTTGTTTTGTGATTAACTAAATGTTCTGTTTGACCCAAAACAAAATATTCTGTTCCAGTTGGGGGCATTTCAACCACTTTTTTAAATGAAAAGCAAAGAATGTTTGGTAATGCCATTCACAAAATATCTAGACTCTGTGATGCCCCCTTAAAGCCCCATAATTACAGCTCTCACCTGGCTGTGGGATATTCAGGTTCAAGTCCTCTCTCTGCTTGATTCAGAGCAGGGACTTGAATCTTCCACATTACAGGGTAATGCCTTGGCTATAGGGAATCTCTTCTTTAAAAACTGGTTTACTCTGTATAAAATAGTTTAATATTAATTGAAATAGTGTCTGGAACCTGAATACCAGGCTATAGAGTCATTCTCACATCCTCTGGCCCACTGACTAATTATTTATGCAGCTTCAGTGGGAAAGATTGAGAGATCCCCACACTTGAATACCCTATAGCCCAGTGACTAGGGTTAGGAAAGATCTGTATTCAAATCTCTGCTCTGAAACTGGGGATGTGAATCCAATTCCCTCCCAGCCCAGATGAGTACTCTACCATGGCGCTAAGAGATATAATAATAAGGGAGAGGAACGGAAGATCCCAAACTCCTCCTCCTGTTCTGTGAATGGCATCTAAGTCCTCTTTAGACTCTTAACACCCACTCTGGTCAACTCAAAACTGCATTTCCCAGTAAATATACTATTTGTCCAATTTTTTTTTTTTGCCCAGCTTTTGTGAGCACAAGTGTCTCAGGTGCACCTGTTCTTTCCAAGTCGAATTCAACTTCTGTTCTTGTGTCTCCACTATTTTAGAATCTGTTAAGTGTATCATCCTCTTCATAAGGCTGCTATGCCAACTAGGGCTTGCAGAGTTCAGGCTGCAGGGCTGTTTCATTGCTGTTTTGACTTCTGGGCTCAGGCTGGAGCTGGGCTCTAGGACAGTCTGAGGTGAGAAGGTTCCAGAGCATGGACTGCAGTCCGAGACCAGAAGTCTACATAGCAGTGAACAGCCCCACAGCCTGAGCCAGCCGTGAGTTTTTCTTAGCTGTGCAGATATACCCTATAGGGAAAAGATCAAGCCCCATCTTTTTTTAGTTTCCTAAGGGAATCTCTAATTTTTATATGTTAAGTCTTATTAAACTTTTAACTCCTTGCAGGCAAGCTCTATAAAGGAGAAAATTATGATGCGGTCTCTCGCACCAGAAGCAAATGAAACATTCGAAATGTGTGGATACATGACTGCTTGAGAGCTAAAAGGCAGTTTGAAGAGCTGTAGCTATGAAGCTTTTTTATTTTGTTTAGGAAGCCAGGAAAGAAAAATGCCTACCAGTCTGGCAAAGAAACAATCCATAAACTCATCAAGTATAGCACAATGATCTGCTTCCCATTTCCTCCTTGCTTCCCGGTCTGGGCTTAGCAGGCACAAGCACTTCTCCTCAAGGCCCCTTCCCCTCAGCCTACCTGTGCATTCTGTTTGTATCCTTGCTATAATGAGTCCCCAGTTAACCACTTGGCTGCCTATTGTAACGTAAGGTGTATATTGGTTATCTTTGTCATATCATTATTATTACTCTCTCCCCAACAACAAAATACAAAACACCAAAAAACACTTCTCCTCTGCAATGATAACCAAATAAAGCACATTTTGGAGTTCCTTGGCCAACTTGTTTTAGAGGAAAGGCAACAAAAAACAACAACAAAAAAAACCACATTTTCAGAGAATTGATAAAAGGAAAAAACCATCACTACACCTTATTTTTGAAACTTTTTTTCAAGTTTCTTCCAAATGTCCTAGAAAAAAAAAATCTTCCCTGGGGCATATGAAGTTTCGAGAAGATTGGCTTCTTCTGGGGAGAGCAGGGAGTGAGTTGTGTTTCAAAAGGGGAGTTGTACTGGAAAGTTAATTGAAGCCTTAACTAGGGAGTGGCTTTAAGACTTTAATCTTTCTTTTTGGTTCGCTGTTCCAGCTGCCCTGTAGGGGCATGGAGGAGGGGAGCGCCCTGCTGGGAGCGGTGCCAGGTCTGTAGCAAGCCTGGCAGGGCAGCCTGTGTCCTTCCCTGCCTGCCGACTGGAGCAGCGCGGAGCCCTCCTGGCAGGTGGCCTGGCGAGCGCCACGCTGAAGGAAGCCCTGGCAGCCCCCCTTTACTCTCTCCCCCCCACTAGCCGGGGTGCACACCTCGCTGCCCGGGACATGTCTGCAGGGCTGGGAGTCCCCCTGCACCCGCGCTCCATCTGCCCCACAGGTTTGGGGGGGGGTTTCTTCCCTTGGCCGCTCTGGCCAGCCCGCAGTTTTTTTTTCCCCCCTTCGCCGTTCCTGCCGGCTCGCAGGTCTCTTTTTTTTTGCTTTGGGGGGTGGCCAAAAAGTCGGAGCCAGCCCTGATGCACATAGAATAGTCCAGATTTCTTCATTTGTACAAAAAGAAAAAAAAACGCTGCTCAGAGAAACCTGATTTTGCACTATCTGCAATACTCATTTTTTCCTTCTCTCTTCTTCGGCGTTGTGTATTGCTTACAACCACATATAGAGCAAAAAACAAAATAGATCCTTGGGGGCTTTTTTCCGGCTCCTTTGAGTATTGTTGAAATTATGCAAACCACCTGGCATTCTTAGATAAATTCTTGTATTTAAAAGAGGAAAAACATTTAAATATAAATCTGACAGCTGAAAGATGGCTTAAATATAAAAAAACAAAACAGATGGTGGTCTCCTAGAAAAGAAATCCTAATAAAACCTCATTGGATGTTCAGACCTTATTGTTAGTTACAGTATCTGTTTCCTTCTATCTCTCACAGCCAATCCTGTAGTTCACTAGTATAAGAAGTATTCACAAACCTAATAGATTGCATACATGACAAAGGCCTCAGTATTGTTAGGACCATGTAGAAAATCCCAGTGTTCAGCAAAAGTTGCAAAGACTTTGGCATGTGCTTAACTGTATGCACAATGAGACTATTCATATTCATAGAGTTAAGCATGTTCTTAAGTGTTTTCAAGTTTGGGGCCTACAATATGAAATTTAAATTAAGGCTGAGAGTGAAATAGAAATAAAGAATAGAAAATCAAGGCAAACAATCCCTTTTGATGGGTCAGGACAGGCCAGAAGTCTTCAGATAAAGCAAGTGAGCCCTGCTTAAGGCATTCACAGCATAGGGGCTGACTCCATGGGTGCTCCAGGGCTGGAGCACTTGGAAAAAACACAGGTGCTTAGCACCCACCTGCAGCCTGCTCCCTCCCTCCCCCAGTGCCTCCTGTCTGCTGGCTGCCCCGCCGATCAACTCCTCTTCCCCCCTCACCCCCGCCCCAGTACCTCCTGAGGCTATGGGAGGGAGGGGCAGGAACAGGGACAGGGTGCACTCAGGGGAGGGTGTGGGGCAGGGGCAGAAGGGAGGAGGAGGTGGGGCAGGGTGATGACTGGGCCTGGGGCTTAGTAGGGGTTGAGCAGCCCCCAGGAAAATTAGAAGCTGGTGCCTGTGAGTCACAGCAAGTTAAAAAAGAAGATGAAGAAGAAGAAGAATCAAATATTCTCACTGGTTATTTAATACTTTGGCACTGATCCTCTGAAGTAAATATGTCATTACTATACATTATGGAAAATTTCAACCAAAATGAAAAAAAAAAGTTCCTTCCAAACCCAAACTTTCTCACAAGATATTTTTCCTAATTTTTGAACGGGTCAATTAGCTTTATTTTAAAGGTCCCCCAAAGTCTCTAGTCTTTCAGTTAAATGGGTGTATCAATAAATCATATTTGATTTGTATATTGCTAACTGGCGATTAAGTATTAATACTGAAAAGAAGGCCTTTGTCCACCTATTCAAATATAAATATGAGTCTATGTCTAACGCGGGTTTCAAAGCTGCTTAGGGACAAATGATGTCCAAAGACAAATACTAAGAAGTAAACTAAAGCAAAGCACTGAAACTGAAGCTAATAAAAATTCAATGGGAAAGAAAAGAAAAAGGAAGTATAGGTATTGAAAATGAACTCAATTTACTTTACCATCAGCTTGGGAGTAAACAGGAGTAAGAAGGAGTAAAGGCCTGATCCAAAGCCCATCAAAGTTAATGAGAGTCTTTACCTAAATGCACACAGTCATTTTCAACCTTAAACATTTGCTATTTCTAAAAAAATAAAATAAAAGGTATATTGATTTTTTGAGGAGGTAAAGGGAAAGGGAGGTCTATTTGCATCAGGTACATTCACATGCAGAGAAAGCAGGAACAGAGCATGTCCCCCTCCCCAACAATTGCAACATACTTTCTAATCTGTACTTGTATCATTTGAAGGGGAGCAAAGGATCAGGAGTAAGCTGGTTTTACACTTACTGCCAAAATATTTCTATCCCCATTAAACTTCTGTTCTCTTTTTAGTTGCATACTCCTGTGGCTTCAGAATGGAGAAAGTGTCTAAAATAACATGCTCTTGGGTGTCTCAATTTTCAACCCAGAGCAAATTTTTACTGCCAAGATATAAACTCTTTAAAATGTGGTTTATAATATAAGTGCTGCTACAAACAGCATGACTATAATTATGCTCTGTAAGAAATATAATGTATTCTGAAGTCATAATTACATTTTTAGTTTCTTTTTAAAAAATTTATAAACAGCATGGGCTTCTCAGTAAAAGTCAGATCAGCTACCCATCTAGTACCACTGTACTTGCCAATCTGTAGGCTTCCCTTTTATTCCTCCCTCAATCACTTGGTAGCGTTGTATGTATATGGAAGCAAGATTAAGGGCCACATTTCCCAAAGTGGCCTCTGACTTTTCCGTACTGTTTCTCAGTGAGTTCAGTTTGGAGCTGTAAGTGCTCAGAATCTCTGACCTAGCTCTCTAAAATGAGGCAACCAAAAGCTGAATCTGTCAACATTCAAGACAACTTTTTAAAATTCAAATGATCTCAGATGCTAGGAGACTAACTCAGATTCTTAGGGTGGAAACTTAAGAAGTGCTGTGTTTGTGCCCAGTTCTTTCTTCTAACATTCCTTTATACTCTGCCCCTTTAATGTAGTGATAGATTAATAGATTTTAAGGCCAGAGGGAACCATTAAATCATGTAGTTTGACCTTCTGTTTAACACAGGCCATAACACTTCATTTAGTTACTGTTGTAATGAGCCCCAAAACAGTATTTGACCAAAGCTTATCTTCCAGTTGGGGTTCAAGCTAATCTTAAGCATAAGCAAAGGAAATAATATAACATATAAATGAGTTGGGTCTTTTGACCTTGACACAGAAACAATATTAATGCCCCTTGGCTTTAGCAGCTAGTCAATATTCAGGGCCTTGCTGGGTTGTTTCTGTTAGGAGTAGAAATTGATTATACAAGTGACTTATTTCTTTGCTGCAACCATGTTTATTTAAAAAAATTCTTTACAAAGTCCTATTTGCCTGAACACAGTAGAAACAAACAGTGGCAGACAGTTTCCTTGCTCACAGTTTCCCTCCCTTCCTTTCCAGCTACTCGTGGGAGGGGCACAAAGGATCAAGTACCAGCAGGGTCAAGTATCCCCAGCAGCAAGCCCAGGTTGGGAGAGGAAGAGAAGGGCCAGATCCAATCCTTCTCCCGCCACGCTGCCTGAGATGCTATCTGGTACAACACAGCAGCTGACTTTGACTAGGGGAGTACCTGGCTGTGGAAGAAGCAGGCTTCTCCCCTGCCAGGCTTAGCTTCTGAGAACAGCAGCAGCGAGCAGGAGCCCTCCGCCTCCCTTCTGGCATGCTCAGAATTGGCTCCTGTCCCCAGAAGCTGAGCCTGGGCAGAGAGTGGCGCTTCTGGGGACAGGATCCAACTCTAAGCATGTCGAGGAGGGAAGGGGGGCTCTGGCTCATTCAGCCGCTGTCCCGGAAGCCAAGCCCAAGTGGGAGACATCCCGCTGCCACTGCAGCCAGACAGTCTCCGAGGCAGGTGCTGTGCTGCAATGGGCAGCATCCAGGAGTAGTTCTGGGGCTTGTCTTCCAGGAAGACCAGCCAAATATACCAGGGGGATCCAGCGCAGTGGGAGGACAGAGTCCCCCTCCTCAGGTAATGTGGGATGGGGAGAGTGTGGGGTCTCCAGGCTGGGGGCGGGAAGGAGTCATGTGGGGAGGTCACTTGCAGCGGCGGCTCCAGGCACCAGAGCTCCAAGCGTGTGCCTGGGTGGCAAGCCATGGGGGGTGCCCTGCTGGTCCCTGTGAGGGCGGAAGTCAGGCAGTCTTCAGCAGCTTGCCTGCAGGAGGTCTGCTGGCCTCACAGATTCAGCGGCAATTTGGCTGCAGGTACGCTGAAGTCGCAGGACCAGCGGATCTCCCGCAGGCAAGCCGCCAAAGGCAGCCTGCCTGCCGTGCTTGGGGCAGCAAAAATGCAAAAATGCTGGTCACTTGTCCTCTCTTTTAGCTGGCACCGCCTTCGTGTCCCTCCCATGAATCGCCTATTCTCTGATCCCTTTCAGGACCATGCTCATTGTTGCTTCTCTGGCTTTCTGTTGGTTGTTTTCTGGTTATATTATCTTGGCTTCCTATCTGGTTTCTATATCTGACCCACAGAAGTAGCTCCAACCCCTTTGCAATCAGACCCAAGGAAACCCTTCACACAACTAGTTTAGCTTCTACTCGGGCTTTCACATACTGGTTCATGCTTTTTAGGCTGACTAGACAGCAAGTGTTAAAAATCGGGATGAGGGTGGGGGTAATAGGAGCCTATATAAGAAGAAGACCCAAAAATCGAGACTGTCCCTATAAAATCCAGACATCTGGTCACTTTAATGCTTTTAGATGGTGGCTAGCATGCCCATCAGCTTTATCAAGATCTGTGATCACCTGTAGATCAAAGACACACTTGATGGCAGCCATTAACACCTTGCAGAATAAGAATATGGAGAAACCACATGGGCACAATGGAGAACCAAATAAATATGTTTAGTCAATAGATCAAACATTCCAGGTAGCTACATATATGCTATTGCTATGACTGGTTTCCTGCTTCTAACAGAATATAATGAGGGCCACTAAAGGGTTCAAACAATTTCAAGGAATTTTACCCTATTCCTGTAAGTTACAGAATAAGAGCAGGAGTAAGTGATCTTATTCTGAATAATGACTTATTTTTCAACAGCTGCATCTGTTTCATATACCTGAAGATGTTTAAATATCTAAAGAAAAGCATTGAACTATTTTGGTATTTAGTTTGATCCTAGCCAAAGGGAGAACTATGGAAAGAAGTTAAGAGGGCACTCCTCTTAAAAATCACATTGTAAACAAACATTTTTTACCTTGTGAATTTAAATGATCAAAAATTAAAAATGGCAAATATAGATGAAAACCTTTCCCATGTATGCAATTGGCCGTGCATGGATACTAAATAATTTCCCAGAATGATATTGTGAGCTGTTCATTACATTTGGAAGGTGGTGTGAAAAGGACTGAGATATAGCTTTAACTTTTCATCATGGTTTTAAAGAAATGCATTCCATAATAATTCAAGGCAATTTTTAAATTACCCTAATGCAAAAGATACCAGCATCTTTCTCATGCATTCGAAAATCCCCAAGGAATATGGAATGAAGATTTAAAGCTTTCAAAGCTATTATGTATTAAAGTAAAATGGATGCAATGATGAATGTATCTGAATTTCTTCTTTCCATCTTTTCTGATCTATTCTTGTCTGACTTGATAACTCCAACATGGTCTCTGATTTTAACTTCTGACCTCAAGGGAATGTCCTTCTAAATGAGATGGACATTTCACTGGAAGAGGCCAAGCATGACTGATTGGAGAAAAGGGACAGGAAGACGAACTAATTAATGTTCTTAGTCCATATAGGTATCACTGTTATCTGTCAATCATATACATGTGGCACTAAAATGAGAATCTATGGTTCAAAATGAACAGATCCCTATTCCTTCTGCTAAAGGAATAGCCCCTTTATTTCAGCCAGTTCAGAGAACTCATAGATGTGAGCAAATCTGAGTTAGTCCACCCAGTAAAAGGCCACAACAGGAATTAAAGTGAAGAGGGGGAAAGTGTGTCTTCTGCTGAAAGCAGCAAGAGAGCACTTCTCTTGGCTTTTGGAAAGCTCAGTTGTCCCATAAATCCCCCTCCTCCAGCCGAACAGAAATGCAGCATGAGGAGATGTTTCTAGGGTTCTCACCTGGACCACCACTAGGTGGAAAAGTAGCATCACATGATGGGACATGAAGAGGTGTCCCAACTCAGCATCCCATATGTGTCTCTTGTAAAGATAGTTCCATCCCTCTGCCAAATTCTGCACTCTTCCAGTGGGAAAGACAAATAAATATATATGTTTTACACATGTAGCTCATAAAGCTAGCTAAGCCTTCTATTATATTCAGCAATAATGCAAGGAACATATTGGCCTGTATCCTGTAAGACATTAGCTTAAACAAGTTAACATAAGTATGGTCAAGCATAGTAGGCCTGTGACCCTTGGCACAGATAAATGACCTGACAGTTACCCTTTGATTTTGGGGAGCTAGGGATAACTTGCTCAATAGCAGGAGTTGGAATCTAACAAAATCAGGCAACTACAGCAACACTGAAGTGATACTGGGCTTGGATATTTTATGACAGAATAGTTGGCAGATGTCAAACCACAAACTTCCTTGAGCATTAGGCTAAATATATACAGGGGCCGCTCTAGCTTTTTTGCTGCCCCAAGCATGGCAGGCAGGCTGCATTCAGCAGCTTTACAAGGGTCACAGGCCTACTATAGGTAGCCTTCGGCAGCATGCCTGTGGGAGGTTCCTGGTCCTGCGGATTCGGCGGCATGCCTGTGGGAGACTCCTGGTCCTGCAGATTCGGCGGCATGCCTGCGGGAGGTCTGCCGGTCCCGAGGCTTTGGCTCACCCACCGACAAATTGCCGCAGAATCTGTGGGACCAGTGGACCTCCCGCAGGCATGCTGCCAAAGGCTACCTGACTGCTGCCCTCGCAGGGACTGGCAGGGCGCCCTCTGTGGCTTGCTGCCCCAGGCACGCACTTGGAGCATATATAATAATGAGTTAAACAGCCTTAATATCTATTCATATGTTAACCTATAGGAAAAGTGCACCCCAATATTATTATATAATACTTAGATTTAGACATGGAACGCTGTGGATTAGAACGAATATTCATGGTAGAAGTCAGGCCTTATAATAGGGCAAACCACCACGTGGAGGTTTGACCCTTCAATTCTACTGTTATCTACCATCCATCTTGGGCATTGAGGAATCCCAGACTCATTCAGCATACCAGAAACAAGGCTGTTCCTTGTATCTCACCACCAGGCCCTCAAAGGAAGGATGTAAATGTCACGTCTAAGAGCATATTAAAAAAATGATACCACAGGAATCCCCAAGACTGTATTATTCCTATTTGTTTGTGTTATTTGAAGCTTTTCAGACTTTATTATTGATTCTAATGAAAATCACTAAGGCTTTGCTTTGCCCTCAGTGTGACTGCTCTTGCCATACAACTTGAGGTTCCCTACATTATATTGAACTTGTTGCTTTTAGTTCTGTGTAGCCTGATTCTGAGACAAGAACCCCATTACCCTCAGCTCATTGATCAGGATGAGTTGGCAATCAATATAAGTATTATTAATCATTAAAAAGGATCAGGCAACACCAGAAACCTCCCTTTTGTAATGTTGAAAATGCAAAAGATGCCAGCATCTTTCTAATAAATTCTCAAATCCAGAGGGAATACAGAATGATTATTTAAAGCCATAACAAAATAAGATGAGTACACACATTGCACTAGGAATTGAATGTTTTCTTGGAGAAGAACACTCTCAATTTGCCCATTTTAGTTTGGTTGCACTGATTCTGATGAAATTGAAAGGATGGCATTCATAGAAATGGTGGTGGGAATCAACGCCACAAACTAGATAATTTTTAAAGGGGATTTTTCTTGCCAGGTAGATATTTCAGCGCTCTCATTTGAGTCTGCAGAGGAGTGCATGAGCTAGTTTTTTTCCTGAAATCAACTTAAATTAGACCATTTAAAACATTACATTTAGAAAGTAAATTGTCCCCAAGTTGGAATCGGCAAATGTCACCAATTATTGCCTGGTGGGTCAGAGTGACCTGACCACCAAGAGGGAGGTGGAGGCAGGAAGGGAAGGAAGCCAAAGAGAATGTAGTAGTACTAAAAAAGACATATATCAGAATTTAGTTTATCTAAACCAAAGTTGTCTGTTTCATTTCCCCATAAGTTCCCTTATCTCTCACACAATTCCAGATTTTCCTATGAAGTCAGGTCCCAGTTAGTGCCCAAAACTCAGTACTTTTCCCCCTCTCCTTTTGCCCTTTTCTGGACCTATTTTCCCCCTTGGCACTCTGTCACCATCCCAGTCTTCTGGGATGCTGCCTCTGCTCCTCCCCCTTTCTAGTCTTTCTTTTTTCTCCTTATGGTGAAACAGGTTTGACTGAGTAGTCTGTAGCCACCAACAACTATAATTGCTCAGAACTTAGCAGTTTATATTCTCACACTTTCCCCTCTGTCTTTCAGGAAACGTAACAGCACCTTTTTAATAATGCCCTGTTTCCCTGATATATTTACTAAACAACATCATGTAATTTTTGTTACCTTAAGACATTTGAATTCTTCAGATGTTCAAACTCCCTTTTCTTTATCAAAGCATTTACACACTCATAAAAGGTGATAAATTGTTTCTTTCACCTTACCGAGTGTGCATAGTCCATCTCTTGTATCTCCTTATTCAAAAAAGATTTTTGTTTAAGACACAATGGCCAATAGTCCTCTAAACAAAAGCACCTTATTAGTCCTATCCAGGCCCTGAAGTATGTAGTCATCTTTAGCTAAAGCACAATTCAAAAAATTCAAATTACACTTTTATTCATAAATTCTTTTTTTTTTGCCACTTTTTATTTAAATGTTTCTATACAAGGCTTTTGAATTCCTGTTTACTCAGAAGTATTTCAGTCTTTCCATTTCTAATAGCTGTTTTCAGCTTCTTTGTCCTCCATTTCATTCCAGGATTTCCAATACGCACTATGATCAAAACGAATACTACATGTATTCCCATCTGTACTATATTGTTAGAAATATAATTTAATTGATTAGATCACTTCTACACACCGAGAAGCCCATTTTTTTAATTGCCATAAAGTCTGAGATTGAATCCAAAAAAATGAGAGCTGCTGCTGGGTTTACATCCCAGATCCAATTTAATGTTAACACTATTGCTACTAGTTCAGCATTCATGATAGCTACATAACTGGATGTTCTTTTAGATATACCAATTCTCATCTGTATACTAACCACTAAGAAGTCTAGACAACTCCAAAGCCACCAAAGCAACTGGTTTACCCAAAGCAGAATTGATGCGACTGAAATAATGTATTTTATAGGTTGGCCTTGGTTTCCTAAAACATATGCCATGAAGTGGGTAATGTACTAAGATTAACTAAAGTTAATCATTTCACAAATCTTTTACTAACCCTTCATGTATATCAAGACTGTTTTAACCATACTTAACAAAAACATGGCATCCTCATGTCACAGATTTGACTTTGACAAGACAGAAGAAAGAAAGAATATAATGATGGTGGCAAAAGTTCTACAAGAAGGGCCTTGATGTATGACTTCAGTAAATAGATGAATAATGGCACAACAATTCTTCTGTCATGAAGGCTTTGGGAAGGCTGTTCTTGGAATATTGTGTACAGTTTTAGTCATCTAGATTTGAAAGATATATCTGGGTGTCAAAGCACAGAGGAAAACAATGAGGGCAACCCATGTTGTGGGATAGCTGTCATATGAAGAAAGGATCAAATTAAGTGTGTTTCATTTAGAAGAAAAGAAACTGAAGATGGACATGATGAAAGATGAAAATATTTACTGAACAAGTTTTCTACATTTGTCTCATCCTGACCATTTTACATTCTGAGATAAATGTTGTCAACTTATTTTATTATTATACTTAAAAATTCTTGCATGTGCATAGATATCACACAGACAGTCGTGCACTAGACATGATGATGAGATACATGGTCAAGAGTCCAGCCTATTGTATAGTAAACATACACTCTTTTGTGGAAATCTTTGTCTCGCTGGGTCCCCACCTCTCCTTCTAAATGGAAAAGCCAAACTTAAGATGGATTCTAGTATCAGGTGACATGGTCATATGTCCTGTGAGACCCCAACCTTCATTCTTCCAAGGCTGGCCTGCAAGAACCGAGGAAGGTTTGCAAGTAAACAGACCATTTACAACCAATTGTTTTAGTCAATGGGAGCCATCAAGATTCTAAACCACCATCAGTGGTCCACATTATGCATATTACACTAGGACCTCAGAGTTATACTTTATATTTCTAGCTTCAGATACAAGTATGATACATACATACAAATAGGATGAACACACTCAGTAGATTATAAGATTTGTAATTATACCTTACAGGAGACCTTTTGCATAAAGCATATCACAGTTACATTATATTCACATTCATAAGCATATTTCCATAAAACATTATGGAGCGCAGCATCACACCTCTGTTGCATAGGAATTCCCTGGTGGTATAAAGCTGGCATTCCCATGTCTATGCTCCCTGCTTTCACTGCTGGATGGAGCATGAGAAGGTGAGGCTAGAGTGCACTGTGTTTAGTGTATGTAGGTCAGCTGACTTCTCAAGCCAGGTTACGTTAGAGCAGCCCTGTGGTCCCCAGTCAGCCTCAGGATCAGAGGAGACAGAAAGGTGGGTACACTGAGCACAGCTGAACACTCAGCCCAGTTTGCTTATATTTCAAAGTCTTTCTAAACCAGTATAAAGGCCTTAAATTTCCTCTCTGGGTTGGGCAGGGCAAGTTCTTCCTTTTCCTTTTCCCCTCAGAACCCTTCCCTGTGTACTCCATTGGCTTCTTTATACCTCCCCACTTTCATGACTCCTGAGTTAGCCACTTTGCTGTCTACCTTAGTGTGGGTAATGGCAAGCAGCTTCCATTACATCTTTGTAATTACCACATCTTTTCTAAAAAAAACCCTCAACTCCTCAGCAAGACCAAATGGAAAAATATAACTAGAGAGTTTCTAGGTCAAGGCAAAAAGAGGTAGAAATATTTCCCAGAAAAACTTTAAAACCCTTTTTATGATTTTTACCAAATTTCCCAAAATATTGGGTTGAGATGCACCATGCAAAATTTCAGGAAAAGCTGTTTCTTTTGGAAATAAAATGGAATAAGGGAGAATTCATTTTTGGTTGTTGACAATGAGGCTTATAATGGCTTCAACTCTACTTATGAGTGCATGGAACAGCCACTGCCACACTATAATTTGCTATGCAAACTGCTGCATTGCTAGAGAAAGAGAGAGAGAAACAGAAATTACTAATGAAGAAAAAGCAAAATCTTGCCAACATTGCTATATCTAAAAGAAAGATGGTTTTCTCCTTAGTTTTCTTGCCATTTTCCTTCTGGTCTGGAATTTTTTATTTCACCATAAAACAATTTATCTACAGAAAATTAAACAAAACCTTTGCCAATAGCAGTCTAGCTAATAAATTGCTATACCTTTTAATCAAACAATACTTATTTTAATTGCTAGATTTAAATATAAAGTATTAATTATGTTGCATGCACAGGTTGATCAGTTTATTCAAATTACCATTCTATATTTCAAATAGTAACAGAAATAAACTCATGATCATGAACTTAATTTCATATAAAGCAAATAAAAATGCTACAGTAAAGTTTGTTTACTATAATAAAGAATATTATATAATCATTGCTTTTGGCTTAATCAGCTTTTTATATCTTGTATGTGTTGTATTCTCTCTTTTTCAAATAATTCTCCATGTTGTCAAATCTAATTATCTTTAAACTTATACTTTATTAAGATGACTTGTCCTTCATAGAGAAATTTCTAAAGTTCATCATATTATTTATTTCTAATAAGATAAATGAATGAATTGCATTTACAACTTTTTAAATGGTGTATGTATAACCACAATATGTCTCATTTATCATTTTATTTGTATACAACATTGTGTGTGTGTGTATGAGACATTTTGTGACTCAGTTAGTAATTGTAAGATTTGCACCCTAAAAAAAAGTTAGAAATAGAATTCTACCCAGTGTTGAGCAATATAAGTATGTGTTACTGTGGATAGATAGAATAGCTTTGTAACCTAGGATATTTTAAATGTCTGTTATAAATAAGAACGTAAGAATGGCCATATTGGGTCAGACCAAAGGTCTATCCAGCCCAGTAGCCTCTTTACTGACAGTTGCCAACGCCAGGTGCCCCAGAGGGAGTGAACCTAACAGGTAATGATCAAGTGAGCTCTCTCCTATCATCCATCTCCACCCTCTGACAAACAGAGGCTAGGAACACCATTCCTTACCCATCCTGGCTAATAGCCATTAATGGACTTAACATTATTACATTATTATTATAACATTTATTATGTAAATAATGTAATATGTTCTTATTCCTTTAGGATACATATGTTAGAATCACATTTAAGTTTAGATTGCTTGTTTCAATCTTTAGTCACTTCTGTAAAATATCAATACATGTTTTCTTAATTGCTATATGCAATGAAAGCATTTTTGTAAACAGAAAAACATATTTTGGTCAATTGTCAGTTGCAATAGTGTGTAAAACAGCCAAAGAACACAGTATTGAAAAAGAGCCCTATACTCAGTGGATTTATTAAAAATTGCAAAATTAATTTTCCATTAACATTCCCTATTTTGGCATCTTAAAGAGAGTGGGAACTGATTTCAGCGACAATCCTGTGGGAAAATTAGTTCATTTTGCTAAAGTATCTTAATAATTATAGTGACATCAAGGTTAATTGCTTAATCTGTATTGCCATAGTACAGTCTTGCAGAAATCCCCACACAATCTGTTCTATAATTAGTGCCAAAATATCCATATATAGAACAAGCTGTAACCTAAATAAAAGTACAGCCCTGATATGATTAATAAATAAGATCCTTGGTCCTATATGGTAGTTTGCTTTATTTATTTATTTTTATGGGGAAAAAAAAGATTTCTTAAAGAAATTGTAATCTATAAAGTGTAGTGTGCCATATCTTTTCAGGGGAACGTAGAAACACGAATAGAAAGCAACTTCCAAGCAATAATGTGATATAAAATCAGTACCACCAGATGTAGCATCAGCTCCCATTTTCTTGTTTTAATACACTAGGATGGATGATGTTTTAAGTAACATTTCCTGCTACTCTTTTTTGTACAGTGAAGTTGTGTTTGTTTGCAGTCAAACTACATAAAGTGCTGCTCTTCTAGGGTTCAGCTTGAATATATACACACAGCTCATCTCTAGACTTTAGCATGATCAGTAACCAGTTCCTTGATGTTTCATTAAAATGTCAAGGACCTGATTAACCCACCATCAGTTGCAAATGTGTAGCTCCTATCAAAGTCAATGACAGCTGTGTGTACACTGTAGATAGAATAATTGAGCCCTGGCATTTACCTATGCTTTTCATGAACAAGTATCACTAGTTTGTGTTGTAACAGGGTGGCTCGCCTCTTAGGGTATGTCTACACTGCAGTTAGACACCTGTGGCGGGCCCATGCCAGCTGCCTCACTCTCATGGGACTTGGGTTAAAGGGATGTTTAATTGCAGTTTGGATGTTCAGGCTTGGGCTGCAGCCTGACTTCTGGGATCCTTCCACCTTGCATGGTCCTAGAGCCTGGGCTGTTGAGACTGTGCCAAACTATTATAAGTTGCTATGACTGATATGAATAAATGTGGCAAGCATAAGCAGGCCCTGCACTTCCAGCATTTGAGGCCCTGGCCATGATAAAAATAAAAAATGATGACTTGTGAAAACAAGATAAGGCACCAAAAAAAGAGTGAGACATAATTTGAACAGTTTTTATTTAACAAATGCTTTTCTAGCCTTTTTCTGTGCAGATGCATTAATTATTGAGGGAAAATCTAGCTTTTGTGCAATGTCACAGTTGATATTAAGCATGGCGAGCCCATTCAAATGCTCTTGTCCCATGATTGAACGGTGATAGTTCTTTACCTGCTTCAACACGTTGAAGGTGCGTTCACCTGAAGCCACTGATGCAGGCAAAATGACAAAAATATGCAACATCCAGCCAACCATATTTGAAACGTTCGGCTGTAAATAAGTAGCATATCCACACTTGAACTGTTCTACTGCCGGGGTCTGAAACCTTTGTCACCAGGCCCGTCAGGGTAAAGCTGCTGGTGGGCCCGGCCAGTTTGTTTATCTGGAGCTTCCGCAGAGATGGAGCCCCACAGCTCCTACTGGTTACAGTTCACCGTTCCCAGCCAATGGAAGCTATGGGAAGTTGTGCAGGCTGAGTGCCAAAGATTGCTGACCCCTGCTCTAATGTAAATAAGTAGCCTATTTACACATGAAATGTTCTAAAGTAAATATGTAGCCTATCCACACTTGAAATATTCTGCTGTAAATAAGTAGCTTAACTACACTTGAAATCTTCTACTGTAACTATGTACACAAATGCTGAATGGTACACAAATGCTGAAAAGACTTAAAATGAAGGAATTCTAATTAAGAACACAAAATGAAACAGTCAGGTTATTATCCTTATCACTAAATCAAAACTCAAGCACGCCAGGTATAATATAACAGGCTGAGCTGAAAACAAAGGGATGACTTATATATAGTAAACACAGACACTGATACAGACAGAGGGATAATGTCCAAAAATTTCCAACATGTGCTCTCATGAAACTCACTGTACAAGATTGTCCTAACAAATTTTCACCTTGAATCTGGGCCTAGAGACTATGAAAGCCTATGATGATGGTCAAGCTACTAAGCTATGGCTCAACCAACCAATCACCTCTTTTAGGTACCATATGAAGATAATAATGAGGAATTCTCACACATAAATCATTCCTTAGTCAAGCAGACGTAAAACTATAAAGACTCTAAAATGTAACAATTCTCTACCTTTTAACATGCACTTGATCCAGCACCAGTCACTAGTAGTGGTATGTTTATATAATCAGCTGATCGGAGAGGACACGTTCATCACGATCTAATTTTGTGCTACCAGAACCGATATATTTTTATTAATATTTATGAACATTTTAAACTCTTTAATATGACAAAATATATATCAATTAACAAAAAAAGGCCTGTTACCAAATCACATCTCTTATCTGCTTAAATTTGCAGATATAAGCTGAGAGAGTGTGTCACAATTTGGTCGGAGAGGGATGCACATAAAAACAAGTTGTGAAACTCATCAATGCCAAAAAATTAACAAGTGTCTAAATTTGGGGCTTCCTTTGAGCTTGAGGCCCAGGCCAAATGGCCCTCATGCTCCACCTCTCCCTGATTGGCCCTGAGCACGATCTTTGTATAACTTGGTACGTCTGAATTTGCTTAAGGATTCTGGGAGCAGGTTCTCTTAGCATTAGGTAAATGATGTGGAAAATTACTGCGGGTGCTGAAATTGCACTGGAATGGTTAATAACAGCTCAATCTGCATGTTTGTTTCAACACTGAACTTTGGAATATCAGCCGGGGGACCAGCTCATAAAGTAAAGACATAAAATCATGAGATCAGTGGGCTTGGAACAGGCTGACCTTGGTCAAAATGACCACTCTGGATGGCTAAAAGCTTAAGTGAATAACTGATGAAAGGGTAAACGTTAATTAAGCTTTGGTCTGTGTCTGCTTTGCAGTCCCTTCTAAAATATTAAAGAAAACCAGTAATAAATACCCTCAGGGCATATTTCTGGTAGATGTAACTCCTTTGAGAACAACAAGGTATAAATGTTAAGCAAAGTCAATTAGTTAAGTTACTTCCCCAATTAACATCTAAAGACTCTGTGAGACAAAGGGCTTGGGGCAACCTTGGCCCTGCTTCGAGGGACCTTTGCAGGATCCTAGAACCAGAAGGTTTCAGGGGATCTAGACTCTTCTTTGGGGGACAGTGGGATCTGTGGAGCCGGTGCTTGGGGTGGAGGCAGTGTGAGGAGCCCCCTTGGCTGCACCTCTGCCTAGGAGCTGAGGGAGGGACATGTTGTCACTTCCAGGGACCCACACAGAGCCAGGTAAGGAGCCTTCCATCCCTGCCATCCTGCCCCCAGCACCAATGGGGGTCATGGGCTGCCTCCCACCAGAGCATCTGCACCACCCCCGGGCCAACCCCCACCCCAGAGTACCTGAATTTCCCCCACCCCCCTGCTTGAGCATTCAAGATTTAGGGGTATATATTACAAGTCATGGACAGGTCCTGAGTTGTGCATTTTTGTTTATTAATTGTGCACACACACACGCACACTACTTCATTCACTGGTGACATGTACCTATATTAGATACATAGTATCTACATCATCATATGTTAAACTGATGTATCCTTTGATACCCAGAAAACAGATAAGTGGACTGAAATTAACTATTTATTGGATTCCTTAGATGCACAGAAACAGCTCCTCACCTGGTGTAAACTGACAAAGCTCCATCCAAACCAATGGAGATACACTGATTGACACTCACTGAAGCTCTGGTTTGCATGTGAACTAGTTAATTGTGGCCAGCTATGTTGGGAGATGACTACTTATTTGTCCCCTGTGATAAACTCAGGACAGACTGCTGCAAGGGAGGGGTAGGAATCAGGCCCAGAGGGTTAAAAGGCCCTCCTCTTTATCAACTAGGACGCAACTACAGGTCAGTCAGGTTCAGCTGAGAAAGGGTTACCAAGGTAGCAATTAGAATCAGCTGAGGGGGAGCTACCTGAGGTTAATTAGTATCAGCTGATTACAACTTAGGGCTGCCTGAGACCTTTTTTAAACCCTTTCCTAAGAGAAAGGAGGGGGGGAGAGCAGAGAGTCAAAGAGCCCTGCTGTCAGGAGTGTAGGAGCAACAAGACAGCGAGCCTCACCAAGAGGAGAGGCAGTACTCTCTCCCACAAGGGAGTAAAAATACTCTAAATAGACCTGGTGGAGATACGGGGAGAAGACTTCCCCTGTGTCCCAAGGGGGACCTGTCATAGTATCTTTCCCCAGTCTGAACCTTAGAGTCCAAAAGTTGGGGTACTAGCATGAATTCCTTTAAGCTTAATTACCTGCTTAGATCTGATAAGCTGCCACCAATCAGGAATTCCAGTGCCTGATACACTCTGGTCCCCCCAAAACCTTCCCTGGGGACCCCAAGACCCAAATTCCTTGAGTCTTACAACACAAGAGAATAAACCATTTCCCTCCCCTTCTCCTCCCCTCCGGGTGTTCCCTCCCTGGGCTCCTGGAGAGATATACAGATTCAAGCTCTGTGAATCTAAAACAAAGGGATTCCACCCTTCTCCCTCCCTGTTAAGTACAGACTCAATTCCCTTGAGCCTCAACAAGGGGTAAAAATCAGACAGGTCTTAAAAGCAAAACTTTTAATAAAAGAAAAAAAAGAATGAAGAAAATCACTGTAAATTCAAGACAGAATATTACAGGGTCTGTCAGCTTCTAGAAACTGGAGAAAAAGCCTCCTCCAGCAGAAATACAATTTAAAATACTTCCAGCCAAACACTCATTAGACCTTTACCAGCCAGATACACATTTGCAAATAAAGAAAACCAATTAAAAAGACTAAGCCACCTTTCTACTTGCACTTACTATTTGAATAGAAAATTAGAGCCTGTAGTACATCCAGTCTCTCTCAGATCCCAGAGAGAACAAAGCCAAACCCAAAAAACACAAACAAAGGCTTCCCTTCACCGAGATTTGAAAGTATCTTGTCTCCTGATTGGTCCCCTGGTCAGGTGTTTAGTTCCCTGTTTGTTAACCCTTTACAGGTAAAAGATACGTTAACCCTTAACTATCTGTTTATGACAGGACCGCATTACCCAAGCCTGTCTCACCAGGGCTAAAAACAGAAGAGTCTGGGGAGACTGAGAAGGTGCCTTTTCACACATGGTGTCAGAGGTGGGAAGTGAGTGATTCTTCGTGGCAAGCCGTCTTGGGGCAGGGTAAAACACCCCCTAGAAAAAAACCAACCAAACAAACAAAATGGAGGATGTAGTGAAGGCATTGGTGCAGGCCACTGCGGCCCAACAAGAAGCTACGATGGTGCAGATAGCTACCCAGCATGAGGCAGTGCGAATACAGTGGGAGACAAATCGACTACTGATGAGCCAGGCAGCTCAGGATCGAGCCACCCTGCATGAGGTTGTGAACCAGCTAAAGGCCCTGACCACCCTAACGCATGGCGCCCATGGGACTCGGCCCCTGCGGGCAAGCCACTACTTACAGAAGATGACGATGGATGATGACTTGGAGGCATATCTCCTTGCGTTTGAGAGAATGGCCCAGCAGGAGGCCTGGCCCCAAGACCAGTGGGCCAGTATCCTGGCTCCCTTTCTGTGTGGGGAGGCACAGAAAGCATATTTTGATATGACAACAGAAGCAGCTTCAGATTACTCCCAGCTAAAGGTGGAGATCCTGGCAAGGTCTGGCGTGACGACAGCTATAAGGGCACAGTGGTTCCATGAGTGGAAATATCGAGTCAACAAAGCCCCAAGGTCTCAGCTGTTTGACCTGATCCATCTAGCCAGGAAGTGGCTGCGCCCCGAGACCCACCAGCCGGAGGAAGTCGTAGAAACCATAGTTGTGGACAGGTACATAAGTGGGATACTGCCCAACATATGAGGATCGGTCAGTCAAAATGATCTCTCCTCCTATGATGAGGTAGTTGCCCTCGTAGAGAGACACCTAGCAGCACAGGAACTTTCTCAGACCACCGGGGAAGGGAGGCACCAGAATAGGAGGCAAGTCTATGTATCAAAGGCCTGAGTTGCCGTAGCTCCGGGCCGAACTATGGAGGAGAGGAAGGAGGCCGAAGAGTGGCCCAAATACTTGGAAGGTCTTGGGGACTGGGAGAGAGAGACTTGGGGGGTAAGGCCCCACTGCCCAAAAAATAGGGGGCTGCCCCAAGCAGGGTAATGACATTATGCATGTGGAGAGATAGGGCATATAGTTGCCAGTGCCCAAACCTAGAGGAGCCCATGCAATGCGACCTGGGAAATCTAGTAGGGGTAGCGATGGTACCTCATAGATATACTAGGTCAGTTAAAATGAATGCTATAAAGACCACCGCGTTAGTAGACTCAGGAAGTGCAGTCATGCTGGTCTCGGGAAAGCTGGTCGGGTATGATCAACTATCCCGGGCCAAGCGCACAGGGATAGCCTGTGTCCATGGGCATGTCAATTACTACCCGATCATCCCAGTAAAAACAGAGGTCCTGGGAAACCCCACTAAGGTGACGGTGGAGGTGGTCCCGAAACTTCCCTACTCAGTCCTCATAGGTTGAGACTTCCCAGGGTTTGGCAGTCTACTTCCTGGAGGGGAGTCAGAAGAAGATAACTACCTAGAGAGCAATGGGATGGCCTCGATAGTTAGCAATCCCCCAGCCTTCCATGAATTTGCTCAGGATTTATTCTTGCCCCCTGGGAAGGCCAGGAAGACTCGGTGAGAAAGGAGGGCAGATAAGAGTAGGGGAACAAGAATCCTGACCCAGAACCAGAAGCCGATACTCGTAGGGGAAAGAGTTGGCCTGACTGACAAGGGAACTAGGCAAGAGGTCGGTGAGCCAACAGCCGGGCCCAGTTCCCCAGAAACCTCCCTCGAGGGGGAAGGGGAAATAGAACCCCCTGAGTTTGGGCAAATTGGACCTTCACTAGAGAATTTTGGACAGGATCAGGCCAATGATCCAATATATAATAATATTCGCAAAGAAGTAGTTGAGGTGAATGGGGTCCCTACTGAAGGAAGAGTCAAGGGCCCAGGGCCATATTATATGATCTGGAAGGATCTGCTATACAAAGTAGCCCATATCCAAGAGCAAGTCGTAGAACAGCTCCTAGTGCCACAGAAACATCAAGGGAGTGATGGAGCTAGCCCACAGCCATCTGTTCGGGGGACATCTAGGGGTAGATAAAACCCTGGATCAAATTCTGCAGAGGTTTTTTTGGCCTGGAATCTATGCAGCAGTCTGGCGATATTGTGCCTCCTGTCCGGAATGCCAATTACACGGACCTCGATCATGCTTAAGGGCATCTTTGGTACCTCTGCCGATTATTGAAGTCCCCTTTGAGCGAATAGCTATGGACCTAGTAGGGCAGCTAGAAAAATCATCCCGAGGTCATCAGCACATACTAATGGTACTAGATTATGCCACCCGGCACCCCGAGGCCATTCCCCTAAGGAATACTACGTCCAAGACCATAGCGAAAGAATTAATCCAAATTTTTGCTAGAGTGGGAATACCCAAAGAGATCTTGACGGATCAAGGAACCCCCTTTGGGTCTAAATTAATGAAGGATCTATGTGCAATGCTCCACATATGGACCCTAAGGACATCAGTCTATCATCCACAGACCGATGGCCTCGTCGAGCATTTTAATAGAACTTTGAAGAACATGATATGAAAGGTGGTGAGCTGGGATGGGAAGAACTGGGACACCCTGCTACCATACTTAATGTTTGCGATAAGGGAGGAACCTCAGACTTCAACTGGGTTCTCCCCATTTGAACTGTTATATTGTCGCCACCCCCAAGGCATACTGGACATTGCCAAAGAAAGTTGGGAAGAACAGCCGAACCTAGGGAAAAACCTCATTGAGCATGTGTTGCAGATGAAAGACAGGATAGCCCAAGGCACCTCTATAGTGCAGGAACACATGGAGAGGGCACAAGGGGCCCATCAAACATACTACAATCACCAAGCGACAATCCGAAAATTCCAGGTGGGAGATCGGGTAATGGTTCTCGTCCCACAGCGGAGAGCAAGCTCCTGGCCAGATGGCAGGGGCCATATGAGATAATAGAAGCCATTGGAGAGGTCGATTACAAGGTCCAACAGCCTGGACGCCGGAAGCTGGAACAAATCTATCATATAAACCTGTTGAATCCTTGGCAAGACAGAACCTCATGTGGTCACTCTAGGGTCACCTCCTCCCGAGAGCAACCCACCTGGCCAAGTGGGAATATCCCCAGAATTGACCCTTGACCAACAAACTGAGGTGATCAACATGATCAAACTCAGCCAGGACATGTTCTCAGAAAAGCCAGGCAGGACTACTGAGGTTCACCATCACATTCTCACAGAGCCTGGAGTG
The DNA here is from genome assembly GCF_025201925.1 of Gopherus flavomarginatus. Lineage (NCBI taxonomy): Eukaryota > Metazoa > Chordata > Testudines > Testudinidae > Gopherus > Gopherus flavomarginatus. The sequence goes on from NC_066617.1 coordinate 37,583,168, forward strand.
ACAGTGAATGTCAAGCCATACTGGATCCCGGAGGCAAAAAGAGAAGAGATCAAGACAGAAGTCAGGAAAATGTTAAAGTTAGGAGTCATTGAAGAGTGTCATGGCCAATGGTCAAGACCCATGGTCCTAGTACCTAAACTGGATAGCAGTATGAGGTTTTGCAATGACTTCTGGAAACTGAATGAGGTGTCCCAATTTGATGCGTACCCTATACCCTGGGTAGGTGAGTTAATTGACCAACTGGGGAAAGCACAATTTTTGTCCACCCTTGACCTGACTAAAGGTTATTGGCAAATTCCCTTGGCCAAGGCTGACAAAGAGAAGACGGCCTTTTCAACACCAGAGGGACTGTATCAATACATTGTCCTCCCTTTTGGTTTACATGGGGCTCCTGCAACTTTCCAACGGCTCATGGACAAACTGTTGCGTCCACATGACAAGTATGCAGCTGCCTATCTTGATGACGTCATTATACATAGTCCAGATTGGGAGACGCACTTGGGGAAGGTGGAAGCAGTCCTGGACACCTTGAGGAAGGCAGGGCCGACTGCAAATCCCTCCAAATGCACAATTGGGCTAGGAGAAACCCACTACCTTGGGTACATAGTGGGGAGAGGTGTGGTGATGCCCCAACTCAACAAGTTAGAGGCAATACAGAATTGGCCCCGACCAGCCTGGAAGAAACAGGTCAGAGCATTTTTGGGGCTGGTTGGGTACTACAGGTGGTTCATCCCCCACTTCACCACCAGGGCATGCCCGCTAACAGACCTAATGAAAGCCCATGGCCCGGACATAGTAACATGGTCTAGCGCGGCTGAGGAGGCTTTTGCAGATCTGCAGACTTCCCTCTGCACCGATCCAGTGCTGGTAGCTCCAGACTGGGAGAAAGAGTTTCTTGCAAATGGATGCCTCTGAGGTTGGTTTGGGAGCGGTTCTTTCACAAATGGTTGGAGCAGAAGAACACTCAGTCCTGTTCCTCATTAGGAAACTCCTGCCCAGAGAACGTAAATATGCCATAGTAGAGAAGGAATGCCTGGCCGTAAAGTGGGCCGTAGAAAGCCTTCGCTACTACCTACTCGGACAGAGGTTTACCCTTGTCACAGACCATGCTCGTCTGAAGTGGATGCACCAAAACAAAGAGAAAAATGCGAGAGTGACAAGGTGGTTCCTGTCACTACAACCCTTCCACTTCAGAGTACAACATAGGTCCAGAATCAAGCATGGCAATGCGGATGGCCTTTCAAGGGTACACTGTTTGCCGACCCAAGTAGCCCAACCCTGTAGTGTTGAGCAGGAGGGGGGATATGTGATAAACTCAGGACAGACAGCTTCAAGGAAGGGCTAGGAATCAGTCCCAGAGGGTTAAAAGGCCCTCCTCCTTATCAACTGGGAGGCAACTAGGGGTCAATCAGGTTCTACTGAGAAAGGGTTACCAAGGTAGCAATTAGAATCAGCTGAGGGGGAGCTACCTGAGGTTAATTAGTATCAGTTGATTACAACTTAGGGCTGCCTGAGACCTTTTTTAAACCCTTCCCTAGGAGGAAGGAGGGAGGGAGAGCAGAGAGAGAAGGAGCCCTGCTGTCAGGAGTGTAGGAGCAACAAGACAGCGAGCCTCACCAAGAGGAGAGGCAGTACTCTCTCCCACAAGGGAGTAAAAATACTCTAAATAGACCTGGTGGAGATATGGGGAGCAGACTTCCCCTGTGTCCCAATGGGGACTGCATTACCCAAGCCTGTCTTACCAGGGCTAAAAGGAGCAGAGCCTGAGGAGACTGAGAAAGTGCCTTGCCACACCCCTTTGACATCTTTGGAGTTCAGACAAGCCTGAGGATCCATGTAGAAGCAGCATGGCTGCCTGAGGGCCATTTTTAGTTCTCTCTTCTGCCTCAGCACTTCGTGATTCTTCCCCACTAGAAGAATCAACCATGGAGTTCATTGAATCATAGAAATGTAGAGCTAGATGTTGACCTTGTGAAGTCATCAAGCTAGCCTCCTGCTCTGTGGCAGAACCAAGTAAACCTTGACCATCCCTGACAGGTGTTTGTCTAATTAGTTTTTAAAAGTTTCAACTGATGGGGAGTCCATACCCTCCCTTTGAAGCCTATTTCTTAATATCTAACCTAGCTGCAGATTAAGCCCATTACTTCTTGTCCTATATTCATTGGACATGGAGAACAATTCATCACCATCTTCTTTATAACAGTCCTTAACATATTGGAAGACTCTTTTCAGGTACCCCTTCAATCTTCTTTTCTAAACATGCCCAGATTTTTTAACCTTTCCTCATAGGTTTAGACCTTTTATCATTTTTGTTGCTCTCCTCTGGACTCTTTCCAGTTTGCCCACATCTTTCCTAAATTGTGGTAACCAGAATTGGACAGAGTGCTCCAGCTGGGGCCTCCCACTCACGTAGAGCAGGACAGTTACCATCTGTGTTTTACATACCATACTCCTGTTAATACACCTCAAAATCTTATTAGCCTTTTTTGCAGCTGCAGCACATTGATGACTAATATTCAGTTTGTAGTCCACTATAACCCCCAGATCCTTTTCAGCAGTGCTACCATCTAGACCAGTGGTGGGCACTTTTATCCCAAGGGCCACACACAGCCCATCGGGGTAATCCACTGGCGGGTCCCAAGAGAGTTTGTTTACATTGACCATCTGCAGACACAGCCCCCCACAGCACGGGCCACTACTAGGTCAGGTGGTCTTGTAACCTGATACTAAACATTATCTGGGACTTCTTGTAACTTTCCACTAAAAGGGAATGGAGGGGTCAAGTTTGGGAGACAAAGGATTCTCACCTTATGTAAATGCTATCTAATGGTGGGAAGGAAGACAAACTAGACTCTTTCTCTCCATGGCCAATCTGCCCCAAAAGAAAGACTGCAAAAGATACCCGAAGGGAAAGCAAGGGGGGAGTCCAGACTGAGACAGGAGTCCAGTCTGAAAAGAAATATAACTGGTACTCTAAACCACAGAAACTTTGCAACCTGCCTAAAATAACCCTAATAATTTAGGGGTAAGAAATTACATTTTGTAACCTGTTTCTTAAGTATATTGAGTTTTTGCTTATTTTGTTTTATTTGCTCAGTAATATGCTTTGTTCTGTCTGTTATCTCCTATATTCACTTAAAATTCACCCTTTTTAGTTAAACTTATTTCTTGTTTATACTATAGCCCCCGTGTATAAAATTAATAATTGGGAGTAAGGGGAAGAGGCAGTGTATACCTTCCTCCACACTGAGGGAGGAGACGGATTTCATAATCTACAATTGGGGCTGCATTCCAAGGGAGGTTGATATCTGAGCGCTGGGGGCAAGTCCCTTAATCTGAGCCTTTCCAGAACTGATCTCAGTTCCTGTTTAGTTCTTCAATTGGGTGTGGCCCTGCCTATGCGTGTGCTGGAGAAGGCTTAATAGCTTGGCTCAGCAAGACAGATAAAAAGGGTGCCCAGGCTGGCATAACAGGCAGGCTCAGTGGTATCTCAGCACATCAGGTGACATCCTAAGGGGTGGGCAACCCGCCACACCCACATTTTCAAAAGTAAGTATCTAAATTACATAACTACATCTAGATAATTGGCCTTATTTTCTGAAGTGTTGAGAGCTGGGGGTGTAGGTCCTCACCACCTTTGAAAATCAGGCCCAAAACAACATGAAATGAAGAGGAGGTTTTGTTGACTTGAAAGGAAGAAGCAGGCATTAAGGATCAGAAAAAAAACATATCCAGAGCCTCATCTGAACATGCACATCTGCAAAAATATATGTAGATTGATGCTGCCAGGTACCTTGTATGTATGTACTGAATTACCATAGTTAAGTAAATACCCTTAAGATATAAATTCCACTGATTTTATAGAGGGCAAACACCAATCCAAATTTGTCATTATGATAAGACCATATTATGGACTTGATCTGTTCACACAACCCTCCAATGGAATTGGCACAGCTGAGGTACTTGAAAGCATGATATGAGATCTTATTTTTCAAAAGGGGAGAACCTGGTTAGTATCTACCAATAAATCTTACTTAAAATGTAACGATTAAATAAAGACGTATCTGCAACAAATAAAATATTTTAAATTCTATCATCCTTCCTCTTTTTAAAACGAATGTCCACCTAGATTAGCAACTTGTATCTGTCTGTCCCAGGCATTTTTAAATTGGCAATCCTCATTATCTAGGTGCTATATAGATAGGTGTTGTATGTGTGTAAATTTTAGTCTGACGTGTTTTAACAGCACCAGCTTCTTAAAAAAAGAACAGTAACTGAGGCTACTGTGTACTGTAAAATCAAATGAGCGATCCTTTAATTTTCACACATTTTACTTACTTATTGCTTCTGATTCGGTGTTTAATAATTTCCAAGAAAACAAGAATCAACTCTCTCATATCCTACAGTAGTTCCCATTTAAATGATGGCTTCTCAGTTGAGCACCACTTTAATTTTAAATGCTCAAACTACATGGTCGGAATTTATACAATTTTATAAAACATTTACCACAGCAGCTGGGAGCCTGCTACTGAGAAACATTTGAGTCTTTTTTTTACTCTAAGAAAGGCTGTTCTCCAAGTACCCTTTAAAAAGGCAGTTGTTAACCTGATCATTTATTTTGGCAGTCAAACTGTAATTAATAACCTGCAGTGTTAACAAAGAAGAAAACTCAAGGTTAGTACAGTAGTGACTTAACACTTGCAAAATAATTGCAGCTTTCTATTTGAGTCAAAACAATAAGAACTTGCAAAGAGCTTGTATAGCCTTAATAATGTCCTAGAAAGACACTGTGGATTTTAATGTAACACTTTGTAGATGAATAATATTTTGCAGTTTTCCTTTTCCCTCTCTCTGTCACCATGGAGACTGCTTAGAGAAGTTCTTCAAATCATATGACTTACATCATTCCAGTTGAGACTGAATAACTGCTAAAAGGAAAAAAATATACAGAAGACCCAAAAAATCCTTTCATTTGTTATTTTCCTATTGTATGATATTCCTTCTTCTGCTTCCAAAATTTGCTCTGGGACCAGCCCAGCTTGTTGTGTGTCCTCATGCCAACTTCTCCTGTTTTCATTCCTTAAAATATATATACACAGCAGGGGCCAGATTGCCACTTGGTGTAAGCAGGAACAACTCCATTGATTTCAAGCACTCTCTTACACCAAGTGAGAAATTGGCCCAGAGTTTAAGTTTTGATAGGAGACAATTATCCTGGTGTGAGTTAAGTTTGAACTGTTGGGAGTTGCATGACATAAGATGCGAATGAAGAGCTGAAACATAACAATATATGTTTGTGCTTTCATCTCTAAAAATGGAGGTTCGAGAAAATACTGCCTGTTAGCTCAATAATCTTCAATTGTTCTGACACTTCAGCCCAGATTCATGAAGAGTCTCAGGCATTGGTACGCTGAGCATTGCAGTGCCTAGCTTTTAGGTGCCTATATAATCACAGGAACAACAATGGGATCTATAAAGTCTGAGTTAGGCCCCTAGACTCCCTGCATACTAAAAGGGGAGAAATAGGTATCTTACACTACGACTTTAGGTCGCATTTAGCAGAGTTGTCTCAATTTATTCATAGAGTTAAGGTTTATTCACCCTGAACTCAACCACACAACAAAGCTCTTTTTTTGACTTAAAGGGCTCTTTAAATTGATTTCTTTACTCCACTCCAACAAGCGGATTAGCACTGAAATCGGCCTTGCTGGGTCAAATTTGGGATAGTTTGGACGCAATTTGATGGTATTGGCATCCAGGAGCTATCCCAGAGTGCTCCATTGTGACCCCTCTGGACAGCACTCAACTCAGATATACTGGCCAGGTAGACAGGAAAAGGCCCGCAAACTTTTGAATTTCATTTCTTGTTTGGCCAGCGTGTTTGCAGAGCTCATGAAGAGCTCATCAACATGATGTGCACATTGCCAGGGCACATTGCCTGGCCCATACTTTGTGAGAAGTCTCTGACCATTCCCTCTCATCACTGCTCTGCCATCACATCCTCACCTGGTTTTGTGTGAAACAATTGTCTGCTGTTGCTCTGACAGAGGGAGGGGAGACTGAAGACATGGCTTACAGGGAATTAAAATCAACAAAAGGGGTGGCTTTGCATCGAGGAGAAACACAAACAACTGTCACACAAAATGCTCCCTTCAAGGATTGAACTCAAAACCCTGGGTTTCGCAGGCCATTGATTTCACAAAACAAATTGGGTCAATTTCTTGTTTTGATCCATCTATCTTTTACATCTTAGGCTGGCAGCAGACGGTGCAGTATGACTGCTAGATATCATCATCTCCTGGGTGCTCAACAGAAGATGCTGCATTACGATTGCTAGCCATCATCATCTCCTAGCTGCTCGCCAGAAGATGAGAATGACCTGGCTGAGTCACTCCCATGTCTTCCCAGGTGCCCCAACTGATCTCACCGAGGTCGGCTAAAAGAACACCCAGGAATATGATGATAATGGCTACCAATCGCAATGCACCGTCTGCTGCCAAAAGGCAATGAGCTGCTGCTGTGTAGCAATGCAGTCCCACATCTGCCAGCACCCAAGAAACGTACAGTGACGGTGAGCTGAGCGGGCTCCATGGTTGCCGTGGTATGGCGTCTCCTGAGGTAGCCCAGGAAAAAAGGTGTGAAATGATTGTCTGCCGTTACTTTCACGGAGGGAGGAAGGAGGGTGGGAGGGAGAGGGGGGCCTGATGACATGTACCCAGAACCACCCGTGACATTGTTTTTGCCCCATCAGGCATTGGGATCTCAACCCAGAATCCCAATGGGCAGTGGATACTGCGGGAATTGTGGGATAGCTGCTCACAGCTACCCATAGCAACGCTCTGGAAGTCGACGCTAGCCTCGGTACTGTGGAGGCAGTCTACCGACTTAATGCACTTAGAGCATTTTGGGTGGGGACACACACAATCGACTGTATAAAAATGATTTCTAAAAAAACAACTTCTATAAATTCGACCTAATTTCACAGTGTTGACATACCCTTAGACTGCAATCCACAAAGCCAGCATGCTACGCCGCAAGCCTCCTAAATTAGCCAATAGGAGATGCCAACCAGAGGGAGTGTGCTATCTCCTGAGTGTGAGTTCTGTGAATTATAATGGTGCCTAAAAATATGATTTAGGTGTCTAAGTACCTTTATGGATTGCACCCTTTATGGATTGCACCCTTTGTGCTTATGTAAAACGGGTTTTTTTTTCCAATTTCTCATTTTAAGTTGAACTTTTTTGTCATTTAATTCAGAACAGAAAGAAAATGTTTGCAATATACCCACTGATATTTGCTCTGGATAAGATGTCTGATGCTCAGTTTTAGAAGGTCACACATCCTTGGCTTAGCTTGCTTTGCTTAATCAATATGAAATACATGTCTCTGCATCAGAATAAACATCTGCCGCTGCCTCCTTTCCTTCCATATGAACTACTGTACTATTCCTGATTGCCTCTTGCAGCCTGGACAGGTCCTTTCCCACATTCATAATCACTGCAAAAACACTTGTGTGACCAGAGTGACTGTAATGACAAGAACACAATGGAGCAATGCTAATGCAGCTGCGTACGACTGACTGGACAACCTCAGCAAAAATTGATCTTTCTGTCACCTCTTTGAGTCTACTAATAGCATGTTGTTCTTTCAAAGAGACTTAGCCCTACTTGATAGACTTGGCCTCAGGTATTTCATTCAAGTCTCAGAGGAAGTGAGTAAGGCATGAGGTGATAGGAGAAGGTCAGCACTGACTGAACTGAAATTAATTAAATGACCAACAACCCTTCAAAATACTCATTATCATGCATCTATGTATGTTTGCTTCATTAAACCAATATTGATGAGGCACATATTCAGTGTTAAGGCACTACTTACCTTACCAGAAGTGTGTGACTCACAACCCCTCAGTAAGGATACTAAGTTAGCCTATTACTGCATACAGTCTTGTCTTTGTCATGTAGCTTGCACACATTTGTAAGTGAAAATGTTTTAACTCAAATTAAAATGCATCATTTGAAAATTTTCAGCCACCACTGACCTAAACATAAATTGATCCTATGAACTTAATTTGAAATTACTGCAAGATAATTAAACAAATTATGTAATTGGTAAAGCACCACACATACCTACAGAACTATGTATATTGAAACAAATAATTAGCAACAGAAAATATTGTGCAAAGCTGTATATAGGTATATACCAAAATGCTGGGCTTTTATCAACTAGGTCCATGTTTGTTGAACAGTGTCCAAACATGTGGATCCGATCTAGGCTGAGTCTATTTTATATTAAAGACATGCAATTTCACTGAGAAATCAGATTAAATTTGACAATTTCCACTAAGTTCTGCTTGAAATTTGGTTTTGTTCTTTAAAACTAAAACCAAAATCAAAAACAGGCCATGGTCTGCCCTAAAGTACATTCCCAGCAGATGAGAACCTACACTATATTATTCCTGGGGGCATTCTGTGCCAAAAAAATAAAAATTCTGCATATAATATTTTAAAATTCTGCAAAATTCCACAACTTTTATTTGTCAAATAAATGTGGAGGCTCCAGCATGGCACAGGCTACTGGCTTCACAGAGGTGGGAGATCACTGCATCTTGGCCCCTCCTGGGCCACGGATTCAGCAGTGAGGCTGCACCGAACTCTGACACAGTGCAAGGACAAGGCCTGCCCCAGAAACACCCCAGAGCCGTGCCAGGTGCACCAGGTGTGGGCAGGCAGGTTTAGCAAGGCAGGATCCAAGTGTGGAGGGGCTTAGTGTGGTGGGAATTCAAGTGTGGGTTGACAGGGTTCTGTATGGGGCAATCTGGGTGTGTGTGGCTCACTGGGAGATCCAGGCGTTGGAGGGATCTGGATGCACAGGGGCTCGTTGGGGGGTTCTGGGTGCAATGCTAATAGGACTCTGCAGAGGGGTCCGGGAGAAGGTGTTTGGAGGTCAGCAGGGGGGACTGAGTGTGGGGGGCTCAGTGGGATGGAGGACAGGGGGTCGATTAATTTGGGATTCAAGTGCAACTGGTTGGGGCTCAGTAGGATGGGGATCTGGGTGTGGGAGGTTTGACAGGGTGGTCCAGGTACAGGGAGAGTGGGGCTTAATCAGGGGGTTCTGGGTGTGGGGTCGGGGTTGAGGCTTGGTGGTAGGGTCTGGGAATGAGGGCATCTGCATGCCCAGGAGTTGGATGGATGGAAAAGAATCTCCCTGTACTGTGATCCTTCTCCCTGCAGTTAAGGAGTGATGGGTGCAGGAAGTGGCATGGGGTGGGGGAGTTTTCAGAACTTCCTACAGCTGGGGGAGAAATCTGGGGGTGGATCTGACCCAGACGAATGCTCTTCAGGGGAAGAGGAAGTCCCGTCCTCCCCAGCCCAGCCGAGACTACCAGCTGAGACTGGAGCAGGGTAGGATCCACCAGCCATGTCTTCACCAGTCCCACCCCTGTCCCACAGTGATTTACCTCCCTGCCAGCTGCCCTGGGCATCTTGAACAGACTGTTGGGGAGGGTTGCATGACTGCTCTTGTGACTTCCCTTTACTTCTCCATCAGAAAGTCATTTTTCTGCAGGGAAACAAAAATATGTGGGGGATATAAATTCTGCTCATACACAGTGGTGCAGAATTCTCCCAGGAGTAAATATATACATTGAAACTGAAGAAAATGTTGACATGATGACATTTAGTGAATTGGAAGCACAGTTCTCATGCTTTTCTTCCTACAATCCCTATATTCTATTTAAGGCCCATATCCTGGTTACTGCTAGCTTGACAGATGACAGAGCTAGTGATTTGAGCTGTTATAGCTGACACGGAAAGCAGGACAGAAGCATTGTGGGATTGCACAGGAGCACTAATTTCTCTGAGGTTGCAGCTTCAGCTATGCTTGCTGTCACTGCACTGCCATGGTGCAGACTGGGATGGAAGCTGTGCTTGCTCAGAGCAAGGGTAATCCTCTTGGGGTAAGCAGCCATGCAGCACTGGTAGCAGTTGTGTATATAGGGGTTTGATATGTATATGCGGAATACTGGTTTGCAAAAGTTTTGCAGTAGGTTGCTGAAGTGCTACATATGGTGAACCCTCCTGTACAAATATGAGACACTGGGAGATGACTGAGAGTGTTCAGGTTTTGGTGCTGTAGGACAATGTTAGAATCAGCTGACAATTAAAACTACAAATAATGAGGCAATGGAAAGGATGAATTTTAAAAGAACACACCTGTTTGAGACCCTAAAGAACAGAACAGCATATTTTTGGTGACCACATGGCTAGCCAATGGCAGAGCAACTTGATTCCAGCACTCATACTACCAGGCCAGATCACTGCCAAACCGCAAAGAGGAAGAAAGGGAGCCAGTTATGTCAGAAACATTATCACATCAACTGGTATCCAAAGGAGAGTAGAAGTTTTACTACTCCATTGTGATTGTAAAAGATGGAAGGTAGTGGTCGACAGCCATCGGAGATGTCACTTGAAGAGAATGAAGCTGGTGTTTGCAAATCTAAAATTCTCTCATATTCTAAAAATTAGTTCTTTTTGAATGTGTTTATTCTGAGAAGGATAAAAGCAAATATTGCTGACTTTCCTTTTACTCTGCAATTTATTATAATAGAACACAAACCAGGATGTCCTTGTTTGGGAGAGATAAGCCCACCTTATATATTCAGAAAGGATATGCCTGCATTTTTAGTGAACCAACAACTTCTAAAAGAACAACATGTTCAGCGTTCATTTACAAGGGCATCTACCAAAGTGACAGATTTAGCTGCCAAGAAAATGTCACCTACACTATGATGGAAAAGCAAGTATTGATTGTAAATATAAACACAATATTGGGATAGCATTAACAAGTTATACAGCTCACTCATTTTTGTTCTTTGAGTTAACTCACAACTACCGTGCTGTACAAACCTAAACATCACTTGCTATGTCTTTTTTTTTTTTAAGTGTGGAGCCAGTACCACTGAGACTGTCTAAAGTTTACAGCAAGAAATTCACTAGACAAAAGGGAATCTATTGTCCTGCTGAATTCTTTGATCTTACATTGAGTCACTCCTTTTCTGCAAGATATTTTAAGCCAGACTCCTTGGGACTAAAGAACTAAAATCCTCTCTCATGATAATTTGTCTGTGATAGCTTCACCACAAAGATATATTCTCCAGTTCAATTCCCTCCCCCAGCCTACTTATAATTTCCAACCCTCCCCACAACTAGGTCCTGCACAGTAATCTGGCTTCTCAGAAAATAAACTCAGGCCTGGTCTACACTACGCTTTTAAAATGAATTTATCAGCGTTAAACCGATTTAACGTTGCACCCGTCCACACAACGAGACCCTTTATATCGATATAAATGGCTCTTTAAACCGGTTTCTGTCCTCCTCCCCGATGAGAGGAGTAGCGCTGAAATCGGTGTTACTATATCGGATTAGGGTTAGTGTGGCCGCAAATCGATGGTATTGGCCTCCGGGCGGTATCCCACAGTGCACCATTGTGACCGCTCTGGAAAGCAATCTGAACTCGGATGCACTGGCCAGGTAGACAGAAAAAGCTCCGAGAACTTTTGAATTGCATTTCCTGTTTGCCCAGCTTGGAGCTCTGATCAGCACGGGTGGCGATGCAGTCCCTAATCCAAAAAGAGCTCCAGCATGGACCGTACAGGAGATACTGGATCTGATCGCTGTATGGGGAGACAAATCTGTTCTATCACAGCTCCGTTACAGAAGACGAAATGCCAAAGCATTTGAAAAAATCTCCAGACAGAGGCCACAGCAGGGACTCAGCACAGTGCTGTGTGACAAGCGCAACGGAAAGCCAAAGAATAAAATGGACGCTCATGGAGGGAGGGAGGGGGTACTGAGGACTCCAGCTATCCCACAGTCACCGCAGTGTCTGAAAAGCGTTTGCATTCTTGGCTGAGCTCCCAATGCCTGAAGGGTCAAAAACATTGCCCAGGGTGGTTCAGGGTATAGCTCGTCAATTTACCCTCCTCCCCCCACCCGTGAAAGAAAAGGGAAAAAAATTGTTTCTTGCCTTTTTTCAATGTCACCCTATGTCTACTGCATGCTGCTGGTAGACGCGATGCTGCGGCACTGAACACCAGCATCCTGCCCCTCCCCTCCCCGGTGGCAGACGGTACAATATGACTGCTATCCATCATCATCATCAGCCCGTGAGTGCTCCTGGCTGGCCTTAGGTGAGGTCAGCAGGGAGTGCCTGGATAAAATTGGAATGACTTCTGGTCATTCCTGGTAGATGGTACAGAACGGCTGGTAACCATCTTCATCATAGCAACTGGGGGCTGTGCTCCATCAACCCCCCCCTTTCATGTCTAAAGAAAAGATTCTGTACTGCCTGAACTATCATAGCAGCGGGATGCTGGGCTCCTCTCCCCCGAATCGTTTAATGTCCTGCCTGGGCTATCATAGCAGCTGGACGCTGCCTCCCTCTCATTTTATCTCACTAAAAATGCAATGTTTCTTATTCCTGTATTCTTTATTATTTCATCACATAAATGGGCGGGGGACACTGCAACGGTAGCCCAAGAGGGTTGGGGGACAAGGGAAGCAACGGGTGGGGTTGTTGCAGGGGAACTCCCTAGAATAGCATGTAGCTCATCATTTCTGCGGGATCTGACATGGAGTGGCTGTGCTTTGTGGTACATTGGTTCTCTAGCACACTTGTCCCATATTCTAGGCAGGACTGACTCTATTTTTAGATACAACATAAAGGAGGGAATGACCCTGGGAGTCATTCCCATTTTTGTCTTTGCGTCCCCGGCCGACCTCAGCAAAGGTCAGCCAGGAGCACCCATAATAGCAGCAGACAGTACAGAACAACTGATAACCATCTCTGCTATCTTGCAAAGGCAAATGAATGCTGCTGTGTAGCACTGCAGTACCACCTCTGCCAGCGGCATCCAGTACACATACGGTGACAGTGGCAAAAGGCAAAATGGGCTCCATGGTTGCCATGCTATGGCGTCTGCCAGGGCAATCCAGGGAAAAAGGGCATGAAATGATTGTCTGCCGTTGCTTTCACAGAGGAAGGAATGAGTGACGACATTTACCCAGAATCACCCGCGACACTATTTTTGCACCATCATGCACTGGGATCTCAACCCACAATTCCAATGGGTGGGGGAGACTGCGGGAACTATGGAATAGCTACGAGATAGCTACCCACAGTGCAACCCTCCAGAAATCGACGCTAGCCTCGGTACATGGACGCACACCACCGAATTAATGTGCTTAGTGTGGCCACATACACTCAACTTTATACAATCTGTTTTACAAAACCGGTTTATGTAAAATCGGAATAATCCCGTAGTGTCGACATACCCTCATATAGTACCATGCAGGGCTCACCCTAAGCCTTTTGACGGCCATGGAGGAAACAGTTTTCTGTGCTCTCACCCTTGGAACTGCCAAGCACAATAAAATAATAATAAAAATAATAATAAAATTCAAAGTCAGCCAATCAGATCGGAGGAGCAAAACAGAACAGCTGAGCAGCACAGGAATATGGTGCCTCCTGGAAGCTGATGCCCAGGATGGCTTCCCTGCTTGCCCACCCCTAAAACAGGCTCTGTACCTTGGGGTTTCTGCATCTTTTAGTGAACAATTGAATATGTGGCCTTATTGGTGATACTGCCACCAACATTTTGCAGACCCCTTTCCCTCTTAGTTTGACTGGTCTCTTCAGTTGTCTTACATCAACTGGATAGTTTTGAAACCTTATAGCTGTTGCCCCAGCTTCTGTTGGGGAATCAGCAGCAGGAGGCCTATAGTAGAAAATTCCATGCTCCTTAGTATGAAAACAAAATAAAACATCTTTTTATGCTCTACTTTCTAATGGATGATTGTGATGGGGTGTGACTCACCACTGCGGCACCTCCTACTGGCTGTCATGGCAATTGGCTCTGTTAGCCTGGGCACCCTCCTCTGGTGGTGCCTCACTGCCATGACTTTCATTCCAAGACCCACACCATGCCCAGGACTGTGGCGTCCTCTTCAGTGACACTGCCTTCCAGCTGTCCCACACTCCATGTTCTCCCCTTCTGGGGGACCTGCAGTCTCAGTCCAGCCACTACCTCAGTGGCAATTACAGTCCTTTTTCAGGTATCTAAAAGGGTGTCATCAGGAGGAGGGAGAAAACTTGTTCACCTTAGCCTCCAATGATAGAACAAGAAGCAATGGGCTTAAACTGCAGCAAGGGAGATTTAGGTTGGACATTAGGAAAAAGTTCCTAACTGTCAGGGTAGTTAAATACTGGAATAGATTGCCTAGGGAAGTTGTGGAATCTCCATCTCTGAAGATATTTAAGAGTAGGTTAGATAAATGTCTGTTAGGGATGGTCTAGACAGTGTTTGGTCCTGCCATGAGGGCAGGGGACTGGACTCGATGACCTCTCGAGGTCCCTTCCAGTCCTAGAGTCTATGAGTCTATGAGTCCAGGGCCACTTCCCATATGGATCCAGCACTCTTTTCTACTCTTACCTCAGGGCCTCAGCCTGCAGGCCCTAGCAGCCCACCAGGAGCTCTTTCTAACACCTTTGGTCCCTGCTTGAAGCACTGGATTGTCCCAGGGGCTGGGGATCCTTCCTCCTGCCAGGTGCCTGGTCTTCTCCCCTCAAGCTCCAGTCACCAGCTGCCCTCTGCTCTGGCCTGCAGCCCTTCTTATATGAGCCTGCTGGGCCATGATTGGCTGCTCTTTACACCCCCTCTCTAATTGGCTGCCTTCTGCACAGCCTTCCTAGGGCTCTATTAACCCCTTATGGGCCAGTGTGGGGCAGGTGCCCCATCACAGTGATGATAAGCTGCTTTCACTTACTCACTCTTTTTCTCATTCCTCCTTATATCCTTACTCTGCATGTTCTGCAATTCTTCCCAGTCTTCATCCCTTCTTTTCCCCCATCTCAACTGTGCCTTTAGGGATTTGGATGGAGGAAGAATGGATAAATGAAAGCAACATCAGACAGGGATGGATGAGAAAAAAAACCAAACTGATGCCTAATTCACTGCTTCACTTGATACTCCAGCTCCATCTTTTCCACTGATTCCACTGTAAAAGATCTCTAAAAATCAGGCCCTATTTGAGGTTTCTTAGGTGAGACACCCAAAAATCACTAGGCAGTTCTCATTACATAAGCTTCTGTGTGTGAGATTTCCATCCGAGTTTTGTAGACCCAAAGGGTGCATGTAGTTTTGCGAAGTATTGGAGATGGTGAATTCTTTTTTTGACTGAATCACATATCCAAACCTTCTTACATATGTCTTTCAACAGTTATAATTAATGGGCACAGTAGCGGGGAATGTCTTTAATAAGAACCATTTCCCATGAATCACCATAAGGAGCTCTTTAGAGACATCTCTAAGTTCCTATTCTAGGTAAAAGGAAATAAAGGTGTTACTGTAATTCAGGTACTGCTTTTGTAGTGGCTCCTGGGTAAACAATGGCTTTTTCATGGTGATCGCTGCATAGACATGGCATAATTAGTAAGAACTTGGGTCAGAGAAATAGCTTTTCCATATTTTGTATTTATTTTGAGTGGCAAATTGTTGTATTTATCAGTACCTTAAAAACAATCAGTGAAGACTTATGCTTCTAACAAGGTTTGTGATAAAAGAAAAGACTTTTTATATGGCTGTCATAAAGGGTGTCACTCTGTCAGCAAAGGTTTCTTTGCTACAAGGATATAGCTAGTTCAGAGATGGCAAGACACTAAATAAGGTTTACTTGCTAATTATTGATCTTCAAATGAAGTACTGGTAAATACATAACACTGGTGTATATTTAACTTCTCATCAATACTGTTTGGTATCATGAAAATAAAGTATTATTGATGTCTCAAAAGAGTTATAGCAAGAGCATGAGGAAAACTGCACTTTATTTATTTGCATTAGTGTCAATTAGGACTGTGAAGCCAATGCAAAACAGAACTATTGCAAATTTGTTAGTAAAAGCTGGACCTTATTTTTGAAATAAATGGAGTAGTTTGCAACTAAGTGGATGGTTAACAAAATAATATATTCCAGTCACTTACAAGCTTAAAGTTCATAGAACCCATATCAGCACATACTATTTGTACATTCTCAACTGCTATGTTTCTAATGTTCTGAATGCTCATTGTAAGAAGAAAGTTTTAAATTGACTCTCAAAATAATTGACATTTTGACACAAACAATATAGAATCTATGAAGCAGATATATAGATCTCAAAATGGCAAAAAAGCCTTTATGTACTTTTAATATATTATTGTGATTTTGCAAGCATAAGGTACAAGAAAAGTAATTAAAATTCAGTATCCACTGCTATCAGTTATACAATAGCAATGGTTTACAGACTGCAATAACAGATGCTGTGACTGAAACGTAATCTTCTGGCCAATTATGGTTTGGTATAGTGAGATCATTGAAAGCCCAACAATTACATCAGATTGCATTTTATTAGTCAGTATAGTATGTTTCAGGTAGCATTATTGTCACTTCTGAAAAAGGCTGGCTGTAATAACCAAGTCTATTACTAAAAATACCTTGGGCAAGTTGCTTGAGGCTAGATTTTCAAAAGTATTTAGATGCCTAATGATCTCTATAGACACCTACAGCAATTTCCAAAAGTGCCTAAAAACCTAATTCCAGTTGAAATGAATGGGAATTGGGTGCTTAAAATCCAACTATCTGCCTCTTTAGGCACCTAAATACTTAAAAATCTGTCCCTTGGTCTTTCTGAGATTTTTTTTCAAAGATATTTAGGTGACTGAATAAGTAGCTTGATGTCTCATGGGAGTTTTTAAAGTGCCTAAGCAGATTAGGCACCTATATCCCATTGAAACCATGTATTGAATTCAATGAGAGTTAGGTGCTTAACCTGCTTATGCACCTAATGAGATTTTCAAAAATGCATCTTCAACTGTATAAATACTCTGAACTCCATCTGTCTGTGCTTTAGTTCCCCATCTATAAAATAGAGATAATTGCATTTCCCTATCTCATGGGGCATTGTGAAGACAAATATATTAAACTGTGAGGCATCAGATACTACAGCAATGGGGATGATAGTAAGTACAATAGATAGCCAAGACATTTATTTTCAAAATGGGATACGTTCATCCTTTGACAATATTCTGTTCCATTAACTTTATTCCAGCTATACCTAACACTTTGATAGGTAGCGATGTACTACTGGCAGTTATTTGCAGCACTGGTTTTTTTTCATTTCTCCAAAGACAGGGGGGAAAAATCACTGAGTAAGGTTAGTGTTCATGAAAGTGAGTCAGTGTTAGCATAGGCCATGCAAGTATCGTGTGAACCCTTCCACCAAGCTTTGCCGATGCACCTTAATATTGTTCTACG
This sequence comes from Gopherus flavomarginatus, assembly GCF_025201925.1. Taxonomy (NCBI): domain Eukaryota; kingdom Metazoa; phylum Chordata; order Testudines; family Testudinidae; genus Gopherus; species Gopherus flavomarginatus. Next base: position 37,600,512 of record NC_066617.1, read on the forward strand.
GCAGCCTTCCTGTTCCTTTCATAGGTCTCAGCTGCAAATTATGCTGAGTTGTGCCAAATTGTAGTTGTTGTGGGTATGTATGGGTTGGAGGGAGAGTGTACTGTGGTCAGATCACAAATAGGATGTGACTACTACACTGTTGAAACTGGCATCCTGACTAGCTTAGAAACAAGCTTTTTGTGTAGTTTATATTAAACAGGAGCCTTAAAATTGCACCTGCCCTCCTGGGTGAATTCCTGTGAAACAATAATGTTCCTGTCAAATAGAATGGAAAAAAGACTAAACCCTTCCTACAAGCCAGGAGGAATAAAATGTGGAAGCAGGTCTGAATGTGCTCTCTCCTGACATCTAGTGACACACTGGGCAAAATTAATTAATGAGCAGGCCACGTTTGCATAAACACACCTATTCTCCCTAGGAGCACAACAGATCATATAATCGTAGCGCTGGAAGAGACTTCAAGAGATCATCTAGTCCTGTCCCCTGCACTCATAGCAAGACTAAGTATTATCTAGACCATCCCTGACAGATTCCACAACCTCCATAAGCAATTTATTCCAGGGCTTAACCACCCCGACAGGAAGTTTTCCTAATGTCCAACCTAAACTGCCTTTGCTGCAATTTAAGCCACTTGTTTCCTGTCCTATCCTCAGAGGTTAAGGAAAACATTTTTTATCCCTCCTCATTGTAACAACCTTTTATGTACTTAAAAACTGTTATCATGTCCCCGCTCAGTCTCCCAACTAAACAAACCCAATTTTTTCAACCTTCCCTCACAGGTCATGTTTTCTAGACCTTAATCATTTTTGTTGCTCTTCTCTGGACTTACTCCAATTTTCCCACATCTTTCCTGAAATGTGGTGCCCAGAATTGGACACAATACTCCAGTTGAGGCCTAACCAGCATGGAGTAGAGCAGAATAATTACTTCTTGTGCCTGGCTTAGAAAACCCCTGCTAATATATGCCAAAATGATGTTTGCTTTTTGGAACAGTTGACTCATACAGTTGACTCATAGTTACACTGTTGACTCATATTTAGCTTGCGATCCACTTTGACCCACAGATCCCTTTCTGCAGTGCTCCTTCCTAGGCAGTCATTGTCCATTTTGTATATGTGCGACTGATTGTTCCTTCCTAAGTGGAGTACTTTGCATTTGTCCTTACTGAATTTAATCCTATTTATGTCAGACTATTTCTCCAGTTTGTCCAGATCATTTTGAATTTTAGTCCTATCCTCCAAAGCACTTTCAATCCCTCCCAGCTTAGTATCCTCCACAAATTTTATAAGTATACTCTCTAAGCCATTATCTAAATCATTGATGAAGATATTGAACAGAACAGAACCTGAACTGATCCCTATGGGAACCCACTCGATATGCCCTTCCAGCTTGACTGTGAACCACTAATAATTACTGGATGGAGTAGATGAACCTGCTTTGCCAAAATGATCAATGTTGGCTGGTCCTGGGTTACAAATCACTCCAGTAATTGAATGCAGAGGTGAGGAAATTTTGTGATCTTTATTGTATGAGTAAAGGGCAGCAGGATGCCTGATTGAGGGGGGCACCCTAACCTGAGGCTCACCTACAGGTAGTAGGAATGCCAAACCCCAGTGAAGAGATTATTTCTATGTACTGGTGTGACTGGTGCTGAAAGAGTCCTAGATACTATTTCACCCGTCCCTTTCCAGTGTTTAATGCCAGAACTGATTAGACTCAGTTGAGAGTCCTTGTTTCTGGTTGATGACTCCTAAGGCTGACATCACTGCTTAACTAAGTCTTGGACTTGTGTGGGGACAGTGAACCCAGAGACTGCACTTGCAGTGAGGTTCCCCACTACTTGTTGAAATCACCGAGAGCTAGGTTAAGGGGTGGAACCTCAGAATGTGGTGTAGTGGGAACACCAAGCAGTGACAGCAAAGAGACTGGCCAGAGGTGGCCAACGGTAACCAGCAACAGCAGAGAGGGGTGGCCAGTGACAGCAGATACTGACAGCAGAGAACCAGTGGCCAGCAGCGGTATAGAGACAGTGGCCAGTGACAGCAAAGTGCAGCAGCAGAGAGACAGCGGCAGCTGCGAACCAGTTACAGAGGCAGCAGAGGCATTGCTTGATGTCTGCTGAGTGGGAGCTGAACCCCTCTGAATGCACCCCTGAACTCTGGGACTTTACTAACCAAGCGTGCCAACTATGAATGGTGTGCAGTGGAGGGAGATGGGAGTGATATGTTGAAAGGACATTCATTTGTCAGACTTTCGTATAGCAAGAAGGGAAACTAAGGCAAAAGAGACTGCCCAACACATTGTGGGGTTGGGTTTTTGGTCTCCTGCTTTTTAAATGTGGTTGTGGTATTTTCCCAAATGTAATACTCGGTCCCCTTTCCCTTGTATTAAAAGTTCTTTTGTTATACACAGACTCAGTGCTTGCGAGTGGGGAAGTATTGCCTCTTCGACGTAGTCAGGGGTCTTGTTAATTTTCCCCAGATTACAGGGTGAGTTTTAAGCCCGTTCTGTTTTGTATCGTTAAGAGGAGCTCCTAGATATTGAACTCAGCCCTTGTTGCTGCCAACTTCCCCTGGCAGAAGAGTTACATAAGAGTTTTCTTGTGGAAAATTTCAATTTTGAATAAAGGGCATTTTTCACAGGAACATCATTCCAATTAAAAATTACACCAACTCTAGTTTTGACTTTTTGTTTGGAAATAATGTTTTACTACAGGTTTTAGCTGGCTCTATTTAAAAAGGGGAGAGGGGCAAAAAGCACTCAAAAATGAAACAAAAGAGAAAAGATTGCATTTCAGGCTGACTTGAAACTATTTGGTTTATTCTGATTTTTTAGTTTGGACACTCAACCAAAAAAATCACTAATTTGCTCAGCTCTGCTCATGCCCAATATCAGATCTCAGAGCCAAAGGGAGAAAGTCATCTTAGAAACATGGTTCACAGAATTCAGGACAACCACATTTAATAGAAAAGCACTGCTGCAATTCTTTTAATGATGATATTGCTCATACCAAACACATCTTCAACAATCCATTAGATCTAGTTTACTTAAATGTGATATGGAATCAAACTTTTTCCACATTAGTAAATTCATAATTTATGATTTCTAAAACTGTTAATTTTAATCTATTCTATGCCAGAAATATCTTATACCAATCACTGACAAAAGGAAGCAAAACTCCTACTGACATCACTGTAAGGGTTGTTTCTTCTTATAGTAGCAATAGTATGTGAAACAACAGTAGTGAGTACAGATGGTCTAAGTCAGGAGTTCTAAAACTGGAGGTCAGGACCCCTCAGGGGATCGTGAGGTTATTACATTGGGGGTTGTGAGCTGTCAGCCTCCACCCCAAACCCTGCTTTGTCTCCAGCATTTATAATAGTGTTAAATATATAAAAAAGTGTTTTTAATGTATAAGGAGGTGGCACTCTTAGAGTCTTGCTATGTGAAAGGGGTCACCAGTACAAAAGTCTGAGAACTAATGGTTTAAGTTTTGGGAGGCAAAAATATGTTAAGGAAAAAAAAGAAACCCTTAGTTCCGGTTTGCTCCACAATGTTCAGAAAATAATTGTTGGTGATGTAACTAAGGGCTTGTCTTCACTACTGCACTAAATCAGTGCCACTGCCATCGATGAAGTGGTGGCGATTTAGTGAGTCTGGTGAAGACGCTCTAAGTTGATGGGGGAACACTCTCCTGTCAATGAGTGACGGAGGCTGTCTCCCATCAACATTGCACAGTGTAGACATTGATTTAAGTTAATGCCTAGAAGAAATTGTTTGGGTAGCTGATACCCAGTTAAGCACAAGCAAATCTCCCCTTTGCTGGATGCAGGGGGGTAACAAGTCACTCTCAGTTCTGGGCACTCCAAAGAGCATTGCAGGAGGCATAAGCGCCAACTCAAAGGGAAAAAAATAGTGGTTACTCACCACCCACTGGCAGCCCTGCTGATCAGGTCCTCTCCCTCCCAGCCAGCACCTCCCATCCCACGCAATCAGCTGTTCAGCAGCATGCAGGAGGTACTTGGGGAGGACGAGGAGGAGTGAGGACAGGGCATGCTCAGGGAAGGAGGCAGAGTAGGGGCAGGAAGAGATGGGGTGGGGGGTGGAGCAGGGACAGGAAGAGGTTGGCTGAGGTGGGGCCTTGGGGAAAGGGATGGAGTGGGGATGGGGCCTGGAGTGGAGCAGGGGTCAAGCACCCCCCCGGCAAATGACAAAGTAGGTGCTTGTGCCAGGATGGATGTTGGGTATGGAACTGCAGATTGAGGCTAATGCTGGGCTGGGAGCTATCTAAGAACCCTGGAGTAGGTCTGGGACTGGCTGCTCTCCTTTATCTGCCTCAGCACTGCTCCAAAAATCCGTGAAGTTGCCTCCACAGTTTTTAGCAGTACTGCTACCCCAACCCCAGCACTGAGAACTCTGCTGGATGAGGAAGTGACCATAGAAAGTTTACTAATATCTCATCTTGCAAATATTAAATATACCTACCAATCTGCCAGTGTTGGCAAGTTTGTAAGAATGACCATTTGACTACACATATGCGGCCCACAATACGTTACATAGGCCATGGGGGCAAGGTGGCAAGGCAGCAGCAGTCCAGACCCCAACCCTGGACCCCCACTGCAGGTGGCTGGCTGCCTGCCCTGAACCCTGGAGCTCGCGGGACCAGCTGGCTGCCCTGGACCCTGGAGCTCGAGGGGCCAGCCAGGAGCCCAGAGTTCACAGGACCAGCCAGGATCTCAGGAGCTCACAGGGCTGGCTGGGAGCTCTGATGCCAACTGCCCTGATGCTAGACCCCCACCACATGAGGCTGCTTGTGGGACCAAGTGGTTGCCCTGGACCCTGTGGGGCTAGCTGGTAGCTCTGAATCCCAAACCCTGCAAGGCGGGCTGGTTGCCCCAGATCCTGGAACTCACGGGGCCAGGCGGCTGCCCTGGACCCCAACCTCGGAGCTCGCAGGGCTGGCCGGCTGCTGCAGACCTTGGAGCTTGTGGGGCCAGGTGGCTGCCCCAGAGCCCATGGGGCTGGCCAGAAGCCCCTGATACTGGACTCCTGCCATGCGGGGTGGGCCTGTAGCCCTGACCTCTCCACACCAAGCAGCCAGGAGCCTGGCGGACCCCAACACGTGGGCCAGTCTTTAGCACGCAGCTGAACTGAGCCGCAGCTGTGTGCCAATTGGGCTGTATGCTGCCCATGGGCCAAGGGTTGAGAACTGCTGTACTACACAGTTAATTTCAAAATACATGTTTTGCGAGTAACTTTTTAGTATTTCAGTGAAATAGGATGAAAATGATGAATCAGAAACTTTTTGTTTAGTATAAATATTTTCATTAGCAAACACCAAGCTTCTTTCCATGAACCAAAAATATGAATGAAAATGCAAGTTTTTTGAAGAATAAGTGATATTCTGTATACAAAAGATGAATGAACTTACTGGCTATTCCATCGATTGCACTATTTGCCAGAAGTCAATTCTTCATACATAAAACAAAGATATATTCCAAGTTTATTAGATATTTACATCTCTCAGGAATTTTTTTTTAATAGGAAAAGCAACAACTTCTTCTACATCTTCTAAAAAACTGAAGCAAGGAATTCAAATACATTAGTAATGATCCTCAAAAAAGAGAGCAATTGAAATTTTCTAGAGACCTGACAGAATTGTATATTTCAGGAAGATTTTTTTTTACCCATGATGCACTATGTTTGACAGAAAGCTACGTTGCACAGCATAATATGTCAGCCAAGAAGAAATGGATAATTTAAACTGAATTTAAAAAAAAACCCTTTCTGCTAACAAAGAAACTTGAATCAAACCTTTATCTTCTACTCTTTTATGTAGCCACTAGTGGGGTAGACACACAATGGTTTGGAGATTCATTTGTTGGCAGAACTTTAGCACTGACAAATGCCAATGGTTGAATTGTAGAGTATTGAAGCATTTTGTCATCTTTTTCAGTAGATCAGTTTAATTTATATTTTCTCTTGTGAGTCAGTATTAAATTAAATGTATTTAAATTAAGACAAAGCCCAGTTTTAATATGCTCTACAGAGCTGATACAAGTTATGATTTTATAAATTTACCGGTGAGAAGCTATAAGTGACTAGCAATAGGATATATTCCCTCTAATCTCTAAGTCATTGTTTCAACTCTGGTTTTGGCTTGTAGCAATCAAAAGTTGTCACCATCTGATGGACTATTAAGTGGTGCACGGTACTGTGACATAAGTTGATTTCTAAAGTCACTTCTCAGTGGACAGGTATCCACAAAGAAAAACAGAAGTTTCAGCAGGGGTCACTGAATTTAGCCCAGGGGAAGAAAAAAACAAAAAAACAAAAACAAACTCCTCAAAGATAGCAGAGGTATTAAATCTAGATGTGTCAATAGGGGGTAGGCAGATAACTCTGCTTTTTAACTCACACTGAGGTAACAACAATATAAGCAGAACTTCAGAAATTGGAAAGGGGAGTAAAAAGGGCAGTTTAAAATGCAACTATTAAGAAACAAATTATAGAAAAGAATTTGGGAAAGATTAGAATGTTTTGAAGATTGGAGCAGGAAAGCACCTGGATGCACAGCCTTCTGCACCTGTGTTCATACAAAAAATGTTTACGGGAGTTTTAATTTCTCTTTCTCTGTGTAAAATGGGACAGTCCACTGACCATCAGAGCCTAGCTTTAGGGGAAGATGCATTATGCTGAAGAAATGTGGTCTTCTTACACTATTTATTGAGACATGTATAAAGGAGTTTGAGTTATTTAGGAAAGGGAATTTGGCAAGATGAACATATTTCTGGCAGGTATTTTATATTATAATGGGATTAATTATATTTTATTTTACTTTTTGGCATATATCCTATGGTTGAGGTTTCCAAACTGCCTAGGGGATTTGTTGAAAGAACTCAGACACATGGATCTAACATATGTACACATACATTATGTAATTCTCCTGTTGAAGCTGTTCCACTTCAGATAAATTGATAGGAATTAGAACAGGAATACTGGACCCTGTGTCTCTCACCTGCCAAGTGAGTGCCCTAATCATCAGATTACAAGGTCATTCTCTCTCTCTCTTTCTTTCTCTCTCCCTCTCTCTCAAGTGAAATAGCTGTAAAAGGAGAGACTCAATGAGAATGAGCCCCAAATCAGAATATTCCATAGCCCCATGCATAGGTCACTATCCTGAGAGGTGGGAGACCTCTATTCATATACGTTCTTTCCATTACACAGAAGGGGAATTAAACCTTGATCTCCATTTTCCAGGCGAATGCTCTAATCAGTGGATTTAAAGTTATAAGGGGGGTGGATTGCCACTACCACATCACCTCTTCCACCATTTCTTGCAAGAAGGGCTTAGGTGCCTAAGCTGCCTGACTCTATGAGCGTGGTTCCCAGTCGCCACCTTGCAGCACAGAGCTAGGTGGTTAACTCCAGAGAGGATAGGAGTTTAGGACATACCCTTCTCATCAGCATCTCCCATTGAGTAGCTTAGGCAGCTCCCCATCTAGAGTGCTGGCTATTCCGGATCCCATTATCAGGCACTTATCTCCCACCTGCCCCCCTACATCATTAATGGTATATGGAGCCTAGGCACTTAACTCAGGATTTGTGGATTCATGTGATATTCAAGGCACCTCAAAGTTAGGTGCTGCAATATCTAAGTCCCTTTATGGATCCAGGCCTTAAAAAACTAATTTTCTACTGGTACTCTAATTTTAGCTTGGAGTAAAACCTATAAAAGTCTCATTCACTTAAAGAAAAGCAGTGTGTGTGTGTGTCTTTGATGCTCTACCTTTCCAAATTTTTAAGAAAGCACATCAAGAAGTCAGCAAACACCGCATGCCTCAGGTTAACATGTCATAGGTATTAATTTGCCTGAAATAAAAACTGGTTTTATTAAACTTTGGTTTTAGAACTTCAGGCAGCTCCATTACAATCAGAAGCTGGTGGACCCTGAGCTAGAATCTACACAGCTGAGAGGAAACGGTGAGATACTTCAGAAGTTCACTGGACAAAGGTTATTTAAGGCACAGGCTTGTGTTTGGGTAAGTGCAAGGGAGTGAGCCAGAGCTCTTCCCCTTTTCTGACTCTGCCCTTTTATGATGGCTATAATTGCTGGCCAAGAACAGAGGTCTGTCATTTGAAGGAAAACAAGAACTGCAATTATGGACTGTTTCTAGTATGTACATGGTGCGATTATGTGCAGAGACCTTTTTGAACACTTCTTTTACACCTGCTGCAAATATGTATGCCATGATATGGTCCATGGTCAAGATAATGTATATATTTGGAAATGCACTAAAAATTATGCAGCTCACACATTTATTATTCAGGGCCTAGTCCTGCAAACATTTTTAAATGCTGACTCAATGGAACTATTCCCGGAAGCAAAGTTATTCACTCATGCAATTATTTACAGGAGCTTTTATTTCGTTCCGTAAAATATGGATGAATTCATAATACTGGAATGAAGACAATGGTAAAACTCCTGACTTCAGCGGGAGCAGGAAGGGCAAAGTAGAGTGGATCCTCAGTCTAACAGCAAAAGCCATAACGAGATCCAATAGTTAGAAGCTGAAGCTAGACATTCAGACTAGAACTAAGGCGCAAATTTTTAACAGTGAGGATAATTAATCATTGGAACAACTTAACTAGTGTAAGCAGGGTCTGAATGAGCTCTCCCCTGACAGCTGGGGAGGGGAAAAGGCTGCAGGACTCGACTGTATTTACATGAACGCACCCACTCTGCCTAGGTATCCAGCAGACAGACCTGTGTTACCAAAGTGATCAGCTTTGGCTGGTGTTGGGTTACAAATCACCTTAGTACTGAATGCAGAGGTAATGAAATGTTGTTATTCTTATTGTATGAAGAAAAGGCAGAGGAACTGTAGTTAGCCTGTCCTGATCAAGGGGATTACTCTCAATGGAAATAAATTCCCTAAGTTGGGGGGCTCAGATGCCAGATACCTCTGAAGGGAAGAGGGGTGAGGACAGGTGTCCCTGCAGGGAGGAATGGGTGCTACCTGAGAGTCCTAGGCGTGTTTTAACCTGCCCATCCCCACTGTTCAAAGATAGAGCTAATAAAGGCTCTATTAGGAGCCTATTTTGGTTAAGTGATCACTAGAGCTGAAATCACTTGTTGTGGGACAGCATTTCTGCCCAGCCTGCTTCAGCAATGAAGTTTCCCCACTAAGAACTGACAATCACTAAGGTTATGTCTTTACTACCAAAGTTAAAGCTCTCTCAGTGCTATAAAAAACCCTTTCACACGAGGAGGAACTGTCAGCACTGACACTTGCATTGCTAAGAAAGGGTGTGTGTTTTTTCACACCCCTGAGCAAGAAAGTTTCAGCGCTGTAAAGTGCCAGTGTAGACAAGGCCTGAGAGCTGAAAATCACTAACAGCTGGGTGGAACCTCAAGAGACTAATCCAAAGAATTCATCGACTATGGCATTTGGATTAGGTAATCAGAGACTGGATATAGATAAAGGGCTGTATGGTGGTGATTCACCATTAATATGAAAAGGATACCAGAATGCTGGAATTAAGAATATCACAGTCCTGATGTGGCAGTGGCATAAATAGAATTTTATCTTATAAGATTTCAGGAAGGTGGTATCATTCCTAAATGTTGTAAGATTGTCCTAAACATGTTAAAAATGTGACAGGTAATATTAAAATTAATTAGAAATGAGAAAATATTGAATAAAGGGCACGCTAATAGAGCGTGCTGATACATGGCCTGAACAGGAAGCTGAGATCTTGCAACTTCATGTTCACCAAGAATAGGTGGAGGGAGGTGTGGGCTGCACTGTCCTGTTACCAGTTACATATGAAAATGGGAAGGATGCTATGTATATAAATTGGCAACCTGAAAAAACTGAGAAGGGAAATAAACGTGTGTGTTGGGGAGTGGACACTATCAAGATTGAGCAATTATATATTGCTCTTTACTTATCACAAGTTTGAAACCAAGAGATGCAGCATTACATCTAGTAACAGTAGCTATGGGATGAGATAGCTTTGGAATGGCCCTCAGAGGAAGAAGGGAGGTGCTAGCAGGATACTAAGAGCAGCTGGTGCACTGTGTGGATGAGGGATGTCCTTAATAAATCAGGGTGATATGCATGACTTACAGAAGTAATAGAACAAATTATAGTGTCAGGGATAAAAAAATGGAATAGTGCATCCGGCTGTTGAAGCTCAGGATGGATTGCTCAAGGAAGAATTGCTAATGGTAGTAAATATGCATGACATTGCTTTAGAATTGCTGAAAACACAGGGAAAGATTAATAAATGTATTATGAACATAAGAATGGCCATAGGGACAGTGGGACAGTCCAATGGTTCATCTAGACTAGTATCCTGTCTTCCAACAGTAGCTGAGGCCAGACACTTTAAGGGGAAAGAACAGAACAGAGCAATTATCAAATAATCCATCCCCTGTCGCCAGGTCCCAGTTTCTGGCTGTCAGAAGTTTAGTGGCATTCAGAATATGAGGTTGCATCCTTGACCATCTTGGCTAAAAGCCATTGGTGGACCTATCCATCATGCTGAACAGCACTGGTTTCAGTACAAATCCTTGGACAACCTCTATATTTACCTCTCTCCACTGTGAAAACTGAGCATTTGTTCCTACTCATTGTTTCCTATCTTATCAGGTTACTGATCCATGAAAAGAAATGTGCTCTTATCCCATGACTGCTTACTTTGTTTAAAAGCCTTTAGTGAGAGACCTTGTCAAAGGATTCTGAAAGGTCAAAGACACTATGTGAACTGGATCATCCTTATCCAGATGTTTGTTGACCTTCTCAAGAATTCTAATAGATTGGTGAGGCATGATTTCCCTTTAAAAAAGTAGTGTTGACTCTTCTCTAACATATTGTGTTCATCTATGTGTCTGATAATTCTGTTCTTTACTATAGTTCCAACCAATTTGCCTGGTACTGAATTAAGATTTACTGGCTTGTAATTGTCAAAATTGCTTCTGGAGACTTTTTTAAAATTGGTGTTTTATTAGTTATCCTCCTGTCATTTGGTAGAGAGGCTTATTTAAGTTATAGGATACATACCACAGTTAGAAGCTCTGAAATTTCATATTTGAGTTCCTTCAGAGCTTTGGGGTGAATACCATTCAGTCCTGGTGACCTATTACTGTTTAATTTATCAATCTGTTCCAAAACCTACTCTATTGATATCTCAGTCTGGCATAATTCTCAGATTTGTCACCTAAAAAGTATGGCTCAGAGCTGGGAATCTCCCTCAGATCCTCTGCAGCAAAGATGGAGTCAAAGAATTCATTTAGGTTCTCTGCAATGACCTATGTTCCTTGAGTGATCCTTTAGCATCCCGACTGTCCAGTGTTCTCACTGATTGCTTGGCAGGCTTCCTGCTTGTGATGTATTTAAAAAAAATGTTTTTAATTTTTGTGACTTTTGCTATTTTCTCTTCACATTCTTTTTGGCCTGCCTAATTATATTTTTACACTTTGCTTGCCAGAGTTTATGTTCCTTTCTATATTTCCCAGTAGGATTTGACTCTCAATTTTTAAAATATTTCTGTTTTGTCCCTAACTGCCTCTTTTACTCTGTTGTTTACCCATGGTGGCATTTTCTGTTTTTGTTTTTTTAACTTGGGGTACACATATCATTTGAGACTCTATTATGGTGGTTTTAAAAACATTCCATGCTCCCTGAAAGCACTTCAACCTGGTGCTTGTTCCTTTGAATTTCCTTTAAATAGCTACCTCATTTTTTTTGTAGTTCCTCTTTTTGAAGTTGAATGCTACTGTGGTGAGTTTCTTTGATATTTCCTTCCCTCCCCACCTTGACCACCACAAGGATGTTAAATGAAATTACAATTATGGTCTCATTATGAAGCAGTTCAGCTATATTCACCTCTTTGACCAGATTCTGTGCATTACTTAGGACTTAATCAAGAATTGCCTCTCCCATTGTGGGTTCCAGGACTAGCTATTCAAGAAGCTATCATTAATGGTGTCTAGACATTTTATCTCTGATCCCATCCTGAGATGACCTATTCCCAGTCAATATGGGATAGCTGAAATCCCCTATTATTACTGGGTTTTTTTGTTTTGCAGTCCCTCTAATCTCCCGGAGCATTTCACAATCATTGTCATCGTGTTGCTCAAGTAGTAGGTAGTATAGTTCTACTGCTCACTCATTATTCAAGCATGGAATTTTTATCAATAGAGTCTATGATACTGTTTGATTCATGTAAGATTTACTGTATTTGACGATATGCTTTCTTTCACATATAGTGTCACTGCCCCACCAGTGCGACCTACTTTTTTATTCCTATATATTTTGTACCGTGTCTCACTGATTATCATCCTTCCACCAAGTTTCTATGATGCCTATTATATCAATATTCTCTTTTAATACCAGGCACTCAAGTTCACCAGTCTTAGTATTTAGACTTCTTGCATTTCTATACAAGTACTTATTAAAATGTGTCAATATTTAGCTGTCTGCTTCTCCATACCCGTAGGCTTTTCCCCAGCCCTCAATTTAAAAACTCCTCTATGTCCTTTTTAATTTTACATGCTGAAAATCTGGTTCCATTTTGGTTTAGGTGGAGCCCATCCCTCCTGTATAGGCTCCTCCTTCCCCAAAACATTTCCCAATTCCTAATAAACCGAAATCCCTCCTCCAAATCCCTCATTGCATCCACACATTAAGACGCTGCAGTTCTGTCTGTCTAACTGGCCCTGTATAAGGAACTGGAAGCATTTCAGAGCATGCTTCCATGGAGGTCCTGGACATTAATCTCTTATCTAGTGGTCTAAATTTGGCCTCCAGGATCTCTCGCAAGCACAGAGTCTGAATATAGAAAAGAAACTTTTAATGAAAGGAGGGAAGTCACCTGGAATTGATTAGGGAAAACATCAAAAGCAGGTTTCAACCTTGAGGAAAACACCCACTCCAGAGTATGCTGGGCAGTGTCTTTTGCCTCAGGTTCTTGAGTTCTACAACCAGAAGTTCTTTCAGAGTGCCCCTCTCTGCTCCCTCACCACACTGCACTCACATTGGTGGTTCTTTATCAGTGAAGACCCAGAGTTCAGCGGTAAATCTGTATGAGTTCACCTACCATCCTTTAGGCTGGGAGAAAGCACCTTACTTGCTCTGCCATCTGAGCACTTGCTCTGGCATTGCCGCCCTGCCAGCCAGCTACTGGTCGACTCTACTGGTTGCCCTGCCAGCTGCTTGCTGCTCACCTGGCCATTCCTCCAGCCACCATTCCACGCTGCTGGCATCCCCACCAGCCGCTGCGCTGCACACTGTCTTCTGTCGCCAGCTGTTTCTCTACTCTACTAGGGAATTCAGAGGATGTGTCCCTCAAGATAATATTCATGAACAAAACAGATCCCACAAATAATTAGTTACCTTTATATTATTTCAGCTGTTTTGTATTATACCATTTCAGAATCTGCTCCTTGCTTCAGTTAGGACTACATTAGGACTGGCTTTGTCCTCAATGTAGTAGGGCCGTTCCCAATCTGAATGGAGATGGTGGTTTCTGATTCTCAATCTTTTCACCATTACTTTGTCTCCTTTCCATTTTTATACTTTAACCCTTTGTTCAAATATCCGCTGGTCTGTGCACTAACTTTCTACTAAGTTAGTTATTATTTGATTTACCTTGATTACCTTATCAAGTAGATCCTGTTTCTCTTTCCCCATTTTAACTTCTTGCATTAGTTCAGAGGGCACTGAATATAATAGGCACACTGTCATTCTCATTTTTCTTCCTGTAATAGCCTTAAACTCCAGTACTTTTAGCTTCTGAGGTCCATATGGCCATCAGAAGCAAAATAATTATTTCATCCCAATCATTATCAGATTCCTTCACCAATTTCCTGAGCATTAGTTTTATTGTTCAATTACTCCTTTCTACCTGCCAGAAGCCTGTGGATGATAATGGACATGAATCTTCTGTTGTATTCCATACAGCTGTAACATATTTTTCATCATTTTCCCAGTAAAGTGGGTTCCTTTATCTGAATGTAAGTATTCTGGAATTCCTTAACTACTAAAAATCTATTCCATCAGCATTTTGGTTCAAGGGTGCCAGAACCGGGGGGACCATGGCCCCATCACTTTTAAAAGTGGAAGGCCTATCCTCTCTCAGTGGTGAAGGGGCAGAGTGGAGTGAGCAGTGGGTGGGGTCTTGGAGAAGAGGCAGAGTAGGGGTGGGAAGAGGCAAGGCAAGGGTGAGGCTTCGGGGTAAGAAACAGAATGGCCTTGGGCTTTGGGATGGAGTGGGGCAGAGCCTCAGGGAAGGGGCAGAGCATGGGCAGGGCCTTAGGGAAAGGGCAAAGTGGGGGAAGGGAAACAGTTTGGGCTCCAGTGTGCACCCAAGCACACTTCTAGGGAGCTTCCGGCTATCTTGCCTTGGCTGAAGCCAGGTGTGTGTTTATTTATTCAATTGTATTGCTTAAATCATTAGCAAATGGACATTCCTTGTAGCAGTTTTTGGCAATGGTCCCATAAAGTCAATCTGCAACCTTTTTCCAAGGTCCCAGAATCCCTTGATGCACAAGTCCTAGACAATCCAGCTAAACATCGCTGTGGGGTATGAGGTGTATAAATACCAAGTTTATAAAGTCCAGTGATATATGCAAAATGTTTTACTGCCCCAATAATAACTAACATGTGGGCATCACAAGGGCTGTATTTTAACATGGATATGCAGGGACAAGTCATATGCTATAGGCCACCATTTTTCCTGCTGTTTTTGAATTAAAACAGCTGCCAATACAATGTCTGTAGCTGCTACCTCTAAACCAAAGGGAACAGAATAATTTGGCTGTGCTAATATTGAAGCAGAAGCTAAAGCTTCTTTTAATGTTTACATAGTGTAGGTGTGGTCTATGGTCCACTGTCAAGCTATTCTTTCTCTCAAGAGAACATAAAGATCCTGCTACAACAGAGGCATAATCAGGTATAAAATCATGGCAAAACCCTATCAGATCCAGAAGAGAATGCAATGCAGCCTCACTAGTAGGGAGAGGGTAAAACAACTCGTTGGGATCTGAAGTTCTACCCTGCCACACACACAAGTGTGAAACCTAAAAAGCCAACCAAATCGCTACATATCTGGTCCTTTCTAGGATTAACCTTTAAACCTCCCCACCTTAGGATTTCAAAGAACAATGACAATGCTTTCAAATGGAGATCTCCAGTTTCAGTGAATAACATAAGGTCATCCACATTCTTCACTAAACATTCCAAAAGGGATAATCCCATAAAAGAATTGCTCGTGCAAGTGAAGGATTGTGGAGTAGTAGTGGAATACCTGGGGCAAACATCTCCAGGTTTATTGCTACCCTCACAAGTGAATGTGAATTTGTTTTGATTATGGGGGTGCAAGACTGTAAAATAAGATTTCTGTGATTTTTTTTTGCAGTTTCACCATGGTAGGGGTGCAATCACTGGGACAGATGGACAGATTCAGTGCTTGATAATCAGTAGTCAAATGCCATGATCCATGCGGTTTTCTGACTGGCCCGATAAGTTAATTATTAAGAGAAGAGCATGGTTGAAGAACTCTCTAGTCTCATAACAACTTAATTGTTTCATGTGTATATTGGATTGCTTCACAGGGATAGTGATATTCTTTTGGTGGAGGAGGATCAGACCCTTCAATAACAATGAGTGCATCCATCTTTCCACAATCATGCTTGTGGGTTGCAAACACCATCTTATACTGTAATATCAACACCTGGGGGTTCTCTGAAGGTACCTTTGAAAGTAACAGAGTGCCTCCTGTTTTGCTGTATAAATAGACTGTCTATCAGGTATTACTACTGAAATATTGTCCACGCCAAAACGTCACAACTGTTGATTAGCTACATCCACTACCATTCCCTCCTCCCTTAAAATATTGGGACCAATTATTGTTAGCTGAGTTGGGAGGGACATGACAGCCATGGACGTTAAAGCACTCTAAAAAGTTAAAGCTCCCAATTTGTATGAAGGTTTAGACGAAAAAGCTTTTATGTTTTTCCATTAAATCCCTCTAAGTCTAAGGCATCATTACTTTTCAGGGGTGACGTTGCTGGATTTTCATGGTGTAAAAGAGAATCAGACGCCCAAGTACCATTAATACTAAACAATGAATATCTCCCATTCTGGCTTCCACCAGGGGATAGCCCCACTTATCATACTGCAATGGAGCTACACAGCTAGGTTGGAGGGAGGGTCATGATTCCTGATTCTGGCTAGTGGACTCAATAGGTGTGCCTGCCTGCTTTTCTTTTTTCTTTTCTTTAACTTTACTCTCTTCCAGTTATCTGAGGAATTCATTGTATGTCAGGCACTGCTGCCGCACTTTTTCTCTGCCACAACCTTGTCGTCTATGTTGGAAATTATAAGGAGGTGGGTGACTGTTTTGCTATCACCATATTCCTCCTTCATTTTTAAAAGTAACTTTCCCTATTCCTGGAGTTTGAGATCGCAACATTTATAGGCTACTTTTTATCATTCCCAAGGGCATTCCATGCTGCCTCAATCTTTTCTATGATTTCATCAAATTGTGAGCACTTGATTATTAGCATTTGCACAATCATTTTAAGGGAGAGACACAGTTTAGCAGCAATCTCTTAAAAGGTATGTCATTCTGATTTGGATTGTACAGAATAAATGGCATATAACTATGAGGTATAAGATTTAGGATGCTCACCATCCTGTTGTTAGGCATTAGCCAGCATAGTATGCATATCGTATGCTTTCAGACCTGCTTTCTAAAATGCATGCTGGGATAATGGATAGAAGTTGTTATGGTCTTCTATGTCCTCAGATATCAGAGGGGTAGCCGTGTTAGTCTGGATCTGTAAAAGCAGCAAAGAATCCTGTGGCACCTTATAGACTAACAGACGTTTTGGAGCATGAGCTTTCGTGGGTGAATCCCCACTTCGTCAGATGCATGTAGTGGAAATTTCCAGGGGCAGGTATATATATGCAGGCAAGCTAGAGATAATGAGGTAGTTCAGTCAGGGAGGATGAGGCCCTGTTCTAGCAGTTGAGGTGTGAAAACCAAGGGAGGAGAAACTGGTTCTGTAATTGGCAAGCCATTCACAGTCTTTGTTTAATCCTGAGCTGATGGTGTCAAATTTGCAGATGAACTGAAGCTCAGCAGTTTCTCTTTGAAGTCTGGTCCTGAAGTTTTTTTGCTGCAGGATGGCCACCTTAAGGTCTGCTATAGTGTGGCCAGGGAGGTTAAAGTGTTCTCCTACAGGTTTTTGTATATTGCCATTCCTAATATCTGATTTGTGTCCGTTTATCCTTTTCCGTAGTGACTGTCCAGTTTGGCCAATGTACATAGCAGAGGGGCATTGGTGGACGTGCAGGTGAATGAACTGGTGATGGTGTGGCTGATCTGGTTAGGTCCTGTGATGGTATCGCTGGTGTAGATATGTGGGCAGAGTTGGCATCGAGGTTTGTTGCATGGATTGGTTCCTGAGCTAGAGTTACTATGGTGCGGTGTGCAGTTACTGGTGAGAATATGTTTCAGGTTAGCAGGTTGCCTGTGGGCGAGGACTGGCCTGCCACCCAAGGCCTGTGAAAGTGTGGGATCATTGTTCAGGATGGGTTGTAGATCCCTGATGATGCGTTGGAGAGTTTTAGCTGGGGACTGTATGTGATGGCCAGTGGAGTCCTGTTGGTTACTTTCTTGGGTTTGTCTTGCAGTAGGAGGCTTCTGGGTACACGTCTGACTCTGTTGATCTGTTTCCTTATTTCCTCATGCGGGTATTGTAGTTTTGAGAATGCTTGGTGGAGATTTTGTAGGTGTTGGTCTCTGTCTGAGGGGTTAGAGCAGATGCGGTTGTACCTCAGTGCTTGGCTGTAGACAATGGATCGTGTGATGTGCCCGGAATGGAAGCTGGAGGCATGAAGGTAGGTATAGCGATCGGTAAGTTTTCGGTATAGGGTGGTGGTAATGTGACCATCACTTATTTGCACCGTGGTGTCTAGGAAGTGGACCTCCCGTGTAGATTGGTCCAGGCTGAGGTTGATGGTGGGGTGGAAGCTGTTGAAATCGTGGTGGAATTTTTCCAGAGACTCCTTCCCATGGGTCCAGATGATGAAGATGTCATCAATGTAGCGTAGGCAGAGAAGGGGCATGAGTGGACAAGAGCTGAGGAAGCATTGTTCCAGGTCGGCCATAAAAATATTGGCATATTGTGGGGCCATGCGGGTGCCAATAGCTGTGCCACTGATCTGGAGATATATATCGTCATCAAATTTGAAATAGTTGTGTGTGAGGATAAAGGCACAGAGCTCAGCAGCCAGTTGTACTGTAGCATCATCAGGGATACTGTTCCTGACAGCTTGTATTCCATCTGTGTGTGGGATGTTCGTTTAGAGAGCCACTACATCCATGGTGGCTAGGATGGTGTTTTCTGGAAGGTCACCAATGTATTGTAGTTTCCTTAGGAAATCAGTGGTGTCACGGAGATAGCTGGGAGTGCTGATGGCATGGGGTCTGAGTAGAGAGTCCACATATCCAGACAGTCCTTCAGTGAGAGTGCCAATGCCCGAGATGATGGGGTGTCCAGGATTTCCGGGTTTGTGGATCTTGGGTAGTAGATAGTATAACCCTGGTCGGGGCTCTAAGGGTATGTTGATTTGTTCCGGTGTTAGTGTAGGGAGTGTCCTGAGTAGATGTTGCAGTTTCTTAGTGTATTCCTCAGTGGGATCTGAGGGAAGTGGCCTGTAGAATTTGGTGTTGCAGAGTTGTCTGGCAGCCTCCTTTTGGTAGTCAGACCTGTTCATGATGACAACAGCACCTCCTTTATCAGCCTCTTTGATGATCATGTCAGGGTGGTTTCTCTAGCTTGCCTGCATATATATACCTGCCCCTGGAAATTTCCACCACATGCATCTGACGAAGTGGGTATTCACCCACGAAAGCTCATGCTCCAAAACGTCTGTTAGTCTATAAGGTGCCACAGGACTCTTTGCTGCTTTTACAGATCCAGACTAACACGGCTACCCCTCTGATACTTTCATAGGACAGGTTTTCCATTCCTCGGATCATCGTAATAGCCCGTCTCTGACCCTGTTCCACACACACACACAGGGAGAATGCTGAACAATGGAGTAAAGAGCTGCTGGGTCAATCTGACAGCAGAATTTGCCCAACAATTTGAACTACTTTTACAATACTTTCCTCTGGGTACCAAAACTACAGGAAAAAGATTTACCGTAATTAATATATTAAATCAGTTTTTACCTAGCAAGCAGAAGTTTATTTAAGGGAAAAAACAAAAGCAGATACACAACAGAATTAAACTCATGCTCAACCTGTTTTCACAAATATTTCAGAGAAATAGGAAACAACTGCAGTGTAAATCTTTGCACAGGAGAAACACAATGCCTACCCCTGGGAAAATCAATTCAACAGTAACTTATGAGAATCAGACTTCATTATTTTCTCTGTTATGTTATAAAGGAAAGATCACAGTTTATCAGAAGAAACTGGTTATTTTCTGCACCTGAAATTGGCAAAACATTAATGTGATGTGATGGGAAAATAGTGATAAACTATTTGATGAATTATAAGCGGTTTAGGACAAAATTGGATGGGAAATTAAATACCAAAAATCAGACTTTAAAGTGCTTCAAACCAAAGTATCTACATAACTATATGAGGAGGAAAACAGGGCAGCAATGATAAAAGCTGATTCTTTGAATGATGTCGCACCCCATGTTTCAATATTTAAGCCCAATGCAATCTTGAAAGTGGCACAAGCAACAGACTAGAGATAGCATCAAACAAAACAATGCAATTTCTCCCATTCGCTGACCCCCATGAAGAGTAGGCATTTTTGCTTCTGCGGTTTCTGTCCGCAAATATAATTGAGTAGGGAGGCAAAACCTATTCACTTCCAAAACATAAATGAAAATACGAAAGGGGTGAGGGAAATTCATCTGCTGCAAAGTGATTCAGTTGATTAAAATAGAACAATCTGTTGCTGCCCACATAAAACAGAATATTTTCCCTTTGCCACTGAGACAATCAGCATTGCAGTTTATTTTCATTAGAAAATAAGCCAAAGGAAGCAACTTTTATGTGGAAAATGCACACATTTAACCTGGACCATATTATTTATAGCCCATAGTATGATCATCTTACTCATGTGGATAGGGTTGAAATCAATATGATTAGATGTGTCTGGAAGGCAAGCAGGAGGAGGTACCACAGAAAAGACTGTTTCTTAAAGTCACACTCTGATTCCTATCCTGTTTCTATAGAAGCTCAACTACGTGCTGCTATGACAAGCTTCAAAGCCATCCAACCTGCACTTTCACCAGCATTCATACAGGTAGGGACACAACCAGCTGCTGCAAGTTAGGTTGCAAGATTCCAATCCAGCCCTCAGGCAAAACTATCTTTGTGTTCAAAGAGAACTACAGGACTGGTGCCATATCCAGTTATCAGTTTTAGAATCCAAGAATAGTTTGAATTTTCTTTAACAGAATTTTAGTTCTTCCTTAAAATAGAAATTAAATTAAAACCACCTAATTGTGCTGCCATTTATACATTTTAATGAGGTATAACTTCATTATTTTATTATAACTATTATAATAATTGTTATAATAAATCCTTCTAATGATAGGCAAAATTTTCTTCCCTCTGTATCTCTGTCATCTCCTTTACTTTTTTGAAAAGCAAACAAAGTAAGGTCATTTTTTAAAAATACTTTTGATTGTGCCATATTACTGTAGAAATAAACTAAATTGTATGTATAAACATTTCGGTGTTTTTATTCTAAATAGTGAGATAGACTCTGCCTGCATAACATTCTTGCTATGTTAATTCAATTGCTGTTGAATTTGTCCACTCCTTTTTTATTAGCATGATTTTTCAGTCAGTATTTTCCTTAGCTTCATGCATTCACTGCATATACCACTTCCTCTTGCTTCCCCTTTATCTATAGTATCATTCAACTCTTGTTATTGTTTTATTTCTTCAGAGATTACACTTAACTCCTCCATTCAACCAAAGCCCACTGAAGGTAATGGACTACTGTTAGCTTTGAATCAGACCCTATAGCCTATGCTATACTGAGTTTCTGCATATTTTCATCATTCTTTTTTCCCCAATCAACTTGATTTCACCTGACTTTATGGTTAACTCTCTTATATTGCATGATTTTCTATCAGATCTGTAGGGTGCATTTCACCTATAGTGTTCCATATTTTAAAGAGAACTTAGAAACATTTAAGAGAATGCACCTTTCTTCCACTCCTACAAAGACTAATCTTTAAGAACTGAGAGGTGCACACAAAACTGAGACCAGATGAGCTGTCTGGAAGGTCTTCCTTTCCACTGATTTGCAAAATAAGGGCTTCAGTGCAGACTCTCGTGTTGTCATTAATTACATGGATTTCTATCAAAAGCTAACAGGGATAGCCCCTTCATTCTGTGTGGTCAGATTCATATACAATAGGAATCTGGTCATCAATAATCTGAAAGTGTTTTCAATTAACACCTTCACAACTTCACAACTGAGTAAAAATATTACAAAATAATGAAAGGAGAGGGCTTTATCGTACCTGCAAGGCACTAGTAATCCAAATTTGCATGCTTGTAGTTCAGAAGAAGATTCTTGATATTGACATCCCCTGCCAGGAGAGTTCAAGCCTTACATTGTGAGAAGATGACAGGACTGAATAAATGAAACATCAAGGGACCAGTACTACATGGCAAATAGGCACAGCTAAGAGGTCATTTGGAAAGAGATCCATCTGGATGCAGCTTGTATGAGGGCATAGAGGCAAATCTATCATTGGTACACCAGCAGAGAAAAGACACAGGTCTGGACTGACTTCAAAGACTACCTGTTTTAGTAAACAGTGTAAAGAGAAGAAACTGAATGGGAAATTACTGCTATGTCTGAAATTGTTCCTTCTGTTCCCCTTTTCCCCTCCCGGCTCTCAAATAAATATTATTTATTTACTGCCATACGAAGCTGTAGAGACTGATTAGGGGACTCACTGAATCAAAGCTACAGCCCTGAACAACTCCTGTGAGAATCTACTCTTCAAATCAGTCATGGTTGATGTCTGCCCCAACAGCAAATGGGAACTGTAGTATCTCCATCCCCAGAAATTCTCATGGACAGCTAGCTGCTAGCTAGATAAGGACCATGTTGAAATTAGCGTGGGCCTATGCGGTTCCAATGGGGAAATTAAAAGGATCCTGAGGTCTTCTGGATACTCTGTAGCATACATTTTTAAATTAATTTTATATATATAAATAAATGAGGTGTGCAAACTGTAGCATGTCTGAAGTTAATGACAATTTGAGATTATTGATTAATTGGAATTATTTAATCAAAGATTATCAATCAGAGGTTAGTTCAGAACTATACAGAAAGAATAGAGATATTATCAACCTTGAGGTAAGGTAAAGAGCTAGTGCTGTGGCTCTTCTTCACTGTAACTGGTGGGAGGCAGCAGTTTCATTCCCCAACTAAGTTCCAAAATTTCTGTCATTATACAGGGTTTTTAGACAAACAGACCCCTTTTTGCCAAAAATACCTTCCCAGAACCATATGTTCTAATGTAATTATTTTTTTACTATACATACATTCTTAATTTTCCTGTTTGATGTGTGAAGACACAATTGTTTACAGCTGAAAGGACCACTGCTCTTCAAGATAGAATCTTTCAGTGGATCCTTATTCCCCCATAATCATTCTTCCATGTTGATTCCCCAACAGGAAACATCTGCCATAACAATCATCCCTCATCAATCTCCCAGTTTTATATGTGTTCATGTATGTGTTCATCCCCCTGGTTGCCCTAGGGCTAGAGCATCCAGGAAAAATATTAGTACTTAGCATCCACTGGTAATCAGCATTCTAGTTCTGTATTGCACACATTATACTCTTTTGCAAGCAATTATCACATACTAGAGTTGGGCTCAGCAGTTATGTCAAGGAACAAAGCAAATTACCAAGATTTCTTATTCCATTTACATATCTTTAATTGTCAATTCTTTTGTTCTTAATACATTAATTGCACTTCTAATGATGCATTCATCTTTAAGGTGCTTTTAAGAGTTGTTGCTATGGTTTGAATAGATTGGTATCAATGGGACAAGTTTAAAATACCAAAAGCAATTGCTTAAAGTTATTGTTTTCAATCTCTTAAACAAATGTGCTTGGACTTACAAAGGTGTTAAAATCTAAAGTATAGTTACTTAAGGTCTCATTATAAAGTTTAGACTTTGAAAGATAATCTACAGCAGTGGTGGGCAACCTGCAGACCATGGGCCGCATGTGGCCCATTAGGGTAATCCGCTGGCAGGCCACAAGACTGTTTGTTTACATTGACTGTCCGCAGACACGGCCGCTCGCAGCTCCCAGTGGCCGCAGTTCACCGTTCCTGGCCAATGGGAGCTGCAGGAAGTGGCAGGCCACAGCTACATGCTGGCTGCCACTTTCCACAGCTCCCATTGGCTGGGATAGACAATATAAACAAATAGTTTTGTGGACCGCCAATGGGTTACTCTGATGGGCCACATGCAGCCCTTGGGCTGCAGTTGCCCACCATTGTTCTATAGGTTTTTATACTAAAGAAATAGAAGAGAAAAAACAATCTCTGAAATAAAATCTCATCACTTCTTCTTATCATCTTAACTGTGGGATGGGGGAGAGTCCTTTCCAAATGATTGGTCTGGGCATTGCTCACACTTAGGATTCTGCAACTTCTTGTTGAGTTCAGTCAACTCTGTAGTTGAACAGGTGACCTCAATTTTTATATATCTTAGTTTCAGGGCTTGTTGGAGAAAGCCATTTTCTGATTCCTATTGGACATGTGCCAAGTGAGTTTTCAGATTTCAGCTCTCTGTTTTTCTGCTTTGTCCATTGCTACCCACTAGCTGGTGATGACGTAGAACAAGTTTCTTCAACCCTTTTCTTCTTGCACAGTTTTTTATGTTAGATTTATTTCCAGGATTATATTTCATTATTAGCCTCTACTATCAATTGAGATTCTCTCCTAGTAGCAATTTCTTTTAATATTCCAAAGTTATACTCTGTTTTATATCTTTCAACATTCCTTCTTCCTTGTGCCAGACAATTCCTATTATTTCTAGAGTGTGACAAATATTTACAATGAAAATCAACAAAATCCTTTACTTCTAAATTTGGAGGCCATACTCCAAACATTCTTCAATTGTACATAAGCATTCACACTATTTAGGACTTACAAAAGAGCAAGAGATATTTTCTATATATATAGAAGGATGTAGATTTGACTCACAAGGAAAACATATATAGTTTATAATTTGGGGTGAAAAGATGTGGCTTGGTAACAGGTAATTTGCCCGTTTTGACCTTCAATCTTGCAGCTAGTCATTTCTAGTTTCCTTAATTTGCAGCTTCCCTACCTATGATGCACTCACAATGTGCAGTGGGCCACTTTGCATAGAAAAGCAGGGTTTGACCCTTGCTTGGTAACTTGGAGTTCTTTTTAGCTAAGTTGAAAAAGAGAAAGAGGTTTTATCCATATGCAAATTAGGAGAGATTGTTGCCTGCATCTTTGGTGATTAACAATAATCTTGTTTAGCCATTTTAGTTTCTATTCTTGTGGCGAGGAACTCCTGACTTTGGCTGATTTGTGGGCCCTTAGACAAAATGTCTCACATGATGTAAACTATTTTCTTATTGTCTTTACTTCTTAGCAAGTTCCTATTTTGGGGGTCAATAGAGCTGAATAGCTTTTCTAATTTTTGAAGGCCAGAAACGCTCAGTAGTTATTAATCATTCAAGGTGTATCTGGTCTATATAATCCTTACAGTGATTATCTCAAATGGATTGACCCTGGTACAGAATAATCAGATCATTGTCCACATGCGACCTCACTTTTTTGCCTCCAACCCACCCCAATAAGTCCCCTATACTGGGGGTCAGAATGAATGCAGGAATAGAGAGGTTGGGCTGATTCTGTGTAGGTCTCTGTGCAGAGAAGGGTTCAAATATTTTTACAGTTCCTTTCTGACATTTCATAATGCATGTAAAACTGGACCTGACCTAGTTTTTTAACTAGTCAAAAGGACAGCTTTGTAAGGGCAAACACTGCCATTGCACAGCATATTTACATTCTATGTTTATCTTCAGATTTTGATTTAATTTGTAATTGTTTCTAAATATGACAGATTGGCAGCCCTGGAGTCTGTTGTCCTATGTTTATTTCCAGAAAAGGTACAGCTCAAGCAGCTACAGTTAAAACTGTTCCATGCTACCCCAAAAATAAGCCTCATTTTCAGGCCTCAACTCAGCAAAGTTCTTTGTGTAGGAATTTCCAAAAGTACCAGAGGGATTTAGGAGCACAAATCCCATTGGCTCTTGAACATCCCTCCTTTTAGCACCCTAAGAATGTACTTCACTTTTAGCATGTGAGTAATTCCACTGAAATTGGGTGCCAAAGAGCTTTCTGGATTGGGGTCCTGA
This sequence comes from Gopherus flavomarginatus, assembly GCF_025201925.1. Lineage (NCBI taxonomy): Eukaryota > Metazoa > Chordata > Testudines > Testudinidae > Gopherus > Gopherus flavomarginatus. Next base: position 37,625,998 of record NC_066617.1, read on the forward strand.
TATAGAAGGATCACCTACCAGGTGAGATGATTGTTCATTATATCTGGTCCTACTAGTGAGAACTGCAAAGACATTTTTAATTAAGGCCAATTCTGGTGGCAATTTTGTGATGTGGACACTTGTCCATTGGATTCAGAAATATTTCTGCATAACTAATAAAATATCCTAAATTCAAATCTATTTCAACATCCATGGAATTTATTAACAACTATTAAGATATCCAAATGCATTTTCAACATATTGTATGTAATGTTTTCTTTCAGGAGGAAAAAAAAACAAACAAAGACAAAACACCAAACAAAACCCCCCAATCACTTTAGCAGTATTTCCTTAAAAACTCATGCATGTATTTGTTAAATATAATACTCCATAGAACCCTGGCTGCAGAGTTGTGACCATCCTGGGTATAACACTCTATTATTAATGGCATCTGCTATTCACCTACGGGATTTGTCTCTATTTGTGCTACCAGGCATCTATTAACATGACAGGCCTGGAGGACAGCAAGTTAAACAGGTCATATAATCAACATCTGCAAAAATAGCTCATTTATCATGCCCATGACAAATTTGTCAAAAGCAAAGCTTTATTGGCAGCAAGATGGCACAACGTGAAAGGTTAATGGATTTAGAATGCTGCAGAAATCTTAACAAGTTAGCAGTTGCCACAATGGACTTATTTAATATTTGCCATAATTTGTTTTCTGTGCTTGTATGGAATAATTGAATAATCAATGTGCCATTTACTATAGATGCATGACATCCTATGGCACAACCATGTTCAGTATGAATAACTGTTCTTGATAAATGCAGAATGGAAAAAAGCACTGGAGTGGAACCAATGAATTGAAAAGCTCATTTAGGACCTGATCCTGCAAGGTACTGAACAAATCCTGTGAGACACTCAGCTCTCTCTCAACTCAGTCAATAGGAATTAAGGTACTCAGCATTTCAGAAGCAGCGCTCAGCACCTTGTAGGTGCCTTTTAAGGATTCTGAAGTCATGGCCAATAGACAATACTCCCCCTAAAAAAGAGGAAATGCTTCTATTACAATATTATTAAGGCTCAATTTCTGCACCCTTTCTAAATTGTCTTTTTGCAAAACTGAGTTTGAAAAGATGCTGGAAGAATGACTTAAGGTGTTTTGAACTAAACTCTTATCTGTCAAAGCTATTACTGTTTAATTTCACTGTCAATGTAGTTAGATATTCAAGATGCTACTGTGATTTGTTGCTACTTCAGTGACTGTTTTATTGTCTTAATTTTTAATTAATGATGGAAATGAAAAGTAACTATTATACAGTATATTACAAAGGCAGGATATTAGACACATCAATCATGCATATTTTCTTTCACTGGTATAACCAATTTTCTAATTTCCCAAAGTTTGATTTGCATAGAGGGGTTCAAATTTAATGAGAATAGTTGTGATGGGAAACTTCATCTCTGAAAGCTCATCTCATCAATAAATTAAGACTAAGAAACAGAGACACAGTGTGCATGAATTAAAGTATTATACTATATATATTGAAAACTAATGCACTACATAATACTCTCTTTATAAGATATCTGGGATTTTATGTACAGTTTAATTAGTAACTCTTGATAGAAAGAGAAACATGTTCATTAAGGAACAATCCATTTATTAGAGGATCATTGGAATGTATTGTGATTGTTTATATTCACGTTTATTGAGGTTTCAGGGGAGGGTGTTGGATGCATGGGTGGACCCATATACAGAAAGAAGAGCTTCTGCACTTCCTAGTTCTGGACAAGACCCTAAATGGAAGTGTTATATATACCAGAGGATGTTCCTACGGTGCCTCCAGTTCAGTTACAAGCAACTCGCCTTGCCCTCAAAAAACAAAACAAAACAAAAAACTAGAAACCTATTCTCTTAATTTTTTCAGCTCAGTGCTATGGATTTAACACTCAACCACAGGCAGATTACAGAAAAGGAAGATACTTCAGTATATCGTAAATTATCTTGGACCTACGCTATAAGCAAGATAGAACCTTAGACAGGGCAAACTCCCATCAGAATACAAAGATATTTACAAATGGAATCTCATACACTGGAACCAAATGTACTGACAACTAGCCATAGATATCACTGTGCAGGTGGCAAATATGATATCTAGAGCCAGATCAAAAAAATGGTAAACATGTTCACAGGAATTATTCAACATTTTATACTGGATTGATTTTTTTGGAAGGTGGATTGAAGTTTTGAAAAATGTTGAAATTTTATCTTTGTTTTTGTTTTTTCCCTATTAGAAACAGGTTTTTGATTATTTTTTCATCAAAACTCAACATTAGGAAATTCCAATCCAGTGTCCAAGTTCTGACTAAAGTGCAGTGAATCTCTCTCTCTTCCTGTAAGGCATTTATTCTAAGGTGGATGTCTGCAATTACTGTAGAATTCGGACAAGAACAACAAAAGTAGAATGTTAACATGAAACTATTGGACAAGAGTGAGACATTGACAACAGAGCAAACGGCACTTGCAGTGAAATGGAATGGGATTATTTTAAATATTTTTTCTCATTTTTTCTCCCCTTCAGTACTGAGCAGGACACTAGATGGTTCAACTGCTGTTCCATTTAATGGTCTCGTATGCTGCTCAGGTAGTCAGTGTTTTTGTCTTCAATGTTAACTTTCTGCTAGAGAGAGATGTGACAGAGATTCAGAAAAGAAGAGGAAGATAAAGGAAATGCACGAGAACGTATGTCGGAAAGGTTGTTGAGCTGGTCAACATTGTTACCAGTCGCAAGTTAGTGCTCTGAGATTCGCTTCATTGCCATTATGGGGATTTCTCAGCAGAGAACACACAAGAGAGAAAGAGAAAAATCTCACAAATGAGAGAGTCTGTAAAGCTCATGACAAAGTGATCAAAATAATAATAAAAGCCTGTTTTCTTGACATGCTTGTGCTTCTTCCCAGGTATATTTTCCAATAACTGCAAACCTAAGTTAACTAACAAAGTTTACTGAAGAAAAAAGGAGATCAAGAAAATAATAATAATAAAAAAAACAGTGTATTAATAAAATGTATGGGTGGATACTATTTTTCTTGACAGCTTTGGATTCTAAGGGATCCTCTTTCCTGGTAAATAACATCTCTCCTGCACAGACAATACAACTGAATTTAACAAAGATTGTTCAACTCAATTGTAAGTGAACTGAGTTATGAAAGTATGTATCCAATTATGAGACTGGGACCAAATAATCTTGTAAGTAGGTGTGACAGGCGTACCAACCCCACATTGGGCCAATGCGGCCAGACCAATTACTGTGGGCCCAGGAGACCACACTGCCTTGCCTCTGCTGTGCATGCTCCAGATGGAAGGGACAGATAAAAGGAGGCACCCCAGCTGAGTCTCGGCTGGCTGAGGAGGCAGAAGGATGTGTGCTGCAGGCTGCTGCAGAGGCATCTGCAAATCTCCACGTGGTGGGAACTGTGGACCAAGACTATGACTGAGGAAACTGTTGGGGACCCTGAGCCACTGCCCGCTGAGGAGGTGCCCTAGATGAGCCTTGTGGTAGGAAATGACCAGGGAGTGTATTAGAAGCTGATGCTTGAATCCTTAACTGGGAATTTCCTGGCTTCATAGGAGCCTGGGTCAGATCCCAGTGGAGTAGAGTGGGCCCTTGTTCCCCTACCATCACACTGGCCACTAGGGGTGGCTACCTGGGCTCCAGCTACAGACTAAGTGTTTGTTCTGTCCTGCCCAGAGGGTCAGAGCCCCCTAACTTCTATTGTTTGCCCTAGCCAGGAGCCTTACGAGACTAGAGACTGAGCATTTGTTCTGTCCTGCACAGGGGCTGCAGACTATTTCTTGTCTTTACCCTGCCCAGAAAGTCAGAGTCCCAGCTTCATTTGTTTGCCCTCACTAGGAGGCTTGGGAAGCATAGATGGAGAGGCATAGATCTCCACCGGGGTCCTGAATCCCCCTTGTGCAATTGCTTGATCCAACAGGGAGTCACAGCAATTGTGTGATAGGGTGTACCAACCTCACAGTGGGCCAATGGTGACAGCCCTCAGTGGTGAAGGGCCCTCCAGTGGCACTAGGGCATAAAATTCCAGACTTTATCCCTAATCTATAGCTGGGCTTAAGCCCACTTCTCTAGCATTGTTAGAAGATTGTTATGACACATGCATATAGGGTTGTTTAAAGAAAAGCTATCATTCATTTCAGCCATGCTTGTTGAGCTATGGCTCTGAAGGCAATGACTAAATGTCATCATGAGATTTAAAAAGAGCTGCGAAAGGGAAGAGCTATTAAAAAAAAATTGGAGTTCCTTGCAATGGTTAAATGCTTCAGAAGTAATATAAAAAGACCACACCCAAGTCAAATTATAATGAGAATTGATGGGCGTGGTAGGTAGAAAACTGGAACTATTGCCGGCAATACTCATGTTGCTGTCTTCTTGTATTGCACCACCCCAACTTGTCTGAATTAGCTACCCGTATCTAGTCACTGTGAGCTCTTTAGGGCAGGGACTATCTTCCTATTACATGTTTGTGCAGGACTAGTGCAATGGAGCCTTGATCACTGATTAATGCTACAAGTATATCCACAGGATATAATAAACTATAAATCTAGACCACTACGGGTTTTAAGCGTTACTGAAGTACAAATAAATATTACCTATAATAATGCAGAATCATAAATCCCAGGGCACAGTACTTTTATAATGCCATAAATGTTGTTATAATAAATTTAAGTTGCACATAGTAACTTCTTTCAACCAAACAAGTAATAGAGAGAGGAAGGTTCTCTACAGTATTGTTTTATAGCCTGTGTTCAGTAGACTAAGCCAGTCTTTTTCATACCCATGTCCTCACATCTCTCTAACATAGCTGGAACATGGTAGCATTTTGATTATCTTCCATTTTTACTGTTTTAAGCAAATTGGGTTTTTTGTCATCTTTCCTGATATCACTATGCAATCTGAAGCTGAGAGTGAGATTCCAAATACAATGTGACAATCTTTCCAAATAAATATGCTGTAAACAAAAGAAATCGGTTCCCTAGCAATAGGATCCATATGAATTCTTTCTGGAGAGCTTCATCCTGCAGTCAAGTTTCCTTCAGTGGAATGAACTGCCTGCAAAAAAAATCAAATACTAATGCGAAGAGGAGATTGAACTGATTAGGTGAAACACAGCAGGGACTTCAAGTCTTTGTGTTCACATCATTTGGGAGTGCCTACTTCTGAACCACAACACAGTGGAAATTTCTGAAACTCCTAGCAATCACCGAGATAGCTTAAGTTCTCATTGAGAATAGTTGCAATGGACTGTGTTTTATCAATGGGAAAACAAAACTGGACGTTTTGGAGAACTTTAAGCTATACGTTTTTCATAGATTTACAAACTGAACGGTCAGAAGGAACCATTGTGATCAGGGGTGGCTCTAGGCATTTTGCCGCCCCAAGCATGGCAAGCAGGCTGCCTTTGGAGGCCTGCCTGCGGGAGGTCCCCGGTCCCACGAATTCGGCGGCAGCCTGCGGGAGGTCCGCCAAAGCTGCGGGACCAGCGGACCCTCCGCAGGCATGCCGCCAAAGGCAGCCTGCCTGCTGCTCTTGTGGCGACCGGCAGAGCGCCCCCCCACAGCTTGCCACCCCAAGCACGCACTTGGCGTGCTGGTGCCTGGAGCCGCCCCTGACTGTGATCATCTAGTCTGCCCTCCTATATAACACAGCCCATAGAACTTCTCAAAAACAATTACCAGAACATATATTTTAGAAAAAAAAAAACCACAATCTCGATTTAAAAATGCTCAGTGTTGGAGAATCAACTATGACCTTTGGTAAATTGTTCCAATGGTTAATTACCCTCACAGTCAACAATTTACATTTTTTTTCCAGTCTGAATTTGTCTAGTTTCAACTTCCAGCCCTTGGATCATAAATCTGTTTCTTCTAGATTGAAAAGCCCATTATTAAATACGTGTTCCCTACATAGATACTTATTGAATGTACTCAAGTCACCCCTTAACCATCTCTTTGTTAAACTAAACAGATTGAGCTCTTTGCGTACATCACTGTCGGGCATGTTTTCTAATCCTTTGATCATTCTCAAAGCTGTTCTCTGAACCCTCTCCAATTTACCAACATCCTTGAATTGTGGACACCAGAACTGGACACAGTATTCCAGCAATGGTTGCCCAAGTAAAAAATACAGAGGTAAAATAATCTCTTTACTCTTACTTGAGATTTGAGAGATAAGGTGATTGGGAATTCCCTTGTTTATGCATTCCATTATGACATTAGCTCTTTTGTCCACAGGATTACATTGGGAGTTTGCATTCAGCTGATTATGCAACCTCCAGCCCCCTCCAATCTTTTTTTGAGTCATCACTTTCCAGGATAAAATCCCCCATCCTGTAAGTATGCCTATGCTCTTTGTTCCTAGATGAATACATTTATACTGAGCTGTATTAAAATGCATATTGTTTGCTTGCACCCAGTTTACCATGCAATCCAGATCACTATGAATCAGTGACCTGTCCTCTTCATTATTTACCACTCTCCCAATTTCTGTGTCATCTGCAAACCTTATCAGTGGTTCTTTTCCAAGGCATTGAAAAAAATTTAAATAGTGTAAGGCCAAGAACTGATCCCTGCAATACCCCAATGGATGTATTCCCACTTGATGACAATTCCCTGTTTACATTTATATATTGAGACCTATCAATTAGCAATTTTTTAATCCATTTAAGTATGCCATGTTAAATTTATATTGTTCTAGCTTTTTAATCAAACTGTCATGCAGTATCAAGTCAAATGCTTTACAGAAGTCTAAACATAGTATGTCAGCACTACTACCTTTTTCAGACAAACTGTTATTTCATCAAATAAAAAGATTGAGTTAGCTTCCTAGGATCTGTTTTCCATGTTAAATTTGCATTAGTTACATTACCCTCCTTTAATTCTTTATTAATTGAGATCTGTCTCAGTTGTTCCATTATCTTGCCTGGGATTGATGTTGGGCTGACAGGCATATAATTATTCAGGTCATACTGTTTACCCTTTTAAAAAAATAGCACAACATTATATTTCTTCCAATTTTCTGGAACTTTCCCAGTGCTACAAGACAGTCAAAATCGGTGTTAACACTGCAGCAAGCTCTTCAGCCGGCTCTTTTCAAACTCTTGGATGTAAGTTATCTGGTCCTGCTGATTTTAAAATGTCTAACTTTAGTAGCTTTTGTTTAACATCCCCCAGAGATACTAATGGAATGGAAATAATGTTATCATCACCTTATGATGAGACTGTATCATATGAGCTCAAACTAGCTATGGGAATAAAGGGAAACAAGAAGACTTTTTACATTAGAAGCAAGAGGAAGACCAAGGACAGGGTAGGCCCACTGCTCAGTGAGGAGGGGGAAACAGTAACGGGAGACTTGGAAATGGCAGAGATGCTTAATGACTTCTTTGTTTCGGTCTTCACTGAGAAGTCTGAAGGAATGTCTAGTATAGTGAATGCTTACGGGAAGAGGGTAGGTTTAGATGATAAAATAAAAAAAGAGCAAGTAAAAAATCACTTAGAAAAGTTAGATACCTGCAAGTCACCAGGGCCTGATGAAATGCATCCTAGAATACTCAAGGAGTTAATAGAAGAGGTATCTGAACCTCTAGCTATTATCTTTGGGAAATCATGGGAGACGGGGGAGATTCCAGAAGACTGGAAGGGGGCAAATATAGTGCCCATCTATAAAAAGGGAAATAAAAACAACCCAGGAAACTACAGACCAGTTACTTTAACTTCTGTGCCAGGGAAGATAATGGAGCAGGTAATTAAAGAAATCATCTGCAAACACTTGGAAGGTGGTAAGGTGAAAGGGAATAGCCAGCATGGATTTGTAAAGAACAAATCATGTCAAACTAATCTGATAACATTCTTTGATAGGATAACGAGCCTTGTGGATAAGGGAGAAGCAGTGGATGTGATATACCTAGACTTTAGTAAGGCATTTGATACGGTCTCGCATGATATTCTTATAGATAAACTAGGAAAGTACAATTTAGATGGGGCTACTATAAGGTGGGTGCATAACTGGCTGGATAACCATACTCAGAGAGTAGTTATTAATGGTTCCCAATTTTGCTGGAAAGGTATAACAAGTGGGGTTCCGCAGGGGTCTGTTTTGGGACCGGTTCTGTTCAATATCTTCATCAACAATTTAGATGTTGGCATAGAAAGTACGCTTATTAAGTTTGCGGATGATACCAAACTGGGAGGGATTGCAAATGCTTTGGAGGACAGGGTTATCATAACCCAGTCCCAGATTTGGACCTTAGTGTCCAAAATATGGGGGTTAGCATGAAAACCTCCAAGCTTAGTTACCAGCTTGGACCTGGTAAAGCTGCCACCACCCAAAAAATTAGAGTGTTTTGGGGCACTCTGGTCCCCCCAAAAACCTTCCCTGGGGACCCCAAGACCCAAATCCCTTGAGTCTCACAACAAAGGGAAATAAACCTTTTCCCTTCCCCCCTCTAGGTGTTCCTGGAGAGATACACAGAAGCAAACTCCGTGAATCTAAACAGAGGGAGTCCACCCTCTCTATTTCCAGTCCTGGAAAACAGAAGTACTTCCCTTTTCACCCAGAGGGAATGCAAAGTCAGGCTAGTAAATCTAACACACACAGATTTCCCCCTGACTTCTTCTTCCCACCAATTCCCTGGTGCTGCAGACTTAATTCCCGGGAATTCCCCACTAAAGAAAAACTCCAACAGGTCTTAAAAGAAAGCTTTATATAAAAAGAAAGAAAAATACATAAAAATGGTCTCTCTGTATTAAGGTGACAAATACAGGGTCATTTGCTTAAAGGAATATTGAATAAACAGCCTTATTCAAAAAGAATACAATTCAAAGCACTTCAGCAACTATAGACATGTAAATACAAACCAACAAACCAACTTTGTACTCACAACTTGGAAACAGAAGATTAGAAAGCAGGAAATAGAAAAATCCTTCTCATAGCTGAGAGAGAGTCAGGCAGAAGATCAAGAACAAAGGACTCACACACAAACTTCCCTCCACCCAGAGTTGAAAAAATCCTGTTTCCTGATTGGTCCTCTGGTCAGGTGCTTCAGGTTACTTTTTTTTTCAGGTGAAAGAGACATTAACCCTTAGCTATCTGTTTATGACAAGGGTCAAAATTCAAAATGATCTGGACAAATTGGAGAAATGGTCTGAGGTAAACAGGATGAAGTTCAATAAAGATAAATGCAAAGTGCTCCACTTAGGAAGGAACAATCAGTTTCACACATACAGAATGGGAAGAGACTGTCTACGAAGGAGTATGGCAGAAAGAGATCTAAGGGTCATAGTAGACCACAAGCTTAATATGAGTCAACAGCGTGATACTGTTGCAAAAAAAGCAAACGTGATTCTGGGATGCATTAACAGGTGTGTTGTAAACAAGACACGAGAAGTCATTCTTCCACTTTACTCTGCGCTGGTTAGGCCTCAACTGGAGTATTGTGTCCAGTTCTGGGCACCGCATTTCAAGAAAGATGTGGAGAAATTGGAGAGGGTCCAGAGAAGAGCAACAAGAATGATTAAAGGTCTTGAGAACATGACCTATGAAGGAAGGCTGAAGAAATTGGGTTTGTTTAGTTTGGAAAAGAGAAGACTGAGAGGGGACATGATAGCAGTTTTCAGGTATCTAAAAGGGTGTCATCAGGAGGAGGGAGAAAACTTGTTCACCTTAGCCTCCAATGATAGAACAAGAAGCAATGGGCTTAAACTGCAGCAAGGGAGATTTAGGTTGGACATTAGGAAAAAGTTCCTAACTGTCAGAGTAGTTAAACACTGGAATAGATTGCCTAGGGAAGTTGTGGAATCTCCATCTCTGGAGATATTTAAGAGTAGGTTAGATAAATGTCTATTAGGGATGGTCGAGACAGTATTTGGTCCTGCCATGAGGGCAGGGGACTGGACTCGATGACCTCTCAAGGTCCCTTCCAGTCCTATGAGTCTATGAGTCTATGAGTTTCCCCCCAAATACAGAAAAGAAGTATTTTTTCAAAATACTGTATTATTTCTGTATTATTTCTGTATTATTGGTGACAATTCTATCATTTACATCTAGTAATGGACCAATACCACTGTCAGGATCCTTGAAAGATACAGTTCCCCAACCCACCCTGTACCCCATATTCACTGATCTTTGAACTCCTCTAACTGCTCAGTCATTCTCTAAATGTGTTATGAATATTCAGATATTAATTCAGGATATCTAGAATTGAAGTATATCATGTTTCAGTTTATGGTTTCCTGTACAAGGAGATGGTCAGCTATTGGTAACTCATGGCTAGGCTGACTTTGTTAGCATAAAATTCTAAGTATATTCACAGGCTGTAATAAATTATAAATTCAGACCTTTGAAGAGAACTCCTTTTCTAAGGCACAAGGAATACAGATGATGCAGCAGCAGAAGCAGCTAGTTAGTCTACTTTATTTTTTCTTTAAGCTGCATCATCATTTTCTTCATTTGAACACATGCTGAGATAGCAGCTAGGTATAGCAGTTCAAAGTACTGATCCAAAATGTTTCATATTTTGCCCTTGCTGCAGTGACATATTGGTACTTTCTTTAATACATTTCCTCTTACTTTCGCTCTCTTGTCTTCCTCTTCAAACCTGTAGGCAAGTTAGAGATGCAGTTATAGAATTCAAGTAACTCTTAGCACACACTTCACTGAAGCTAATAGTTTAACTTTTAAATGAAGAGTGAACTGTTACCAGTAGACTAATTTTGATCCAAAAGGGAGGGGAGTGGGATGGGGAAGGGACAAAGGGCTGGCTGCATATACAAGTTTGGTCCTTTTAGGATCCCTTCTTCCTCACAAGAGACTACTAGCATTATTGCTCCCTATCATTTATGCCACACATTTACAGAAATACAGGGTGTGTGTGTGTGTGTGCGTGCAATTACTTTGTGTCCATCAAACACTGGCATAATACATGATAACACTTGTAATCAAAATAAAACTGAACCTTACACTGGCTCCCTTGCTTGGGTTCTTTTCTGCCCTTTCTCTTTCACTGAGGTCTCCATCTTATCCCCTAGTCTTTGAGAGATCCTTCCAAAGGAATGCTCCAACCCCTTCAAATCTATCCCCATAGGATCCTAACACTAGGATATTTGTCCTTCCCATGTGCCCCTCATCACAACCATATACCCCAGGGGTTCCCTGTGTCCTCTACCCTATACCCCCTCTTCTATGTCAGGGGTTTCCTGCGTCGCTACCCCATTCTCCTCCACATCAAGGTCTCTGTGTGCCCCCTTCTCTGTCTCTTCCTAGACATCCCCCTTTAAGAGTCCCTTTTCTTGCCCCAGGATTGAAAGGGGAGGCACTCACTCTCCCCGCCTCCAGTGATGTAGGCTTTGCAGAGTGACCAAGTTAGAAGGAAAAGAACTCCTTCATTTTCCTCTTTCTTCTATCTTCCTCCACTGGCTGAGCATACAGCTATGAAGAGGAGCTGTTTAGTAGCTCTCAGCAGGGGCCGAAGGAAGTGCTGGCTGCTTGTTGCTGCCAATAGCAGACAAAACTTCCAGAACTAAGTCTTGAGCACCCCTCACCTCTCTTACTTTTTCTCCAAAACAGCCTGAAAATTGGGCAGTGAAAGCATTAATGCCTGAAATTTATTGTGTGCAGAGACCACCCACTCCTTCCAATAGTGGCGGGGGTTGGGGGAGCAGAATGAGGGCAGCTGGCTTCAGCAGTGTTACTGAGCATGTTTAATCCAAGTGACCATGCTCACTACAAGCCAAACAGCAATTCTGGGGAAGGGGCATATAACCCCACACTCCCCGCACATGTCACCTCTGGATTGTGTGAGAAATGTTTCTCCATCTTTTCCCCAAATTACATGTTTGGTGGTACTAAAAGGACCATCACACTGTAAGAGTACTGGGTTGCCAGGTGTTGGCAACCTCTGGCACGCGGCTCCCCAGGGTAAGCATTCTGGTGGGCCGGGCCTGTTTGTTTACCTGCCACATCGGCAGGTTCGCCCGATCATGGCTCCCACTGGCTGCGGTTTGCAGTCCCAGGCCAATGGAGGTGGTGGGAAGGGGCAGGGAGAGGGATGTGCTGGCCGTGGCTTCCCGCCACGATGTGGCAGGTAAACAAACTGGCCTGGCCCGCCAGGGTGCTTTCCCTGGCGAGCCGTGTGCCAGAGATTGCCGACCCCTGCTATAAGCAATGGATGACTGGTTCTGATAATATCACACTTTCCGGGGATTAAACCAAGGAATCATGGTAGGGCAAAGCCATGCTTACTTGGTAGCATCCATTGAAAACCGTGAATACCAGAACTAGCCTCTCCCAGGGCATGAATCCAGTACACAAAGTATATGAGGAGCCTATCTTGGATTTATGCCTGAAATCACCATAAGTTTAGAATGGTTCAGTCTTGTCTTCTTAGAGCCCCCAACCTACTGGGCAGACTGAGCTGGAGGACAAGCAGATACATAGCCCCAACTTTTCCATACCCTGAGAACAGGTGGGAGAAGCAGGGCCTGCAATTATCTTTGACCTTCATGTAGGTTGTGCAGGAGGGTACCTCATTCTACATGCAGTTGGGCAGGGGCTAAGCACAAATTATTGTAGGGTCCTAGTGTACAGGCTATTGTAAGTGCAAATCATCTTCATTAACCAATCACATTACCTAAATAGATTGCTAATAATAAATAATGTGTTTTTCCCTTGATAAGGAACAAATACTGAAAAAAAATCAAAGAAATCACTCCCTAGGCATTAAGTTTACTTATTCTAAATCTACTTCTCATTATGGGATTTTTTAATAATTTCAGTGTCTCTCCAGGGCTCAAGGTGACTAAGAAATTTACATGATAGATTGTTACACTAATTAATGGATCATTAAAAGAGTAAGATACACAAACTTTCGGGTCAAAATGATCAGTTCTTTGACCTTAGCAAGTTCCTCAAAATCTGGCCCTAATATTTCCTAGTTGTAGTGTGGACCATTGGCAGTGCATAACATAGAAGGTTTTAGCTATATATTAGAGAGAGGAAGATACACCTGTATCCTCCCCTCTTCTCTCCAAGCCCCGTGGTCCAGCAAGGGCATCCACTCTTGGCTCCAAGATCCTGAGCTGTCACCACTCTTAACTGGAAAAGGGGGATAGAGACTGGGGAAATAATTTGGAGGAAGGCAGAGTTCCAAGTGGCTCTCCCCTAAGATTTGGAACACGCTTGGTGGTGGCAGTTTACTGTTAACCTATGATGGTAAATAAGCTTAGGAGTTATCTCATGCAGGTCCCCACATCTGTACCCTAAAGTTCAAAGTGGGGTGACACCTTGACAAGCAATAAGGTACAATTATCTGGCAACTGTAGCTGAGGTACAGAAATGTTCCAGACTTTGCTTTAAAATCAAATATTTACAGTAGAAACCAGATGAACAATTTTGTTATTACAGTTTGGTACAGCACCAAGGCTATATCTAGAAATTCCTATCACATTAATTTTGCTGCAGAATCAAGTAACTTTAGAACACTACTACAGCTTGGATTACTCTCATCTGACATAGCCTATTCCAGAACAAATCACAGTATAGACGAGCAATATACCTACCATTCAGGGCAGCAATTTTTATACAGACCATTTTGTTATCGGGAGAGACACTAGATGATGATGTTACCAAGTCTTACAAGTTAAGTGTCAGCCATGTACAATCTGTGAAGAAATGCTGTATTATTAGTTTTGTGATGTATTTTCTTTTGGGGGAAGGAGTTCTGAACAGCAAGAGAAGTTGCTCTCTGCTGAAATCTCTCTTACTAAAGCAACTTCTTGTGGGACTGGTGTTCGGGTTAAGATTTTTGAAAGTGGGATTTTCATGTGTGCTGTTTTGACCAGCCCCATATAGTGAAACAAGTTCAGTTAATAAAATACCGAGACTCTGTGTCACTGGGATTTCTCCTTAAGTGGAAAATGGACCTGCAAGGCCCCAGAATCTGCTCTTGTCTGGCAAGGGGTTAAGGGATAAGAATATGAGTAAATGGCTGTGTAATAAGTGCTTTGCTTGTCACATTGTTCTTCCCATGTTCATGTATAATAATGATATCACAAAGTAACAACCACCTAAATAATAGAGGAGCCTCACTTATATGGGAATTGACTTTGCTTTGACAAATGGGATGATTCTGGGAAACCTGAAGGATATCTTCCATCTAGCCAATCTTTCTTCTTCTCTCGTTTCTTGTTTGATTTTCCACTAAGCCAAGATTGACCTTTGTGACTAGTTCGGTCTTCCATTGACTGGACTGTGGGTGGGAGTCAGCATGGAAGGAGCAACAGCAGGCCCTTTGCTCATGGACCCATGCAAATCCTTCTTATTCTGGCAGAAGTGAAAAGGGGCTGCTTCTGGGCTTACAGGACATTTTTGGCTGCTTTGATGTCAGCCTGAGTTGCTCCTCATTGGCCCCATTGCAATTGTCTGCAAAGGGAGTTTTGTTCTTGTAATATAAGCAAAGTTTACTCTAAGTTTGTGTGATAATTGGTTTTCTGACCCTGAGGTCATTCAGGTGGAACTTTGCCACATGCTCAGGGTGATCATTATAGCGTGGGTTGAGCAGGAAATTTTTGCACTTGTGGTGCATTTCCTAAGCTTCTATGAGTGTGTGTTTGGTGTTGTGGATGGGAGTCAGGGATGTCTTCTTCCACTGTATCCTGTTTATTTCTGCGAGGGCAGAAGGTTAAAAGAATGAGTGAGAAGCACATTGGTTGCAGATGTGTTGGTGACAGCCCCAGTTTAAAGTGTCATGCTGGCAACTGAACAAACTAAGATAAATCCTCTTTCATTGTGCACATGTGCCATCTGATGTTAATGTTACAAGTTATTCTGGCTGCCTGCCTCTTAATATTTTTGTACAGGTTTGGGAACAAGAACTATGTGGACAGGACAAAGGGGCCAGGGGAGTTCACAGGTACAGGACCCTCCACCATAATAAAATGTGCTGTTCCCAAACAATAATATTGCTTTGGAGTTGCAGCTTGGCAATCAAATCTTACTGATGTCTAGCCAAGTTCTGTAGACCCAAGAGGAATGCATAGTGTGAGTCAATCACAGTTTTGGATGCTTGTCCAAGCTGAACCCACGCTCCAAAACTTTTGAGACATATCCATTGCTAATATCGCTCATTAACATGTAACTTTTTAAACAATTTAATCCCAAAAAGGGGAAGGTCCAGGGGTCTAAGATTCTGGTCAGAAATACCTAGAGCAAGGATCGGCAACCTTTGGCATGCGGCCCATCAGGGAAATCCACTGGCGGGTAGGGATAGTTTGTTTACCTGCAGCGTCTGAAGGTTCCGCTGATCACAGCTGCCGCTGGCCACAGTTCACCATGCCAGGCCAATGGGGGCTGTGGGAAGCAGTGGCCAGCATATCCCTCGGTCCGTGCCACTTCCCGCAGCCCTTATTGGCCTGGCACAGCGAATAGCAACCAGTGGTAGCTGCGATCGGCCGAACCTGCGTATGCTGCAGGCAAAAAACCGCCTCAGCCCGCCAGCGGATTTCCCTGATGGGCCTGTGCCAAAGGTTGCCGATCCATGACCTAGAGTACTAGTAACTTGTATGTCATGAAATTTACCGCATATTTACTATATTGGATGCAAAATATTCAGAGGAAATTTATAAAAGGAAGGGCAGAACCCAGCTGCTATTAAAGCAAGTGACAGTATGATTTCAAGAGACACTCACTCACTCATGCCCGTCACCCCAATCGGAGTATGGGCTGCCAACCACAGATCTCCAGAGTCCTCTATCCTGGGCCATTCACTCTAGCTGGTTTCAGGCATAGCCCATTTTTTTGCTATCAGCCTGCAGATCGCGTTGCCAGGTGTTTCTTGGACGGCCTCTTTTCCGCTTGCCTTGGGGGTTCCACCGCAGTGCCTGTCTGGTGATGTTAGTTGGCTGCTTACGTAGTGTATGTCCTATCCAATCCCACCTTCTCCTTCTGATTTCTTCCTCTGCTGGGAGTTGACAGGTCCTCTCCAAGAGGTGGATGTTACTGATGGTGTCTGGCCAGCGGATCTGGAGAATCCTTCTGAGGCAGCTATTAATGAAGGTCTGGATCTTCCTGATGGTTGTTTTGGTTGTACTCCAGGTTTCAGCTACATACAGTAGGACTGATTTCACATTGGAGTTGAACAGTCGAATTTTTATTGCCAAAGACAGCTCTCTGGAGCTCCAGATGTTCTTGAGCTGTAAGAAGGTTGCTCTTGCCTTACCAATCCTTACTTTGATGTTTGCATCTGTGCCACCCTGCTGGTCGATGATGCTACCTAGGTAGGTGAAGGACTGCACTTCTTCCAGGGGGCTTCCATTCAGTGTGACTGGGTCATTGCTGATGGAGTTAATCCTAAGGATCTTGGTCTTGTCCTTGTGAATGTTGAGGCCAACCTGTGATGATGTGGCTGCCACTACATTGGTCTTCTCTTGCATCTGCTGTTTACTGTGCGAAAGGAGCGCAAGGTCGTCAGCAAAGTCCAGGTCATCAAGCTGGGTCCACAACGTTCACTGGATTCCGTTCCTACACTCGTAAGTGGATGTCTTCATAATCCAATCGATGACGAGGAGAAAGAGAAGTGGTGACAACAAGCATCCTTGCCTGACTCCAGTTTGCACCTGGAAGCTGTTAGTAAGCTGCCCTCCATGGATCACTCTACAGTGTATACCGTCATATGAGTTCTTGATCAGGTTGACCACCTTTGCTGGGATGCCATAGTGCCGAAGGAGCCTCCAGAGGTCTCTTGATCCACGCTATCGAACGCTTTCTCATAATCAACAAAGTAGATGTATAACGAGGAGTTCCACTCCATAGACTGCTCGACTATGATGCGAAGCGTTGCTATCTGGTCCGTGCATGATCTATTCTGCCGGAAACCTGACTGTTCATCTCATAGCTGTGGATTGACGGCATCCTTCATTCTCTCTAAGAAGACTCAGTTGAAGACCTTCCCTGGCACCAACAGGAGTGTGATTCCTCTATAATTGGCACAGTTGCTAAGATCTCCTTTCTTGGGGATTTTGATGAGATATCCCTCTTTCCAGTCTACCGGAATCACTTCTTCTTCTCATATCTTCTCAAAGAGGGGGTACAGCATTTCCACTGAAGCATCCAGGTCTGCTTTCAGGGCCTCTGCTGGGATGTCATCAGGTCCAGCCGCCTTCCTATTCTTCATCATGGTGATGGCTTTTCTGATCTCATCTCTGGTTGGTTTATCACAATTAATTGGGAGGTCCTCGTTGGCTGGGTTGATATCTGGTGGATTTGGTGGTGCTGGTCTGTTCAGGAGTTCCTCAAAGTGCTCCGCCCATCTGTTCATCTGTTGTTCTATTCCTGTTATAGACTTTCCCTGCTTGTCTTTAACGGGACATTCTGGCTTGCTGAACTTTCCAGAGAGTCGCTTAGTAGTATCATACAGCTGTTTCATATTACAGCTGTATGCTGCCTGCTCCGCTTCTGCTGCCAGTTCATCCACATGCTCTCTCTTGTCCTTCCTGATATTCCTCTTCACTGCTCTGTGGGCTTCAGCATACTGTTTTTGAGCTTTGGCCTTTGCTGCTCTAGTCCTGCTGTTGTTGACTGCTGCCTTCTTCTTCTTTCTGTCTTCTATCTTGATCAAGGTCTCTGCTGTGATCCACTCTTTCTGCTGGTGTTTCTTAATTCCAAGCACTCCCTGGCATACTGACCTAAGTGTCTCTCTCACTTTCTGCCATCTGTTTAGTACACTGTCTTCCTCAGACCAATCCTGTAATACTGAAAACTTATTCTTCAGCGTCAGTCCAAAATCTTCCTTGGTCTTATGGTCCTTCAGAAGGCTGACGTACTTCACTCTTCTGTCTGACGTGTCTATCCAGTTCTTTTTCAGCTTCAGCTTCAATCTGGCCACCACTAAGTGATGGTTGGACGCCGCGTCTGCTCCTCTTCTAACTCTAACGTCCTGCAAGAATCTTCTGAACTTCTTGCTAATGCAGACATGATCGATCTGATTTTCTGTCATGCCTGCTGGTGATACCCAGGTACTCTTGTGGATCCGCTTGTGAGGAAAGATGCTACCTCCTATGACCAGGTTGTTAAGTGCACACAGATCCACAAATCTCTCTCCATTCTCACTCATCTCTCCCAGAGCGTGGGTCCCCATGACTTGTTCGTATCCTGTGTTGTCAGGTCCAATTTTGGCATTAAAGTCTCCCATAAGGATGAAGATGTCTTTGTCTGGGAGAATCTCTAATATTTTCTGGAGTCTGTTGTAAAAATAATCTTTGTCCTCCTCTTCGCTGTCATTAGTTGGAGCGTAGCACTGAACAACATTCATCTTAATCCTCTTCATTTTAGTTCTGAAGGATGCTGTGATGATCCTGGGACCATGTGCCTCCCAACCAGTCAGTGCTCTCTGTGCCTGCTTGGACAACATGAAGCCTACTCCTTGTGTGGGGGGTGCATCGCTCTCTTCATGTCCTGAATACAGCAACAGCTCTCCTGTCAACAGTCGTCTGATTTCAAGAGAAGCACCTGCAAAAATGGCTAACTTCAACAGGTGCAGGATCTGGTCCTACATCCCCATTTGCTCTGCATGGACTTTAAAGATCCTAAAGCACCTGTCAAAGGCAGGATTATGCCTTGGTGTACTTGGCCAACATTTCCCTTTCCTACAGTGTGCTGTGTACTGTGCGGGTTCTACGCTCCACTTCAGAGATAGGTGCATTTCTGTGATGTTTAAGGTTTGCAGATCCCCACAGGATTAATAAATAAAAATAACAAATATATACATGGAAATCACTCTTAAAAATAAAACTGCAGAAATTGGGGCAAATAAAAGAGATCAAACTCAAATGCTAGACATGTATTTTAATTTTTCATCTTAAGATCAAATATGCTTGAAAAAGTAATCTTGCTTTTTTTTATAATTTACCTACAAGTTCTGATATACTGTACAAGCCAATAATACATTGTCTCAGGTGCATCAATAGAGGATGTCATTTACAATGATTGCTAGACGTTCATTTCAATGCTGTCAAAGTCAATTATCTACAGTGAAGATGGTTGGTGCAACTGTCATTGACCAGAAGTAACAGAATTGAACAATATGGGAATCTGACACAATAATGCAAAGCCTTGAAGCCAGTTTGCACATTGCAAGACCTTCATGCTTAGCTGAAAGATATTGCTCTAAATAGTAACAATCCTAAAGTATGTCAACTATAGAGATCACACAGGAACTATATGCTCTTGCAATGCGGGTTAGATTTAGGCTAGTAATGTTCAGATTAACCTCACACATATTACAGTAGCTAAAATTTTATTTTGCAGAGGTACCAGTGGGTCTTTAGCATTCAATGTTAGAATGCTTCTGTATGCATTTAAAACAAGTGAAAATACTGGGCTAAATTCAGCACAGGAGAAACAACACTGAAATCAATGGAATAGCACCAGAATTTTGACTGACCCACTATGTGTTAAAACAAGTAACATTACATAAAAATCCATGATTAATAAGTAACCTGAAAAAATAAAGCCGTACTAAGATGGAGAGTCTTAATTAGAATAATTCTAGGATGCTATATTAAAGATGGGACCAAACTAGAACTTCACATCCAAACATGCAAAATTTGGGCCTGGGTTTTCGTAAACCCAGCCTGGATCAGGATGCAATCTTCTGTCTCAGGTCTGTTTTTGTCTAATACTATATATATATATATATATATATATATATATAAACAAAACAAACAAACAAACCAAAAAACCATGAGATTCACAGCACATGTGGTGACTTTGAAACTGAAAACTTAATTCTGTCTTTGGGTTCATGCACTACCTCATGCCAGGGTCACAACCATTAAAGAGGATTATAGGTCCATGTATAGTACGCATAGTATATAGAAAGAGACATGAGAACTATGTATAAACATGGGCATATAAAATATGGCATTAAATCTAAAAGCATATGAAACCAGAAAAAAAATCTTTGTTTCAGTTAGTTCCTATGCTTTTTTAGGTGGAGTCAACTGGGGGAAAATGTCAGGAGCAAAGTGAAATGGATTGTAAAGAGTCAGTTTGCTTGGAGAGGGGATGGCAAAGATGGGGAAAAAAAACCACCTAGGATCAGTGTCTGGGCTTGTCTATATGGCACAACAAAGCATTTCAGAGGGGTGTGATTTGTAAAGTGTGCAAACATGCTGTCCTCTAACTGTCCCTTGTAGACCCTGCTGCCACACTTGAAAAGGTACCTAGTTTGTGATTAATGTAGCCCTGTTTGGAATGGCACTACAACAGTGTAAACTAGATACCTTTTAGAGAGCTCTACAAATCACGACCCTTTGGCGTTCTTTGCTTGCACCGTGTAGACAAGCCCTCTGGGAAGAACATTGTTCCAGCTTCTAGGAGTCAGTAAATACTTGAATTCAAGGAGTGAGTTATCTTCTTATTTGAAGAAGCAAAAAAGAGTGGACACAGACTTATCTTTCCTAGTTCATTGTTGTTTTCACACAGTCCTTGTTATTACTTTGAAGGATAGATACAGACACTAAAAAGCAAGAAAGTTTAAACATAAAGAGCATCACTTTCAGGACTCTTTCCTAGGCAGATGGGTTTCTCTGTGAATTTTTTTTACATTTCCCACTATCGCTACCATTGGTGGAGATTCATCAGTAGCAGCAACTTGGGAAATTTTAAAGAAAAATATAGGCTAGTTTACAGAAGTCCTCAGCATCTTGATGCGTTTCTGAGGAAAAATGTATTTGAGATGTTAATCAAAATGACTAATCACTGTACCCTCAGCTACAGAGTAGATGTCACTCAGCCTTGCTGGGAATAAACTCAATGGGACAAATTCATTCCAGTGCCCGTGCTCGGGCCAGCACAGGGATAAAGCTGAAGTAGCTTGTGCCTCTCCTATTCAGGGACAACTGAGGGCCTTTTTTTTTTGTTTTTCCCTGTGTCTATCATCAGGCCCCTCCACTGGATATATTTCTTCCAAAAGGTGTATAAAATAGGAATTTGTCTGATCCAAAACCCATGGAAATTATTAGGAGTCTTTCCATTGACTTCAGTGAGCATTAGATCAATGCCAATGAGAAGAAGAGAATAGTATTATGGTAATGACTATTGGCCTCAACTTATATCATGGCGCCATTGTGCTAGGCACTGTACAAACACATAATAAGAGATAGTGTCTGTCCCCAAAGTGACTAAAATAAAATAAAAACAACCGCAACTGCCAAATAGGGGGAGAGGAGGGAGGGAAAGAAAGGCACAGGGAGGTGAAGCGACCTGCCCAAATTACACAGTAGCTCAATGTATGAAATGGGAATAGAACTCACATCAACCATTCCCATGACCTATCCATGATCCCATACTGTGTAAGTTATGGCTAAGATGCCTTGTGTCACAGTGAACAAATTCCAAAAGTTAAAAAAACACACAAAGTGTTATGAATCCTAGACATCATACATCAGTATGTTTGCCTACTTGAAACCATATCACATTAAAAGAGTCTGATGCCAACAATCAAGAACCAGTGATATGCTTACAGATTTTAACTCCCCCTCACCCCTCAAAAAAAACAACAGCATGTAAATTACTTCCTCAGACCAAATCCTTAAAAATAAGGACAACGTATGCACATATTGATGAGAAGACAAACAAGTTTTACAGTAAATTTCACACACACACAAAAAAGCCACACAAAAAGACAATGTCCAAGAGAGAAGTGAGATGATACAAAAATAAAAGAAGAAAAACAAGAGATTGCATCCAGAAAACAAAGATTTGCTGAGAAAGAAATTTTCCTTCAGGTTCCTTGTCCATTTTAGTTTGTTTGACAGAAAAAGAAAAACTGTATATAAGAAATATTGGATTGGAGTAATTTCCAAGCACCTTGAAATAATGTATGCCCTTTAGAACAAAGAGTAACTGATTAAGAAAAAGTGAGGATATACAACACATTAAAAGATAAAATAATATAAAAACAAAAATGGACATACATCGAGGCACATGTATAGTATGAATTAAATATTCAGCAGGTGTTTCCTGGTGGAATAAGTGGAATCCCATGGAGAAATGTGCTAGCCATTCAGCTGGTGTATAAAACTCCTTGTGACTTCAAAGGAAGCCTGTGTTGATTTCGACCAACTGAGGATCTAGGCTGATGTTTTGACTTTTACTTTAATGAGCAGTTGACTTAACACAGAAGCAAATAGAAACCATGTGGTTTGTACATTGAGGAAGGTTAAGTTTTTGCTCTGCAAACTGGAAAGAAAATTCTCTATTTCCTTGGAGCTACCGAACTATTATCTACATGTAAGCTATTAGTTTTAATAAATTCTGAAATGTCTTGTGAAGAATTATATATATCAAACCAAGGTAATATCTTTTATTGGACCAACTTTTGGTGGTGAGAGGGACAAGCCTTCGAGCTTACCCAGACCTCTTCTTCAGGTTTGAGAGACTCTGGCCATGTCTACACTAGAGTTAAATTGACTTAAGTTACATTGACAATCATAAACTGCTGTAATTACATTGCTTGCACATGTTCATGCAACACTCCTTGTGTTGATAGAGTGCATCCAGAGTTGGTGCTCTAGCACTGACAGAGAGAGCATTGCACCATGGGTAGCTATCCCAATGTGCAGATCACCACCTTCTCACACTAGGTGTTCTGGAAATGGATTGGAGTGCATCATGGGGCTGGATCATGCCCAATGATACAGTTTTCTCTGTTCCATAATTCCAAGGGCTTCTGACTACGTTTGTGCCGTCTTTCCACTGTCCCTGTACATTTTTCAGCCACCATCTCTACCTGAAAACATGGATCCTGCACTGCTCACCTACCTTGAGATGAGCGTTATGAACTCAACTCGGCTGATCCTTCAGGGGGAAGAGATAGCTCAGTGGTTTGAACACTGGCCTGCAAAACCCAAAAGTGTGAGTTCAATCCTTGAGGAGGCTACTTAGGGATCTGGGGCAAAAATCAGTACTTGGTCCTGCTAGTGAAGGCAGGGGGCTGGACTCAATGACCTTTCAAGGTGCCTTCCAATTCTAGGAGATTGGTATATCTCCAATTATTAAATTCCATAAGCTGTGAATCTGAACAGGAATCCATGGTGCCTGCCCTGATATGTGCCATGGAAAGAAACACTTCAGGATTGATGCTGTCATTCTATAAAAGTGTCAATTTTTAGAAAGGGAAATAAGGACAACCCAGGGAATTACAGACCAGTGAACTTAAGCTCTGTAACTGGAAAGATAATGGAGCAAAAAAATAAAGCAATCAATTTGCAAACATATAAAAGATAATAAGGTGATAATTAACAACCAGCATGGATTTGTCAAGAACAAATCATTTCAAACCTACCTGATAGATTTCTTTGACAGAGTAACAAGCCTTGTGGGTAGAGGAGAAGCAGTAGACATGGTATAACTTGACTTTAGTAAGGCTTTTGATACTGTCTCCCATGACCTTCTTATAAACAAACTAGGGAAATGCAACCTAGACAGAGCTACTATAAGGTGGGTGCAAAACTGGTTGGAAAACCATTCCCAGAAAGCAGTTATCAGTGGTTCACTGTCATGCTGGAAAGGCATAATGAGTAGGGTCCCGCAGTAATCAGTTCTGGGTCCAGTTCTGTTCAATATCTTCATCAATTACACTGGTCTACAATTTTTGAGAAGTTGTCTGCTTCAGAGATAAAATGTGATATTTATTATGTATGTGCTGAATTCAAATATGACAATTAAAACAACTGATTGGCTCCTGTTTCTAAGATATTTAAGTTTTTACATTTTATGTCTATGTATATTGTGTAGATAGTAGAGTTTTAATCATAAATTGTAAACCTAGGTCTTTTCATGTGTTTATGGTTGCTCTACATGATAATATTTCACCTGTCCTGTTTATGTAACACTTTAAAAATCAGCAAAAGGGTTATAGAAATAAAATGTATTATGAAAGGCAAAAAACTATTCTGTACATAGTTTAGTCCTATTCAGTGTCTACTCGGCGCTTCTTGGCTTGTCTCTTGTATTCATTAAATGGAGCATCTCTTGTCACTGTCCAGCAATAGTCTGCAAGCATTGATGGGCTCCATTTGCCCTGATAGCCTGCCAGGAGATTCCACTGCTGTAGTCTGGAGCCCAATAGCTCTGCCTTACTCTTGGGTAGTTCCAAATCCCTGACAAGGTCATTCAGTTCACCTTGTGTTATGAGGTGTGGTTCAGAGGAGGAGGATGGGAGAAAATGTGGGTCCTGTGACATTGATGGTTCAGGAGCAGAAGTTTCATCCTCTTCTTCTTCCTCATCTGACTCAAGTGAGAATGATTCTGGTGCATCAGGAACCGGCAGTCCTTCTCCGTGCGGTATTGGGCGTATAGCTGATGGAATGTTTGGATAATGCACTGTCCACTTTTTCTTCTTTGACACACCTTTCCCAACTGGAGGCACCATGTAGAAGTAACAATTGCTGGTATGATCTGTTGGCTCTCTCCAAATCATTGGCACTTCAAAAGCCATAGATTTCCTTTTCCTGTTCAACCACTGGCGAAGATTTGTTGCACAAGTGTTGCAGCATATGTGTGGGACCCACCTCTTGTCCTGATCTCCAATTTTGCAGCCAAAATAAAGGTGATAGGCTTTCTTAACCATAGTGATTATACTGTGCTTTTGTGATGCAAAAGTCACTTCACCACAAACATAGCAGAAGTTATCTGCACTCTTCACACAAGTACGAGGCATCCCTGCTCACTTTGGCTAAACAGAAATGTGTCCCTTTGCAAAATCAAACACTGACAAATAAGAGAGCACAACACTGTATGATTTCTAGAGCTGATATAGGGCAATTTGTTCAGCAGAGTGATGTAAGCTTCGTTATGATTGCATCATCCATGACTTCTAGGAATAACATGATGCAATTCATATCATGTATGACGCAATACCAGCTTCAGATTGCATCATTCATTGTTTTGCCTAAAAAGCAAGTACTGTCCAAACCCATTCATAGATTTATTCATAGATCCAGTCAAAGATGTATTTTAGTCATTTCTGGTTTAAATTGAGATCTCTTCCCTTTATAACTCACTTATCCTCTGCCATTCCCAAGTCAAGGGTCGTATATACTGACCCAACAGCATATCTTGAAAACTAGAGCCAATCAACAATTTTAAGCATCATTTTCATTCTCAGTGACCCAGAATTAGTAAAGTTGTACTACATTTATTTCAGAAGCATTTTGGCTGTAGAGCAGTGTTATTTAGATAATGGCATAGAGAGTACACTTATAAAATTTGCCGACAATACGAAGCTGGGAGGAATTGCAAGTGCTTTGGAGGATAGGATTAAAATTCAAAATGATCTGGACGAACTGGAGAACTTGTCTGAAATAAATAGGATGAAATTCAGCATGGACAAATGCAAAGTACTCCACTTAGGAAGGAACAATCAGTTGCACACATACAAAATGGGAAATGACTGCCTAGGAAGGAGTACTGCGGAAACAGATCTGGGGTACATAGTGGACCACAAGCTAAATATGAGTCACAAGTGTAACACAGTTGCAAAAAAAAGTGAACATCATTCTGGGATGTATTAGCAGAAGTACTATAAGCAAGACATGAGAAGTAATTCTTTCACTCTCCTCCATGCCGATTAGGCCTCAGCTGGAGTATTGTGTCAAGTGCTGGGTGCCACATTTAAGGAAAGATGTCCAGAAAATACAGAAAGTCCAGAGAAGAGCAGCAAAAATGATTAAAGGTCTAGAAAACATGACCTATGAGGGAATATTGAAGAAAATGGCTTTGTTTAATCTGGAGAAGAGAAGACCGAAAGGGAACATGATAACAGTTTTCAAGTACATAAAAGGTTGTTACAAGGGAGGTTGTGGAATCTCCATCATTGGAAATTTTTAAGAGCAGGTTAGATAAACACCTGTCAGGGATGATCTTGATAATACTTAGTCCTGCCATGAGTGCAGGGGACTGGACAAGATGACCTCTCGAAGTCCCTTCCAGTCCTATGATTCTATGAAAACAACATTATTATTCATGGAGCAGCTGTGCATAGTAGACTGTCACTATTAGGCTTGGGAAACAAGCACTGAGTGCTGGGATCAGAGTGCAGTGCAAAAATGGGATGACAAGCAGAGGCTACAGAACTTTTATATGTGCAAAACCACCCTCCTCGAACTGTATGCAGAGCTTACCCCCACCCTGCAGTGCAAGGACACTAAAATGAGAGCTGCTTTAATGGTGGAAAAGTGTGTGGTGACCACTTTGTGGAAGCAGGCAACCTCATACTGCTACCTGTCAGTCATGAATCAGTTTGGAGTTGAGAAGTCCAACATGGGATTTGCTGTGATGCAAGTGTGCAGGGCCATTAATCGCCTTCTGCTATGAAGGACTGTGATTCTGAGCAATGTGTGGAAAAGAGTGGATAACTTTGCAGCAATGGGACTCTCTAACTGCTGTGTGGTGATAGATGGCATTCTTAGCCCAGTTTTGATCCCAGACCATTTTGCAATGGAGTACATCAACAGAAAAGAGTACTTCTCTATGGTATTGCAGTCTCTGGTGGATCACCATAGTCGTTTCACTGACATCAATGTGGGATGGTCAAGGAAGGTGCATGACACATGCATCTTCAGGAACACCAGCTCCCAGGGTCAGAGGAGCTTGCTGGATTTTCTATAACATTTGTGAATCCAAGGGGGGAAAGTTTCCCCAAGGGTGGAGTGTTGAGGTGGATAACCTGGAGACTGATTTCGAGCAGCCAGACACCAGACCTATACAGGGGCTGGGAGACTATTCAAATCAGGGAGGCATTGAAGCAGCATTTTGACAATGGGCCCCAGTGATGTGTCTTTCTGTAATGCATTCAGCCAGGCATTGTCTAGTTGCCACCTTGAATGATCCCTGTAATGATTCCTGCCTGAGCATTAACTGTAGTCTGCAAATGTGCCATTGCCACTGTATATGAGTTTCTGCAGCAACCACCATATGTAGGTCAAATATAAAGAATCATTGTCTTTGTAAAACTAAAATTTTATTAAACCACAATACACATATTAGCATTTCTTACAAAGGACATGACAATTTCTGAAGTGAGCATCTCACAACTGTGTGTAAGTCCAACTGTTGTTATGGAAAATACGCCTGGGGGTGGAAAGTCAGAGGTACAGGCTGGGAATGTGAGAGGAATGTGTGGAAGAAGTCTGGGGAGGGCATGGAAGGCATTTCTGTATGGGCTGCAGGGGGAGTAAAACAGGCCTGTGTTGTGACTGCAGCAAAATCAGGGACCTGAGCATATATGATTGGTCCTCAGTGAGCTTTATCATCAGCTCCTGACCCTCTATTTCCACTCTTGTGCCTGTCTCCTCTCCTGACTATCCATTTCTAGGTTTTGCTTATTGTCTCTCTCCATGGTCTGTGCTTGCCATCAGCCTGATCTGATGATGGCAGCACTTTGCGAAACATGTCCTCCTTACTCCTTCTCCTTCTCCTCCTTATCTGACGGAAGTGCTCTGCCAATGTGTAGGAGCTGGCCCTCAAGGGCAGATGTGCAAAACAAAAGAAACAATACATAGAGTCATTATTGTGTGTGTACTCACAGTCTTGAACCATAAAAGTTATATACACCTCTTCCTCACTTTCCCTTAGTAAGAGTGCAGCACTGCTACAGCACTAAACATGGTGAGTTCAGCCCAGGAGGAGGTGGTGCAAGATGGGACAAAAAGTCTCCGTAGTTTCAAAAGGGCTTCAGTACAAGTGCCTAGGGACACTGTTCTGAATATTAGCACCATTTTATGAGGTGGGGGTGATCGAAGCTGAAATCACACTAAACAGGGTAACCAAAGATTCAAGGGGTGCATCTCCTGCATGCATACGGCTTTAGACAAGGCTGCCCAGAGGGGGGAGCAAGTGGGGCAATTTGCCCCATGCCCCGGGCTCTGCAGGGGCCCCCACGAGAGTATAGTATTGCAACTTTTTCTTATGGAAGGGGCCCCCTGAAATTGCTTTGCCCCAGGCCCCCTGAATCCTCTGGGCGGCCCTGGCTTTAGACTGGGACTATATGCTGCTTGCCTGTGTGCTGCTTTGGTTCCTGCAGAAGTAATTGCCAACTGA
This sequence comes from Gopherus flavomarginatus, assembly GCF_025201925.1. Taxonomy (NCBI): domain Eukaryota; kingdom Metazoa; phylum Chordata; order Testudines; family Testudinidae; genus Gopherus; species Gopherus flavomarginatus. Next base: position 37,654,155 of record NC_066617.1, read on the forward strand.
TGTGGCAAAGTTTCCTAATGAGGGAAAGAAACAAAGCAGCAGCTCTGCCAAGGAACCTTAAGCAGAGGACTGCAGAGTATCTGCAGGAATGTTTCCTAGAGATTTCTGTAGAGGATTCCTGGGAGATCTCAGTGTGCATTAACAAATTTTTCCACAGGGCCTCCACTGCGTAGTGGCATAGGGGAATGAGAAGCAGATGCAAATAGTATTTAGTATTGTTAATTTCAATTCCTTCTCCCAATTATGCCATGCAACAAAATAAAGGACACCTCTAACTCATGTGCAGTATCAAAGCAAATGAGTACTTAACGGAGCGCCTGTCTCCTGCTTCTGGCACACCAGAGCCGGACGGATGGGACTGGCTAGACTCCTTCAGAGTCAAAAAGAGGTCCTGGCTCACCACACCACCAAAGGAGCCTGTTGTCTGTCCCACATTCTCCTCCAACTCAACTTTCTCCTCCACCATTTCATCCTTGGGGTTGACTCCCATGGCCAAAGTAGCCATAGGGTTATTAGCAGTGGAGGTGGGGTTGTTGCTAAATATGATGTGCAGCTTCTTTATGAAGTGGCATGTTTTCGGCAGCACACCACCACAACAGTTGTCCCCACTTACCTTCTGGTACGCCTTCCTCAGCTCCTTGATCTTAGCATGGCACTGCTGCATGTCCCTTTCGTGCCCCTTCTCATTCATGCCACGAGCAATCTGTCAAAGGCCATGGCTACATTTACAGTTCTGCAGCGCTGGTAGTTACAGCTGTGTTCGTACAGCTGTGTAGGGCCAGTGCTGCAGTGTGGCCACACTGACAGCTACCAGCGCTGCAGTGTGGCCACATTTGCAGCATTTGCAGTGCTGTTGGGAGTGGTGCATTGTGGGCATCTATCCCAGCATTCAAGTGGCTGCAACGTGCTTTTCAAAAGAGGAGGGTGGGGTGGAATGTGACAGGGAGCGTGGGAGAGACAGAGAGATTGGATTTTTGGAGCTGACACTGTTCTCAGCTCCCTGCCTTGCAAGTTCTAAGGACTGGAAGACACACAGTGCCTACCTTCAATCATTTTAAAAGTTCTGACCCCTTCCCCCACCCCTCTCTCATTCACTAAATGCAAATTATGCACTCCTAAATAGCTGTCAGACCAGATAAGCATCTGCTCAACATGGACTTCCCCCTCCCCCTCTGCCATGTGAGCATGCTGTTTCTCTCTTCAAGCAAACAGCTGTGAACATTCCAAAGTAATTCCCCTGCCTGCCTCCGCTCGCTCAGCAAACAGGAGCTGTGTTTGTTTTTTAAATACGCAGTTTGGCTGAACTCCGAGCTCCCCCTTTCTTCCGGTTTGTTGTGGACAGGAATTATGGGATACCTCCTTATACCCCGGAGGTCAATAAAAGCGCTGGTGGGGTCCACACTTGCTGACCAGCACTGGATCACCAGCACTGGAATGGCTACACCCGAGGCTCGACCGGGTGTACAGCCAGCGCTGCAACCAGGGAGTTGCAGCGCTGGCCGTGCTTTGCAAGTGTGGCCACATCCTAAGTTGCAGCGCTGTAACCCCCTCACCAGCGCTGCAACTCTCTAGTGTAGCCATGGCCAAAGGTGTCAAAGTTCGTACAGCTGGAGCTGCGACTGCATAGCCTCCTCTCCCTACAGACCTAACAGATCCAGAAGCTCCAGTGTACTCCAGACGGGTGAGTGTTTGCTGCATGGTCAGCTGGGAAGCCGGCATAGTCAGCAGAAAGCTGCAATGGTCATCTGGGAAGATGTGATGTGAACTGTCCATGCTGAGCAAACAGGATGTGGAATTTCAAAAATTCCTGGGCTTTAAAGGTGGAGGGGTACATATCTGTGTACCTGGCTGTAGGGCAGAGAAGTAGAAACTGCTTATCAGAGCAGTCATGATGGACATTGTAGGACACCTCCTGGAGGCCACTTAGGATGACATAAGCAAGCACACTGTCTACACTGACAATGTAATGCTCTAACTTTGTCACAAAAAGCTTTATGCCACTCTTTGGGGTGATTTTATTATGTAGATGTAGCAGGAGAGTTACACTGGTGGGAGCAGCATTGCTGTGTGTACACCTCCACTGTTTTGTCAACAAAATCTGACTTTAGTTGACAAAACTGTATTGTGTAGATAAGGCCTAACTCATGAATATCACTGCTAAATACAAGATGGAACAGATTGTTTAGCATAAATAGTTAACACATTTCAAGGGACCATTCAAGGTGAAGTGGCCCATTAACACCCCTCCAGGCATAAGGAGGAAGGGATGAGAGGGAAGGGCATTGTTAGCAGGTTACAGATTGTTGTAATAAGCCATAAATCCAGTATCTCTATTCAGTTCATGATTTTTAGTGCCTAGCAGTCATTAATTTAAGCTCACAGGCTTGTCTTTAGAAAGTGTTGTGCAGGTTTCCTTTGAGGATTGAGGACTGATAGGTCAGATATAGAGTGATTGCTTTGTCAACAGTGTACACCCCCAGGTGATGCGCTGGTTATGTCTTTTATCATTTTCCTGTGTGAGTTCATTCGAGAATGTAGTGATTGTCTGGTATCAACCACATAGTTGTTAGTGTGGCAGTTAGTGCACTGGATGAAGTATACCACGTGTTGTGATAGGCATGTGTAGGACCCATGGATCTTGAAAGGTGTGTTGTGGAGGGTATTGATCATTGTAGCAATGGAGCTATATCTGTAGGTTTTGTGTCTGTTGTTTTGACAGGGTCTGGTGGTGCTTTGAGTTGGTGTGTCTTGGTCTGTGGGGCGTTTACTTCTGACAATGAACTTGAAGAGGTTGGGGTGTTGTTTGAAGGACAGAAGATGGGGCTCAGGAAAGATTTCTTTCAGGATATGGTCCCCATCGAGTATGGGTTGTAATTATTTGATGACACGCCATATTGGTTCCAGTGTGCAGTGGTAGGTAACAATTAGGGGTGTGCAGTCAGATAGGGGTTTATTTCTGTATTGAAGCAGGTTCTCTCAGGGTATTTGGGTGGCCTATTCCATGATGCAATCTACTTCTCTGGTGGAGTGTTCTTGTTTTTAGGAGGTTTTAATTGTGTTGGAGCATATTTTGTGGTATCTGAGTGCCTGGTTGTAGATAGATATTTTTGGTGTGTTTGGCTACTGGATCTATGTAGGTAGGTATGGTGATCTGTGGGAATCTACCCCACACTAACCTGACACAGACTAACTGTTCATGTGCACCCCGGTGAAAGGCATTAAGACTTTGCCAATGCACTTTGACCTAATCCCATTTCAAAGAGGGCAATTACAGTAAGAGCTGAACTGCCTCCTTGATGTTGAACACAGTTAAGAACAAATCAAAATATCACTGGTTTTAATTTCCATTTACAGGTTGTATATCTGTGTGCATTATTAGGTCAATAATTGAAGTTAAAATTATGCATGTATTTACATCTACAACCGGTGTCGGCAACCTCTGGCACGCGGCTTGCCAGGGTAAGCATCCTGGCCAGCCAGGCCAGTTTACCTTCTGCACCGGCAAGTTCAGCCGATCGTGGCTCCCACTGGCCACGGTTCACCATCCCAGGCCAATGGGGGTGGCAGGAAGCCGTGGCCAGCACATCCCTCTCTCACACCTCTTTTCACTGCCCCCATTGGCCTGGGATGGTGAACCACGGCCAGTGGGAGCTGCGGTCCTCCAAACCTGCCAAAGCAGCAGGTAAACAAACTGGCCTGGCCCACCAGAGTGCTTACCCTGGTGAGCCGTGTGCCAGAGGCTGCCGACTCCTGACCTACAACATGAACTACTGCAATATATTACACTGCAGTACTGAAATATGATTCCAGTTGTGAAATCTTGTTTGAAGGAATGATCTTCTGCATGATACTACTGTGTATTATTATTTTCACTGCTTTAAAACCACTGAAAATAAAACATTAACATTTGGTATTTTTATCAACCTGCCAAGACTGCAACAGCCACAGTGCATCCAGTCCCAGACCCGGAACTGGAAAAGCAACCAGCACCAGAACCGTTGCCAGCACTGATGCCAGCGCTTGCAAACCCATCTCCAACCCCAACGCCATAGGGCACCTGTCATAGTATAATTCCCCAATCTGAACCTTAGAGTCCAAAAGATGGGGTACCAGCATGAATTCCTCTAAGCTTAATTACCAGCTTAGATCTGATAAGCTGCCACCACCCAAAAATATAGTGCTTTGGGGCACTCTGGTCCCCCCAAAAACCTTCCCTGGGGACCCCAAGACCCAAATTCCTTGAGTCTGACAACAAAGGGGAATAAACCATTTCCCTTCCCCCTCCTTTCTTTCTCCTAGATCTTTCCCACCCTGGGTACACTAGGAGATCACCGTGATTCAAACTCCTTGAATCACAACACAGAGAAATCAAGTTTTTTCTCCCCCTTCTCTCCCCTTCCCAGGCGTTCCCTCCTTGGGCTATTCTGGAGAGATAGAAAGATTCAAGTTCTGTGAATCTAAACAAAGGGATTCCATCTTTCCCCGCTCCCTTCTTTCTCCCTGTCTCCCACCAATTTCCTGGTAAGTACAGACTCAATTCCCTTGAGCCTCAACAAGGGGAAAAAATCAAACAGATCTTAAAAAGCAAAACTTTTAATAAAAAGAAAGAAAAAAAGTAAAAGTTGTCTCTGTAATTTAGATGGTAAATATTACAGGGTCTTTCAGCTTATAGACACTAGAGAGAAGCCTCCCCCCAGCAAAAATACAATTTAAACTACTTCCAGCAAAATACACATTTGCAAATAAAGAAAACAATCAAAAAGACTAAACCGCCTTCTACTGTTACTTACTATTTGAATAGAAAATGAGAGAGAGCCTGTAGGTACATCTGGTTACCCTCTCAGAACTCAGAGAGAAGAAAGCAAAACCCAAAGAACACAAACAAAGGCTTCCCTCCACCGAGATTTGAAAGTATCTTGTCTCCTGATTGGTCCTCTGTTTGTTAACCCTTTACAAGTAGAAGAGACATTAACCCTTAACTGTCTGTTTATGACAGCACCAGCGGGCCTGAACTGGAAGAAGCAGCAGACAACCCTACCCAAGAGTCTCAGCCAGAGCCTGAAATATCTCATAGTGGAGAGCAGTTCACCATCAACGGAAACAACCCCATCACCTAACTGCTGCTAACCATGTCAGGGTTTTTCCCCCACTTTGAACTTTAGGGTACAAAATGTGGGGACCTGCATGAACACTTTTAAGCTTAATTACTAGCTTAAATCTGGTATGCTGCAACCAGCCAGAATTTAGTGTCTGGCACACTTTCTCTTCCCCCAAAACCTTCCCTGGGGAACCCAGACCCAAATCCCTTGGGTCTTAAAACAAGGAGAAATTAACCATCCTCCTCCTTTTCCCCCCAGACTTTCCCCTCTCTGGGTTGCCTTGAGAGGCTTCACACCAATCCAAACTACTTGGATCTTAAAACAAGGAGGAATTAACCATCCTCCTCCTTCCCCACCCCCCCCAATCCCTGGTGAGTTCAGACTCAACCCCTTGGATTTTAAAACAAGGAAAAATCAATCAGGTTCTTAAAAAGAAAGCTTTTAATTAAAGAAAGAAAAAATAAAAATTATCTCTCTAAAATCAGGATGGAAAATGCTTTACAGGTTATTCAGATTCTTGTAGACCAGGGGGACTCCCCCCCTAGCCTTAGTTTCGAAGTTACAGCAAACAGAGGTAAAAAATCCTTCCAGCAAAAAGACACATTCACATGTTGAGAAAACAAACATAAGACTAATCCACCTTGCCTGGCTATTACTTACTAGTTTGAAACATGAAAGACTGATTCAGAAAGATTGGGAAAGCCTGGGTGTACGTCTCGTCCCTCTCAGTCCCGAGAGTGAACAACCAACCAAACAAAAAGCACAAACAAAGACTTCCCTCCACCAAGATTTGAAAGTATCTTGTCCTGCTATTGGTCCTCTGGTCAGGTGTCAGCCAGGTTTACTGAGCTTCTTAACCCTTTACAGGTAAAAGAAACATTAACCCTTAACTATCTGTTTATGACATCACCCCATGCAGAAGCCTCTCCAGTGGCCTCACCAGGCATTTCTAGTCCATTCTGTTCAAACCTCTGACTCCAAGCATGCTGAGAAGTGGTGTCTGGGGGTGCTGGTAGCCATTACGAGTGTAGTCCATATGGTAGTGCCCCCCAGAGGCTCAGTCCAGAGTTCCAGGACTGGCAAACCATAAGTAGGGGTCACATGCAGAATCAAAAAAAATTGGAAATGGATCAAAGGAGGTGCTGGAAGAAATGTACAGTCAAAGACAGTGAGTGGTAGTCCATGACTAAAATCCTCTTAAACATTTTAAATGTTTGATATTGATGAAAGGTGGTTGTGTGCTTTATGACCCTTCACTGCCACATAGCCCAGGCTTTGATTTCACCCTAAGAAAGCATACTAAAGAGCATATATGAAAAGAGCTAGAGATACGCATTTTGACTTGTACAGTAGTTAGAGAGCTTTCTGCTTACTCTCCTATTGGTCATGACTGCAGTAACTAAAAATAATTCTAATAATTCTCAGTGAAATACGTGTGATCTCATCTCTCCTCTTAATGTACTGCACTGTATAACAAACTGCAGGTTTTTATCCAAGGAGCTCAGGATTGAATAAGCATGAGTACTAAAATATTTCCTCATCTCACAGGAGATATGCTGCTTGAGGACACATTTCCTTTCCGCATTGTACTTTGCCTGTAGTTAATTTAGCTGTAGTCTCTAGTGATTTGAGTCATTCACTTTTCATGAAAATTCATGTAAGGGTGGTGGGGGAAACAAGCCTTGGGATTTCTGTAACAATAGCATTCAGATTTAACCAATGCATATAAATACCATTCTTGCTGAAAAACTATGTTTTCCTTTTCTTATTGGTTGCTGTTCCCTGCATGTTGTTCGCTGAAAATTCAGTTCAAAATCTGTAAAGTTTATAATACAAATAATCCTATATATATAGCAGAATACATATAGCAGAATAAGATAACCTTTTATATGGTTTTGAACCACCTTTCCATAATTTAATTAAGAATTGCATTCCTGCTACAAAATTCTATTAAATGGTCTAAATAAAAGCTACTCTGATCTATACCAAAAGAAGACTTTCCCTTCCATCTTTATATATATTAAATACTATAGGTTTTTAAGGTTCTTTCAATAGAACCCCATAGATGCCTACTGATTTTTATTATTAATAATAACATTTAACATTTATGTTGAAGTACCACAGAGAATTGTCAATAAGATACTGGCCTCATTGTGATGGGCACAGTACAATCATATAATCCCTGCTCCAAAAAACTTTCAATTCTTCATCTTTATTATGATAGCTTGTCAGAAGAGTATTTTCCCCCTCCTCCCTGGAAATTTTTGATGAAAACTTGAAATTTTTAAAATGTTCAGTTTAAAACCAAAAATTTCAATTAAAAACTGCTGCTTCAGTGCTTCGTGGGAGTTGTACTTTGGGTGCCTAATACTCCCATTTTCTTCTATAGTCTGGGCTCCCTGGCCTGTGCTGACCCAAAGAGTAAAAAAGGACTCTTTCGTTTGCCACCTGCATTACAAAATCTCCCATGATGCTTCACTGTCTCCCCTCTTGCTCATGGGAGTAGTCTGGATGGAAAATTTGGCCCATAAAGGAGAATAGGGACCAAGGGGGGGGGGAATGTTTTGTCAAAACTTAATTTTCCATTGAAAAATAGTTGTGGCAGAAAATTTTAAACCAGGCTTACTTGTTATATTCTATATGAATTTTCCATATGGGTATATCTGTGTATAGATATATGTAGATATAGACATGGTCAAACTCACTGGTGTTGACACAGGGAGGAAAAGAGGACAGCTACTTTTGCCACCTATATCCCCAGCACAAGATAGATATTCCATCCCAGGAAGGAGTAGGCAGTTTTACTTCGAGAAGATAACTTTAATTTATTGCAGTGGCACCGAACCAATGGGTGGGGGCTGTCCTAAGTCAGTGTATGGTCCAGCGGGCTTGACCATATCCAGTCCTGAGTCAGTAAAGCCACTTGACTCCTACACAAACACACCAGTAATTTTTCACCACTTAAGCCACTTCCCTATGATTCTGAGCCAAGATCCATGTCAGTGTGGATCCTTCACTGAATCTGGCCTGTAGTATTTACTTAATTTTTACAAAGTCCTGAGTTATGCTTCCAGGTGAAAAGAAATGAGGCAGAGCAGTCACATGACTAGCTCAAATCCACAAAGCTCAACAGTACAACTATTAAAAAAAATGGGAAAACAATTCTGAATTTTTTCTGTCAAATTGCAGAGTTTGAAAGGAACCCATTTTCTGCTTTTGGTTTTCTTTTTATCATAATTTCTATCAAAGCTTATTAGATTTTTCTTTTTTTTCCCAGAAATTTATTTTATAAAGGGAAGGATCTGAAAAAAATAAACTTGTTTTGATTTTCAAAAATGGGAAGCTATTTCTCTAGGCATTTCCCTACTCCTTTGTGTACGACCATATGAATCTGAAAGCCTGCCCAGCCTGTACCTTTTAAGCTAATACCTACAGTAACTAGCGTGGGTTCACGCAGTAGTTGCCATTAAAAAACTGACCATTTACACACAGTCATCACAGTGGTATCAGACATACTATAGATTTTCTTTTGATAAAACAGGAAATAATAAAGTTAACTGGTGGATAATTATATGGTATTTATTATCAGATGCTGTGTTGTAAATCCATTGTATTCCAGCAGTCCCTTATTTGAACTGTGTAAATCATATCTGTGGAAATGGCATTGTAGAGGTTGAGAAAATTACACTTGCACACAGGCATCTGTCTTAGGGAAGGTTTGCCAATACCAACAGAGTCTGGCATTTTGTAGCGGTTTGCTTGTGACCCATATTGTACTTTTCCTATTTATAGTTAATTTGCTCTTCAAGCATGTACACTGTAGGGGATGAAGGGATGACGGTTTTTCGATGCAGGCAGCTGGCCATGCAGCAGAGACACAGATGGATTTTTTTTTTTTTTAAAATCTATTTTTAAACTGAATTAAATGCAAAAAAAGTCCTTATTTATCAAAAATTTCTGCATAGCCATGACCCCTAATTCCTTTGGGCTTCTGGAAAAGGGTAAAAGTTAATAGTCTGACACTCTCAGTTTCTAGACTCTTATGGTAGGAATACATTTCAGAGACTAGCTCTTACATTTAACTAGGCTGTTATATTACAAGGAATAATTATAAGAAAAATTATTTGAGACATTTGGTCACTTCTTCCTATGTTTGTGGTACTCTGCAGTTAGACAGGTAGGTAGGTAGTGGTTTTTTTTGGGGTTGTTTTTCAGTTACCCATTTTAATTGTATAATAGGATTATAGCAATACTTCTGTTTTATTCATATTAAAATTCAGATCAGTTGTCCTGTGGGCAATAATTCTGAATTTTTTCAGGAAAAAAAAAAGGAACAAGAACCAACAGGTAGCTTTAAATTTCACTTAATAGTATGAGTAACTCTTGGGACTTGCTTTCAGTTTTCATATGTTAGTGAGGCTTTTTCTTGTTGAAACAAAACACCAAAAAGTAGCAGATCAGATCAAAGCAACTTATAGTTTGATAAAGTAAGAACACTTTTCCTGCCCAGCTACATGATGTTTTGTGGGAAGAGAATAATATAATAAACACATTTCAGCTTGTGTCCCAGAAGAATGTCTGTGAATGTTTTCCTCACAGTTTCTTATTTATGTATTTTTTCACATCTCTATCTCAGATTTGAAAAACAGGAGAAATAACATACGTACAAGTGAATGCATAATATAAGAATTCCACATTATGTTATAAGCAGACAGCCATATGCTGAGTGAAAAAAACGAATATGATTCTTCCTTCCTCCAGTTTAACAACAGTATGGCTTTTTGTTCCCTGAAATTTGCAGTTTGCTGCTTTAGTTAATCCACAGTTTTGGAGGTGTGCAAAGAATAAAGAGGGGAGAAAAGGAGAACAATGTCCATGGTCTTGATCCATGATGTCAACATGATTTCATGTTTAATATTATCTCTAAGAACATAAGAATGGCCATACTGGGTCAGGTCAGTGGTCTACCTAGCCCATTATCCCGTCTTCCAACAGTGGCCAATTCCAGGTGCTTCAGGGGGATGAACGGAGCAGGAAATTATCAAGTTATCCATCCTCTCTTGTCTATTCCCAGGTTCTGTAATCAGATGCTAGGGACACCAAGAGCTTGGGATTGCATCCCTTACTATTTTAGCTAATACCTCCATGAACATATCTAATTATTTTTTGAGCCCCATTATAGTTTTGGTCTTCACAACATCCCCTCACAAAGAGTTCCGCAGGTTGACTGTGAGCAGTGTGAAAAAGCACTTCCTTTTGTTTGCTTTAAACCTGCTGCTATTGATTTGATTGGGTGACAGCTAGTTCTTGTTTTATGTGAAGAAGTAAATAACATTTCCTTATCACTTTCTCCAAACCATTCATGACATTGTAGAGCTTTATCATATCCCCTCTTAGTCGTTTCTTTTCCAAGCTGAAAGAGCCCAGTCTTTTTAATCTCTCTTCATCTGGAAGTTGTTCTATACCCTTAATAATTTTTGTTGCCCTTCTCTGTATCTTTTCCAATTCTAATATATCTTTTTTGAGATGGGGTGACCAGAACTGAACACAGTATTCAAGGAGTAGGAGTACCATGGATTTACATAGTAGAATTATGGTATTTGCTGTTGTATAATATATCTCATTTATAATGGTTTCTAATCCTAATATTCCGTTAGCTTTTTTGACTGCCACTGCACATTGAGCAGATGTTTTCAGAGAACTATCTACAATTACTCCAAGATCTTTCTCCTGAGTTATAAGGGCTAATTTAGATCCCATCATTTTGTATACATAGTTGGGATTTTGTTTTCCAATGTGCATTACTTTGCAATTATCAACATTGAATTTCATCTGCCATTTTGTTGCCCAGTCACTCAGTTTTATGAGATCCTTGTGTAACTCTTCACAATCTGCTTTTAACTTAACTATCTTGAGTTATTTGGTACCATCTGTAATTTTGCCACCTCTCTATTTACCTCTTTTTCTAGATAATTTATGAATATGTTGAACAGCACTGGTCCCAGTATAGATCCTGGGAAACACTGCTATTTACCTATCTCCATTCTGAAAACTAACCATTTATTCGTACCCTTTGTTTTCTGTTTTTTAACCAGTTACTGATTCATGAGCAGAACTTCCCTTTTGTCTCATGACTGCTTACTTTGCTTAAAAGTCTTTGGTGAGGGATCTTGTCAAAGGCTTTCTGAATGTTCAAGTACATTATATCCCCTGGATCACCTTTCTACACATGTTTGTTAACCCCCTCAAAGAATTCTAATAGGTTGGTGAGGCATGATTTCCTTTACAAAAGCCATGTTGACTTTTCCCCAACATATCACGTTCATCTATGTGCCTGATAATTCTGTTCTTTACTGTAGTGTCAACTAATTTGCTTGGTACTGAAGCTGGGCTTACTGGCCTGTAATTTCCAGGGTTGCCTCTGGAGCCTTTTAAAAAAAATTGATGTCATATTAGCTATCCTCCAATCAACTGATACAGAAGCAAATTTAAATGATAGTTTACATAGCACTGTTAGATGTTTGGCCACTTCATATCTGAGTTCATTCCGAACTCTTGGGGTGATTACTTCTTGTTCTACCCCAGTGGACATGGAGAACAATTGATCACTGTCCTGTATTCGACAATCTTTTACATATTTGAAGACTACTAGCCTCCCCACCATCTTCTCTTTTCTAGATTAAATGTCCAACTTTGTCAACCTTTCCTCATAGGTCATTTTTTCTAAACTTATTATTTGTATTGCTCTCTAATTTGTCCACATCTTTCTTAAAGTGCAGTGCCCAAAACTGACTCCAGCAGAGGCCTCACCAGTGCTGAGTAGAGTGGAACAAGACTCTCTTGTGACTTACATACAACATTCCTGTTAATGCATCCCAGAATGACATTTGCCTTTCCCCAACAGAGTCATATTGCTGACTTGTATTCAATTTATGACCCTCTGTAACCCTCAGATCCTTTTCTGCAGTACTACTGCCTATCCAGTTATACATTGTACAGTGGTACATTTGATTTTCCTTCCTTCTGTGCTTGTTTTTATTGAAAGATTGAAGAAAAGAGCCTCAAAATAACCAATAATAATAAAATATGTTATTCAGACATTGTTATGGAGAATGTGCGATATAATCTGTGCTATGCACCTCAGCAGTGAACCATGTTTAACAAAACATGTATTACAAGACCAGCTATATAAAGCAATCAGAGAGATAGGAATGGGTTTGATCAAAATGAGAAGACAGCACTGTCATGACAAGAGAAGTATTTTCTTGAATAAACCCTTGCAGCATTTGTTCAGTATCACAGGGAAAAATAACACTCTTTTAAAAAAAAATCAACTATATAATTTACTATGTAAATTTACAGGTTCTGCATAAACCTGTAGCATACTTATTGTGCCTCTAACACAAAATGTGTAAGAAGATAACAGATGATAAAGTAATAGACAATCTTTATAGCATGCATTGGTCAGAACAATATTTAAGGAGTTATAGGATACTTACTGTATCTCTGACACTTGCATACAGCTTAGGGAGATAAAAATGATAAAGTAAAAGACAACATTTATATAGCTGGCATTATAGAAAACATTCTTCGTGAAGTTTTATGGAACTCCCTATAACCCTGATCATGGTATAGAGTCAAACTGTCTAAAAATGTGAATTCATGGTCTAATTCTTTTTGAGATGATTCTTCTATCATCTCTGCTAGGGTTTTGTTTAGTGGCCTTTAAAATATATTCTTTTCTTCTGAACCCCTGAACTGAAGACTTGATATAAAAAAGGACTGCAGCTTCAAAATGTTTCCTAGAGTCCACCTTTTTAAGTGGTACTAAAGATTGCCAATTGACTTATATACCAGGATTTAAGAAGGGATAAAAGTAGCATTTATTGGTATTTTTATAGCCAGGAGCTTTTTTGCTGATGCCAGTTATCTGAAAATCCTATCATTTTGAAAACCATTGTCCTATGTTCCCAACTTCTTGATGTAAACAAAATTATCTGCAACATTTAGCTTCAAAACACTAGGCCCCAGCTCTCCAAGGGATTGATTAGATCCTCTTTTTCACCTTGGTGGTTGAGAGTTGAAAAGTTGTTGCTGTGTCCCATTATAAATCTACTGTTCCATCCACACCCATTTACAAGGTAATAGATTACAGAAAGAATAGTTTGCATGCCAAGTCCATGCATATTGATCTATGGTTCACAGGCCTACCAAAATTCTCTTGCTTATCTGCAAATCACACTGTGAACATGTAACGTCTTTTTGGCTAATGACATATGTTATCTCACTGGTGACCTGCTTTACAAAGTAGCTAATCACAAGATAATACAATATGATTAGGACTTTAGAAACATTACTTGAGCCAGATCATCAACCAGTATAAATTGATGTAACTCCATTTACTAACTAGACTGCAGTGAGCTTTTCTGCAGAGATTGAAATTCGGTTAAGCAAGCTATTTCAAGCTCTTTTTTAAGTATCTTGTAAACGGAGGCCTTGTCTACATTACAGAGTTAAGTCAACTTAAATTACATTGATGATCATAAGCTGCTTTAATTACATTGTTTGTGCACGTCCACACAATGCTCTGTGTGTTGGCAGAGCACGTCCACATTCGAGGCTCTTACATCAACAGAGAGGGTTGCATCATGGTTAGTTATCTCACTGCACATCTCACCACCCTCTGTCACTGGGAACTCTGGGAATGGATGGAGGTGTATCATGGGGGGCATGCTCACCATCCCATGATGCAGTTCTTTTCCATTCCATTAGTCCATGGGCTTCTGACATGAACTGCTGGCCAGCCTTATGATGAGCATTATGAACACAACATGGCTGGTCTTGCAGTATTTCATGAGCTGTGAAACATAGAATCACAGAATCATAAGACTAGAGGGGCCTCAAGAGGTTATCTAGTCCATCCCCTGCACTCATGGCAGGATTAAGCATTATCTAGACCATCCCTGACAGGAGGGAGATGAATTTGCTCCCCCTTCTCTAATTACTCTGAAATAGCATATGTTTGTTAACCTTCAGTGTGTACTCTAAGGCTCATCTCTTCTTGTATCATGATGGAAAATATCTGAGATATCTGAAGCTGAAGAGTAGAGTGGGAGTAACTGGGTGGAGACTTTCCTGGGAGAGGTTAAATAAAGTTTTTTGTTATAATTTTGCTGTCGGTAGGGTTGTAATTTCGGAAGCTAGACTAGAGTCTCCTATTTAAATTTAGGATGATAGTGAAGTGCTATCTTTAATTTCAGACACAATAAAAATAAAAGTAAAATATATAAATAATCTTAAATAATACCTATAGCAGGATGGTCTGCCCCTTTAAACACCTGCAGGGTCATGGAGCGGTAGGCCTGGCCCAAGGAGAAGCCCAACTGGCAGGTGCTGGGAACCAGCTGATTCAGCTAAGCAGTAGCTAATGATTGGCTCTGATTCCCATCTGGAAAATATAACTGAAGACCCAGCTCTGTAAGTGTGAGTGAGAGAAAAAAACATTTCCCTAAGCAGAAGCAGAAGACTGCAACAGGGGCCCTGTGGTCCCTCAAGACTAAGAAAGGGTCATAAACCTTGAGCTACTCAGGAGCGGAGGAGCCTGCAGTATCAGTCTAGGTCAGGACTGTCACTTTTGATACTTTTCCATATTGTTTGCATTTTTGTGGAAGAAGAATAGAAGAGCCTATCTTGAAGTTTAAAACAGAGTTGGGCATGAATGACTCTTTTGACCGCCAAGCTGGTAGACAGACCTGCCAGACTACATGTTTTGGAAAACATGGGCAACACCTGCATTGCCCAAGAAAAACATGGCTCCCAAAGCCCTATTGAAATGGATGGGAGAAGAACAGCAGTTACAACATCAACAGCTGCAGCAGATTCTGACCCACCAACAGCTCCAGCATCAGCAGTTATTCCAACAGCTCCAGCAACAACAACAACAGCTCCAGCAAAAGCAGCAGGAGAAACAGCAGCAGTTCATGCCTTGCATATTAACTCCAGAGAAACAGTGCTTACAGGTGGGTGTGGGACACAGATCATCTATGGGAGAAGGTAGAGTCCTCACCAAAATGGGGCCAGAATACAACCCTGAGGCATTCTTAGAGACTCTTGAGCAGGTGTCTGGTATGAAGCAGTTGCCCCAGGAGAGACAAGCTGCTCAGATCACACCTTATCTAACAGGACAGTCCCAGGCAGCATATCGTGCCATGGAAGTCAAGGCAGCAAAGAACTATGGGACATGGAAAGATGCCGTACTAGACCATCTACAACTTAGTGAGAAGGGTTGTCATCTGCAATTCTGAAAGATTCCCAGCTGAGGGCTGTAGCATGATGATTCCAGGATTTTTATTCTCACTGGCTGATACCAGAGACTTGTTCTCCAGTACAAATTGTGTAAATTGTGAAATTAGAACAGTTTTGCTTAATTCTTCCACTGGGCCCAAAGAAGTGGATCAGCTGCCACCAGGTGACTCACCTAGAGGAGGTGGTACACCTTGTAAAGAACTTTCTGGAGGCTGAACTAGAGCTTGAGCCTCCACAAAACCCAGGAAATCTAACATCCATGATCCAATATGGAAGAAAGTCCAGGTCCAAGAAACCCCTAGGGAAGGGCTGCATTGGGCCACAGGGTGTGCCCATGGTAACCCCAAGACTGAAACTCAGGCCCAGCCCCAATGATGGGCCAGCTGTAATGACTGAGGGACTAACCACGTCCCAGCTGGAAAAAAAGGGAAGTCTCTAATTTGTTTTACCTTTGGCCAGGAAGGCTCTAGGTACAAAGACTGCCCCCTTTTGCAGTGTGATAGCGCCTATACCTGTGCCTCTGAAATGCATGAAGAACTCCTTGGGCTGAAGGCTTATATATTCTTGGGTTACAGTAGGTAGAAATGAGGTGCTGCGCCTGGTTGACTCAGGCTCAGGGCAGACATTCATAAAACAGTAATTAATAGCCCCTGAATCTCTAAAGGGGGCCAAATGGATATATAGGACGTATTCATGGGGATGTTCATCCCTGTTAAAGTTGGATTAATGGTGGGGGATTAAGAGCTCAAAATTTTAGTGGCAGCGGCCCAACACTTAGCATATCCAGTAGTATTGGGCCAGAAATGGGAACATGTAACCAGTCTTCTAAGAGC
Source organism: Gopherus flavomarginatus (assembly GCF_025201925.1). Classification (NCBI taxonomy): domain Eukaryota; kingdom Metazoa; phylum Chordata; order Testudines; family Testudinidae; genus Gopherus; species Gopherus flavomarginatus. Next base: position 37,670,392 of record NC_066617.1, read on the forward strand.
AGGGACTCAACCTGTGAACTCAAGGAGAGGTTAATCTGAAAGAAATTTTCCTCTTTTCTGACTCTGAGTGCTTTGGTCCCAAACAAAAAGCTGGGAACCATGTCCGGCCTGAAGGGAGACACTTGAGGCACAAAGGGTCCATGAAAAGATATTGGGGAAAGGCACTGGGGTGCAATGTAGTTTGGAGCTTTCTGAGGTACATCCACACGAACAGCCTCCTCCTACGGACAACCCATCGGTCTGAAATGAGGGGCCCAACTTCATCCAAAATCTGAGGGAGGACCCAGTTTTCAGCACACTATATGGCCAGTTCGCTAGAACCAATGCGATGCTGGTTGACCTCCCAGGGTGCCCAGTATCCACTTTGAACTAGAAGTGGATCTCTTGGTGAGACTGGTCTGGGAAAAACACACCAGCACCCACCAAATCCAATTCCTGGTCTCCAAGTTGTATCAGAACCAGGTGTTAAAACTGGTTTATGATGTGCCTGTCACTTAGGAGTGGAGAAAATCCAAGAGAGGACACTAGTCCAGTTCTTTTGTCCTGGGGCTTATCATGACATCAAAGATAATCATGCGTCCTGTCCAGAATGCTAACTGGTGGTCCACCAGCCAGTCCACAGAACCTCCTTAATCCTCTTCCATTGGTGAGCATCCCTTATAACAGAATTAAGGTAGATCTTTTGTGGCCTTGGAACCAAGTACAAGTGAGTGTTGGTTTATTTTGGTGGTTGTTTATTATGCCACCTGGTACTCCAAAACCCTAGTGCTGCACTTAGCAACACTGCAGACAATAGCTACTGAATTAATGAAAGTATTCACTAGAGGGGGATTCCAAGAGTTATCCTGACAGATCAGGCCACAGCCTTCACATCCCACTTAATACAAGAGATTTGGGTTCTCTTGAAAATGTATTAGGTTTGAAGCTCTATCACTCACAAACCGATGTCCTGGAAGAGCAGTTTAATCAGACATTAAAGAAGTTATTGCAAAATGCTGTAACAAGGGAATCCTGGAATTGAGACAGAATTCTATCCTATTTGTTCAAAATCCAGGAGTTCCACAATCCTTAACCAGCTTTTTGCCCTTTCAATTGCTGTACAGCAGACAACCCTGGAGATACTGGATATTTTATAGGAGTCCTGGCAGGAACAAGGCACTACTAGCCAAAATGTGATCCAGTATGTCCTCAAGTTGAGAGAGAGAGAGAGAGAGACTGGATTTGATAGGGGCCTTTGTCAGGGAGAACTTGTGAGTGGCACTGCACTCCTAGGAATGACAGTATAATAGAAATACCTGCCTTCAGGTCTACCAGGTCTACCAGATGGGGGATAGTGTTCGCTGCTCTACTGTTGGTAAAGTGGCAAGGGCCTTTTTAGATCCTCAGATGAGTCAGTGAGATATTCTATAAGGTTTGATTGGTGGGCAAGCAACAGGAGTCCTAGATGTACCATGTCAACCTCTTGAAGCCCTGAACTTGGACAGATGCTATTTGCACAACCTTATCCTATATCATGTCTTCATCAGCCAGCCCCTCACTACCGGCCATGGCACACCACTGTCATATTTGGGGGGGCTCTGATGGGGAGATGGTGGTCTGCCTCCCTCCAAAATGGGTTTCTGAAGTTAGTGGCCACTTCCATCTTCCCCTGATTCTTCAGGACACATTGAGTGCTCACTTCTATCTATGCATCTGTCCAACTATCCAGGCATGTATACCAGATGGATCACATTGTATCTGAGCAGCTTTTAATTTCTAAAAGTCATATAATTAGTGAACAGACCCTGACATAGTCTTCTGATTATCCAGGAACAAAAGGAGGACAACCTGTGATACCACATACCTTCCTAAGCCTGCCAGCCAGTTCTCTGACACAATGATGCCATGTAAGCCACAGCAACTTCACACTAAGAAAGAAAAATGCCATAATACCTAGTGTGTCATCCACTGCCAACTCCTGCAAATAGACCCTGCTGGATCTAGTTCATATCCTCTGTCAAGTCATCTTCATTCTCCACCAATGCAGCATATCCTTCAATGACATAAGCAACAGAGTTTCCACTAGGAAAGTTCTCTCTAGTTTAACATACCTTACTGTTAGGATATTTTCCCTGCCAAAAAATCCAATTCCATGTATTGTTGGTACAGTAGTAACACCTCCTTGAACCACTTCATGTCATTCCTTTCCCCCTTGATGTTGCACTATTTAAAGACTTAAGGAGTGTTACAAAATACCTAATTAGTCATTGTTTGGCCAAGTTACATATATTTATAGTAGTTCATTTAATCTTTCTTCTTAAATCAGTCCTCCAATCCCTTAATAATTTAATTGCTCTTTGGTGGATTTTTATAAAAAATACTTCATTACAAGCAGTGGGAGAACACTTCAACCTCTATAACCACTCAGTGACAGACTTGAAGGTGGCAATTTTGCAACAAAAAAACTCCAGAAACAGACTCCAAAGAGAGACTGCTGAACTCAAATTAATATGCAAATTAGATACAATTAACTTAGGTTTAATCAGAGACTGGGAATGGTTGGGTCATTACACTAATTGAATCTATTTCCCTATGTTAAGTTCTCCTCACACCTTCTATGGGCATCTCAATTATCACTTCCAAAGTTTTTTTTCTCTTGCTTATGATAGCTCATCTCAATTGATTAGACTCTCCCTATTGTATGCATACTTTCACCTTTTCATGTTCTCTGTATGTATAAATATCTCCTGTCTTTGTGTTCCATTCTATGCATCCGAAGAAGTGAGCTGTAGCTCACGAAAGCTTATGCTGAAATAAATTTGTTAGTCTCTAAGGTGCCACAAGTACTTCTGTTCTTTTTATTGATATCTAGTTTGTTATCTGCTATAGTCACCAGGTCTTTTTCGGCATCTCCATTTCAGAGAATGTTTATGTTATAGGGAATTCCTCACCCACTCCAGATGTTATTTTGTATTTCTAAGGGCACTCTTTTTTTCTGTAGTAGTTTTAAATTTTTTAGGCCCCTTTGTATTCTTTTTTGCCTGTATTGTATTTACAATACCCCCTAATATAGCATCATAAGAACAGTACTCGCTACCTGGTGCAGCATAATATTTTACATCCTTAAAAAGCTTTGCAAACATCAATTAATTCATTATTAGAATAATTTATGAATGTGATTCATGTACTGTTCATTCCTTCTTCCAGCTCGTTAATAAAGATGTTAAATAAAATGGGTGCTAACACTGATTCCTGCAACACCCCAGTGTACACTTTATTCTGCAACTCAATACACTGTTACTTATCACACACTGTTTATAGATCTTCAGCCAGCTTTCAGTCCATGTAAAAGTGCTCATATCTTAAACCAACATATATTAATATTTTCAACAATTAGTGGATGAGACGTACCAAATGTTTTACAGGAGTCCAGATATATTGCTCCTGCTTCATCTAATAATCTTGCAAATCTGTGAAAAAAAGTTATCAGTTTTGTTTTGCATCTTTTTTTCTTTATAAGTTTATGGGGTGAAATCCGGGCCTCACTGAAGTCAACTGTAAAACTCCCATTGACTTCCACAGGGCCAGAATTTCACCTATGATATGTATTACTCTAATTTCAAATACCATTCATGTTCTTGAAGATCCTGTCCTTTTTCAGTAATCTTTATCACATTATTTTACAAGGGATTGAAGTTGGTTTATTAGAAGGTATGAGGCTTGCACTTTTTTAAAGAACAGCAAGGTATTTGCATTGTGTTCTATTTATATCTATTCTATTTTATTTCTAATCTACTTCTATAAGATTTCAGTCTTATGCAAAATTCTATCTCCTTCTGTGTCAATTACTTTCCAATAATGGTTGCCTGTGGTTCAGTGAGTTAATATATTCAAAAGTTTTCAACGAGTTTCTTATCTGTTCTTTATTCACCACTACTGTTTATTAATATTTTCATTATTTCTTTAGTTTTTCTTCATTTTTCTTAAGGCAGATTTTTTGAACTAGCATTCAGTGTTCAGTCATTTTAGAATAGTTGTTTGTTTCATTTTCCTCCTTATTCCCTTCACTCTACTCAAGAAACAGAACAGCCACCTTTATTTCTTTATCGCACTATAGCCTCCAGCCTCTTCCATATGGGCACATTCATACATCTTGAACTCCCTCCTTCAGCCTTTCGCCCTTCAAGGGAAACTTTGCATTTGATTTTAATGGCCATTGGAATCAGCCTCAAGCTATTTTTTTCTAAAAATTGAACAAACAGAAGGCGTGTTCATTTCTCAGCTCAGTTGCACTGTATATTGCTACTTTCCAATGTTGTAAACTGATCAAGACAGGGACTTTCTCTTCAGGCCTCTCTATACAGCTCCTACATTTTATACCATTTAAAGTAAGTGTTTTTAGCACTGATGAAAGACCTAAAGACACAAGTGTTCCATTAAGACCCAGAATCAGTACAAAACAGGTAGCAGCTATGTAGGATAAGTCACAGAATAACTCCACTAATACATTTCAACTTCCACCTGGAGTAAACATCTCAGGGGCTGCGTGGGAGGAGACAGAATAGATCAGTTTTGCTTCATATCTTCTCCCTAGCCTGTCTTCCAAGACTGCCATAAAAGTGTTAAATTAGTATAATTTCAGGTCGGAGTTTCTTGGGATACAAACACTTGCCTGGCAGCAACTGTGAGAGCAATTATTCCTTATAGACCACCAAACAACAATCAGATGGTATTGATTTTTGGTTATTATTGAACTGAGTTGGATTAAGTCTGGCAAAATAAAGATGAAAGGCTCTGTATCTAATATTACTTGATTTTACACAATATACACACGCATACAAAGAAAAACACAAATAAAATCTGAACATAATTATCTCTACTAGCGGACATTTTTCTAGCTCAGTCCTACCTACAGAATAATTATGTAGAGTGCAAGCAACAGGGAAAAAGGTTAGAAAGCCATTGTGGCCTAGACCAAATTTGGTTGGTCTCCTAGAATACATCAGTGCTCACAAATCAGCAAATAAATTCTTGGTAATTCTAAGTGCACAACCCATGTATATTTTATTCCATCTTGGAGCATGAATAAAATATCCATAGGTAACTGCATCAGCACATTTCACAGGTCATTTTTAATAACATACTGTCATAATGGATACAGGTGAGTACATTTGCATGTATACTGTGGTCCTTCTACTCTCTTCACCTTCCACACTATTTCTCATGGGAACATTTACAAGTGGTGGCCTCACTATCTTACATACACTTTTGTTTGCCAGCCTTAGAACATATATTAACACAGCTCGTATGATGACACCTTTCTTCTGCCTTGGACACGTTCTTCTCTGCAGGAAGCTATATTTTGTCTTGCTTAGCAAAGGGGAATTTTGTCTTGTTTAGCAAAGGGGAATTGTAAAAATGGAATTGTATTTTTAGGCCAGATATGAAAAGAGACTAGTATCCAAGGCAGTAGGCCTGTTTCTTCTTTCTTTTACACCAGTTTATCTCTACTGACTTCAAAAGAGTTAATCCTGATGTCTATCAGTGTAAATGATGTGATAATTATTTCCAACATTACTAAATATTCTAAATATTACCTTATTTTAGGTTGAAATTTATTTTATCTGTTATGAGAATGAGGACAGGGAATGAAATCTAGGAAAAAATATCCCAATAAAGCCCTTATTTATTTTCTTAGAGATTCCATTAACAAATTTAACAGTCCCTGGGATTCATGAGTTGGAAGGTTCATATTTTACATAGGATACAGCTACATTCAGATACATCACATGAAATACTGGCATACATCTTCATTAGAAAATCAAATGGATCTTGCCAATTAGCTAACGAAGCCCACAGATTCTGAGTTCATTCAAAACATTTAAAACATAGCGATGATATATGAATAGGACTGAAGGTGAAATCTCCCAGACTCTGTAATGACATTATATCCATCTACAGTTACCTGTATAAACAAAAGTAACAAAATTATCCTAAATTAGCCTTAATCTATTAAAGTTAATTAATAATAGTTACATAATTACAATATATCCATAATTATCCATGTAGTTAGAAATAATTATTAGCATCATCTAATATATTTTGAATATTACAATTCAGTGTTGTCCTTATTATACAAAGGTAAACACAGTATATAAAATGTATCTATGTTCTTATACTTCACATGTCACAGAAACATAATAATAAGAATAGTAATTAATAACAATAAAAGTATTTCACAAAATCTGTAATTATTCCTCTCTTTTCTCCAATCTAAAGGGACTGGACTTTGTTTTTATGTTTTGTGTTTGTGGTGTTGTGAAAAAGCTAAGTCAAAAAAGCAGGTTCTAATGTACCTCTAACTAGTATTTTTACTTTAATTACTATGCATATCTATTACATATTTGAGGAAACAAGTAAAACTAGAATAGCCTTATATATGGAAGAAGGGTTTTTGAAATTTTATATTAAAAGTGGATTTTGCTCCTGCTACAAACATATGACCCTGATGTTTCATGTGTGCGTAAGTATGAATTACAATAACTCAAAAAGAGGATGGAGTTTAATAATATTTCAGCATCAACCTGTCCTGAATTGTTTTAATTTTTCACAATGGTAAATCTTAAATAGGAGACTCTTTTATATTGTGATCTTGAATATTAAAGACAATAAAGGGAATACAACCAGATTTTAAAATGAAAATATGACATATTTAAGTATCTGCAAAATTTGTGGGTGACAGAATATAATTTGGGCCAGTCAAGTCTATAGAATGATACTTCAGAATGACCAGACAAAGCCAGGTGATGTGGCAGCATAAGCCAAATCAACATCAGTGTAGACAAGCACAAAATAATTACACAGAAAAGAACAATTGAACTATATATACATATTGCTGTTCTAAACTGTGACCACTCAAGAAAAAAATCTAGGCAGCATTGTGAGTTGCTAAATGAAAACATATGCTCAGTGCACAGCAGCAGATAAAAACAAAACAAACACTACAATATATCACCCTGTATTAGAAATGGATATACAATGCTACTGATAAGTATCAGAGGGGTAGCCGTGTTAGTCTGAATCTGTAAAAAATGACGAAGAGTCCTGTGGCACCTTATAGACTAACAGACATATTGGAGAATAAGCTTTCGTGGGTGGCATAAGCTTATGCTCCAATATGTCTGTTAGTCTATAAGGTGCCACAGGACTCTTTAATGCTACTGATACCATTATAAATTGAAATGTCCTCACTTTGAAAACTGTGTTCAATTTTGGTCACTCCATCTCATAATAGATACAGCAGGAATAGGAAAGTACTATAGATGGATAATGGAAATTATTAGCGGAATGGAATGACTTCAGCATTCAGTTTTTAGAGTAAAATAATATTGATATAAAATAATAATGAATGATACATAATAGGGTTTCTCAGGCATTCCTATTTACCCTCTCCCATAATACACAAATAAGGAGAGATCCACTGACAATAAGAAAATGTACTGTTAAATTAAAAGAGTAAATGCTTCTTTCAAACAACATGTAATTAGCCTGTGGAACCCATTGCCACAAGAAAATACTGATGAAAAAGAGTTTAGGAGGATACAAACAAGGATTGGATATTTGCATGGGCGATAGCAATATCAATCAAATAAAATGTGTAGGGGATATCAGCTAACATATTTGTGTCATAAGGAAACCAACTTCTTGCAATTGAGAATATCCCCCAAAGCATATTCATAGATTCATAGACTCTAGGACTGGAAGGGACCTCGAGAGGTCATCGAGTCCAGTCCCTTGCCCTCATGGCAGGACCAAATACTGTCTAGACCATCCCTGATAGACATTTATCTAACCTACTCTTAAATATCTCCAGAGATGGAGATTCCACAACCTCCCTAGGCAATTTATTCCAGTGTTTAACTACCCTGACAGTTAGGAACTTTTTCCTAATGTCCAACCTAAATCTCCCTTGCTGCAGTTTAAGCCCATTGCTTCTTGTTCTATCCTTAGAGGCTACGGTGAACAAATTTTCTCCCTCCTCCTGATGACACCCTTTTAGATACCTGAAAACTGCTATCATGTCCCCTCTCAGTCTTCTCTTTTCCAAACTAAATAAAGCCAATTCTTTCAGCCGTCCTTCATAGGTCATGTTCTCAAGACCTTTAATCATTCTTGTTGCTCTTCTCTGGACCCTCTCCAATTTCTCCACATCTTTCTTGAAATGCGGTGCCCAGAACTGGACACAATACTCCAGTTGAGGCCTAACTAGCACAGAGTAGAGCAGAAGAAGGACTTCTCGTGTCTTGTTTACAACACACCTGTTAATGCATCCCAGAATCACGTTTGCTTTTTTTGCAACAGTATCACACTGTTGACTCATATTTAGCTTGTGGTCCTTCCTTTCGGCCTTCCAAATGCACCCGCCACCTTCCAGAGGCTGGTACGTGGTCTACTAGCAGGACTGGGAGATTATGCAGTTGCCTACCTCGATCATGTGGCCATTTTTTCAGACTCCTGACCCGAACACCTACTACACCTCAAAAAGGTCTTTGAGCGCATCAGGCAGGCCAGACTAACGGTTAAGGCCAAAAAGTGTCAAATAGGCCAAAACAGAGTGACTTACCTGGGGCACCAGGTGGGTCGAGGAACCATAAACCCCCTACAGGCCAAGGTGGATGCTATCCAAAAGTGGCCTGTCCCAAGGTCAAAGAAACAGGTCCAATCCTTCTTAGGCTTGGCTGGGTACTACAGGCGATTTGTACCACACTACAGCCAAATCGCTGCCCCACTGACCGACCTGACCAAAAAGACCCAGCCAAATGCAGTTAAGCGGACTAATGAGTGTCAAAAGGCCTTTACCCAACTTAAGGCAATGCCATGTCTAACCCTGTGCTCAGGGCCCCGGACTTTGACAAGCCATTCCTAGTAATCACGAATGCATCTGTGCGTGGCATAGGAGCAGTGCTCATGCAGAAAGCAACAGATCACAACTTCCATCCTGTCGTGTTTCTCAGCAAGAAACTGTCTAAAAGGGAAAGTAACTGGTCAGTCAGCGAAAAGCAATGCTATGCCATTGTGTACGTCCTGGAAAAGCTACGCCCATATGTTTGGGGATGGCGGTTCCAACTACAAACTGACCATGCTGCGCTAAAGTGGCTTCATACTGCCAAGGAGAACAACAAGAAACTTCTTCGTTGGAGTTTAGCTCTCCAAAATTTTAATTTTAAAATTCAGCACATCTCAGGAGCTTCTAACAAAGTAGCTGATGCACTCTCCCGTGAGAGTTTCCCACAATCTAGTAGTTAAAAAGTGTTCTTAAAATGTATAAGTCTGTTAGTTATATACTTAGTGGTATATGTAAAGGTGCATGTGTTGCAGTAATCTGTTTATTTTAAAGTTCTAGAAGGAAATCGCCACCAGTGAGCTTCCCCACTGTCTGCAATTTGGGGGGCGTGTCATAAACAGATAGCTAAGGGCTAATGTCTCTTTCACCTGAAAAAAAAAGTAACCTGAAGCACCTGACCAGAGGACCAATCAGGAAACTGGATTTTTTTCAACTCTGGGTGGAGGGAAGTTTGTGTCTGAGTTCTTTGTCTTCTGCCTGAATCTCTCTCAGCTAGAGAAGGATTTTTCTATTTCCTGCTTTTCTAATCTTCTGTTTCCCAGTTGTAAGTACAAAGAGATCAAATAGTGAGTTATATGGTTTTTTTTCTTTTGTATTTACATGTCTATAGTTGCTGGAGTGCTTTAAATTGTATTCTTTTGAATAAGGCTGTTTATTCATATTTCTTTTAAGCAATTGACCCTGTATTTGTCACCTTAATACAAAGAGACCATTTGTATGTATTTTTCTTTCTTTTTTATATAAAGCTTTCTTTTAAGACCTGTTGGAGTTTTTCTTTAGTGAGGAACTCCAGGGATTTGGGTCTTGGGGTCCCCAGGGAAGGTTTTTGGGGGGACCAGAGTGCCCCAAAACACTCTAATTTTTTGGGTGATGGCAGCAGTATCAGGTCCAAGCTGGTAACTAAGCTTGGAGGTTTTCATGCTAACCCCCATATTTTGGACGCTAAAGTCCAAATCTGGGACTATGTTATTGACAATCCCAGAATCACGTTTGCTTTTTTTGCAACAGTATCACACTGTTGACTCATATTTAGTTTGTGGTCCACTATGACCCCTAGATCTCTCTCTGCCATATTCCTTCCCAGACAGTCTCTTCCCATTCTGTATGTGTGTATATTGTTATGTAATTATCCATTAGGAGGGTTTGACAAGATATCAGACAAATTTGACCAGATGTCTGATGAAGTATGATTAATTCCTATGTTCCTAAAACTTCCAAACACAAACTAGAGAGACCCACTTACCTGTGACGCATTCTCAAAGAAGGTAGTAGACAATGTAAATGACAATAATTGGAGATTGTAAATTATATAATATAAAGCATTTTAACTAAATGAAAAAGGATGGTTTAAACAGATAACGAAGAACATCAAGAGTTACTCTCTGAAGAAAGAAAAAAGCAGACAATCACTTAGAATTTGTCATGGAGCAATACAGTGGTAGTGCTGTGGTTTTTATAATTCCATTAAATTATTTATTTAACTAAAGCTCTTAAAAAGTGATAGCTTACAGAATCAGGCAAACTGAAAAAGAAACAACTGTATTAGGGAAACTGCCAAACCTCACTGTTTTCACATCAGAGTTGTGAAACTTTATGGGCAATTCTATGGGAATTGTCATGATGGCAGCTGGCAGCAAGGGTGGCTTCCTAGCAGTATCAATGCATGCCAGCTAAAGTTTTCAAATCTGTGCAAGTTTTGGTTTTCTGAAGCTGAAAACAACAGTCATGGAAACCTTCACTGTCTTTGGCTCACTAGTGGAATGCAGACACTGGGAAGAATCCTGTGCAGAGATATACCCAATATAGTTATATATATATAGTTATAGGACTTAAACAGGACTGATTGCACATAGCATAAGTCCACACACAGGTTAGCCCAATGTATTGTTTCCACCAGAGGGGAAAAGAGCTTTTTCATGTTTATGTTGTTGGCAGGCATCTTACACAGACTACAGTGGCTCAAGAATTGTATTATATGTAAATTGTGCTTAGAGCTAAGATAAGCACAGCATCTAAATTTAAATAAACCATATAAATATCTGAATAAAGATTCTGCTGGCAGAACACAGGCTGCAGATGCTAGTGGCAAAACATCAGCCTAAATTGGGAGTGCAGTTATACCAGATCACAAAGTGAGCAGGCCAGCTGGGTAGGGGCTAGGAAAATATGACAGTTCAGGGGCAACTTCTGCGGTTTGGGCTCTTTTGAAGCACTGGCTGATATTTAAAGCTGCCTTCCCATTTCAGACTGAGTCCTCACATTGAGAGATGATGCCCTAGCTGGTTTCCTCCTTCCCTGAATCCACAGGAAGGGGTCACGTCCACTAACTACAAAAGAAAAACAGTTTCCCTGGTTGAAAATCATATGCATTCACATCAAAGTCCAAATTATACCACTTGGGGAATAATTCTCAATTGGGTAACCATGCCCTTTACAAAGACAGCATTATATTGTGCATGCATGCTGGACTGTTCGTATTCCCTTAACATCTGCACAGACCTACCATTGCAAAATATTCCACAAAGGATTATGAAAAAAAAATCTAATATGTGGTAGAGATATAGTTACATGTTTCAGAGGTCACATGCACAGAAACAGTAGACTACACCTCTAACCCTTGAACCTTGACCTAGAATCCTCTCTTCCCTCCCATCTCCACCATAGCTCCTGTTGTCTGTGGAGCAGCCTCTTAACAGATTCTGAGAGCAGTCAAAATTGAGGTAGAAAACTTTTACGCCATGCTCACATGCTGCTGTGCGCTTTCTAACATGTGTTCAGTAAGCAGCTACAATTTAGCCCCAAGATGTTAACATTCTACGGAGGGTACCTTCATTGGGAATACATTTTTACCCAAGCTTGTGTTCTCCATTAGAAAGTATATCCAGGCAGACACATGGGTAAAGGATTAATACTTTTGAGATGAGCTCTATCAACCAGCCTTCTTTAACATTCTCACATCAAAAATGGGGTTCTCAGATCACAACTATAACCACACGGTGCCTTTAAAGAGACACACCATTACAAATGAATCCTTACCTGATGGCCTGACACAACCAACAATATCCTCAGACTTCCAAACTGTTGTAGATCATAGTTTCTAATTCCATACAAGATACTCTATTTAGAGAAACAATAAGCATATTCTGGAAGACAACTTCACCACACGTATATGAATCTAATCTACAGTGACAAGTTAAGATGCTGTCTGGGAATGAATGATCTGAGAGTTGAGTTCCCTGACTTCCATTCTCAGCTCATCCAGATTTTTTCAATAGTCTGTTTTACTATCCAGCTGTCATACAGCCAGTAGTATTAAACCAGCTCTTGAGCTGTGATAGCTCTCCTCCATGGCCACAAATGGGTGATGAATGGATGGCTTTTGGTGGGACTATGGATAATTGTGTATTAAAAAAAGATAATGATAATTACCTAAATATTTGGGAACTCCTGCTTCCCCTTTGATTGTCAGAGAAGGAACTCCTGCTCTCTATCACTATGGTGTGGTGGGTAGGTATTTCTCTCTCCAATCAATCCAAGCTGCTTTGTGGGGACCTTTCCCAAAAGCCTTCAATCATAGTATGTTTCCACAATATTCAGGATATCCTTCCAGGATTCCTTGCTGATCACTGGAATGATGCTATCTGTTAAAGATCTGTTAATGCAGGTTGTGGTCCCTTTACACTTCTAAAAAAGACTCACATTCCATCAGCCACCCCAACCTCATGTTAGAATATTGGGAGTCTTCCTGACTACAGTACAAGGAATCCTCCAAACTCATTCCTATGAGCTTAACCCCATTACAAAGGAGCCCAAGTAACACATCTGTGTTGCTGATGATAGATCTCTAGAGGTGAGGATGGCAATGGTCAGGCCTTATTAGTCCATCTTAAAACAAGTACAAATTCTACTGAAATGTGTTTGTATGAAGGCCTTCTCAAGTGGAAAAGATGCTTCACCACCCGCATTGAGTACACCATGCAAAACAGTCCCTTCAAACCCAAAGTTGTAATTAGGTTCCCCTTTAAAGCCTGCTTTGAATGCCTCTAAATTTGCCAGACTTTTACCAGTTTGCATGATATTTCTCATATGTCCTTTGGCCATATATGAGAATGTTATTTCTAGCAAGAAGTTAGAGATCAAATGAACAAGCTTTTAGGAGAATTTATGAGATTTTACAACAATTTAAAAGAGTGGAGGCAGTACGACGTAGTATATAGGGCGCTGGACCGGGACTCAGGAAAACCGAGTTGTATTTCTGGCTCTTCCACAGGCCTGAAGTTTGACCTGGATAAGTCAGTTTCTTTCCGTGTGCCTCAGTTTCTGCAACTGAGAAACAGGGATATTTATATCAACCTACCTTGTAGATCCATTGATCAAAAGTGCTATTTAAGAGCTAATTATTGTCATTTATTATTGAACTATTTCGCAAGAGTGAAATTCTTGCCCTATTGAGGTCAATGGAAGTTTCAGCGCAGTCAGGATTTTACCCCTTAAGTTTGTCTACTGAGTTTGTCACTAAGTATATAAGTTTCTACAATGTGAGCTGCTCTTTTTTTATTTTTATTTTTTTTTTTTTTGCCACTTCAGGCCTCAAAGACCATTTGACCTAGAAACTCCTCAGCTGCTTCATTCTGTTGTTTTTTGTTTGTTTGTTTGTTTAATGAATACTGGTGCTGGATATTCACAGCTAGTCTGTTAAAATATCTTGACATGTATATTTTGGCTCCTTTAGGTGGAAATAGCAGAATGGGGGGAGGGGGAAGAAAACTTCTTCAGAATAACAAAGACACTGGGAGATTGGCTCCAAACTGTTCCAAATACTATCAGGCAGCTCATTTAAAACATCTAATTTGATGGCTGTCAGACATCACTCACAGAGATTCCTCTTGCTCTCAAGTAAGTCAATGGGAATTTTGCCACTGCTTTAACAGAAACAAGATCTAGCTACACTCACAAGTCTGCTTTACTCAGTTTCTTGGTTCTTTGTTATGACAATTTTTAAGCTTTTTTTTTTTATTTTAATTGACTTCATCAAGACACAAGGTTATGGTCAAATCCAATTTTACCTCTTCTGTACTTCTCAGTCATCACTAGCTAACAGATTAAATTTTGAATCACTCAATTTGGCAATAACTCAGCAGACTGATTCAGAGGGTGTTATGTAGGCAGTTAATTCTGACTATGATTTCAAGAAACTGCATCCACTGGTATTTTTCCACTAATTCCCACCACCAACAAAGGCTTTTTTTTTCAGAGCACAAGAACGAGTTTTGTCTTTTAAATTTAACTCCTCACTAGGTAAGTAATGTTACTATATGAAAAGTGTTTAAGCATTTTGACAACGGCTGGCTTCTTCTTCCCTTTAGGATAGGTGTTTTAGATCTTTTTCAGATGCATTACCTTGTGTTCCATATACTTTTCACATTATATTTTCAAATGAATACAGTGTTAAGACATCTATCACACCCTGAAACTATTTTATTACTAATGGAGAAAATTCAGTCAAGATACTTATCTTTAGAATACAAATGTGTTTTGATAGATAATAGCTGTTGAAGTATCTTATGAATGAATTTATTTTTTATTTGCTTTAAGGCAGCATGCTATTTTTCAATATATCTAACACATATATAAGAGACTTGACAATGACTTTAAAATTGCATGTGCTTTTTTAGTGCAATTCTATATCAGTTGTAAACTGAAGGCTTGAAAACAGAGAGGGGGAACAACAATAAAAAACATGATTTTATCTATGCCTATATTAAATTATCATAGTGTTGCTACTTTCCACAATGTCTGAATCAAACTCTTATGTCACTCAAGCACAAAGATTTCTGAGGGTGTGCAAAGTATGTAGGCTTCCTTTTCATCATCCAATAACTAGAACATGTACTGAAGTCATTCTGAAATACAGAGGGACAACACTTACAGTTATTGCTATCCCCTATGCTAGTTTGGACTAACTATTGTCAATCATTTGAAGGTGAGGACTGTGATGTATGGCTTTTGGGTTGCACTGGAGTTTTGCTTGGGTAAGAAAGATGGGACAGGACTAGACCATGAATGAATGACCATATGTATGTGTGTATGTGTGTAGTGATTTGAGCAGCATCCCAGGCTTGGCACCATTTCTTTGAGCCTTTGAAAGGTATTAGAAATCATAAAACACCTAATTAAAGCTAACATTTAATCTTTCATATTAGAGCTAGTTCACACAATTTCCCCCTGTACTTTGTATATTCCTTTGTGATTCCATCATCATTACTGTGATCACGTTTTGTGTTTGACATATGTTATGACAAGCTAATGTACAGTATAAATGGGTAAAAACATGTTGCACATTAACCTTAATGGCACTGGGTCTAATATTCTGACTGATGACATTAGGCAGATGCAGAGCCAAGTTAACATCAGTGCAAAGACAACAGGAAAACATTTTATTTTAATGGTGTTTTAATTGATGTTTAATGATGTAATGGAATTGTGCACGGTGTCCAACGGAAATATAATGCTTCCTCTCAACAAGGCTATTCAAATGTGCTATCACAGGGTGTCAAGGTTCCTTCCCCACACTGAACTTTAGAGCACAGATGTGGGGACCTGCATGGACACTTCTAAGCTTAATTACGAGCTTAGATCTGGTATTGCTCCCACCACTCACAGGCATTACTTTTCTTCTCTGGGTAGTCTTGAGAGACTTCACCAATTTCCTGGTGAACACAGATCCAAACCCCTTGGATCTTAAAACAAGGAGAAATTAACCATCCCCCCTCCTTTCCCCCACCAATCCCTGGTGAGTCCAGATCCAATCCCCTTGGATCTAAAAACAAGGAAAAAATCAATCAGGTATTAAGAAAAAGGCTTTTAACTAAAGAAAAAAAAGGTAAAAGAAAACCCTCTGGGAGAGATTAGCATACCAGCTACTCTCACAGACAACAGATTCAAAACACAGAGGATGTTCCCCTGGGCAAAAATCTTAATACACACAAGAATATCCAAATGTGATAATTCCCTTAATGGTACCAAGACAAGTTACAAAGAAAATAAACGTAAACCTATTTATCCCTTTCTAAAACTTACTACTCTGATAAGAGGCTGGTTCCTTGATCTTTTTCACTCCGGCTGAAACTGAAACTCTAAACAAAGGAAAACTTCCCTCCTTCCTTTTGAAACATCTTGTTCCCCCCATTGGTTCCACTGGTCAGATGTCAGCTAAGCTAGGTGAACTTCTTAACCCTTTAGAGGTAAAAGAGGCATTAACCTTTAACTATCTGTTTATGACACAGAGTATATGTGAAATTGCATTTTCAGCTTCCTGCTGCTGCTATTGGTAGGAAAGTGCTACTGTGCAGGAGGAGCACAGGTGCCATGGAAATGAGTGAGCATTTTTCTTTTTTGCTGGAGTTATGAAAGGCTGAACTAAACTTGAATTCATTCCAAACCAGCCCAGATTTCAGCATTCAAGTACCTGAATCAGATAAGATCTGGAATGCCTCCTAATCAATCCACACAGCATGCTGCTTGGAAAGACAGCATAAAATTGAAGGTACATCTATGTAAGTCAAATATTAGAGAACTGAACTTGTTTACATTTTGGCAAGGCAAACAAAGGAGTACCAAGATCAGCTCTCTATGTAAAAAATAGGTTGCAAATGTCTGGGAAAAGAGGGTAAGAAATGGTAGTTTAGGTTTTGGGGAAAAAGAGATATTTGTAAGAGTCAATTAAATACTATTTTGGAGACTAATTCTTTGTATTTTACTTTATGCATCAAAAAACTTCCATTAGCTTCAATGGCATAACACAGAGGTTCTCAAACTTCATTGCACCGTGACCCCCTTCTGACAATAAAAATTACTTCGTGACCTTAGGAGGTGGAACTGAAGCCTGAGCCCACTCAAGCCCCATTGCCTGAGGGAGAGGCAAAGCCTGAGTCCTACCACTTCGGGCTGTTGGACCAAAGCTGAAGCTTAAGGGCTTCAGCTCCAGGCAGGGGGCCTGCAACCTGGGGGCTGCCTCCCAGGGCTAAAGACCTTGAGCTTTGGCTTCTGCCCTGCGTAGTGGGGTTCATGCTTTAGCCCTGGGCCCCAGCAAGTCTAAGCCAGCTCTGGCAACCTCATTCAGAAGAGGTTGTGACACACTTTGGGGCTCCAACCTACAGTTTGAGAACCTCTGGGATAACATATTTACTTCTAGCTCATTGCTAAAATATTGAAGTGTTGGGTGTAATGTCAATCCCTGCAGAACACCAATAGAAATATCTGTAAATTAGCCTTTTCTTAATCCATTTATTGGGAGGTTTATTGATGTTACATAGTGCTAGCTTTTTAATCAGAATGTAATGAGGTACTAGCACATTTTTCCATTGATGTAGTCCTAAACCAACTGCATTAGGGTTATGGGTTTTGTTGTGGATTACTGGCTGTTAATAGTAATGATTAAAAATATACTAATTAGAAAATGCAACATGATAGGAAGAAATTGTTTTCTCTTTTTCATTTTAGATTGTTTCATGTCTTTTCTGCACCCTAGTTCATAAATTATTACTAATCACTTATTTTTAAAGACCAAAATGTTGGCATGAATATTATAGTGGTTCTTCCTCACTTTTGGTTCACAGAGGGAGGATTGGAGCTGATGTTATTTTGACATTCTTCATCACTTCTATACCCAAAATGGAAAAAATATTCAAACAAGAAAGCAAGCAAGCAACCAAAATGTGGTATACAGATATACTACTCCTTTCTGTTATATAATCTCAAAACAGTAAGTTAGTTCCTAAATAAACGCCAGTTACTGCACTAATTTCACAGAAAAACAAATCGATATAATACTGCTTATAATGACTGTGCTTTTTTGTAAGTCAACGAATCTCCTATTAATTAACCAGTGATTAAATTCAGCTTGTGAAAATTAATCACAGCCTGGAAAGTCATTTGTCCTTGTGTGCTTCATTAGGACAGTGTTTGCCCTTCAGGCAAGAAAGCAGCAAGTAAATGCCAAAAGAATGAGCTGATTAAACTAGAGCTACAGTGAGCTGCTGTTTGCTAGACATTCAAACTCTTGCAAACACTTCCCCTGTCTAGCTTATGAGCTTTCTGCAGTCATTCTGTTGGGCTTCGGATAAAAAGTAAATGAAAAGTTCTGGTGGATCGACTGTGAATTTTCAACTTAATTGACATCTTTGGAGCTGTTCAAATCATAAAGGGCAGGTAGAGCCAAAGAAGATCACATATTCAGGATGATAAAACTGGTCAATATGGCAAAATATCCAAACTAATGTGCCAGAGACCATTCCATGTAATTGGATCAAATTCCACATATTTAATAGCTTTTTTTGGTACTAAAATCTTAAAGGATAAAAATTCATTTCACTTACGAAAAAAAAATAGTTTAGACAAAGAAAAAGACATTTGGGGCCAGATTCATGCCTGTTTTCTTCAGTGGAGTTACATCTGGGATGAATTCTACCCAATGCAGTTGTTTTTTAGTAGCTGAACAGTTATTTGGGTGGGGAATATGAGAGCTGAACTGCTCAGAGATCATTTGTTTCTGCTTGCTAGATAGTGCAAGAACAGAAAGAATTTTAAAAAGCACAAGGGTGTAATGAAAAGTAACATGAGTCAATGCTGTATATTAATTAAACAGCCCTCTGTAGTGGTGATGATAATATTTCTTAATTTCTTATGTAATACAAATGCTGCATGACATAGAATAAAGAAAAGAACACTTCACTTGATTAATTAGAAGAAGGAATTCTCCTTTAATTAAGAAGTTAAATCCTCCAATCCTTTTTTGGCAGGAGGAACCTGCAAAAGGGATAAAGATACAGACACGTGTGAAATAACCTTTACCCCATTTTATTTATAAAAAACACGGTGAGCTACTAGAAAGCCAGCTAGTTAGGCTGGACAGAATAGCCACAGTGTACTGGAGTAGAACCAGAACAGCCCTGTCACGTAGAACTGATTTGCTGTGTAATGATTTATAAAGGCAACTTACAGGGAATCTAGAACCAAACCTCTGGGACTGTTCCTAATAAATGCAGGTAACTTACGAGGCAGTGAACAATGTCCCATCCAAGCACTAAGCAAGATCCCTACAGAGTTTCTGAACAAACAAAAATATAAAGATATCAACCCAGGAATATTAGAACAGTGAAGGGATCAGATTTTTGAGTTTTTCTAGAGGTCCAAAAATCAGTCCGATTTGTACAAACAACTGTACAACCCTGCTGAATCTTGTATTGTCTGTCACATTTCACCCAAAGATTTCAGAGTTCCTGCACACAGAGAGGTAATCAACTTGCCCGTGTATTCTCTGTGATCCAGTGGCTGGAGTGTAGGAAAGAATTCAAGTCTCCACCCTCTCAGTCCCATGCACTAAAGGTTTCAAGAGTTTGTATAGCTGGCTCATCAAGCATCTTTCCAAAGTGACTAATCACTCGATCATGCTGTCTCAACTTCAAATTCTATTATGGATTTTCAAACTCCAGTATAAATGGTTCCTTCAGCTAATTATTTCCTCTTATGCATATATTAAGACGAATACCAAGATGTTATGGTATAACCCCCACTCTGAACGTTAGCGTCCAAAAGATGGGGTACCAGCATGAATTCCCCTAAGCTTAATTGCCAGCTTAGATCTTGTAGTGCTGACACCAACCAGGACTTGCAGTGCCTGGTACACTCTGGTCCCCCTAAAACCTTCTCAGAGGACCCCAAGACCCAGACCCCCTGGATCTTACACAAGGAAAGTAAACCCTTTCCCCGACAATTGCCTCTCCCAGGCTTTCCCTCCCTGGGTTACCCTGGAAGATCACTGTGATTCAAACTCCTTGAATCTTAAAACAGAGAGGAATGCACCTTTTCCCCTCCTCTTTTCCCCTCCCCAAGAGGTAATACAGATTCAAGCTCCATTAATCTAAAACAGAGGAATTCCACCTTTCCCCCCTCCCTTCTCTCTCCCTGTCTCCCACCAATTCCCTGGTGAGTACAGACTCAATTCCCTTGAGCCTCAACAAGGGGAAAAATTAATCAGGTCTTAAAAAAGACAAGTTTTTAATAAAAGAAAGAAAAAAGTAAAAGTTGTCTCTGTAATTAAGATAGTAAAGGTTACAGGGTCTTTCAGCTTATAGAAACTAGAGAGAAGCCTTCCCCCCAGCACAAATACAAATTAAAATCCTTCCAGCAAAATACACATTTGCAAATAAAGAAAACAATCAAAAAGACTAAACCACCTTCCTACTGGTACTTACTATTTGAACAGAAAATTAGAGAGCCTGTAGGTACGTCTGGTTACTCTCAGAATCCAGAGAGATCAACAGACAAACAAACAACACAAAACAAAGACTTCCCTCCACCGAGATTTGAAAGTATCTTGTCTTCTGATTGGTCCTCTGGTCAGGTGATCCAGGTTTACTGCTTGTAACCCTTTACAGGTAAAAGAGACATTAACCCTTAACTATCTGTTTATGACACAAGACCACAGCAAAATGTCCTAAATACAATCCTGAAATAAATTAGGTTGAGTATAAAGGCTATGTTTACATTACAGACCTTACAGCAGCACAGCTGTACTGCTGCAGCTGCACCTTTGTAAGGTCTCCCGTGTAGCTGCTTTATGCTAATGGAAGAACTCTCTCCTGTTGGCATAATTAAACTACTCTCAATGAACAGCGGTAGCTTTGTCATCAGGAGAGCATCTCCTGCCGACATAGTACTATCCACACTGGCGCTTTTGTCCGATAAACTTCGTCGCTCAAGGAAGTGTTTTTTCACACCCCGGAGCAACAACATTTTTGCTAATAAAAGTGCTAGAGTGGACATAGCTCGGATGGTGAGAGTAGGAGATGAGGTGTCAGGTAGCCTAGGCTGTATTCCCAATTCAGTCACTGACTTGCTATATGATCTTACGCAATCACTTCAGTGTGCCTCAGTTTCCCTCTGTAAAATGGAGATAACTACTCCAATGGCAGGGGGCCAGGACCAAATGACCTAATAGGTCTGTTCTACTTATAGTGCTTTCTGTGATTCCATTTTATGTTATCCTCAATTACAGAGGTTTGGGGTTACAGACCTTCAATTAATTAATGATGTAGTATCTCTAAGTGTGACCCTTATTCCTGGATTTTGCACAGTTTGGGAACCAGTTTAATATCAAATAGCTGTCCTCAGTTTCTAAAATAATGACAGAATGTATTACAATGCAATGGACTTCATAAATGCCTCCCACACTGAAACTGGAGTGAAATGATTGCATACTCACATACAAAAAATGGGATAATAAATCTAGAGACATGGAGGGAAAAAATTCATAGCACCTCAGATATCTTACTCAATGTTTTAGTGTTTTAAAGCTTAATCCTTCTGGGTGGTGAACACTCCTGAAAAAGCATAAGTGACTCCTTAGACTATTTATTTCATTCAAAACTCTTGTCATAATCAGTGGGAATTGATGTTATTCAGCACCTTGCTAGCAACTGTGGATTGTGCCTTTCATACTGACAAAAACAAATAAAACAAACAAAACCCAACAGTAAACTATATCTTCTGTTAATGGACTGTCCTTGGCTGAATAATAGAAACTTCCCCACTCTACAGTACCTTTTTTGAGTACACCTCATAGGAGACAACAAAGCAAATCAATGATTAAACTATGTTTTAATTACCTCTTAGTGGTTATTAATTAGTCATGGATGCCTTATGAGGAATTGATTGTGTGAAGATTTTTTTCTTTTCAGTTTTAGTGCTTGTTTCAACTCTTATAACTTCTGGGCCTTTCTTCTGATTGCTTAGATAGTGTGTCATAAAATTCTGGTCAAAGGCCCCAATTCTGCAGTGAGGTGTGGTTCCCTGTGCCAGCAGAACCCCAATCAAATCCAGAGGACTCTGCCTGGGTGCAGGGACTGCCAGTGCAATCGGGATTCTGTCACTATTTCTAAGCCTTACTGCAGTGCCCTAGTAATGACAAATCCGTGTAAAAAGCAATTTAAAAACAATTAGGATAGCCTTGTGTGTTTCACTGCATTTCATGAAAAGTTTGCTGCCATTGCCTCTCTCCTAGTTTGAAAAATAAAATAATCGTGGAGAACAGAAAGGAAGACTTATACAATTCAGAAGAGATCCCATTCCCCTCCCCCCTACCCACTCTTCCCATGTCCTTTCTGATTGATGGATTCAATCTCTGGTGGGTGAGAGGGGTCTTGCACTGTCCTCATAGCTCTGTGTCCCATCTGTCACCTTTTACAAGTGCACTACAAACCTAATAGGTTTCTGCACCTATGGGAATGCTCCAGCTTCAATAAAATGCCTTTTATTTAATAATATATCATGGAGTATGGATAATTTAATCATGGAGATATCCCAAAGGCACAGAGAGAGCTTTATGCAGGGCAGTTGTAAAGAGACATATTCAAGTGGATAGATGGCTGGGGGAGATAGCCAAGAGCCTCATAGTCCACCAGGGGATGGATAAACCAATCAGGTAGGGCTTCTGGGTAGAAAAAAGGTCCTCTGAGGGAGCAAAGGACTTCTGAATGCTAGAGGTTTTAATCTTCATTTCCTCTGTTCATGACCTTGGGTATTTTTTTTTCTTCCTTAAGGAGCGAGGGTGTGCTCTGTGATTGTGAAAAACAGTTTTCAGCTACTCATGCTGCTTCACACCACCATGAACAAAGCAGACAAAAAATACCCATTGCCAAACTGCTGATGGTCAAATAGATACCACAAGACATATGACATACTACAGCACAGGCCTTATCACCTATCTTCATTGTAAACAGAACACTGTTTACAATCACTGATTTCCCTACACCCCCTCGCCCCAGTTTTGTGAACTAGTTACATGTCAAACCTGGTGGCTGAACTTTGCAACTTTGTCCTCACCCAGAACTATTTCACATTTGGGGACAATATATACCTTCAAGTCAGTGGCACTACTATGGGTACCCACATGGCCCCATAGTATTCCAACATTTTTATGGCTGACTTAGAACAACGCTTCCTTAGCTGTAATCCCCTAACACCTCTACTCTACTTGTGTTACATTGATGACATCTTCATCATCTGGACCCATGGAAAAGAAGCCCTTGAGGAATTCCACCATGATTTCAACAATTTCCATCCCACCATCAACCTCAGCCTATACCAATCTACACAAGTGGCCCATTTCCTTGACAGTACTGTGTTAATAAACGATGGTCACATAAACACCACCCTATACCAGAAACCTACTGACCGCTATACTTACCTACATGCCTCCAGCTTCCATCCAGGACACACCACACAATCCATTGTCTGCAGCCAAACTCTAAGATACAAGCGCATTTGTTCCAATCCCTCAGACAGAGACAAACACCTCTATCAAGATCTCTATCAAGCATTCTTAAAACTACAATACCCACCTACTGAACTGAAAAAAACAGATTGATAGAACTAGAAGAGTACCCAGAAGTCACCTACTACAAGATAGGCCCAACATAGAAAATAACAGAATGTCACTAACTCTTACCTTCAGCCCCGAACTAAAACCTCACCAGCACATCATCAAAGATCTACAACCTATCCTGAAAGATGATTCCTCACTCTCCCAGATCTTGGGAGACAGGCCTGTCCTCACTTACAGACAGCCCCTCAGCTTGAAGCAAATACTCACCAGCAACCACACACCACAGAACAAAAACACTAATCCAGGAACCTATCCTTGCAACAAAGCCCGATGTCAACTCTGTCCACATATCTATTCACCATCATAGGACCTAATCACATCAGCCACACCATCAGGGGCTCGTTCACTTGTACATCTACCAATGTGATATATTCCAATATGTGCCAGCAATGCCCCTTTGCCATGTAGATTGGCCAAACCCTACAGTCTCTACGCAAAAGAATAAATGGACACAAATCTGACATCAGGAATCAAAACACTCAAAAACCAGTAGGAGAACTTCAACCTCTCTGGCCATTCAGTGACAGATTTCAAGGTGACAATTTTGCAACAGAAAAGCTTCAAAACAGACTCCAGCTAGAAACTGCTGAACTTGAATGCAAACTAGATACAATTAACTTAAGTGTAAATAGAGACTGGGAATGGCTGAGTCATTACACACATTGAATCTATTTCCTCATATTAAGTATCCTCATACCTTCTTGTCAAACTGTCTTAAATGGACTATCTTGATTATCACTACAAAAGTTTTTTTTTTCTCCAGCTGACAATAGCGCATCTTAATTAATTAGCCTCTTAGAGTTGATTGGGCAACTCCCACCTTTTCATGTTCTCTGTATGTATATATATCTCTTCACTATAAGTTCCATTCTATGCATCCGATGAAGTGGGCCCATGAAAGCTTATGCTCAAATACATTTGTTAGTCTCTAAGGTGCCACAAGTATTCCTGTTCTTTTTGCGGATACAGACTAACACGGCTGCTACTCTGAAACATGCCAATTTAGTGACTGTTTGGAAATTGGAATTGAAATTGAAACATTAATACACACTTTAAAAGCATATACAGTGTATGATAAAATACACGTATCTGAAAGTATAATAGATTTGAAAAGTATGAATATAGACTAGCTTCCTTATACAGCCACTGTTTTTTATGACAATATCAGTGCATTCATTCTGGTGATGTTGGCCAACCTAATAATTTCAAATGATGATTTGTAAGCAAAGTCTAAATGAGTTTTCCCTGACAGCTAATGATGAGCTGACTGCTGGGGGGAAAGGCTTCAGGACCAGATTGTATTTACATTCACACCTAATCTACCTAGGCATCCAGCAAACAGAGCTGTGTTGCCCAAATGATAGATTTTGACTGGGGTTGGGTTACAAGTCACTTGAATGCGGGGGCGTTGGGGGGAATGAAATGTTGTTGTTCTTATTGTATGAGTAAAGGGCAGTAGAAGGGCAGTAGAACTGTACTTAGCCTGTGCTGATTGAGGGCATCAAGAGAGAGGACCTGTCCCTCTCCACTGTTTAAAGACAGAGCTGATTAGGCTCCATAGATAGTCTTTCATTCTGTTAAGTGGCCACTGCAGTTGAAATCACTAATAATCAGGTCTAAGTGCTTAGTCCTGTGGTGGGGACAGTGTTTCTGTGTAAGAGACAGCCCAGCCTGCACTAGCAGTGAGGTTCCCCCACTGAGAGCTCAGCTGAAATCAGTGAGAGCTGGGTGGAACCTCGGGAGACCAACTGGCAGAGATCACAGTGGCAGGTGGCAGCAGAAGGTGACTGCTCAGGGCCATTGGCAACAGAGTGGTCGAGTGAACGATGGCACAACGAACAGCCGTGGCCAAAGCGAACAGTGAGCAGTTGGAGGAATGAACAAGGTGCCTTCTTAACCCCAGCTGGGAGGTGTACTCACGTGAAAACACCTCTGAACTCTGAGTCTCCACTGACTAAGGACAACACTGGTGAGTGGAGTGTGGTGAAGGGATAAGTGAGGGGCACGTTAAATAAACACTTCTTTGTTGTACTATATTTTAGTGACTTTGCTCCAGAATGCTAGATTTGTGATTGGGAATGGAAATGTATATAAATGTTTTCTAGTAGGCCAAGATTTTTAAAATGCATTATTTGCCAAGGTTGTTATCTCACATCGTTGCTATCTTGAGAGGTCATTATGTTGGGGAGCTTCTGTACTAAACATTTTTATTATTATAATTAATTTTTACATAAGAACGGTCATACTGGGTCAGATCAATGATCCATATAGCCCAGTATCCTGTCTTCCAACCGTGGTCAAGGCCAAGTGCTTCAGAGGAAATGAACAGAACAAGTAATCAAGTGATCCATCCCCTGTTGCCCATTCCCAGCTTCTGGCAAACAGGCTAGGAACACTCAGAGCATGGTATTGCATCCCTCCCCATCCTGGCTAATATAGTCACTGATGGACCTATTCTTCAGGAATTTATCTAGTTCTTTTTTTAATCCTGTTATAGGTTTGTCCTTCATAACATCCCCTGGCGAAGAGTTCCACGGGTTGACTTTATGTTTATGTGAAGAAGTACTTCCTTTTGTTGTTTTTTTTAAAACCTGCTGCCTATTAATTTCATTGGGTGACTGCTAGTTCTTGTGTTATGTAAAGGATTAAATAACATTTCCTTATTCACTTTCTTCACACCAGTCAAGATTTTATAGACCTCTATTATATCCCCCCTTTGTCATCTCTTTTCTAAGCTGAAAATTCCCAGTCATTTTAATTTCTCCTCCTGTTTCATACCCCTAATCATTTTAGTTGCCTATGTCTGTACCTTTTCAATTTCCAATATATATTTTTTTGGGATGGGGTGACCAGATCTGCACACAGTATTCAAGGTGTACATGTACCATGGATTTATAAAGAGGCAATATGATATTTTCTGTCTTATTTTCTATCCCCTTCTTAAAAAAGCAAAGGTTTCAGAGTAGCTGCCGTGTTAGTCTGTATCCGCAAAAAGAACAGGAGTATTTGTAGCACCTTAGAGACTAACAAATTCATTTGGGCATAAGCTTTCATGGGCTACATCTGATGAAGTGGGCTGGAGCCCACAAAAGCTTATGCTATCAAATAAATTTGTTAGTTTCTAAGGTGCCACAAGTACTCCTGTTCTTTTTAAAAAAGCAAACAGAATGTTGGGAATCATTGACTGCTGCTGCACATTGAGTGGATGTTTTCAGAGAACTATCCACAATTACTCCAAGATCTTTCTTGAGTGTTAATAGCTAATTCAGACTCCTTCATTTTGTATGTATAGTTGAGATTGTTTTCCAGTGTGCATAACTTTGCATTTATCAACACTGAATTTCATCTGCCATTTTTGTTGCCCAGTCATCCAGTTTTGTGAGATCCCTTTGTACCTCTTTGCAGTCTGCCTGGGATTTAACTATCTTGAATAGTTTTGTATCATCTGCAAATTTTGCCACCTCACTGTTTACCTCATTTGTCCAGATCATTTATGAGTATGTTGAACAGTAATGGTCCCAGTACCTACCTCTCAGGCATACCACTATTTATCTCTCTCCATTCTGAAAACTGATAATTTATTTCTACCCTTTGTTTCCCATCTTTTAACCAGTTACTGATCGATGAGAGGACTTACCTCTTATCCCATGATGGCTTACTTTTCAAAAGTCAATTTAAATTAAATACATTTAAAAAATATATATATATATATTTTTAGAAAACTAGGCCTGTTATGTGTTTTTGTGTAACTTGCATTATCCTTATGTTAAATTTGCATTATTCTAACAAAATATTTACTTTATTCATATCTCTTTTATACATCTCATCGGTCCTGATACCTGCCTCGTAAATTCGAACACCTCCCCTAATTTCAATTCCTGTGGAAACCACTGTTTACAATGGTAACGAATGAGGTACCAAATTGTTTACTAAATTAGCTAAATCAATCTAGCTAAGACACCTGGGCCTCACTGTAGACAGCTCAATGAAAAACTCTGCTCAATATGCAACTGAAGTGAAGAAAACAAAGTGATGTTAGAATACTTAAGGAATGGGATGGTGAATAATACAGAAAATATTATAATGCCTTTATGTAAATATATAATTCACCCAGATCTGGAATACTTTGTGCATCTCAAAACTGGAGGTGGTTCAGAGAAAAGTAATGAGACTTATCAAAGACCTGGAAAAGCTCTCATGGGAAGAGAGATTGAAAAGAATTCGGTTGTTTTCCTTAGAAAGGAGATGAATAAAAAGGACATGAAAAAGTGTATAGAATAATGAATTATCTAGAGAAGATAGAGTGAGAGCTTCTGTTCTCCCTGTCTCATAATACAGGAAAAAGGAGACATTCAATTAAATTAAGAAGTGGGAAATTCAAAACCGATGGCAGGAAAATACTTCTTCGCACAACGCCTGATTCAGCTGTGGAACTCATTGCCACAAGAAATCTTATAGGCAAATGACTTGACAAGATTAAAAAAAGGGTTGATAGCTATATAAATATAATGAATACCCAGTTACCATAATTAATGAGAATAGAATGTTTGGAAGGGATATTAAGCTTTGTGTTTAGGTTTTAAACTAATCTCTAACTACTAGATTTCAAGATAAGGCCTATGTGGGAGACAGATTATCCCACATATGCCAGCTATTCAGGGTTCATACACCTTTCTCTGTAGGATGTAGTTCTGGCCACTTTCAGAGAAAGGATCCAGGTCTAGATGGACCATTGATGCCATCCAGCATGGCAGTTTCTGTGTTCCTTTGTTATGTTGTCAGATTATGGTTTGGTTTATTGAGAAAGATCCCAGTGTGTCTCTCAGGTTATGTCTACACTAGGGGTGTGGGTCCCACTTTGTGTAGATATACTCATGCTAGCTCTCTGCACTAGTAAGCTAAAAAGTAATGTAGCCGCAGTTGCATAGGCAGCAGCAATGTGCTAGCTGCCCCAAGTTCAAGACTGCCTGAACCCCATGGTTAAGTTCTCGGCGCTGCTGGCTGTGCCATGCTCCCATGGTTATGTTACTATTTTTAGCTCTAGTGCAGCTACATCTACGTGAGCTGGGAATCATACCTCCAGCTTATAGAATAGATTTAGTCACAATACAAATCTGTTCAGGACTAATTTTTAGGCCTGACCCAGACTGGAGCCCTCCTGACCTGATGCTGAGAAGGTCAAGTCATTTTCTGATCCAACCTGACCCTCATCCTTCCCCCTGAACCTGAGTCCATGCCACTCTCCTCCTCCTGCCCACGGGGTCAGTGTGGTGGCAGCTGCATGAGCCAGTGTCTCAGTGCACTGTTCATGCCATCTGCGGCCCCCTGCTGCACAGTGGGGCTGCAGCGTGATAGGTGCTGCCACCCCTCAGCACACTCACACTGCGGTACACACAGTACAGTGAAGTCTGGCTGTTTTCCCACCTAACTTGAACCTACACTTGTAGTCAGGCCCTGTGGGGTTGCTGTGCTCTAAGCCACAGACTGATTTACATGCTTCATTTCCAACTGATTAGTGAAGTGCAGTTACTGGTAAGGAGAAACATTCCAACTCTAAGGGTATGTCTACATCTACAATTTTGCAGCGCTGGTTGTTACAGCTGCAGTGCTGTTGGGCGGCTTCAAGGGGAGTTCGGGGAACGCGAGAGCAAACCGGGGAAGGAGACCAGCTTCGCCGCGGTTTGCTCTCGCGTTCCCCGAACCCCCCTGCAAACCGCAGGGAAGGAGACCTGCTTGCACGGGGGTTCGGGGAAAGCGAGAGCAAACCGGGGAAGGAGACCAGCTTCGCCGCGGTTTGCTCTCGCGTTCCCCGAACCACCCTGCAAACCACAGGGAAGGAGACCTGCTTGCTCGGGGGTTCGGGGAACACGAGAGCAAACCGGGGAAGGAGACCTGCTTGATTACCAGAGGCTTCCTCAGGTATGCTGGGATACCTGCTTATTCCACGGAGGTCAAGAAAAGCGCTGGTAAGTGTCTACACTTGATTACCAGCGCTGGATCACCAGCGCTGGATCCTCTACACCCGAGACAAAACGGGAGTACGGCCAGCGCTGCAAACAGGGAGTTGCAGCGCTGGTGATGCCCTGCAGATGTGTACACCTCCTAAGTTGCAGCGCTGTAACCCCCTCACCAGCGCTGCAACTTTGTGATGTAGACAAGCCCTAAGTGTGCAACAACACTAGATTAAAAGCTTAAGAAAGGAGGTTAATAACTTACCCAATTACTACAGTGAAAGTGGAAATTAAGGTAGGCAAAATGCAATTAACCAAACTGTAATTTGGCTAGGAAACTGCCAGGCTAGGAAACTGCTAGACTTGGGAGAAAGCAACATGCTGTTGCCCTACTGGATCAGACAAAGGCCCATCTAGTCCAGTATCCTGTGTCTGATAGTGGCCACTACCATATGCTTCAGAGAAAAGTGCAAAGAACCCTGTAGTAGGTAGTTATGGGATAACCAGTATCCAGAGAAGTTTCTTCCTGACTCCCAGTAATTACAGGTTGACTTATGCCATGAAATATGAAGATTTATATCCCTTCAAAACTCTCATTTTTGGGGGGGAGGGGTCTAAATGAATATTCTTTCTATCCACTTTCAGAGTCCTGCTAAGTTTTTGGCTTCAAATATACACTGTGGCAATGAGTTCCACAGTTTAATTTTACATTGTGTGGAAAGGTCTTTCCTCTTATTCATTTCAAACTTGTCACCGTCAGTTTCACCGAGTGCTCTATTGTTCTTTTATTGCATGATATGAGATGTTTTGTGACCATTAGTAGATAGGGCCTTGGTTTTATATGTCACCCGATAAATGAAACTTCCTAGGGTAACATGCTGTAGCCCAGTGTATAGTTTTATACGCTGAAAATAGATGAGAGTAGCTAACATTTTGAAGGAGTTGCCTGTCATACTTTCTCAGTCATAATGCTCCTAAGTATGTGCTTTTTAAAAAAAAGTCATTAACAACAATATCTGTATATATTCTTTATTCATAATTTCCCCCCCCCCCCCATCACCTGCCATTACATTCATGCATTGTCCAACTGTAGCAGGGTGGACTTCTGCTCCGGGAGAGAAGGGGTTAAAACAGCCCTGGCAAGGGGCCGTAGCTGGAGCCAGAAGCCTGGGCTGATGGCGGGAGTGGCTGCAGCTGGAGGCCATGCCCCAAACTGAGCCACAAGGCTATATAAGAAGGCCAGGGGAGCCAGAAGGAGAAAGAGTCTCTCTCTGACTGGAGAGGGAGACAGGCCTGGCTGCTCGGGGACTCACCCAGGGGACCTAAAGGAAGGCAGGGCTGGGGGAAAAGCCTTAGGAACTGGGAAGCCCAAGGGCAGCTGGAGGGTGGGTAAAGGCAGCCAGGCCAAAACCCCTTTGCCTATGATGAGTGGCTGATACTGCAGTCTGCCCCAGGGTGTGGGGGCTAGACAATGACTGGGCAGTAGCCAATACTGAGGCAAAGTGGGGATAGTGAGGTGGGGGTTCCCCTGGGAAGGAGAAGACCCAGTTAAAGGGGCACTGGGGTCCAGAGAGGGGGCCAGCAGAGGACAGGTGGAACACCGGCCTGCAGAGGGTGCTCTGTAGCTGGAATCGAGTTAATTCCCCGAAGCAACCAGCAGGAGGTGCCGCGGGGGGTGAGTCCACACATTCACACCAACATAATAGAACCAAATTAAAATACAAAATTTAAATTATCCTCCTAAAATTGAAACAAATCAAAACCAACCAAACAAGGAATCCAATATGAAAACAAGTCAGGAAGGAAAGGTAATAATTATGAGACCCAATAACAACATCACCGTTAAAAATAAAATGGATTTTGGTCTTTTTAAGAGGCCAGATTCTACATACGTGTACATGCCATATTTCCAAGGATGTTGGCCTATCTAAATTATGTAGGAGTTTGTGGTGTGCAAAAAGATGCAGGAACTAGCCTTAAAAAGTGGGAGAGAGAGGGATTTTAGTGGGAACCACATTCTATATCAAAAGGTACACCATGGCCAAGACACAGTTGACTGTGATCGCTGATATCCATAAGAACAAGGCTCAAAGCATCCATGCCAGAAAGTACTATTTCCTTCCACTAAAAGTATTATAAACCTTTGCTATGAAAATTAGTGAAACTTTATTTTTGTGTATAACAATATTTCTTATAGAAAAAGCCAAGCACCTAGATTCCTCCATACAAAAGATTCTGTGCTATTTCCTTTGAAACCACCATCATCATCCCCATTCTGTGAGCAAAGAACACTGCAATGGGAAAAGGTAAATTCTTTCACATTTCACTGATATAACAAAAGGAAAAAAAAAAGCCACTTTATAGCAGCATAATGACCTGTTTATGTATCCTCACTGGTTAGGTAATGACCAGAAAGAGTACTTACTGCCCATGGCTTTTCCTAAGTCCCTTAACTCAGGCAGGCAGCCATTACCTGAACAGTAAAGACGTCTCCAAATGGCTCATTAATTCTTAAATAAAAACAGAGAAATCAGGTTATTAACTAAAAGATCTAATGTCTGGTCTAGTCTAGCAGCACTGAGATAAAATTCTGACCAAACAAATGAGCTGAACAACTCAGCTATCACAAGGAAGCATTTTATAGCCACTTTGCATAGGTGTAAATAACTACATAAGGTAAAAGATAGTGGAGGCCCGGTTATTCCCACCATATCTGGGAGCAGTTCTTCAGCAGATGACAGTCCTAATTTCCTTCAGGTACAACCCCCAAATAGTGTGTTGTCTGCTGATTGACAGGTACAATAGGAGCAGTTCTATTTTTGATGACAAAACTAATTGGCGATGGATACAAGAGGCCAGGGGAGGCTAAGCCTCCCTAAACAGGATGCAGTGCACCTCCCTCTGGATGTGTGCTGGCCAGCCACCTTTCGAGTCCTTCCACCAAAAGAGTGCCTGGGCAGCAGCCCTGCCTGTGCTCCACCCCGAGGACCCACTCCTATGTCCTGCTCTTACCTGGCCCCACCCAGTGATTAGTGAAGTGCTCTGACCCTGCTCTGCCTCTTCCCCTGAGGTCCTGCCCTAACTCCACTCTCTCCCCTGAGGTTCTCCCTATTCACAAAAGAGCAACAGGTACAGAGGCTTCAGGGAGGGGGTGAAGGGGCCCAAGTAGCAGGGGTGGGCCTCAGGGAGAGAGCGGAGAGGGACAGGTAGGGATAACCTTGGGGGAGGGAACCAAGTGGGAATGGGGCCTGGGGTGGAGTGGGGCTGGAATATGGGCAGGGCTTCAGGAGGAGCAGGTCGAGTGGGGGCAGGCCTTGGGGCAGAGCAGGGGGCAGGGCCACTGTCTGAGTGATGGTGCCCCCCTCCACTTCTAGGGAACTTCTGGTGCTCACTCTCAGTCTCCCCACATGCAGGAGTCATGCACCACACATGACGAAACTGTGTTTTAACAATGATCAAGCAAGTAATGTGAGCAAGTAAAAATGTTCTATGTTCACAGGGCTTACCCCAGCAGAACTGGCCTCACATCTGTCCCCAATGATCCATAGATCCTTCCAACTGTGCACAGATCTCAGGGATTTGCTAAAACCACAGAACAATGTGATATTTGCACCAGATCCACAGCCCTTCTTGGCTGCAGTGCTTTTTCAGCCTGGTGGCTGCTAGGTTTGCCAGTTTTGATTGGATGTATTCCTGGAGACTTCATTACATGACATAATATTTAATAAAATTTAATTTTTAATTCCTAGAGACTCTGGGCCATTCCTGGAGGGCTGGCAACCCTAGTGGCTGCCCCAGGTGCTCTCCACAAAGACAGGTTCCAAAGTGCAGAATTGGGGGAGGGGGACAAGACTGCAGCTATATTAAATTTACAATTGTAAGGTATTGTGGTGGTGTGTGCTCCCCTCACTGGCCCTGCCAGGTGGACCCAATTAGCTAACTAGGCTTCAAACAGGAGTGCTTTAGGCTGGGAAAGGCTGCAGAAAGGCAGGCAGCAGTCACTCCCTGGGAAGAGGGAAAAGGGTTTTGGAGAAGGTACATCCAGACAGAGAAGGGGAAAAGTGATCCAGCTCTGTTCATCCCAAGATAGGCTCCACCTAAGAAGTAGAGAAAATAAGAGAACAGTTCACATCATGTGAGACACTTTGTCTAAGGACCCACAGATCAGCCAAAGTCCCAATTTCCTCTCTTCAAGATTAGAAGCTACAATGACTAAATGAGACTATTGTTAATCACCTAAGCAAGAATCTCTCCTAATTTGAATATAGAGATAACCTCTTTCTCCCTTTCAACCTAGCTAACAAGAACTCCCTATTACCAAGCAAAGACCACACCCTGTTTTCCTATGCAAAGTGATCCATTGTGAATGTATCATGAGATGAGTGGGGCAGATGAAAGCTAAGCAAACTAGAAATGACTGAGTGTAGGACTAAAGATCATACTGGGAAAATTGTTACCTCAAGAAATCCAAACCACATGTTTTTACTCCAAATTAAAAGCTATGCATTGTGCTCCTTGTAACTCAAATATCCAACAAATAATCTATCTTTCACCCCAAATTGGATTCTGCACATTTGTTTGCCTTGTGAGTTGGATTTATAGCTTTCTATATGTGGAATACATCTTTTGTTCTATTGTAACTCATAAATAATGTGAAATGCTTCCATACAAGAAAAGAATATACAGAGTATGCCCTTCAGAGTTAGAAGATCATAGGGAATTTTATTGGTTTTCATTATAAATAACTGTTGCATTCTGGAAATAACAGGAATTGGCTGGCACATGGAAGAAGGAATGTTGAAAGATATAAACCATGGTATAACTTTGGAATGTTAGGAGAAATTGTTTAAAAGGGTATGAGAAGGGGTCCCAATTAATAGTATGGGCTGATAATGAAGTACAGTGCTTGAAATGAATCAAATTTAAAAAGTCTCCAATAAGAAAAGGATAAAGACATTTGTTATACACCAATGACATTTACTGGATGCTGATGGAAACAGAGAAACTAAAATAGGTGAAAACTGAGCACTCGCTTGTCAATGTCCAATACAAAGCAGAAGATGGCCCCCTCATTCGAGCCCTGAAGCAAGGGAATATAAAACTGAGGTCACCGTGTGTTAAAGTGTGTTGACCGGAACCAACAAGAAGCTGCAGAATCCTAAGTGTGACAGATGCCCAGACCAGCCATGTGGAATGGACCAGAAGAGCCAATTTTTTAATATGTCAGAGGGGTGCGTCACACCTGCTTTGCCCCAGGCCCCACTCCTACTCCACCCCTTCACTCAAGGACCCACCTCCATCTTACCTCTTCCCACCCCTTTCCCATCCCCTCCTCCTAGCATGTCGTGCCCTCGCTCCTCCCCCTCCCCCAGCACCTCCTAAACGCCACTAAATAGCTGATCCACGGTGGGTGGGAGGCGCTAGGAGGGAGAACGAGGAGCTGATCGTGGGGCTGCCAGCAGGCAAGAGGCAGTGGGGGTAGGGAGGAGGAGTTTCTCGTGGGGGCTGCCAGTGCCCCAATTTTTTCCCATGGGTTCTCCAGCCCTAGCGCACCCAAAGAATTGGCGCCTATGAAAGGAACTCTCCCCCATCCCAGTGTCAATAGGATAAGAGAAAGTGGTCAGATTTCATTTCAAAGACTGTATTTCCCTTTATTGTATTTAATATAAAAAAGTGAAAGTTATCTTGCTGAGTCTACACTTTCTAATGAGACTCAAGTAACTATATTTTAGATTCTATCTCCTTTATAAATCCAAACAAACTGGGCTAAGAGAAATTGAAAACCATGACTTTATGCAATTGCTTTTAATATTCAAAACTTTATCCTTTTTGGATCAATTCATCCAACCTGTACTAACCATACTTTTCAAAGTGCCTTAAAGACAAGTGAATCCTTGGAAGCGTGATAAATGTGCAAGGAATTGAGAATTTATGATAAGTTAATGCAATAAGAAATCTTGGTAATATGCACTGTTACTTGATAAAACTGCTGAGCCTCAACTCCAGTCTGTGATAATGGCTTGCAAGACCATACTGTGTGTGCACTACACTCCTAGAATATTAGTGTCTACACTTGAATGGTGAACTGTTGATTGTATATTAATGTGGTTCTAGGTGAGCTGATAAATTGTTGGTTCACTAAGAACAATTAGATGTCCTGATTTAAAAACTACTGTTCAAGTTAAAAGTTGACCTGAAAAGAACCCAACATTAAAATTTGTAATCTAATGCTCACTGGATTCAACAGAAAGGGGATATTCTATTAACACTTATCCAATTGAAAAATCCAATTTGTTAGATTTCAGCTTTAAAATCTAACTGGCACCAAGAAAAAAATCATGAAAATTGACCCCTTTCCCTCTTACACAGTCCCCAGAGGAAGACATGCATAGTCTGAACTCAACTATTTCCCTCACGTATTCTCTGCTTCTTCCTCCGTCTGCTTATACAGAGCTTCAGAAGTTGATCACTAGGCTGAGGTGGCCCAGTGCTGTAAAGATGGCACGGTAAAGGTTCGCTCTGAATAAAGACACAGGGAGAACAACTTTTTCTTAAGTATTTAAATTCTCTCTGATTGTTTTCTGACTCCCTGTTTCGTTGCTTTTCCTTGAGCACTTTCAAGGATTTCATTTTCAAGTTAGCAGCATATATAAAATTGGCAGCAGTGAAAAAAAGTTCTAAATTAATTAAAATTCAAAGGTCAATGTGATTTTTTTGTCCTTAATCAGTCTGTGAATTCTGTTTAATCATTTTTACTTGATTAATCTCTTTTGCCCTGAAACAGCAAGCAATATTCACTCTCCATCTTACTTACCAAAAAACATTCTGTCCATTTAAAATTTTGCAGTATTTTTTTGTGCAGGGCTGAAGGAGCAAAACAAAATCCAAAACAAACATAATTATTATTAATAATAAGACATGAGGCAAACTCAGCTACAAAGAACACCATAGAAAGAAAACACAACATTATTTTGGTTTGTTTGTCAGTTTTGTTCCTTACTAGTTATAAGATGGAATTTTGCAATTTTGGTAGTTTTTAAAGTGTAGAGAGAATGTGAACAGGAAATTCTAGAGAAATCACTAAAGTGACAGTTACTTTGATTTCTCACTAGTTCAATAACTGAAACAAAAATGATAAACTTCTAAATAATTTGATCCCCACCCACCCCTTCTGAAAAGACACTAAAGAAAATACCCCCATATGACAACATACTTAGTATCACAAGTTCAACTGAAATCCTGTCTTTATGTTCTCTGCACAAACCAGATAAAGTACACAAGAAACAAAGGAAGGAAGACAGAAAGGAAGCAAACTACTGAATTCCAATTAGCTCGTATACAACTTAGACAGGTAACTGTTTGTTTGTTTGTTCTTCTCATTACGACGATTCTAGAGGAAAC
Organism: Gopherus flavomarginatus; assembly: GCF_025201925.1. Classification (NCBI taxonomy): domain Eukaryota; kingdom Metazoa; phylum Chordata; order Testudines; family Testudinidae; genus Gopherus; species Gopherus flavomarginatus. The sequence goes on from NC_066617.1 coordinate 37,707,293, forward strand.
ATGAGACTAAGGACATTTTCCAAAAAGAAACAGAAATAATTGAAAACAATTATCGGAATCTCTTTTTTATTATACAAGTTCAGATGAAACTCTTTTACATTAAATGTTTGTTTACTGAAAATGGTTACCTAGTCTCCAGACATCAATGTTAAAAACATTTTAAAAAATTAAAGATCTATGTGCAGATAAACAGAGTCATATACAGATGGGCCTACAAAGCAGGCTTCAAAAAAACAGAAACACCAATATTATGAAAAATTATATTTTTTCCTGATCACCTTTGCCCTTATCTCTAATAAGAGTAGTGGATCAGCCAACATGTAAAGACAACATAGGTACAGTCCTATCTCTTGACAAAGTCAGCACTGCAATCAATGTCAAAGAATAGCAGGGCTCCTGGATCTGATGGCATTACTGCAGAAATATTCAGTTATGGAGAGGAGATCCTGCTGAGGCTACTGCATCGACTGTCTCTCAATATGTGGAGTACTAAAGACGTACTACAAGACTTCAGAGATACTACCATTGTCACCACATAAAGGGAAAATGTGAAATGCCTGGCTGTGGCAACTATCATGGAATCTCATTACTCTTCATCACTGGAAACATTCAGGCTAGAGTACTCTTTGATTGTCTGCTATGCAACATTATTAATTTCATGCACTGCAAGTCACAGCGAAGTTTGAGGCCAACAGGAGGAATGGCAGACATGATATTTATACTCATCGGATGCAGGAGAAATGTATAGAACAGCAACAGGACCTTTACACTGTCTTCTTCGATATGGCTAAAGTATTTGACACTCTTAGTACATGTGGACTCTGGGAACTATTACATATATTTGTTTGTCCAGAAAAATCCACCAGAATTCTGAGGCTATTTCTGATAGAATGTTTAGAGGAGTCTGTGTAGACAGTGTTCTGCTTTACCTGGTATTAAATAGGTCTGCATAATTGGTCCACTCTTGTTTAACCTTTTCTATGCAACAATGCTTATGATGCTACAAGAATGCTGTATCAGTATATGTTTCCGATCATCTGGAAAATGATTTAATCTGAACAGGCTGTGATCTTCTACAATATCCTGAGGCTATTGTTCATGATCTTCTGTACGCTGATGACTGTGCTCTAGAGGCATATGCTCAAGAAGAGATACAGCTCATTACAGACAGATTGGCAGAGTCTGCAAAAGAGTATAGGCTGACAATCTGAAAAAGAAAGAAGTCATTCATCAACCTGCTGCAGGTAAGCCCAACACAAAACCAAAAGTCACCATCAGCAACACACAGCTGAATGCTGTTATAGACTTCTGTTATCTTGGCAGCACATTGTCAAATGATGCTCCTATAGACAAGGAGCGGACAAGTCACATTAACAAAGCCAGTTCATCATTTGGCAGACTATCAGGCAGATTCTGGCAGTAACATGGTATTAAGCTTCAAACAGAGCTAAAAGTCTATAAAGCAGTTGTGTTGTTCAATTTGTTGTATGGATGTGAGACTTGAACCTGCTACAGGCATCACAAACTTCTAAATAAGTTCTGTTAATGACATCTGCATTCCATACCCTGCATCAAATGGCAGGATAAAGTTAACATTAATAAGGTCCTGGAATGCAGACTCTCCATAGGGATTGAAGCTGTGCTTAATGCATCAGTTATGCTGGGTGTGACAGTGTACCCCATAAGGCTTTATGGGGGTGTGTGTGCTTATAAGTGTATGTATGATATAACTGGAATAGAGTTTTGCTACATATGCCACGTACCATATTTATGTAAAGGTTATGATCTACTGGTTATGTTCATCCAAGTTGTATGCGGGCACCATTTGTGTGTTCAAAGTTATGAACATTGGCTGTATAATTGCTTGATTTCTAAGTAGCCTTACTTAGAACATTTGGTCACTTCTTAGAAAAGGAATGTGCTCAATCAAGAAGCATTTAACAGACAATAGAGCTTGGAAGACTCCAATCCACATAAGAAGTCTACCTGAGGACATTCAAGGTAGCATGTGGGTAATGACTGCTGCCTGCAAGTCCTGAGTCATGCATGGTCATGTGACTTGCCCATGTGATTCCAAATCTCCATTTTGTGACTGGATTCTACACAGGGTGAGGAGGGGGTCTCCACCCACAAGAGAGAGTCTATTTAAACCCCTGGGAGACACCTCCATTTTGTCTTCAGCTGGCTAAAGAAGGAGCCTCTCCAACCCTCCAGAATTCTGGAAGGAAACTGGAACAAAGGACATTAATTACAGGGGGTGTGAGTGATTGCTGGACCCAGGCTAAAAAGAGATTAGCCTGTAAAAGGGAGCATTCTGGAACTGGAAGATCTTATCTGTATTTAGTCTGATTAGACATAGATTTGTGCATTTTATTTTGTTTGATAACTTACTTTGTTCTGTCTGTTACTACTTGGAACCACTTAAATCCTACTTTCTGTATTTAATAAAATCACTTTTTACTTATTAGTTAACTCAGAGTATGTATTAATACCTGGGGAGCAAACAACTGTGCATATCTCTCTATCAGTGTTATAGAGGGCGAACAATTTATGAGTTTACCTTGCATAAGCTTTATACAGGGTAAAATGGATTTATTTGGGTTTAAACCCCATTGGGAGTTGGGCGTCTGGGTGCTAAAGACCAGCACACTTCTGTGAACTGTTTTCAGATAAACCTGCAGCTTTGAGGCAGGTAATTCAGATTCTGGCTCTTCGTTGAAGTAGACAAGGTTGTCTGGTTCGGCAAGACAGGGTGCTGAAGTCCTGAGCTGGCAGGAAAAACAGGGATAGACGTAGTCTTGGCACATCGATTGGCAGCTCCCAAGGGGGTTTCTGTGATCCAACCCGTCACACTGGGCTGGTCTCGAGTTGAACATGGATTGTGCCAGAATGTCAAAGCAGTTGCTGCATGGTGAACTGAAAGTGGGTAACTGCAAACAAGGCATCCAGAAGAAATGCTTCAAGGACACATTGAAGCATAACTTGAAGCAATGCAACATTGACATTGACAGCTGGGAGTCAGCAGCAATAGATAGATCATGCTGGCGAGCAGCAGTCAACAATTGGACTACTCAGTTCGAGATTAATTACCACATGGCTCTTGAATCACAGTGGGTGAATCATAAACAATAGATTTAGCAGGCACAAACTAGAATCCCTTCCGCAATATTGAGCTATTTGTGCATTCAGTCTGAAAAGTACTACCACTTGTGTATCTGCTTTTTTAGCCACAAAGATACATTTCAAGATATAATACTCTCATTAGTGTCATCTTCGGTCATGAAGGACAACAACAAGAACAACATTTTCTTACCTATGGAGGGTACTATGATATCTGTATGACAGAGGCAGCAATGTTTGCTGAAAAGGGTAGGTAGAAAGGATATGTTATACCTGTGGTACCTCATGATCCCTCCAAAATGTATCATACATAGGTTGAAAAAGACAATAGGATGAGATTGATACATGTAGAACCCACATGGAAGATTTTTGGAGCAGAGAAATATCACATTTCTAGATTCCATCTGAGAGGAATGATCAAAACTATCCACTCTTGCTAGGTCTTGTTGTGGGTTGAAGTACCTTATGGTCTATTGTGTAGAAGGCTTTGCATTGATTCAACAGCATGAGCAATGAAGTTTGTTCTTTATCCATAAATAAAATAAATTAATGGAGACATCCTATCTCCTAGAATTGGAAGGGACCTTGAAAGATCATCAACTCCAGTCCCCTGCCTTCACTAGCAAGACTAAGAACTAATTTTTCCCCAGATCCCTCAAAGAGCAAACTCACAACTCCTGGTTTAGCAGGCCAATGCTCAAACCACTGAGCTATCCCTCCCCCCTATAATAGCCATAGAAGGTTGTCCATCTGTACCACCAAAGCTGTCTCCATACTATGGCTCTATCCAGCGGCTGAAGCACTACCCCAAACACAGTACCTATAGCTGAAACTGTCGAGCATAATCAACAAATATGGGAAGATACTCAAGAAATAACAGGCCTCTTGATATCTGCTGCTGAACTGTTCTACTTCTGCAGTTTGTTTTTATTAAGCACTGACAACAACTAGTAGGGCAAAGTTAATTATTTCCATACACCTCAGCTTAACAGAGCTAAACTAAAAGTCTTCTCATGCTCCAGAAAATTGTCCTGATTTGTATAGGTGTTGGCAAATTAATATTTCCTTCCTCTTCAATAGTACTTTCAGCACATTAGAGCTGCTTAAATGGGTTACCTTGTGCTATGCACCAAATGTAGATCTTGCTTAAGCATCAAGACTTGGACACAAATACAACTAGTACATATGCTTTTTATTTATTTATTAAGCACCTGACTATAAAAAGCCAGGTCTGTGACTGTCCTGGGATTCCTCTGAGCAGATGCTTGACCTTTTGTCAGGAGACATCCATATGGTTAACTGTCATAAATCAGTGGACTGAATCTTTTCCAGTTAGTAGCTGTGACATTTTTTCCCCCTTTAAAAATAATTCTATGCAGTTGGTCAAGCTAATTAAAAATATTAACTTGGCAGACAAGTAAGTATTAGGAAGAGATTAACCCTTAGACGAATCCAAACCAATGTTGTCACATTTGTGTGGTAGCATCATAACAGCTGTGTCACACACACATAATGTAACTATGGTACAACAGGGACCTCATCAGACAAAAAGTCTGGATACTCTCTAAATTTAGGTACTGAATGTGTAGAACTGATAAATGAAATTGTTTTTAATTGTTCACTTTATTAATGTAACTTCTGTTCACCATTCACTACACTTGCCCACACTGTAACTTCTGTTTCATATTGTAATTCAAACCCCATTTTAAAACACTCACTCCATTTTGTAAAAGCTTCCTCCAACCTTCATTTTTGCAAACCTTGCTGTAATCTTATTAGTTTAGATGTGTGAATGAGGTATGTCTGGATGACGGAATCAATCTCCAGCCCCAGCCTGTCCTGATGAGATAAAGTTCAAATACCAGCGGCTGAAGACCTAGACAACAGCCCTAAACAAAGTAAGAAGCATCCACCCTAAAAAGAAAAGGACAACAGAACAACAGAAGGAAGATCAAAGCCAGGTTCAAGGCTGAAAGTCACGCCTGCAATTGATGGGTGATCAATCTAAACCCAGAGGCAGCGTGACACAGCAAGACCTATAGACTTTGAATCCAAACTAAAAGCCTATAAAAAAGAAGGGTGAGATGGGTAACATTCTGCTGCCAACATGGAAGGACATCAGTGCCTGCCCAACAGAGATCCAGCTTGTCCTTGTGCCCGGCTTTCCTGGCCAGTTAGCCGCCACAAGCTACGAACCCAAGCTACAAAATCAAGTTATGAACTTAAGCTATCTTCAGGACTGGTAACTATGCAGCAGCTGCAGAACATCTGATGGATGTGTGTGTGTGTGTGTATAGGTATAATGTGTGTGTATCAGGACTGGTAACTATGCAGCAGCTGCAGAACATCTGATGGATGTGTGTGTGTGTGTGAATGTGTGTGTGTGTGTATAGGTATTAGGTATAATGTGTGTGTATAAGAATTAAGATATTAGTTGTTAGTCATGAATCAAATTGTTATCATAATAAATGTGGCATCTTTGTCTTGTCCCCTTTAATAAGATCCCGCTGGTTTTTACTGGTATAATATAATTGGTATAACAAATGAATAACAGATCTAATATCTGTATTTGTTTGATTTTATATTTATGACAAACTAAAAAACAGCTGTGATCTTTCTTATGTCATGATAAAAACCTAGCATCAATTGTAGTTTTACAGTGGTAAACAGAAATTATGGAATAAAAACTAAACAAACTCCATATTAAAAAATATAAGCCCATTAATTATGTGAGGATCAAGGGGCCTGTCTCATGAAATCTTCACTCATGGGTGTAAACTTTATGGCACCATGGGATTTCCCATCTGCTTAAGGTTAAGCGTAGGATTAAGTGCTTTTCTGGATCAATACTTAAGTGAATAGTCCCATTGATTTCAATTGACCTAGAAGAATAAGTAAATTTAATCCAATGTATAAGGGTTTTTGCAGTATTACAGTAGAAGTATACTATAGCTCTGCTCTGATAAATTGAATGTTTTATATTACAACTGATAAAAATGTTTACAAGCATTATAGTACTACTGTATATTCAAAATAGATATTTCAATATAGTACACTAGAAGCGATGAATAAACTGGAAGAATCCTAGATTCAAAGAATGAGTTCCAAAGGATCAAAGTCCATGAACTAGTGCAATGCAAAACTTATTTTCCGAGGGTCTTGGGAACACCTGAAGCCTTTGGGAAAATAAGAGCTAGTCTGACAGATTTTGTTAAATCATTATTCAAATTTCCTATCTGGTCTGTATTCTCATTTCCCAGTGCTCCTAGAAGGCAGCCTCTCTCCATCTCCATGAGGACTGCACACTAAACAACAATGAAAAGAGTGCAGTATCCGGTTTAAAAAGGAAAACAGTTGGTATTGTGATCCAAATATCTCACTTGAATGTACAGTAGTATATGACAGCCCAGTAAAAAGCCTGAAAGTTGAAGTCAGAGGAGGGTTTATTAAGAGTGGTGGGCTTGGCTTTTACATAGATCAGAGATTGGAAACCTTTGGCACACGGCCCATCAGGGAAATCCGCTGGTGGGCCGGGACAGTTTGTTTACCTGCAGCGTCCTCAGATTCAAACTATCACAGCTCCCGCTGGCTGCAGTTCACCATTCCAGGCCAATGAGGGCTGTGGGAAGTAGCGTGGGCCGAGGGATGTGCTGGCTGCCGCTTCCTGAAGCCCCCGTTGGCCTGGAACGGAACTGCGGCCAGTGGGAGCCGCGATCAGCCGAACCTGCAGACACTTGCATGTAAACAAACTGTCCCGGCCCATCAGCTGATTTCCCTGATGTCCCACGTGCCAAAGGTTGCCGATCCCTGGTCTACATGGTGCATTAGTCCACACTAGAGGGTGTTAATTCCAGTGCCCACTAGTGTGTCATGCACTAGCTCACCTAAATGGACCCTGCTGGCATGCACTAAAAGATCCCTAGTGTCATTAATGTAGTACTATTTGGAACAGGACTACATTAATGCACACTAGAAAACTTTTAGTGCACATCAGCAGGGTCCACACAGGCCTCTTAGGGCACAACATGCTAGTGCACACTAGAATATATACCCCACCTAGTGCAGAATAATGTACCATGCAGACAAGCCCTCAGACTGCCTTGATATAACCCTAGTTTGAACTTCAGATTCCAAGATCATATTTTATGCAAAACATCTGGAACACATCTGGAACACAGATGACAAAAGAAAAAAAGTGAACTGACCTGCTTTCAGAAGCATACAAACACCCTGTAACCAGGTCTCTTCCTCAGCCCCCCTTGCTGCAGCTCCCTGCTGTCTCAACGAAGCACTCTGAGCCTCCTGGATGCAGCACCCGTGGCTTTTTATTCACACACAGTTCCCACCACCAATGATTCTATTTACAGGTCTCCGTCTCCTTTACAGGGAGTCTACCCCAGCCTGGAGACTGCCATGCCTCTGGCTGTTCTCTTCCCCCCTTCCTCTGGCTGCCAGCCAGCCTTTATAGCCCTTGAGCCTGCAGGCCCACAGGTGCAGCCCGTTCAGAGGCCAGGCACCAGCCTTCTCCCCAGCCCCAATCCATTTCACCTGATTGGGGCTGGCTGAGCAGGGGCTAATTAGCTGCCTCTGCGGCAGCACCCTGCTACACACCCCTACTTGGTTTCATACAAGGCTCCACCTACTATTCTAAAGATTAAAAAATCCTTAACACTAGGAACTTAATCAAAAAATAATGCTATTCTAAGGGAAATATGGATTTTTACAGTATCTTGTGTGCAAACAAGGAGCTTAGTTTTGGACAGATTGCCATGAGGAGTAAAACCACCAATCCAATATTTACGCCAAAAAGATGAAGTCCTGCCCACTTAAAGTCAATGGGAATTTTGCTATTGACTTCATTAGTGCTGGGATTTCACCCAAATCTTGAGCACTTGAGTAGACATGTTGTTAGATCAGCACACTGTGTATCACCTTGGGCAAAGGATTTTAAAACCATGGATGGTGTTTCAGTGCAGGCACTGCATTGGACAGCCATAAGCAAAAGCTAACAGAATGAGCTGCAATAAGTTAAAGGAGCCCCCAGAAGGTCTTTTTGACCCCTAGATCAGACCAGAATAAGGAGAGCATAAAGGTCGTTTCAAGTCACCTTTGCCCTCCCTTCGTCCCAATTCAGTGCTGTGCCTTGTAGAATTCCACCCCCACTTTATTATTTTTAAAGTAATTCAAACAAAAAAAAGAGGTCATTAAAATCAAAATGAAAATTGAGAGTTTTCCATTTGAAAACTTTAATCGCTTTTTATATCTCCAGCCAATATAAATTGGCAGGATCCTCCACTGCCTTGTAACTCGTGTAGTTGTTTTCACCCATACAAAGTGGCTGTAAACACATCATGGTATGAAGTAGCAATTAGCCAAACTCTGGTATACCAGCATAAACCTAGAGTAACACTCCACTGACTTCACAATTTAACTCACTGACTGGAAAATTATTTAATTTCTTGGTCTGAGGGCAATGTGAATGAAGTTTCTTTAAAAACAGACATCCTCCAGAAAACTTGAGCTCACATTTATAACCAATAAAGACTTATTTATTAATTACTCCATTAGCTTTTAGTCTTTAATTAGACCATTCTGATTAAACTTAAGTAATTGAATCTGAGACAAGTCAGTTCATAATGTTTGTTTTTCTGTGCTAGCAAGGCTGCAAATTACTCATGGTAAATATGAAGGAATGAATTAGTAAGTGGGACTAGAACAATAGATGATAATAGAAGAATTGTATCTACATACATCAACACTGGCTCTAAATTCAGGGCTGTTTGATTCTGAGTTACAATAACGTAAAACAAAAAGTTATGTCTGCTTTTTTAGTGTTTGCACGGTATGCCTAGTGGATGATTTGTTTTTATGTCCATGCACTTATTCAGGTAACTTCTCATTAACATTGATTTTTAAAAAACAAACAAACAAAAAAAACAAAACAAAAAACAAAAAAAAACAAACATAAAACCTACTGCTTTTGATAGAGTTTTGAGTAAAGCCATGTCCTTTATATACTGGGTCAAAAGACATTCTCAAACTCAGGAAAAGCTAGAATTGTTCTGGGATGCACATACTGTACAACAGGCATCCCGGATATTTCACAAGAGTAGGTTGCAGCAGTTTCTTGGATTACCTAGGATGAGATCTTTAGCTCTGGTTCAAGTGAAATAGCACTTTCAATCCAGTAAAATAGAGGTTTTTGCAGCTGTATGAATGCAGTTACTCCAGCTTCGTCCCATAATAAGGTACCTTGGATTTTGTAATCCACACCATGTACAACAGTCCCACAGCACTCTCTAGTCCATGCATCAGGTATCTCATGAGAGAATTTGGCCTGTAGTAAATTCCATATTGGTACATAATGCCCAGCATCCACTTCTGTGAGATAATAAGAGTGTAGTTTTCTAGCTACCAGGTGCTTCTGTTTCTGAAAATGTCTGGTCCAGTAACGATCTTCAAGCTAGCTGTTAGCTGATATGAAGGAGATGCTAGAATTGCAATGAAGTGATCCAACTGAAATTCTCTTACAGTCTGCAATTAGCAGGTCTACAGGATGGTGTTGTGGAGGTTCACTGAATTAGGCAATAAGCATAGTGATAAGTAGCTGCAGAATGAAAAAAGGGTCTGGTGGTCTGGTACAATACTATTCAGGACACTATCTGTGTTCCCAGGGCTGCCCACATCACCTGTTTTTTTCTACGTAGACCTGTATCTGTCCTAACAATTTACCAGAAATCTGATGTAGATGAACAGATTGAGGACCAGAAGGAGAGTGTGCTGGTGTACAGGAATAGCAAACTACCTAGAAGAGTGATGAAGGAGTCAAGCACAGATAGAGAAGGATCTTTCTAACAAGGTACTATGCAGTGTTTGATTTTATTGGCTTGTCTGAGGGCCGTGGTAGCTTTGTGAAAAGTTTGTGAGTTGGTATTATTGAGAACTGCATTTGCTGTTGTATAGATAGAAATGGCCAACGGTCAGGTCATATGTCCCTTCAATACATGGTCCAGTAGTACTTGGCAAATAATGTAATATATTTTTCCATAAATTTGCACATAATTATTTTCATTATTAAACCACCTCTTGCTAATATAAATAGACGTAAGATGGAGAACCTCTGCAGAAATTCTTTTTGTTAACATTCACATCCTTTGCTAGTTGCAACTCCAATTGTGCTTTAGCCTTCCTGATTACAAACCTGCATGCTCGAGAAATATTTATACTCCTCCCTAGTCATCAGTCCAAGTTTCCGCTTCTTGTAAGCTCCCTTTTTGTGTTTAAGCTCACTGAAGATTTCTCTATTAAGCCACACTGGTCGCCTGCCATATTTGCTATTCTTTCTCCACATTGGGATGGTTTGTTCCTGTGCCCTCAATAAAGCTTCTTTAAAATACAGCCAGTTCTCCCGGACTCCTTTCCCCTGCATCCTTGAGGGAGTCAAAGTCTGCTTTTCTGAAGTCCAGGGTCCGTATTCTGCAGCTCTTCTTCCTTCCTTTTGTCAGGATCCTGACCTTGACCATCGCCTGGTCATTGCAGCCCAGGTTACCACCCACTTCTACTTCCCCTATCAATTCTTCCCTGTTTGTGAGCAGCAGGTCAACAGGAGCACGGACCCTAGTTGGTTCCTCCAGCACTTGCACCAGGAATTTGTTCCCAACGCTCTCCAAAAACTTCCTGGATTGTTTGCTGTATTCCTTTCCCAACAGATGTCAGAGTGATTGAAGTCCCTCATGAAAACCAGAGCCTGTGATTGGGAAACTTCTGTTAGTTGTCCAAAGAAAGCCTCATCTACCTCATTCTCTTGGCCTGGTGGTCTATAGCAGATGCCCACCATGACATTACCCTTGTTACTCTCGCCTCTAAACTTAACCCAAAGACTCTCAACAGGCTTGTATCCAGTTTCATCCCTCACTACATACACATCAGAGTCCTCATTGAAAAAGATACATAGAAAACTAATGAAAAGTTGGGAAACTAACTCTTAATCCTGCAATAGGATCCATGCAATGGTAATGAGGCTTCATATGGACACCAGCGTTCTCCTATGTATATCCAACTTCATGGTTAATACTTAGGGCTTATTTGTGTCCTACTGCTTTGGGAGCACCAGAAATTCAAGGACTGTAATTGTGCCCAGCCTCTTTACAGGGACATTAGGAAAAAGATGAAACCTTGAGCCTCTCCCCACATTGCATATCTATATACAGGTGGGCAAAAATTAACCCTTCATTTTTTTTTCATTTACCAAAGTTTTGGCACAACTGGAACACACTGCAATTCATAGACTTGTCATATGAGTCATAATGGTTAAAACTTAATTTAGTCATCCTGAACATAGAGAATCACTCCCAATATCATTTCTTCACTCAACAGGTCATGTACCACAAATAGTAGTTCTGTTTTATGCTCATCTCTGGGACATAGGTTAGTGAGTGTCAGAGCATGTTCCATACACTGACAGGCCTGTTCACTACACTTCTAGGGCCTAATGCTGCACCAAATTCCCTAGCAGAATTTGCTTGCGTGCCCAAGGACCCAGTTACCTGTTGGTACCACTTAGCCTCTCCACAGGCAAGACCCTTGCCATACCGCCTATGTCCCAGCACTTAGCCTTCTTTTCACCTAAATGGGGCTAGATTTTGGCCAGGGATGATGGTAGTAGAATTACCTAATTACATTTCAGCTTGGAAAAGAAACAACTAAGGAGAGATATGATAGAGGTCTATAAAATCTTGGTGTGGAGAAAGTGAAAAAGAAATGTTATTTACATGGGTCACCAAATGAAATTAATAGGAAGCAGGTTTAAAACAAACAAAAGGAAGTATTTCTTCATACAATACACAATCAACCTATGCAAGTCTTTTCCAGAGGATGTTGTGAAGGCCAAGATTATAACAGAGGCTGAGTTGTAAACAGTAGCAAGCAAAGATTGTAATTTCTTCCATGGCATCAAGCTACCTGTGCACTTCATTCAGAAAGTTACCTGTGCACTGCCACTTGCACATTGGCCTTTTTAGCCATAACTGTACTTCCAAGATATAATACCATCATCAGCATCATCTTCGGTCATGAAAAACAACATCTTGTATTTGACTAAACCACAGAATATTTCCTTGAGATCTCCTCATTCCCACCCTAAAAACTGCTGTGAGAGTTATTTTTTATGGGATTCAGTGCTTTACAGCCTTTACAAAGCTTATTTTTATATCTTCTCTTCTACTTGATTTACAATGGCTTGCATGCTTCATGCCTTTGCCTATTTAAGTTCATTAGGGTCACCTTGCTAAGCTCTATAAGTCTTAATTTAAAATGTGAAAACTTGAGAGAATACAGGGGTCAGTTAGTCAATAAGCTATCTGAGGCATCATATAGTTACCTGTATTGCTGTTTTGTTCTAATAGACTTTTCTTCCCAAGCCTACAATTTAAGATGAAGAGTGAATGAGTTTTCAATACACTTTCCTAATGACATCTGGTTAGGTGATACTAAATTATTCTGCTGAGTAAGCCTTTAAATTAAATTGTGGTTTACAAGGCTAACACTTTGTGAAAGAGTAGACTACCCACTAAAATGACTGACTAGAAAATAAAGCTACTTCAATTAAAGTAAAAAAGAAAGAATGTTAAGGATTTTTGCAACAAAACACTAGCTGAATATAGAGCATATAAGTAAGTTTGACATTTGTAGCAATCAGAATTCTGTTATGTACATGCCTCTTAAATTGCCAAAGCTAAAAATCTGGGGACAAATTATGAGATCAAAAATCAATATGAGAGAAATAAAGAAGTATTAGTTCAGGAAGCTCCAATTCAAATGGGAACAATTTATTTATAATTACTTTTATATAAATCTGATTCATGAATCTGTTTCAAGGTTGTGCACAACTGGTTGAAAAACTACTCAAAATAGCTATCAGTGGCTTGCTATGAAACTGGGTGTACATATCAGGGGTCTGTCTATGTCAGTAATGTTTAATATTTTCATTAATGACTTGACTGATGGAAAAGAGAATACACTTATCAAACTCATTGATTACACAGCTAGGAGGGGTTGCAAGTTCTTGGAGGACAAGATTAGAATTCAAAAAGATCTGAATAAATTGGAGAATTGGTCTGAAATCAGTAATATGAAATTAAATAAAGACAAGTGCATAGTACTACAGTTAGGAAGGAAAAATGGGGAATAGCTGGCTAGGCAGCACTGGTGCAGAAAAGGATCTGGGGATTATAGTATATTACAAATTGAATATGAGACAAAAGTGAGAAATTGTTGCAGAAAAAGACAAATATCATTTGGGGATGTATTAAAAGGAGTGTCAGATGTAAGACACAGGAGGTATTGTTCCACTCTACTTGGCATTGGTAAGGCCTCAGAGAACTGTGTCCAGCTCTGAGCATCACACTCTAAAAAGAGGAGAGCAACGGAAATAAGAGGTTTAGAAAACAATCTACGAGGAAAGACTGAAAGAGCTACTCAAGTTTAGTCTAAAGAAGAGAAGATTAAGGGGGGGAACACAACTGTCTTCAAATGTAAAAACAGTTGTCATGAAGAGGACAATTATCAATTGTTCTCCATGTCCACTGAGGGTAAGACAAAAAGAAATCAGCTTAATCTGCAGCAAGGGAGATTTAATAAGACATTTTTTCTAACTACAGTAGAAGCTCAGATTTACAAACATCTCAGGAATGCCGATTGATCGTAACTGAAATATTTGTAACTTTGAACAAAACATTATGGTTCTTGTTTCAAAAGATTAGAGAGGCTATTAAAATAAAAAAACCTCAATAATAATGAGGGATTTCAACTATCCCTGTATTGACTAGGTATATATCACCTCAGGACAGGATGCAGAGACAAAGTTTCTTGACACCTTAAATGACTGCTTCTTGTAGCAGCTATTCCTGAAACCCACAATTCTTGATTTAGTCCTAAGTGGAGCACAGAATTTGGTCCAAGAGATTAATATAACTTAACCACTTGGTTATAGTGACCATAATATAATTAAATTTAACATCCCTGTGGTGGGAAAAACACCACAGCTGCCCAACACTGTAGCATTTAATTTCAGAAAGGGGAACTATACAAAAATGAGGAGTTTAGTTAAACAGAAATGAAAAGGTGGAGGTAAAATCCCTGCAAGCTGCATGCAAAATGTTTAAAGACATCATAATAGAGACTCAACTTAAATGTACACCCCACATTAAAAAACACAATAAGAGAACCATAAAAGAGCCACTATGGCTAAACAACAAAATAAAAGAAGTAGTTAGAGGCAAAAAGGCATCCTTTAATAAGTAGAAGTTAAATCCTAGTGAGGAAACTAGAACAGAGCAGAAACTCTTGCAAATGAAGTGTAAAAATATAATATGGAAGGCCAAAAAAGAATATGAAGAACAGCTAGACAAAGACTCAAAAAATAATAGCAAAACATTTTAAAGTATGTCAGAAGCAGGAAGCCTGCTAAATAACCAGTGGGGCCACTGGACAAGCAAGATGCTAAAGGAGCACTCAAGGATGATAAGGCCATTCCAGAGAAACTAAATGAATTCTTTGCATTGTTCTTCATGGTTGAGGATGTGAGGGAGATTCCCAAACCTGAGCCATTCTTTTTAGTTGACAAATCTGAGACTGAGGTGTCATTAGAGGAGGTTTTGGAACAAATTGATAAACTGAACAGTAATAAGTCAGGACTAGATGGTATTAACCCCCGAGTTCTGAAAGAACTTCAATGTGAAATTGCAGGACTACTAACTGTCATCTGTAACCTATCACTATATCAGCTTCTGTACCAAAAGACTGGAGGATAGCTAATGTGACACCAATTTTAAAAAGGGGCTCCAGACGTGACCCAGGCAATTACAGGCCGGTAAGCCTGACTTCAGTACCAGGCAAACTGGTTGAAACTATAGTAAAGAATAAAATTGTCAGACACATTGATTAATATAATTTATTGGGGAACAGTCAACATGGTTTTTGTAAAGGGAAATCATGCTTCACCTAATCTACTAGAATTCTTTGTGGGGATCAACAAACATGTGGACAAGGGGGATCCAGTGGATACAGTGTATTTAGATTTCCAGAAAGCCTTTGACAGAGTCTCTCACCAAAGGCTATTAAGCAAAGTAAGCAGTCATGGGATCAGAGGGAAGGTCCTCTCATGGATTGCAACTGGTTAAAGATAGGAAACAACAGGCAGGAATAAATGGTCAGTTTTCAGAATGGAGAGAGGTAAAGTCCCCCAGGGGTCTGTACTGGGTCCAGTCCTATTCAACATAATCATAAATGATCTGGAAAAAAGGGGTAAACAGTGGGGTGGCAAAATTTGCAGATGATATAAAATTATTCAAGATAGTTAAGTCCAGGCAGACTGTGAAGAGCTACAAAAGGATCTCTCAAAACTGAGTGACTGGGCAACAAAATGGCAGATGAAATTCAATGTTGATAAATGCAAAGTAATGAACATTGGAAAACATAATCTTAACTATACTTATACAATGATGGCGTCTACATTAGCTGTTACTACTCGAGAAAGAGATCTTGGAGTCATTGTAGGTAGTTATCTGAAAGCATCTACTCAATGTGCAGCAGCAGTCAAAAAAGTGAACAGAATGTTGCGAATCATTAATATTGCCTCTATATAAATCCATGATACACTCACCTCTTGAATACTGCATAGGGTTATCAAATAGCAACTGTGAAAAAATGGCACAGGGGTGAGAAGGTAATAGGCAGCTATATAAGAAAAAGTCCCCAAAAACTGGACCGTCCCTTTAAAAACGGGACATCTAGTCACCCTAATACTGCATGCAAATGTGGTCACCCCGTCTCGAAAAAGATATATTGGAATTGGAAAAGGTTCAGAAAAGGGCAACAAAAATGATTAGGGGTTTGCCATATGAGGAGAGATAAATAATATTGGGACTTTTCAGCTTGGAAAAAACACGACTAAGGGAGGATATGATAGAGGTCTATAAAATCATGAGTGGTGTGGAGAAAGTAAATAAGGAAGTGTTATTTACTCCTTCTCATAACACAAGAACTAGAGGTCACCACAGGAAATTAATATGCAGCAGGTTTAAAACAAACAAAAGGAAGTATTTTTTTTCACACAATGCACAGTCAACCTATAGAACTCCTTGCTAGAGGATGTTTTGAAGGCCAAGACTATAACAGTGCTCAAAAAAGACCTAGATAAATTCATGGAGGATATGTCCATCAATGGCTATTAGCCAGGATGGGCAGGAATGGTATCCCTAGCCTCTGTTTGCCAGAAGCTGGGAATGGGCGATTGGATTAATCACTTGATGATTACCTCTTCTGTTCATTCCCTCTGGGGTACCTGGCACTGGCCACTGTCGGAAGACTGGGCTAGATGGATAGTCTTTGATCTGACCCGTTATGGATGTTCTTATGTTCATATGTTCTTAAGTTTACACCTGAATTTTGACTTAATACAGCTTTGAAACTTTACTATGCAGAAGAAAAATGCTGCTTTTAACCATCTTAACTTAAAGGAAACAAGCTCAGAAACAGTGTCCTTACCATATAAATTATTTTTAAAATTTTCCCCTTTCTTTTAGTAGTTTACATTTAGCATAGGACTGTATTGTATTTGCTTTTTTACTTCTTTTTTTGTCTCTGCTACTGCCTGATTGTATACTTCTACTTCCAAATGAGGGCTATGGTTGACCAGTCAGTTTGTGACTCTGGTTTTCATAACACTGAGGTTCTATAAGAATAATAAAGCACTAAAGCAGGATACCTAGGCATGTTATGGAATCCCATCATTCTGTTAGTTTTTTTGATTGTCGCTGAATATTGAGCAGATTTTTTTTTCAGAAAATTACCCACAACAACTCCAAGATCTCCTTCTAGAATGGTAATAGCTAATTTAGACCCCATCATTTTTGTATGTATATTTGGGATTTTTTTTCTTCCAATAGGCGTTACTTTGCATTTATCAGCATTGAAGTTCATCAGCCATTTTGTTGCCCAGCCACCCTATTTTGTGAGATCTCTTTGTAATTCTTTGCAGTCTGCTTTGGACTTAACTGTCTTGAGTAATTTAATATTATCTGCAAGCTTTGCCACATCCCTGTTTACCCCCTTTTCCAGATAATTTACAAATATGTTGAACAGCATTGATCTCAGTGCAGCACTCTGCCAGCAAAGGGTGCTAACGGCAGCCACGCCCTCTGACAGGAGTCTTGTTTGTATAAAAATAACCTTAAATAATTAGTCCAGTTATTTAAAAAAATTGACTGTCTCCTTTGAAATCAAATATTCTGACCAGAGCAACAACCACATAGATAAATATGTTCATAATGCTTTTGGTCAGAAAAGGGCAGCATCATAAGCCTTTTCATGTTGCAATATTTTCTTTTTATTCTGAGATGCCCTCAAATGTGTGAGGTGCTCATGTCATGTAGTACTTTATTCTGCCACTAGCCCCAGTGAAGTCATGGGTATCAGAATTTGGCCTTGTATTAACATAATTAAGATATACACGAGAGAATGTTCAGAGGGAAAGGAAGTCAAATTTCACAATGATAGGATTGTGGATATGCTTGCATTTTGGTGGGGTTTTAAATATACATTTATTATTTTATGTAAATAGCACAAGTCTTGGAAAATCATTTAGGCCAACATTCCAAATTTGGATAGCTAAGAATAGACACCTAAATAAATATATCTAGCTTTAGGCATCCAAGTTTCAAAATGTTTGTCTAAATCTCCAACACATACCTCACAGGAATATTATGAGAATTATGTAGAGTTGAGCAAATAGAGGAGAATGTTTTTCCAAAATATTGTTTGAATTCAAAAGTGAATTTCTGTTTGCCCATGTTTGCAACCTGCTAATGTTCTTTTTCTGTGAGGTTCTGCTTTACCAGGAGGAATCTTCACAGAATGTTGTTTGTTTGTTTTTAGCTTTAACACTGGAATAATTATTGAAAATGAAATCTGATTTTATGCTAATTTGCCAATTATTTTTAAATGATCCAGGCACAAGAAAAAAGTTGTACCTTGCAACGTATGTAATTAACCAGTGCCCTTTGAATTTCAAAATTATTTAAATAGCAAATATTTACAACAAACTGTTGCCAAGCTGTTCACAGAGGGGAGATAAGTTTTCTAAATAAATTTCCAAATCATTTTCAATCACGAATTTAATAATTTTCTCTTGAACAAATTGTGAACAGAAAACAGCAGCAATTCAATTAATTAAATGTTTGCTGTAAATAATTTCATCAACACTTTCCTCAGTGCTGTATAAACATGCGATACATTTTAAATACTGAGGATGCCCATTTCTATTTTCAAATATAAAGTAGATAGCCTGGCCATTTGCAAACTGTTTTTTTTCTTCAAACTACTAAAAGCCACAATTCCACATTAGTCTCTTTAGTGCCGCTGCTTCTGTGAACAGGGTCCTGCTGTGAAAACATTAATTGTAACATGAATATTAATTAAATGACATTGCTGCTCCCGATATGGTTGCATTCTGTTCATCCCACTGGATCTTTTCCATTAGAGCTATGAGTATTTGAAATAACATGATATGGGGGAAGTCAATCTACATCTACAGTGTATAGGATGAACACTGCAGTAGAAGTTCTCAGAGCTGTCCAGGTGTTTGTTGCTTTCTAGGCCTTGTTGGTGTTCAAACAAAAGGTGTTAATGACTAACTGCCTAAAAACATTTTTGCACAAAAACATTAAATGCAGTCTGTCTTAATATCAGTCTAACTTTAAGGAACATGTGGAAAAAATTGAAATCTTTAGAAATGAACTATAAGATTTTCACTGCAATTACTATTTTTATGTAGAAAATTATGTTTCTCTGTCCACACACACACAGAGCTTAAATTACCAAAATATTCATAGATGGCCACCTGATATTAGGCACCTAAATCTTATTGAAGCACCTACAAAAATTGTCAGACTTTCAGAAGTATTGGGCACCTTCAGCTCTCACTAAGGTGAATGGAAGCTCTTGATGGTAGCCCCTCCAAAAATCAGAGCACTTCTTCAGTGGTCTAAATATGCAGTTGTATCTTACTGTAAAACTCAATCTGAAAATTTTGTCTTTTATTATTAAATCATTTTACATGATCTTGTGCTGTTCTCAAAGGGAATAAAACAAGTCCTGTCACTTCTCTACACAAGAGGTTATGGTATCAGCAACTTTTATGCTAAATTTGAAATCACAGCAACTTGAAATAGCAGTGAGTACAGTCAAACAAAAGCCTCTGTAAGTTCCTGAAAAAGGATAATGCAAACAAGAAGTAGCCGATGTTGCTTCATGACTTTAATGGGACTTAACCTACGTACTTTCTGAATTTGCATCTCTAAAAGGCAAGTCACAATATATTTTTCTGGGGTGTAAAAAAACAAACAGAAAATGAATCAAGACATTATAGCTACACCTCTTATGATTGATAGATTAGCTTGGGAGGTATGTTACAACTCTGTGATAGTGCTACTAATATTCAAGGTTATTTCACACACAGTCTGATACAGAGTTATATAATGCTTTGGCACACAAGTTCCACTTAACTTTCATTACTTCCTGCAACCCACTCAACAATCAGAAATATATATATATTTAGCAGCAGAGTTGTGGGAAAGCAAAGATTCTGTCAGCTAAGGCTATCAACTGAGCTGCTGGAAATACCACCACAGCTTCAGACCAAACTGGAGGGATAGGCTCCTTGGACAGACAAAGGGTCTAGACCAGGGCAGCTCACTAATGACACCCAGAGGTATGTCTACACTGAATCTGGAAGCAAGCCTCCCAGCCTGGGTCCAAAGACTTGTTTTATCAGGGAATCATGATAGCATGCTAAAAATAGCTGTGTAGACATTGTGGCTCAGGCTGGAGCTTAGGCTCTGAATCCTGGGGCATGGGGGAGTTTCGACATCTACAGAGCTATTTTTAGCATTGTAGTGTGAGCCCTCTAACACAAATCTGTGGAGCTGAGCTGGGAGGTTGGCTCCCAGATGCAATGTAGACATTCTCTTAAAGAACGGGGTGGTTCTAGGGCTTTTGTGGTTGTGTGCCATGAAATCATGATCATAAGGGGTTACAAACAGTGGAGAGCTAACCCACAGCTTCAGTGTTTATCAATACTCATACTGTATAGTAACCATATTTTTAATACAGACTGCAACTGATGCATGTATTTTTTCCATAAAATTAAAATTCTTTTTATATTAAAAAAGACTATTGAAGTGCTATGCTGTTATTCAGCCACATATGGAAACTACACTTCTGATCATTAATAAGACTCGGAGAACATAAAATCAAGAATGAGTTGGTATGCCTTATTGCATAAATAGCCTTAAGAGAATGACAGCAAATCCAAAAACACTTCATATTAGCTAACACTGATTTGCTTCTCTCCCAATGTGGTATACAAAGTAAATATGGGATACAATGTGGTATGCATATTGTAGTGAACTATATGCATGCCACCAAGAGCAGTGATTAAATGTCTAAAATAAATGAAGTGACTTAAAAAATATACGACTTCATCTTAGTGAATGTAAAGTGCAAGAAATGTAAGCAGTTACCCTCAGCTGATGTCACAAAGGCAGCGTGATCTCAGGAAAAAAGAACTGCAATTTGGATCTGTGATATATTTCTGATGTACAAGTCAAACAACAGTAGAAAACAAATCATTTGTGATTTACCACACAAGATAGAGGAAATACTGTACTCTAGCAGATATATCCACATTCAAGGGCACAATTAATGATTTTCCTACAAGGTTTTCCAAAACAATTATGAATCTTTATAAAATGGATGAAAAACAGGAAAAAATGGGGGCAAACTTCATCATCATACACAAACTTAATACAGATGATTAGACAAGGAGAAAACAATCAAAGCATGGAGGATAGAAAGTAGTAGTATAATTATAAACTACCAAGCTATTATGGAGAATAATTTAATTTGGGCTCAAAGGGTCAACAGAACTGGTGTACAGCCTTCATAAATTCATATATACCAAGGCCAGAAGAGACAATTGTGATCATCTAGTCTGACGTCCTCTATATATCAGGCCATAGAATTTCCCCAAAATAATTTCCAAAGCATATATTTTAGAAAAAAAAATAAATCCCAATTTTAAAATTGCCAGTAATGGAGAATCCACAATAATCCTTGATAAATTGTTCCAATGGTTAATTACCCTCACTATTTAAAATGTACACATTATCTCCAGTTTGAATTTGTCTTGCTTCAGCTTCCAGCCATTGGAGCATGTTAAATCTCTTTTGGCTCGATTGAAGAGTGCATTATTAAATATTTGTTCCCTATGTAGGTACCTATAGACTGTAATCAAGTCACCCCTTAGTCTTCTCTTTGTTAAGCTGAATAGATTGAGTTCATTGAGTCTTTCACTATAAGGCAGGTTTTCTAATTCTTTAATCATTCTTATGGCTCTTCTCTGAACCCTCTATAATTAACATCCATCTTGAATTCTGAGCATCAGAACCAAACCCAGAATTTCAGCAGTGGTCTCATCAGTGCCAAACACAGAGGTAAAATGACCTCTCTGCTCATACTCGAGATTCCCCTTTTTATGCATCCAAGGATCATATTAGTCCTTTCTGTCCCTGCCTGCAGGTATATGGGATCTTGGGGAGCAATTACCACACAGGTGGGGTGCCAATTAATTTCTTTATTAAAGGAAAAAGGAAGTGGTGGGAATTTAACAATGAAATGCGATGGGATGGGGTGTATAAGGTGTTTACAATAGACAATGATAGGGGGGTTCTTATTGAACAGTGTAGGGAGTTTTAACAGTGGGGTACAGTAAGTGGGGTTCAGCACAATGGGATACAGTACAGTCAATAAGCAACTCAACTTTATATAGGAACAACTCTAGATACAGTGTGGAATGCAAAATAAAATGGTAGCTTCTATATAAAAATGGTATACAAAGTATATTAGAAAAATGGAGGCAACTAATGAGGTGTTATAACCACAAGGGTAAAATGTGAGTCACAGTGCAATAATACAATATGGGTGATAAGTAAAATTATGCAATGTAGAAAATTACTGACTTAATTTGTGAGGCTGTGATAGCAAGAGTGTACCTAAAAGCTGGGTCAAGAAGCGGGAGGGGGGAGGAGGGAGTGATTAGTGGTAACTAACGAGAGGAGAGTGCAGCTGCAAGCAGCGAGAGACTCTGAAGCCCTGCGGGGTGAAGCCCAGAGCAGTCTTCAGGAGCCTGCGGGCTGGAGGTACGGGAGACACGAGCAGCTGGAGCGCACTTAAGGGGAGTCTGGGAGCAGCAAGAGGGGAGGGCGCTGAACGTGCAAGCGATGGGAAGGCACGTGGAGAATGGGGGAGACGGCTGAGGGAAGAAGCAGGTTCCAGCAGCAGAGAGCACTTCAGGGAAGTTGCGGAGCAGCGAGGTGAAGACAAACAGAGCAGTGTGATGGTGATCTTTGGTAGGGGAGGGGCAGCGGAGGAGCGGGGGCACGAACACAGGGGATACAGGGAGAGGCAGCAGAGAGGTGTAAAGAAGGGCTAGAGGGACACCCCCCCAAAAAGAGAAAGAAGCGGCAAAGGGTTTGGGAAGTTACACGAGGTGGGGGGAGCAGCAAGGGGTTACTACAGGGAGACACGGAGAAGTACACAGAGGGGGAGATTGGAGCGGGGGAAAAACAGACACAGGAAAGTTCAAGGAGAGATTGGGACAGCGGGAAGACGAATTCAAACAGTAAAAACCTTATCTATCCTCTAACTTAGTTAAACTTATATAAATTACAAGCAGCTTATACAAAGTAATAAAACAGGTACAGAATACAACCAGGCAATGTTTTTTTTAAATCTATCTTAATCAACGACTAGGAAAAACAACAAATATCACAATTCTAAGCAAACTATAACAAGCAACTATACAGAGCAACAAAACAGCAAACTATAACAAGGCAGGTGAAACTTACAAGCTCTACAATCTTAGCAAACTATGACTTATTAAACTAAAAAGCAAAACCTACGGTGCACTTATGCTATGGGGAAGTCACAGAGGGCAGAGTGGTATGGGCCCAGGATCCAGCTCCCAAGGCAGCCCCCAAGGAAGCCAAGGGATGGCGGCTGCAGCAGTGGATAAAGCTGAAAGCAGGGAGCAGTCCTTAGCAGCTGGCACAAGCTTATTTTTAGCAGCAAAGCGCAGCGGAGTTTAAGAGATGTTTTAAGACACAGACCAAGGTTTAGCTTGAGTCTGTGTGCTGGGGAAACAGAGCCAGCAGCTAAAGTAATAAAATAAAAGTATGGAAAGTTTTACAGAGGGATTCTTACCAGTCCCCAAGGCAGCAGCAAAGGCAGACGCAGCAGTAACATCAGAAGCAGCAAGGAGGGTTCCCTATGGTCTTGATAATCAGGAGATCTCTCAGGCAGCAATTCGTTCTTCGGGGGCGGGAGGGTTAAAAACCCGGAGTACGCTCAAAAATAAAATGAGAGTGGAGAAAGGACCCCCCAAAACCCCTGGCTGATCAGACCAGGCAGCAATGCAGGAACCTTTCTGATGTTTGTTTCAAAAATGTCTGTTTTTAAAGGCAAACTTAGGCAGTTTCCCGCCAGTGATCCTGATAGGCTCCCTCTGTCACAGGGGAGGAGGCACAGGGAAAAACTGCAGGTGAGCACAGAGACATGCCTGGGCAGAGTCCTGTGCAATAGGTGACTCAAAAGCACATGAGGCCTATGACTCATGCCCAGGATCTTAAAAACACAATAGGTCTTGCAGCTCTTGACATAGCCTCTTCTTTAATTCTTGATTAATCAAGTCCCATATAAACTGCTCCATTATCTTGCCCTGATCGAGTTCAGACTGATGGACCCATAATTAGTCAGGTCATCCCGGTTACCCTTTTAAAATATTGTCACTATATTAGCTTTCTTCCAGCCTTCTGGAACTTCCCCAGTTTTCCAATATCTATTGAAAATCAACATTAGCAGTCCATGGACTCCTCAATCAGCTCTTTTAAAACTCAGATGCAAGTTATCTGGACTCGCTGATTTAAATATGTCTAACTTTAGTAGCTGCCGTTCAACATCCTCCTGAGATACTAGGGGGATGGGTGGAGTTTTATCATATGATATGAGTATATCTTATGTTTTTCTCCCAAATATAGAATGGAAATTGTCATAGTATAATTCCCAATTCTGAACCTTAGCATCCAAAATATGGGTAGTAGCATGAATTCCCCTAAGCTTAATTACCAGCTTAGATCCTCTAGTGCTGCCACCAATCAGGACTTAGAGTAGAGTGCCTGATAAACTCTGGTCTCCCCCAAAACCTTCCCTGGGGACCCCCAAGACCCAAATTCCTTGAGTCTCACAACAAAGGGGAATAAACCATTTCCTTTCCCCCTCCTCCCCTCCAGGTGTTCCCTCCCTGGGCTCCTGGGGAGATATACAGATTCAAGCTCCATGAATCTAAACAAAGGGATTCCCCCTTCTCCTTTCTTCCTCCCAGATCTTTCCCGCCCTGGGTGCACTAGGAGATCACCGTGATTCAAACTCCTTGAATCACAACACAGAGAAATCAGGTGGGTTCCCCCCCCTTTCTCTCCCCCTCCATTCTCCTTCCCGGTTAAGTACAGACTCAATTCCCTTGAGCCTCAACAAGGGGAAAAATCAGACAGGTCTTAAAAGCAAAACTTTTAATAAAAGCAAAAAGAATAAAGAAAATCACTGTAAATTTAAGATATTACAGGGTCTGTCAGCTTCTAGAAATTGGAGAAACAGCCTCCTCCAGCAGTAATACAATTTAAAATACTTCCAGCCAAATACACATTTGCAAATAAAGAAAAACAAATAAAAAGACTATACTACCTTTCTACCTTTGTACTTACAAAATTGGAATAGAAGATTAGAGAGCCTGTAGGTACATGTGGTCACTCTCAGAGCCCAGAGAGAACAAAGCCAAACCCAAAAAAACACAAACAAAGGCTTCCCTCCACCGAGATTTGAAAGTATCTTGTCTCCTGATTGGTCCCCTGGTCAGGTGTTTGGTTCCCTGTTTGTTAACCCTTTACCGGTAAAAGAGACATTAACCCTTAACTATCTGTTTATGACAGAAATATATATTGAATCTTTCTGCCTTCTTACAGATAATTCTACCATATCCATATAATAATGGACCAATACCATTGTTAGGATTCTTTTTGTTCCTAATATACTTAGTAAAAAAAGTGCTCCTTCCTATTGTCCTTAACTCTGCTGGCCCTAGATTTCCCCTTTTGTCCCTTCATTTTCCTTACAATTTTCTACAACTCCTAGCTTCTCATGTATATTCATTACTGTCAATTTCCCCTTTCTTCCATTTGGCATATTATTTTAGCATTATTATTATTTTAAAGCTGTCTTCACTTCCCTTGTAAACTAGCTCAGGTTTTTTTTGTTTGTTTGTTTTCAACTAATATGGACTTCCTCCTCAATTGTGGCTTTTGGAGCATCTATTAAAGTGTCTTAAACAATTCCCAATTATCACACATTTGTCTCATTAAATTCTGCCTCACAGCTGATTTGGCTCACAATTGTTTTCATTTTTGTGAAACTGTCCCTATTAAAGCACCAAGGTGTGTGTGTGTGTGTGTGTGTGTGTGTGTTAGTATTACTAGCTTTGACTTTATTCTGTTTGGACATTATAAGTCTGATCTGGTCACTTTATTCTGTTTGGACATTATAAGTCTGATCTGGTCACTTTATTCTGTTTGGACATTATAAGTCTGATCTGGTCATGGTCACATGGTACCTAAGCAACAATTAATTTTTGGTTCTGCAATCCATTCCTTTTTATCTGCCAAGACTAGGTCTAATATACAATTCATATGTGTTGGTTGTAACACCTTTTGAATTAGGAAATTGTCAGCTATAATATTAATAAATTCAAAGGATGTTTAGTACTGGCAACATAAGGCCTTGACAGAAAACAAATATAATTAAGAGCTTTCACCTCTTGCAAATGGAAAACACTGATCTAGCAGATCTCTCTTGTAGTGAGGTAACCAAAATATGTGTCATAATAGCCCCTCTCTTGGACTTTAAAACTTCTGGAAGAGGCAACTCTGTAGTGTTGCTTTAGTGGCATGGTCAGGGATGGAAGGGATCATCCACCCCCTGCAGCATTGTTCCCAGTCACTTCCTTTGGGATATTTAAGCATATATTTAAGTGTTTGCTTGAATCATCAGTAATTTCTACTCAGGACCTCCACAGTTGCACAGCGGTCATTCAAACACTCAGCCAGTAGAAATGGATCCTGTGGTGACGGGGAGTAACAGAGCAGAGTGCAGAGAATGATATGGTTGTCTCTGGATCTGCAGCACCACTGATATCTAAAGCGTTGGGACTCCAAAACTGCTGGCCTTTCCCACTTCTTCAATTTTCTCCCATTCAAAGGGATGATCATTTGGTAAATCTCTACAGATTGCCTGGTGACATTTTCTGTCCTTATTCCCCCCACCCCTCATCCTTTTCCAGAGTTTCTCCATAGGAGGGAGTAATCTCTCCAGGTTATTAAGGCAAAAATGAGAGAAATAAGATGTACTGAGTTTTACTGATATTCAATAGGAAGCACAATAGAAAATCCTCAGTGTAAACTATTGACCTAGTTAATCATGTCTCTGCTCTGCTCCTATTGAAATTATGTCTCAGACTCATTTTTGAAAAATGAGATAAAGCATCAGAAGAATTCTGGAATTTGCATTCTAGTGCAATAAACCAAAGAAAGAGTAACCCAGTTTAGAGGGATTACGTTGCATATATTCATAAGTATTTCAATGATGTTTGTTGACCAATGGGTATTATGATAATACTTTGCACTTCCATAGTGCCTTCCATCTGAGGCTCCCAAAGCACTTTACACACATTAATGAAGTTTCCCCTACCATTACTTCAACTCTCAAAATCATCTTCAGTTAGTTTGGCACATCTGTCACATATGCATTCCCATTCATCTGGCAAATAAGTACTGTGAAACACATTACAGCAAAATCAGAAATGCTTTTACAGATACCATAGGTATACTTGCAAATAGGTAGCTTTAAACAGTTTTCTTTCATGGTATCATCTGTACCTGATCAAAACAAATATTCTCCCCATAAATTCGTGATCGGTTAGAATTGATTTTTCTGTTCTAGTGTTATTTGAATTATTCTCTTAATTTTGTGTAGTGCCCCAAATGAACAATACAGTAAAAATAGTTAGAAATCTACCCAATAAGGTCCCTATCCAGAAAAGCACTAGGGCTCATACTTAACTTTAAAGGTAATGAGTCTAGTCATGTGCTTAAGTTTATGCACATACATATTTAATTGTTGTGCTGGATCAGGCCCTAAGTCAAGAACTCCTTCGCATCAAATAAAACATTTAGAATTTAAAATAAATCAAAACCAACCAACCAAAAACAATTCACCACTGTGTATCAACAAATATCAGTATTATTTGGTGTAATAATTCATGCCTAACCAATGAATTAGAGTGATGCTGAAAAGTCAGTTCTGGACATACTGCTAACAACGCAATGGGCAGGTGATTCTATGGGATTCAAGATAATATAACCATATCCAAATAAGGATAGCCACAGATTAGGTAGCCACAGATTTCAGTTGCATTGCCTGGAAAGGCTTTGGTTGCTAAAACTCATCAAATGGATTAGATACTTAATAAATCCCTATTACTGGTTTCATAATGCATTTGATTTCATTAAATTCTCTTTTATATTTTTACCTTATTTAGAAACTATTGCTTCAAATTATATCTCTTGCTTGAATCATTCTCCCCCTTTCCTGTTTTGTGCCATAGATTTTATGCCTCTTTTAAAACAAATATTCTGCAGTCAGCTACTAAAATACACTGATATTGAGGTGTTTGTATTGGTTTTGCCAATGGAAAGAGGGAATACTGTACTTGACTGACTTATATTTAGGAAATCCAGAATTTATTACAAATGAAAAGCCCAATAACAGAACAAATGTGTGTCCATGTAGCATAATTCCAATTAAAATATAAAATATAATCTTCACCTGCTGAAAAATATTCTAGTACTGTGCATACATAATTAAATATTCATTGGGTCAAACAGAGAGAAAATTACTCTATAGCCCAGCGGTTAGAGTATTCACCTTGGAAGTGGGAAAACCAAGCTCTGGTCCCCTGCTCCAGTAAATATTTAATTTTTTATATACAGTAGAACAGCTTCAACAGGGAAGACTGCAAAAGACCAATCCCAGAATGCCGCATGATCCAAGGGTTAGGTGAGATACCCAAGTTCAAGTCCTTGCTCCACATGGAAGAGAAGCGTGAATTGAGCCTTGATCTCCCACAAGCTGGTTCAATACTCTAAAGCAGTGTTTCTCAAACTGGGGTTGCTGGTCACCTGGAGGTTCCTGAGGCTTCTCCAGGGTGTCTACGAGCCCCGCTGATCAACTCCTCCCAGTCTCTCTGTCTCCTGGAGGCTGCTGAAATCAAACTGGAAGATTTTAGGTGCTAAAAGTCCAGTGCTGCAGCAGGGCTAAGGCAGGCTCCCTGCCTGCCCTGACTCCATGCTGCTCCTGAAGCAGCCGGCATGTCCCTGCAACACATCCCTTCAGCCCCCAGGAACTGTGGCCAATGGGAGCTGTGAGGGCCATGCCTGCAGGCAGGGACAGTGCGCGGAGACTCCCTGACTCTCCCGCCTAGGAGTCGCTGCCAGAGGGATGTTCTGGACACTTTCAGGAGCTGCCCAAGGTAAGTGCCACCCATGCCCTTCACCCCCACCCCCTTCCACATCCTAACCCCCTCTCCAGCCCAGAATCTGCACCCCATACTCAAACTCTTTCCCAGAGACCGCACCCCAAGCACCCTTCTGCACTGAAACTCCTTCCCAGAGCTCGCACCCTGTATCCCTTCCTTCACCAAAACTCCCTTCTAGACCTTGCACCCTGTACCTCCTCCAGCACCCCAACCCCTGCCCCAACCAGGTGAAAATGAGTGAAGGTAGGGGAGAGTAAGCGATGGAGTAAGGGACAATGGAGTGAGGGGGGGCAGGAAGAGGTGGGATGGGGTTGGGATGTTGGGGGAAGGGGTGGAGTGGGAGTGGGTCCTAGGGCTGAGTGGGCAGGCTTGGGGATCCCTGAAAATTTTAAAATCAAAATGGGGGTCCTCAGGTTGCTAAAGTTTGAGAACCACTTCTCTAAAGAGGGGGTCAGATCTACCTCCATCACAGTTCTCTGTGAGAAAGGGCTTAGGCACCTAACTCCAGGAGAGGGTTCACAGATGTGAATCCCAAGAAGAGGGAGGTACCTTCATCCTGACTGGAGTTAGGCACCTGTCTCCTTTTCAAGTGTGGGGCTTAGAACCCAGCCCCTCCTCAGGATTTCCTATTGGCTAGCAAAGACAGCTCCCTGCTGAGTGTGCTAGCTTTTGTGAATCCTATTCTTAGGTGTCTAACTTACCCAATGCATTGTATGGGGAATCTGGGCACCTATTTCAGATCTGTGGATTCCACTATGCAGTAGGGAGGGTGCTTAAACAGTAGGCATTGCAACACTGAGACTAAGTCCCCTTTGTGGAACTAGCCCTTAGTCTTTCTTCGGTTGTGGAGTCATAGATTTCAGTTGGAGTTTCCAGAGCTCCGTGTAAAACTCTAGCACAAAATAACCTTAATCAGAAGCAAAAAATATGTTATGTTAAATATAGTGCAAAGTACAGGCAAGAGACTTTACTCCAATGCTCATTAGATTACAGGATTTAAAAGGAAAAGAAATAACCTTAAATCAAAATCTATGAATAAATAATGTGCTCTATTTAATTAAGAGGCCTGGATTTTCATTATTATGTCTGAGTACCTGTTTTACTGTCGAGCTCATTCCTCTCATCACCATAGAATTCAAGTGCCTCCATGTGTTTTAAGGCAGAAAGGACATGACTCTGTCAATTTAAGGATTTCTGAAATTTGCACATCATCTAGAGGGAAATAACCTTATGTGTGGTTTTGCACAAGTTCCATAAATGGACATTTCAACAAAGTATTTTAATGCTGCATCTCACCTTCAGTGTTAGCTAAACTTTAGAGAAACACAGTACACATTAGAGTGTTGTTGGGCTGAAGCTGTATAGTAATGAAACTTTTTGCAGTTTTGTGTTGGGTGACTTCATGCCCCTCAAGTTTAGTCTATCTCTTGCAAGGGAATATGTCCTGAACCTCTCAACCACTGCCAGGATAAAAGCCCACTCTAAATCTCAATAAAGATGTTACCAGCTGTTCCTTTAAACCCTGGAAGTTTCAATCTTCTCACAAATGAAATAATGCCATTCAAAACTCTGCATATGTAACAAAGTAATTAATCAACTGCAGGCGAACCTGGAAACCACACAAACTAGAAAGTGACATAGCTTACAGCATCACCCATCAAAACAACATGGACACTTGGGCTTTATCTATTTTCCACTGAAGTGAATGAGTGTCTTTCCATCAACCTCAGTGGGAACTTCATCAAAACCTGGAAGAAAAAGAGTGAGCTCAACTGACAGATGAACATCTCTTTCTGGCTTTTCTGCCCCTACAAGTGATGATTCCATTCTCCAGAAACCACCACTGGGTACAGATGAAAGGGTGAAAGTTCATTCTCAGAATATTGCTGCAACTCGAAGACCACAGCACATTGTGTTCAATTAATATCCACTGAAAAATCCATGAGCTTTCCAATCCCTAACTTAAAATCATTCCTTTCAGTTGAATCTTGTTTTCGCACACTAAAAGGTTTCATCAGAAGATGAACCAGTTTTAAACAGTGTGTGTGCTTTAGAATGGCTAAATAATTGCAATGTGAAAAATTATTACAGCATTTTTGATGCTCCGCCTAATTATCACTTTGGACTATTTTCATAAAAAATTGATTCTCATATTTTATTAATATAACTACTCTAATTACATTCATACATTAGCAATTACAATTTTATTCATCAGATTGAAAAGTTTGAGAGAAAAGCTGAAGATGGAAGCTGTTTCATGGGACTGTTGTAGCAGCAGCTCAGATAAAAATTGTAAAGAAAAACTACAAAAATTACTGCCATTTAATTGCTATATTTATTTCACAAGATACTTTTAACATAAAATATGTATTGTTTCCTGTCTTTATGGGAGTATACCTTACAAACCCATGGCTGCATTACTAGTGCATTTGGTGTGGCTTTTTCTAGGGCAAACATTTTTACATTTTAATGTTTCTTCCCACTCCTTAATGAAATAAAATGAAAGGATCATGGAGGCTAATAAATTGCTATAACATCAGAAATTGAAAATGAAACAGTCATAGCCAACACTAAAGAGACAGGAAGACAGTATGTGACAATTTAACATCTCTAGCCTCTTCCATACATAAAGAGAAAATAAAGAAGAGAAACTTATCTACAGCCCTGACTTAGCAAAGTAGTTAAGCACATGTTGATTTTTAAGTACACAAATAGTCTCATTTATTTCAGTGGGACTATGCATGAGCCAGATTCCAGAAAGTGTCTTTATTCAGAACAGAACTTAAGCACATATTTAACTTTTATGGGAATTAGGGATGTGCGTAAGTGCTTTCCTAAACTGGCCCCTATGTGCTTAAAGTTAAGTACATATTAAAAATCTTTGCTGAATTGCAATGTCAATACTGATTTTTTTCCCCTCATGAAATACTCCCTTGGATTGCAGTGGATGTGTTTTGCATTGTAAGCAAAGGGAATATTTAATCTTGACTAAATGTTAGAGAAATGAAGCCAAAGAAACAAGAATATAATGGATGAAATCCTGGCCTCATTGAATCCAGTGGTAAAACTCCTATTTATTACAATCAAGATTTCACCCAGCATCACTAGGCTCACTGATCTGGACAAATCATTTACCATCAAGGGTTCGATTCTACTAATCTTAATCTTGTTTAATAGTACTTTAAAAATAGCTCCAATTAAGTCAATAAGACTACTTTTGGAGTATGGTACTACTCAACATGAATAAGTGTGTCAGAATCTGGCCTCAAACAAACACGTCTTATTGTCTCTTCACAGATAAGCCATTGTTGTGAATGAAAATGTCTTTTTGTCCTGGCATATACAGAAGTAGGGCAACTGCAATGGGAAAGAGGTGGTTTTTGCAGAGGAAAACTTTTATATTTGTTAAAAGCCACCAAAACCGGAAGCAAACAGGGTCATTTTTTAAATCTTGTAAAATTGGCAGTAACATGATTTTTATAATATTATCAGCAACACAATTTCCCCCTTTCCACCAAAAACTCATTGTTACCATGCTTTGATGGCTTTCCCAGCCTTCACGTTGTTGTGTGAGACCATCCTAACAAAGAGGACTTTCCTATGGATGTTTCTATTCTACACTGTACTTATTAAACACTAATTTTAAATGGCAAGTGAAATTACACATTGGTATCTATGAAATGTAATAGTATAAGTGTAAGGGACTAATAATAATTTCTGATATAAGGTGGGAGCTCATCAGAGGAGGACAGAGACCTGGGTGTATTAGTCTATCACAGGATGACTATGGGCCACCAATACAATACAGCCATGAAAAAGGCAAATGTGATGCTAGGATGTGTCAGAAGAACTATTTCCAGTACAGATGGGAAAGTGTTATTGCTATTGTACAAGGCAATAGTAACACTTTCTCTGGAATACTGTGTACAATTCTGGTCACCCACATTCAAGGAAGCTGAATTCAAATTGGAACAGGTACAGAGAAGAGCTAGTAGGTGGATCAGGGAATGAGGACCCTATTTTATGAGAGGATACAATAAGAACTTGGCTTATTTAGCCTAGCAAATCAAAGGTTGAGAGAGAATATGATTGCTGTCTATAACTACATCAGGAGGGTAAACACCAGAGAGAGAGAAGACATATTTAAGCAAAAGGACAATGTTGGCACAAGAACAAATGTGTATAAAATGGCCATGAATAAATTCAGGTTGCAAATTAGAAGGTTTGTCACCATCAGAGGGGTGAGATTCTGTAACAGCCTCCCAGTCAGAGTAGTGGGGTAAGAATCTTAAGTAGTTTTATGCTAGATATTGATAAGTTTATGAAAGAAATTACATGATATGTTTGCCTATGATGTAAGGCAACTGGACTCGATGATCTAGCAAGTCCCTTTCAGGCCATTGTTCTTAAGGTCTTATCTACTATGAAACTAAAAAGTGGTTTACTCCATTATTACATCACCAAAATTGGAATTTTAGCACTAAGGTCAAGAAGAATATTCTAAATATATTTTAAAGCACTAAACCATTAAACTATTAGAGTACCCAGTAGTTCCAGAAATAGCTGCTATTCAAAGAGCTCAAAAGTGTATAGACACATCTTGCTACACTCTGCATTGTATTAGCTGTATGCAAGTTTTATGACAAAATATAAATCTGTTACCAACTTGTGCTACATCTTATACAAGATGACAAACAAACAAACAAAAAAACTCTGGCTAATATTCACATGGTGATTGTTGTTGCTGATTACTAGAAATGGAAAACTTCAAGATCTAAGCTGTTCGTTGTTAATACTTTGCATTTCTGTTTCATTGAGGATCTCAAAATTGCTTTAAAACATTGAAGAATTAGGCTTAATAACAACCCTGTAGATAAGGAAATATTATTAGACCCATTTTACTAATGGAGAAACTGAGGCACAGAAGGATTCAGTATACTGTCCAAGGTCACACTGGAAATCTTCAGCAGGGGATAGAACTCACATCAGTCTTGGGCTTTAGTCACAATATCATCGTTCCCCTTTGAATTACTTGCTAGCACTGCTAATATTCTAGTTGAAACCCTCAGGACTATTCCATATGTTAATTAACAAACACCAGTGTATAACTACAAGCACTTTATTCCTGATGCACATAAATAAATCCATAAATAAATCACTGCATTTGTGTTCTGAGCATTATGATAGGGCAGATATTAAAGTTAGTGTGCCCAGAACATACATAAAGACACAAGGAAAATACAAATGTCATCCATTCCCCTAACACCTTTAAAATTGGAACTAAGTTGGAATGAGTAGGAATGAAGTTCTTGTAATTGTACTATATGAAAGCCTTACAAGTAGTTTTCAGTCATACCATAGTGGTACTTGGGTACTCCTGCTACAGATTGTGAAAGGCAAAAGAGATTGTTTCCTTAATAAGAAAACCTGCATGTTGTTTACTGAAGGAAGAATATTAATATAACACTTTAACATCAAACAATGGAAGATGTGAAGCTAATACAAAGGCTTTTGATGAGCCTCTAAGTTTCAGAAGAAAATACGATAAACTCTAGCTGTGCCAACAAACTCCACTTCAATAAGGAGTTCTTCAGATGCATAGCCCGGCATGAGTAAAAAAGATCAGGGTAGGTAACACCAAATGGCCTTGGTTTCAAGTTATTTCTCTATCTAAAGAAGCATACTCACCATAAGGATTAACAGTGAGGGACACCAACAGAAACAATTATCAGAACCCCTAATTAAGGGTGCTCCGTCTAACTACAGTACATATTGCCCCTCCCTCAAATGCAATTAGACTGATGCAATGTTAAATCCTTAATCTGTTTTGGCCCTTGCTGCGTTACGCTAATGAAAGACTCCAGCATTTTTAGAAGCACCAGCCTGTGTGGGGGTAGTGTGGAGATGCAAAGCCCTTGTGGGAGCTCCAGGAGGCATTCTGCCACAGAGAGAAACACCTGCTAGAGCTCCCTGACATGCTTGGAAGTGTGCCAGCTGGTACCCTCCTTAGTTAGAGTGCAACTTGCAGACCCTGCCACAACCAGCAAATGTCTCCTTAGCATTTAGCTCTGCTAGTGGTGCCAGCTAGGAGCAGTAATTGCACTTAGTGGAACAAAAGGACTGAGATACTGGTGATCTTTTCAGGGGGAAGCCTTTTTGTTACCCACATTCCCTTGCATGTCTATACAGATTTCAGCTGTAATCTGGTTCCAAAGTTGAGCTCTGATATAATGAAAAGATGATTAGAACAATTTAGAGGTGTAGTTTGACTTCTGTATTTGGCAGAGGGAAGAGGAGGAGGGAAGCACCAGTCAAGCCAATGAGGCAATGTGTTGGGGGAAAATTCCATGCCTGCCTGAGGCTTGCAGTTTTGGAGGGATGGGGAATATCCTCCCATGCCTCCTAACTACACCCATGGAAAAATTTGTCCATGTTTGTCCAAAGTTTCCTTTGTATGAGCAATAAGGTCCACAGATCTGTTATGAGTATTTCAGACTGTTTGCAGCTTGGGGCACAACCAGAATTGTCAGTCACCGTCATGTCCCATCTTCTGAAGTTTCTTCCAATTAAGATAACTTTCACAACCAGAATAATTCAAATCTACTTTCCTCAATTACAGTTTGTGTTAAACAGACTCTGAGTAAAAAGCAAGAATTTCTCCTACTGCAGCACATGATAAATTCCACCTAGTGATAACAAACACAAATCCTTGGATGTCAATCTCTCAGTTCTGCTGTACTCAGTTAAGATGGGTGAGGAGGGGATACAGTGCTGGTTTTATTCTTCATTGATTTCCTCTTTGGGAGTTTCTCCCCATAATTCTTCTTCAGGTGGGGGATCAAAATTGGGCTCCATTTGTCTAAAAATATTTCAAATGGTTGGTACTCTCCTGACCTCAAAGAGGCTGGGCTTATTTGTTTCCCTTTCCCCATGTGAGTCCCATGTGGGGCCTTTATATGATTATGTTATACATGGGGCTTTACAAATTCAGGGCAAAAGTTATCCGTGTTTTAAAGTGCTTACAAGCTAATTGGAACAGATGCACTACAGACATATAAGGGCAGAATCTCAGACACACTTAATATCCAGTAGCTCTTGTGGCCAGATTGTTTGTGTTTGTGGGGTTTGTACATTCAGTCCCAAACTGTGAAACCACCCTCTAATCCAAACTGGATTCTGAAAACTCTTACACCTGTGATTAATCATTACTCATGTGAATAGTTCCATTGATTTTAGTGAGACTACTTGCAAGTTTGAGGCATTGCAAGAACTGGGCCTGGTTGTTGTTTTTTTTAAATCTAATCAAAAGTATTTTCTGAAGTTTTACAAAAATACCTTTTCTCAGGCTAGGACTTTATACTGCAGAGTGTCAGCCCTGAGGAGAGTTTTCTTTATCATGAAGTTATCAGCCCACGAACAAATAGCAATTTATGGTATTATGGAAGTACTGATAGACCCTTAACAATAGCTTCTCTACTGTGACACTATAATTATTGAAAATTGCTACCACTACATGTAAAGTTGTTTGTTCATATGACACAGTAAAAACTAAAGAAATAACTGTAATACATATAGAGTTCCTAAATAGTTTTCCATTTTCACGGGAGGAAAAGCAGTGGTATTGGTACGAAGAGAAAGCCATGATGTTGAAAACCAGATTAGTAAAGGTTATCATTATTTAGCTGATGCTCTACTTTTTTGGAAGATCTAGTATAAAATTGCACTGCAGCATTAGTCTTAAAGGACTTTTAGACTGGGAAAAGCTTTCAAATATATCAGGCAGATCCACTTGACCTACATATATATTTCACCTTTCTTTCACTTGTGTTTCCTATCAGCAATATCTATTCACATTCAAAGCAAAGGTTTGCTACTTCCAACTTCAGCTGAACCTCTCACCTGCTCCTATAGTGAAGTTGTGAGGCTGGCAGCTGGGATGTGATCATTCCCCTCTATTTGACATTGGTGAGGCCTCATCTGGAGGACTCTGTCCAGTTTGGCGCCCCACACTACAAGAAGGATGTGGAAAAATTGAAAAGAGCTCAGTGAAGGGCAACAAAAATGATAAGGGGGCTGCAGCACATGACTTATGAAGACAGGCTGAGGGAACTGGGATTAATAAGGAGAGATTTAATAGCTGCTTTCAACTACCTGAAAGGGGGTTCCAAAGAGGATGGATCTAGACTGTTCTCAGTGATACCAGATGACAGAACAAGGAACAATGGTCTCAAGTTGCAGTGGGGGAGGTTTAGGTTGGATATTAGGAAAAACTTTTTCATTAAGAGAGTGGTGAAGCACTGGAATGAGTTACCTAGGGAGGTGGTGGCATCTCCTTCCTTAGAGGTTTCTAAGGTCAGGCTTGAGAAAGCGCTGGCTGGGATGATTTAGTTGGGGCTTGGTCTTGCTTTGAGCAAGGGGTTGGACTAGATGACCTCCAGAGGTCTCTTCCAACCCTGATATTCTATGATAAGTGTTAAGTGTACCAGTTTACTGGTGGGTGAACTTTAAGGGAATGTTAAAAGGTACTAATGTATAGCTACACAATTCACTTGTTAGCATACATGTTAATTTGTATTTGTCTTCATCTACATATATCCTATTGAATGTATATTAGTGTAACTCAATTTACCTGTTGTTGCTATATCCTTTTTCATGTCCTGTAACTCTGTAATTACCTTTACATTATGTATGCAATTCTACTTAATTAGCATTAGCTCAAAATGCCTGTATTTAAATGTTTAGATGTAAATTTACTTGATGTGTAAAATCTAATGAAGAATTGTTCCTGGGTATTACATTATGTTTACATTATCTCTAAATGGCCCATCAACTGGAATTGAAGCCCTAAAAGTTTGAATGAGAAGTTGTTAGCTCCAAAGAAAGGGTCAGTATGTGATGGTCAATGGGAGATCCACAAACTTTGTCTGGGTTTAGTCAACAAAACAAGACCCAGTGGTGATGAAAATGCTTGCTACATTGTTTTCAACTATAAAAAGGCACACTGGGAACAATTTTGCATCTCTGTTTAATCTGAATACTATCAGGGGCATTCCAGATCCCAGACAGAGGTCATCAAAAGCCATTTTCGGAAGCCCTAAGGAACTTATGAAAAAATTCTAAAAGACTGAAAGATTACTATTCCTCTGCTATCATTTTGGACTTACAAAACTTTAACTCACTTGTTATATATTTTATTTGCTTTAACCTTTTAATAGCTCTCATTTGTTTTTGTAGTTAATAAATATTTAGTTTAATTTACCAAAGAAATTGGCTACAGAATGTCTTTAGTGTGAGAACCAGAAGCATCCAGTGACTTGGGATGAATCATCAATCCTTTGGGGTTGTAAGAACCTAATGTATGTGATTTTTGGTTTTAATAATGTTTTATCACGAAGTCTAGTTTGTCTGGGTGATAAAGAGAAGCTAGAAAGCACAAGGAGTCTGTGACTTCATGATAAAACTAATATAGTAATCCACGAGTACACTTTTGTTACAGGCTTGGTGAAATCTAATCACAGAATATACACCAGTCTGGGGTGCCTGCCATGGTTTCTGACAGTCTGATCTAAGTTTCCGGTGGCACCTTAAAGACTAACAGATTTATTTGGGCATAAGATTTTGTGGGTAAAAAAACCCACTTCTTTAGATGGAAGTGGGGGGGTTTACCCATGAAAGCTTATGCCCAAATAAATCTGTTAGTCTTTAAGGTGCCACCAGACTCCTCATTGTTTTTGTGGATACAGACTAACATGGCTACACCTCTGATACTTGATCTAAGTTTGGCACTCTTAGCCCTGAGCCATTTCAGGCACTGTGTCAGAGGTGACAGAGCAAAATTCACCAGCAGATAAACTGATTCAACCTCCTTAAAAGGGGTAGTGAATTTGGTCCACTGCACTCCATTTGTGACAGCGCAATCTTTACCATAAGAAGAAATAAGTTAGGATTTGTTCCCTGCAGGATTTATCAGAAGGACAATCTGGTCTATGAAAGTGAAGGCCTCATTTTAAAAGAAAAATTTTCCATAAGGGCATAGCAAATACAAAAAGAATCCTAGACAAATAGGATGTGTCTCTTGCTATACACAATGTTCTCTTTTCTTCCTATTTTAGGGTAACCATCAAGGACCTGAGTTTGATGAGCTTTAGATCAGGCTCCAAATTCAGGATTTGAATGCCTAAAACTAGCCCCCAAATTAGGGCATAAGGTATTTAAAACCCTCTTTAAGAAACATTTTAAAATAATCTGCATTTAATAAAACTATTTTCTGTACTTTAGGAGTGTCAAACTCTTTACAGTCAAGTGCCTCATGCCATTGTACAAATGAAAATAGGCTGGATGCTATCAGGTTTGCAGCTTAAACTGGAGGAAAGGGTTTGATTTCATTTTTAAAACAAATTTATAATTAACCTTTAAAGTTTTTTAAGGCCCCTTAACTGCTGATTATGGCGTTTGCACCACACTGCCTGAATTTTGAGCAAGCTAGTAATACTATAGGTTTTTATCATAGCTGTTTACTAATAAAGATAATACTGATCTCCACATGGTAGAAATCTGACTTTTAGGACCATCAAAGATGAACTGCATATCAAGGACTAAGCGTCTATTTCTTTTTAATAACATAATCACTGAATAAATACTTTAGGAAAAGAAGGCTGGTTAAATTCTATTTGGCATAAATACATTCAAAAGAAAATATGGGACAGTTTGCTCCTTGAGTCTTTCTCTCCTTGCTTCTCAGGTTCCAACAGTTGATCAATAATTGCTAACCTAACCATCAAATCAGATGAAATTCTCTGTTTATAATGATGAACACTGCAATCTCTCCTTTCTCTCTCTATGATTCCTAACCTATTGTAACATGAATGTACAATAAGCCAAAACATTCAGACCAAGAAAGGTAGTGGAAGGCTGCTTGACAAATTCACATTGGAAATAAAGTATAAATTTTTAGTACAGAAGGTAATTAACTATTGGTATAATTTACCAGAAGTTGTGGTGGATTTGCCATCACTGGCAATTTTTTAATCAAGATTGGATGTTTTCCCAAAAGATATGCTCCAATTTGGATGTGAATTATTCCAGGCAAGTTTGATGGCCTGTGTTATACATGAGGTTGGACTACATGTCTAGATGGTCTAGATAATACTCAGTCCTGTCTTGAGTGCAGGGGAATGGACTAGATGACCTCTCGAGGTCACTTCCAGTTCTATGATTCTATGTTTTGGCCTTAGAACCAATACAGGGATAGCAACAGGATGTGGAGGGCCTACATATGCAGAGGCCACTTCTCCATGCTTTCCATCTGCACCAAGGGAGAGGGAATTGTGGATGGGTCCAGCTGATCAATGAGTATGTGAATCAACTAGCATAGGGGCACAGCAGCCCTAGAGACTATTGCAGCACATGAGGTACAGCAAAGACTACGAAGAGTTTCTTCTGTCATTCCCCTAGATCCCAGAGGAATGTCCTGTTCAAAACCTGATAATAGGCATTGGGTTGTATTTGGGTCAATATGGACATTGTTCACAAACTGCTGGTTTTTGTAAATATTTTCATAAGTACATGGTGTATAGAACTGGAAGAGACCTTCTGGGTAAACAAGTCTAGTCCCCTGCTATCTCAGGCAACCTCATTGGATAATCTCATTCATAAATTATTAAACTTCTTAAAACCAGCTGTTTCCCACCCCGCCCCCACCCCCACTATGCCTATTGAAAAGCTGTTGCAGAACCTCAGGTCTCTGATGTTTGGAAAATTTCCCTTAATTTCTAATTTAAATATAAAAATGTTTATAGACAGTTATTTTATTTAAACATTGTAAAACAAAAAATAAGAACATTTAAATCCAGGAGCATAAAGGGACTAGGAGTTCTGAGGATCTGGCCCTATGTTTGCAGATGGAGTCTGGTTAGAGTCGGGGCTTTTTAAAAAGCAATGCAGGCAATTAAGAAGCATATTATACACAGCGCATTGAGAAATGAAGAGGAAGGGCCTGATTTTCCATGTCTGCCTCTTATGTAGTTATTTGTGTCAGTGGTAAACCAATACCATTCTGATCTGGTTGCATTCTACATTCTACATCCATTTTCCATAGGTGTAAATGAGTACATCAGATGTGTGTGGACTAATAGATTATATATGTAACAATTTCTTCTCATTCATTGAGGATTGTTGGAATGTCCTTAAAAGAATTGGGCCTGCTGAGCAAATACGCATGCCAAAGAAAAGTGATTCAATTTGGAGACATGGGGGTTTAACATACACTCTCTACCCAAGCAGTTTAACAAAAACACTCACAACCTCTGTATTGCAAACCATTACATTCACCAAAAGCTGGTAGTGCTTGTTGTGTTACAATGTACTATAAATTCCCATGAGCATCCCCTTCTTATGCTACACCAGAGCCAGATAACTGCAAACTTCTCTGTGATAACATCCATAT
The DNA here is from genome assembly GCF_025201925.1 of Gopherus flavomarginatus. Lineage (NCBI taxonomy): Eukaryota > Metazoa > Chordata > Testudines > Testudinidae > Gopherus > Gopherus flavomarginatus. The sequence continues at coordinate 37,748,614 of NC_066617.1, forward strand.
TCAATACTTTCCAGGGAACAAGGGCTTAATAGATTTCTAGGAAAGCATAGTTCAGCTCAACGAGTAGGAAAGGAAAAAAAATCAGCAATAGCCCAAGGAAGGTCTAAGAGCAGAGCTACCACCTATAGGCATGAGGAATTAACAGCATCATTCAAAACAGCAGATAACCAATCTCCGCCTCATATATCAGTTTTTGACGCTGTGACTAATTGTCAGTTGTTGGCATAACCAAGCTTCCAGCCCAGAGTGCTGGCAGGCAAGGAATTAGTTATGCTGGCAAGTCCTGCAGGAATCAAAGCATGATTTTTTCACAAGAATGTATAACTCCTCATGACATAGAAATTACTTGATGGGTGTCCTGCTCAGTGCTGGTGCAGCTGTAGAATGCCCTCCCATCCATATCTCACCACCAAATCTACAAACACAAATCTAAGATCCTTGAAGGGTGTGATGTCCTCAACATTTTTTGCTGTTATATTGTGACAAGATCTGATTACAATATCTGAAGCCCCCCGTTTTTTTAAACAAAAAAGGGCATACTAACTCTACAGCTCCAAGTAATTACATACATCTGTTATTTTACTGTCGTGACTTTTCCTTTATTCACTCTGGATTCCCTGTAATGCATTCACCCCAAATGAACAAGGAAAGCTCTAAAGCTGCTAATTGTACATTCAAACACCAGTTTACAATCTCACTTACACTGGTATAATTCCACAAACTTTGCTGGAGAATTTCTCATAATATGGGGCCAGACTCAGCAACCCCTGTTCATGGTGAGTAGCATTTAGTCAGGTGAACAACTGTTACTCATCTGAGTAGAAGTTGCTTACTCAGCTTCTAATAGTGACATGACAGCAGAATTAGCCTTCAATACCTTTTGTTCCTGTATGTGATTTTGGAGGGAAGGAACTCTGCTTGGATTGCATGCACGAGGCTGTCTATGTAGCATATGGCAAACCATCTAATAAAGATGTTTCTTCTTTTTCCTTCATCCTGAAAAACGATGTCTAACTACTGTTGGCACAAAATAAATCAGCCCATTAGTGGGTGAAGCCAGCATCCCCATATCACAGAAGGCCTGTAACTCTTAAGGAAAGAATCACATTCTGGACTGCATTTAAAAAAAAAATCTGGAGCATCATACGTTCACTTTCACTTCTATATTCAAAGTTCAGCAGCATTTTGAATGCCAGTGCAGATGGATGTCGCCACTAACAGGATAAGCATTTGAAGTGGCACTTGGTGAATGATTGACATTGGGTATACAGTGAGTTCTCATTCTGTCACACTTTGGCATGTCATTAGGTGTCAGAGTTAATCCACTGCCAGCTATCTGACAGGATTGTATTTAGTGCCTGATGCCAGTCTCCAAAACGTTCATGATTAAGGCTGCATACAAATGCTGCTTGCTCAATTGAATAAACAGCAGTTATGATCACAAAAAAGTGGAATTCCCAAATCAACATTGTATGTCCACACAAAGGGATAAATCACAGCACTGAGCACCAGTGTGCAGTGCTGAGAGTGTGGGTAGCAGCTGTACTGTTGGGCTGGCAGTGGAGAAAGACATTGTGCCTATGTAAGGCATAAAGTTTACCAGAGAACTCTGGGCAATGTGACAGCAATGGTCGTTATCATGGTGGTACAAAAGGAGAACCATGTTCTAGCCTTCATGCGCAAGCAGATGCATACTTTCTGCCCTAGCAACTCCCTTTGGGATTGTAGTGCTACCAATACTACTAGCTAGTTCTCCCACTTGTATTCAGGAAACACAGGAAGCCTCGTACATAGGGTGAGGGGAGGAGTAACATCCTGCCCTTCTCCACAGAGCATGATTTGACTAAAAAGAGCAAGGGCATCATAAGCACAGCAGAGCTTAAAGTAAAAAGTGGTTTGAAGCATTTCCTCCTCCTATGTTGTCCTTTTCACCCCACCCATTTTCTACACCCCTGCTGCTCTCTGTTGTGTGAAGCACACTGTTTTCTTACAGCAGCAAAAGCAGGATTTTGGTCACTTTCGTTTTACTGCAAGCCAATCCCAGAACAACAAAAGAGAGACACATAAAGCGGGAGATGAGAGGGGCAGAAAACAAGGAGGAAGGAAAAAACAGCAAAGGAAGTAAAGGTAGCACATAAAGGGAGGGAATAAACAGGAAGTGAGGTAAGGGAAAAGATGACAACAGGAATTTTGCTTTCTGGACTGGGGTCCCCATTTGTGAACAACCCTCTCCATCTTCCTGTGTAGGATTCTACATGCACACCTGAAGTTAATATAATGCCTCCACTTTGTGCTCCAAGCCTGTACCATGATCACCTAATTGGAACCTTGTTCTCCTCCCATGGGTTGTCTCTCATCTTATGTTTAAATTTTAAGCACTTTGGACAGGAACTGTCTTTTTCTTATGTACGTGTACCATCATGCCCTAATCCCCGCATGAGACTGCTATATGCTACCATAATAAATAACAATAATAATAACTAGAACTGGGTGGGAAATTTCTATTAAAATTATTTTTTCAACTCAAAATGGAGTTTGGGCAAATTAAAGTTTTCCAGGGAAGTTTTCCAATTTTATCAGAATTTTAAATTTTGTACAGGGAAATGCAAAATGAAATATTTCATGTTTTGGGTCAGTTCAACATTAAACTTCATCCTTCTATTCTGACATAATTTCTTAATGGGAGTTGTAGTTTGGAATCCTGAGGTTCCCATTCTCTCCTATGCCCCAGGCTCCTTCACCAGACCTCTTCTCCCATGGTGCAACATTATATCCCTCTGACAGAATGCACACCTGTGTCCACACTCTACGCACTGATGTAATAATCCTTCTTCAAAGTATTCCTTGTAAATTATCATCTGAAAACTCATAATTTGCTGGCCAATATTGTCCTGGTGAAAACGTGTGATGACATTGATGTGAAGTGATAAGATTCCACATGTTCTGAACTGAAGCTGACAAACAGGTCTGACTCAAAGGAATGCATGCTGCTTAATTTTCAGTTAAGCAGTAAACAGAGTTATCAGGCAAGAAGGGAAACAAAAATGAAGCTCCAATGGATGAGGAAAAGCAGCAGAGAACATCCTTTCCTATAGATTCACTGTCTCTTGAGTCTCAGCTGGAAATGTTTACTAAAAAGGGGACTGATGCTATAAAAAATGAGAGATAAACACCCCAAGGAACTCTTCCCCTCTCTCTCTGCCCATCGATTCATTGCACCTGAAGGGACAAAGGAAGCAGCAATAGAAATGGAGAAGGGGTCCTGACCAAAGTTTGGTCAGTAAGACTGCTGAAAGCATATGGTGAGAAAGCCTTCCTTTGAGTTTAACAGTTTGTTAAGTTAGGCACCAGTTGCGTTTTACTTTTATTTGTTATACCAATTATATTAGACCAGTAAAAACCAGCAGGATCTTATTAAAGGGGGACCAGGCAAAGATGCCACATTTATTATGATAACAATTTATGACTAATAACTAATATCTTAATTCTTATACACACACATTATACCTATTACCTATACATACACACACACACACACACACACACACATTCACATTATACCTAATACCTATACACACACATACACTCACACACACACATCCACATTCATCAGGTGTTCTGCAGCTGCTGCTTAGTTACCAGTCCTGAAGATAGCTTAAGTTCATGGCTTGATTTTGCAGCTTGGGTTCGTAGCTTGTGGCAGCTAACTGGCCAGGAAAGCTGGGCACAAGGCTGAGCTGGATCTCTGTTGGGCAGGCACCGATGTTCTTCCATGTTGGCAGCAGAATGTTACCCAGAGTTTCTCATCTCACCCTTCTTTTTTATAGGCTTTTAGTTTGGATTCAAAGTCTATAGGTCTTGCTGTGTTACGCTGCCTCTGGGTTTAGATTGATCACCCATCAATTGCAGGCGTGACTTTCAGCCTTGGACCTGGCTTTGATCTTCCTTCTGTTGTTCTGTTGTCCTTTTCTTTTTAGGGTGGATGCTTCTTACTTTGTTTAGGGCTGTTGTCTAGGTCTTCAGCCATTGGTATTTGAACTTTATCTCATCAGGACAGGCTGGGGCTGGAGGTTGATTCCATCATTCATACATACCTCATTCACACATCTAAACTAAACAAATAAGATTACAGCAGGGTTTGCAAAAATGAAGGTTGGAGGAAGCTTTTACAAAATGGAGTGAGTGTTTTAAAATGGGGTTTGAATTACAATATGGAACAGAAGTTACAGTGTAGGCAAGTGTAGTGAATGGTGAACAGAAGTTACATTAATAAAGTGAACAATTAAAAACAATTTCATTTATCAGTTCTACATATTTTTCTTATAGCCATTTCTGACTTCTATGCCTCATTACATGTACTCACTTAAAACTTCTCTTTGTAGTTCATAAATGTGTTTTATTGTTTTATCTAATTTGGTGTGTTTGGATTGAAGTGCATGGGAAGCTTTGGACTAACAAAAGATGTGCGCATACCATTTCTATTAATAAAATGACAGATTTGATATATATTTGTATTGTCCAGGAGACTGAGGGTGTATTGTGGTCACCCTGCAGTATAACTAAGGCTGGTAAGAACCACGGTATAGCTGGCTGACTGCAGCACACACAGACATAGATGGGAGTGACTTGCTTACTGAAGACCATTTGTGAGCATTCCAGACTGGAAGCTACAGCAGCAAAGCATTGTAAAAGACACTATTGGTTAGAGACACAGGTGACAACTACTCATTAATCTGGACTGTACCATTAATTTTGTTCTCCTCTCACTCCATCCACAGGCTAAAGAAACTCTTGGACTTATCCAAACCTGCAGGGGAAAAACAAAAACAAACAAACAAAAAACACAAATCAAATTAGACTTTTTTGTATAAAGTATAAGTGTTCTGAAAACTCTTGAAGGGCTGATTTTCCATTGCACTCTGGCCCCTTGATGTTGTTCTGGCATTATAAAAGACCCAGAAAAGATGTGGGGAAAGTCTATGGGGAAAGGTAATGTGATAAAGAAAACCCCTGGGCAACCCTACATCACCCCCACATCAGCATATGGGGGTACACTAGGAGCAGGGAAGGAAAATGTCAAAATAGGGAAGTGGTGCCATTAAAGCTCACTATATTCTGGGTACTTCAGGCCATTGCAGCTAGAATGCAGGTTAGAGCAGTTTCAGAGCAGTTCAAACTTAGTCTGAAAGCCAGCTAGGTTTCCAAATAGCCTGAGAAAGTGGGAAAGAACAAAGATGACTTAAAGTGCTTGGAATAGAGGCACAAATCCCTGAAATGAAACAGAGAATTAGGCCCTTGTTATGTATACCAATTACTTGTGGTGATGTTTCAAGAAGATAGCTGTTCAATTATTGCTCATTAACAAAAATGACCCTAATTCTCTCTGAATAGCACTGCTTGTCTTCCCATTCCAGAAGAGATTTGCAAAATGAGTGCTCAAAAAGTTCAGAAGCACCAAATATAACATATAAAGATGGAAATAAAGCATTTCAGAACATTTACAATTTGTTCCCAAAGTAGCAAATGGTTTCTGAAAGACTCCTCTTCTCCCTTCAGTTTAAAAAAAAAACTGGGGGAAAAAGTTATTATACATCAGAAAAAAAACCAACTTCAGACTGAATGTTTTTTTTTTGAGATACAGCTTTAGAGCGTTAAACAAAATATGTTAAAAACTGTTGGTTAAACAACAGAGTGAAATTGTGGGATTTTCATCAAGCTATATCTTCAACAGCTAACTTCATTTCTCTGTCCACTGTTGTAAATTGATGTTCTTACACTATCAGTTGAAACTCACTAGAGTAAAAGGTGAATTAATATAATCAGAACCTTTAACATCCGTTTTTGTATGCCTTTTGAATTATGGTAATAGTTAAGTAAATTGATAAGTGATGATTCTTTAATCACGAGTTTTTTGAGTACCAGAGAGATGCTGCTTAGATTCCAGTCCAGGACCAAGCTATTTGCATGGCTAATAAGATACACTTCAATTTAATGCTATAGCATTGACAGATGCTCATTTTCGAATATCTATCATGTATGTAAAGGTAAATGTCAAGCAGTACTTACTCAGAAATGTGCTTTACTCCTGAGAATTAGAATGAATTCCAGAAGAAATAAAAATACAAGACTAGATAGATAAAACATCAGGCATGCTGGCAATGAAAAATGACTTCTGTGCTTTTACAGACATGTGCGTACTAAATGCCCACTACTTGAATTTCTTACTGACCTTTTTAGAAAAGATATTCTTGTAATTGTTTGTTTTTATTGTTTGTTATCAGTCACACTTTATATTAAGCTTCCACTTACAGAGATTATATATTTTATAGACAAAACATTGGACAGCAGCTCCTTTAGATCTGTAATAAATACTCAGTCATAGATTTGTATAGAATCAAACAAGTCAATAGGCTTGTAAATATGGCTTACAACCATCTGTAACTCCTGCTCTTGATGTGATTATAACCATCTATAACTCACACATGCCATGTAAATAACGCCCTTATAATATTAATCTTTTATGAACTAATTATAAAGGGAACATTACTTTAAAGTATGACCTTCTCTGTATTATGGGAGCATCTAAGGCATCTACTCTGCAAACAAACAAACAAATAAATAAAACCTTACAGTACTGAGTCTGAGGTATATCTTCCCTGCAATTACACACTCACCAGTGGCCTGTGTCAGCTGACTCAGGTTGACAGGGTTCAGGCTGTGGAGCTATTCAATCACAGCGTAGTCTTCTGGGCTCAGGCTACAGCCCGGGCTCTAGGACCCTATGAGGTGGTAGTGTCACAGATCTCAGGTTCCAGGTTGGGCACGTACTTCTACACTGCTATGTTTAGCCCTGCCCCCTGAGCCAGTTAACCAATCTCAGAGGGACTCGGTGCGGTGGGTTTTTCTTTGCAACAAAGACATACTTTAAAGGGCTCAATCAGGATCTATCGTACCAAGTAGGATACAAACATATGCAGAGAGACATTCACCACCCAAAGAGTTTTTATACAACAAAAACCCAAAATCTACTGCCCATGGAAATTATTCCATTAACTTCAATGGGCATTGGATCAGGCCCAGATCCTACAAAAGCTGATGCATTTGAATAATTTAATTTACATCTAATCTCACTTTGAAGGGGCTTTTTGTGTAAATAAATTTACTTACTGGCATAAATCTTTGCAGAATCAGGGTCTAAAGTGAACATTAGTGCAAATTCAGTGGTGGTAGCACTAAGGGAGTGCAACTATGGAATGGCTATTTGCATTTTAATCAGTGTGTTGGTAATATTTTCACTGGCTTAGTATCTGGCCCTATATTCACTCTCCTAGTTGACATTTGGATTAGTGAAGCCAAATAAATAACAGGTCTCAGAGGGCCATTTCCACTAAGGCCACTATTTTGGAAGTACAAAGGGGCCATACAGTGGGTGTATTGATAATTTTCATCCATTTTAATCCCCCTTAACTGAGCACTGCCCATCCTTTGTACTGAATGAAAGAGGGGTTCTGTGGAAATAATAGTATGTGATCATGTAATTAACAACTGTATTGTAATACATACACACAAAAAGAAGTGAATTAAGTTTGCCCAGACAACCTTAATTCTAGCATTTCCTTACTTTTGAGTGCTTGATTTTGCAATGTTAATAATGTACTTTTAACATTTTTGCACGTTTATTTGTATATCTATCCATAGATAGCTAGATAAAATAGAGCCCTAAGCATCAATTTACATGGATGATGTCAACATTACTTACTATTTTCAGCATGGTAACAATGAAAAAGCAAGAGGACAAACAAGTAAAATTAAAGACACATTTAAAACAGATGTCAAGGAGCACATTTTATACCTGGCATACTTCCTGCAATGCAGACAAGTCTCTAGCACCAGATGGTATTTAATCTTGGAGGGGACCATTTCCTCACAGAACTAAAAATATGTACGTGAAAGCCCCTTGTTCACTCAATCCACCCCACGTATACGGGAACATGAGCAGAACACAAAACAGTGGCAGACTGTTTTGAACCTGTTATATTGAAAATATGTTGATAAACTAGGGAACACAAGTAAATCTATTTCCCCTTAGAATATAGTGGTTGTGAGACAAGGGAGGTGGAAATAAAATATCAGAGCAGTAATATATTCTTTTGAAAGCGAAATTGGGATTACCGTAACTGTCTTCACCAACCTTTTTTTTGTATCAGAGTTTGTGTTTATGATATGAATTCAAAGGTGTCAGGCCATATTTATTAGCTGTACATTATCTAGGATAGATGATAGGGCGTTTTTGTTATTTCCCTTAATCCAAATTTGTCTGATCAGTTATTAAAATTCTCTCTTAACAACAAGACAAAAAACACAGGGGAATGTTATTTATAGAAAATAGAATTCTCATTAAGTAGCATGTATTTTAGAGCTTGCTCTGTTATAATGCTGCATGCAATTCCTTTTCAGCTGCTTTTATATGATGTGTAATCAGAGGCATCTTCAAATAAATAAATAAATAAATAAATAAGGCTTATTTATAGAAAGAACTAAAATATCTTTATCCCCATCACTTTCTTCAACTAGAGTATTAGTATTTAAAACACACAACTGCCTACACACTTTTGATAAGTCAGATTCCCATTCCTTTACACTAAGATTCCTTAATACTACCCTAGCAAAATAAAGCGTCCCCACAGTGGGTGGAAATAAGAATCAGGTACAGACTTCAAAATACATGAGCTGTGTTACACTTCTGCATATGAAAAATTGAATTTATTTAAGGATAAAATCAGTCTTTCCTTGTATGCTACATAAAGTATTTTCTGATTGTGTGTATTAGGGAGATGGTTATCATTCAAACTTATATTTGATAAAGTAACCAATATGCATTTACCTGTGAATTGTTGCATGTAAATTAAACTGTCTCTGGGGTGACTAGCCTATTATCTTTCTATGGTAATCTCTTCTCTCAAACACTTTTTTGTTCTTTAGATTTAAGGTGAAAGCTTGTGAAATTTCACTAGCAAAAAGTGATATTTTAGCTATTTTTTGTGAATCAGAAAATATTCAAATTAATCATTTACAGTTTAATGTTCTATCTGGTTGTAAATGATGTCACAGTGATGTAATACTTCACCTTCTAATCTGCACTTCATGCCAATTTTACATTCATGTGGTAATAACCAGAACCCATTACCTATAAAAAGAACATTAGAGATTACAAGCAATCACACTACCCTGCCAAAATATAGTAGTGTCAGAGAGAACATTGGACTACATAGACCAGTGATCTGATCACTATGACATTTCTTAATGTCCCAAACCAATAGAATTCATTATTTTTGACAGATGGAACAAAATGCACCCTTAAAAATAATCAATTCAATATTTTGTTTAACCACCAATATATATCTTTTCAGACAATGACGTTTGACGGTACTTAACTAGGTGATATTGCATATGAAAGAGGCAGTTCTATTTTTATGTACAGTAGAACCCCTATTTGACAAACTAATGGGGATTAAGTTCATAAAAAGAAGAAATCATAAATAATCTCAACATTACAGTAGGTATAGTGCACAAGTTGCAGTTGGGTGCTCTGTATCGCTTTCTTGTTGTTCTTCAGACTGATGCAAAGCAATATCCATTGCATTGAAGGCATTGGAATATGAAGGAATGTTGAGTTGTTCTTCATCAATATCACTTTCATTACATGATTTCCCCCGCCCCCAGTGGGCAAAAATGGTTTGTGTAACTGGTTGTTTGCAAGACTAGTGTTTGTAAAACTGAGGTTTTATTGGAGAGTAGTGTACATTTAAAAAACTGGAGTTTATTCTTGTTTACATGTACTTGCTAATCTCACGAATAGAAGTGCAAGTTTCACATGCATCCAGAAGACAACAGTTCCCTCTTCTGTGTAGATTAATGTCTATAAAAATGTTTACCAATGAACAATATTTGAATTGGTTCGAGATATATAACTAAACATGAAACTTGTATTCAGTGATATCTGGTGATTCAATTAATTATTTAATTTAGTTTTTCTACAATTGTAATTAGTTGTTTTGATATTTACATAAACAAAATATGCACATAAAATGTTAACAGAAGAAACAGATGGAGCCTTTTAAAAATAAAGCTGAATTTAAAACCAAGGAGAATATATATTACTTACACAGTCTTAAGTGATCAAAAGTCACCTTTACAGCACATTTAATATATAAACACACTGATAGAGTGGCATTTTGTCAGGACAGAGCAGACTGTCATTTGCACAACATAAACAGAAACCTGCTCTGGCATTTCACCTAATTGAACTGAAATGTATTCTTGTTTGATGTATGGCATCATTTTCTACAAATGTCATCTCATTTTCTTTCCTGGTGTCCTGTTTTAAACACAAAATGAGAACCTGTTTTGTTCCACCCATGCTTCCTCCCCCTGAAGAAGAAAATTATATATCACCTGACTTTTTATAAGAAATGAGACTGGTTAAAAACAGATCACATGATTAAAAAGTAAAATGTACTAAGAGCCCCTGTAACAGACACCTGAGGGACTATGCTGTGCACCACAGACAAATAACTATTTTGCACATCTGAGGTTATGTTTTGCACATCTGAGGTCTGTTTCAGTTTCCGCCCTCCCAATAGTCACTGTGGCATTGTCTTCACTAGGAAAAAAAGCAAGTTCTTCGCTCATGTTGGCGAAGAGGTGGTAATTAACGTGAAGTAAAAACTCAGGGAAGAGAAGGAAGTTGTAGTATTAATAAGTGTTAGCATTTCAAGGAAATACTAGGTTTCCTCATCCCCTAATATTTAACTCAGCCTGCTAACGTGTGAACACTACAAACTGCCTTGTCTTCAGTAGGATTTTACCTCATGTTAGTTACCTCATGTTAGCTAACATGAGGTAAGAACACATCTTGTTTCCCAGCATGGATGCCTCCTGAGAGCTGCAGTACCTAAAATCACCATGAAGATATAACGGATTAATTTATTTTGAATCATGCTGACTAATTTTTCTCATTGTTTACTTGTGTTCCCTGTCTGTCTATATCCATCTGTTGTCTCATGTCCTCCATTGAGATTATACACTCTTTTTGTCCTGTATTTGTAAAGCACCTAGTGGGTTCTGTTCCGTGACTAGGGTGTCTAGGTGGTATGGTAATACAAAGCATAACTCTTCCACACAAAATGTTTACCTTTCTCTCAGCTTATCAAAACCATCATACATTGCCAAGTCAGCCAGCCACTGAGTGAGAATCCTGTTATCTCGGGTACCATTGCTAGTTCAGGCAACCGGGAAGTAACCCAAAGGAACATAGGTAGACACAAGCAAAACCCTAAATGCAAGCACAAACGGAAGGTAGGAAGAATTCACATTGAATAACAAATACCAATAAACTTCTGAAAACAAAAGCAAACAAGAGATGGACATATTTTTTTCCTCCCCCCATCCCACCAGAACACTTGGAGACAAGCACTGTACATTTTGCCAATTTACATCTGTTGATAATTTTCACCAGTGTCAGAAGAACCACATCCACAGACAGAAAAAAAGGGGCAGCCTCACTCCCAAATCCAATCTAATTACAGCTCTCGCTCTGTCCTCTCACACAGGTATTTGTTTTTTTCTGTAAGAGGGTGCAATTTAATCCCTAAAAATAACTCACACCATAATTACCAACAGGCAAAACTCTCATTGACTTCAAGGAGAGTTTTGTTTGTGCTAGAAATATACCATGCATGAAGTCTATTGAAGTCATGGCAAAATTCCCATTGACTGCACAGGTTGAGGATGTCAACCATAGCATTGGGCATAGCATTATTAACATATATTATTTCAACCTAAAAACCTCCCTTATTCCCCTATCTTATACCTTTAACAAAAATAAGTTTTTGATGTTGAAATCTTCACTATAAATGTGTCAGTATTTATGCAAAAATGTTCCTGTTGTAAAAAGTTTAATATGCATTTTCTTTATAATGCAGAAATTGTTAATGGATATGTGCAGTTTTATACAAAACTACTTACTATTTTTCTTTAAAAATACTATCATGCTTTTATTCTCTGTGGCAGTTGCTAAAAATTACAGAAATCACTGAAGAAATAATTACAGAATATGCTGCAATCTCTAATAATATTCTCCAAACACATTTCTGAAATGTTACATTTTCTATAATTTAAATAAATGCTCTAACTTCTATCTCTTCCACCCCAAATATCCTAAACTTGTACAAAAAACAAAAGAATTCTACTCATTTATCATCATTCGCAAAATGGTACCAGTTTCTCATCTCATTTCCACAGATGCAGTTTCACTAATTTAAAGGGTATTCCAGCCTTGGAGTAGAGAGCAGAATTTAGCCCTCAGTAAATAAAACATTGCCTACAGGACAATGATTCATGATTAAAAAAGATTTCTTCATTCATGATAAAACAAAACCCTTAGGGGGATAATAAAACAAATACCAACTGGTTCCAAGGATAATAGTACTAAATTTATAACCTAAAGGGATGAAATAATTCCCTATACAGTGCATATTACTCTCAGTCTTCAGTCTTTGGAAGTTTCTCTCTTTATGGAGCAATATTTTATTCCTATTGCCCTCAGAGTCAGAGTTAGTATGATATAATTCTTTATCAGCAACTCATACATAATAATTCCAGGTAGCAGAAATTTCTTAACAAACAGTTATATGCAATAGCAAGTTCTAAATGCAAAAGCAATAAAAATGTAACCTGCTTCTGTGCTCAGGAATTCTTACTCCACAGTGGTGTAACATGTTATTTTATACAAAAAGAAATATAATACTGAATGTCTGGCTAGCTGCTAGCACAGTGCAGAGGTGGTGGTGGTGGTGGTGTGTGTGGAATATCTCCTATTTGTAATATGAAAACATTTTTGTGTATCTTTTTTATTTAGTTTGGGCTTAACCCACATTCACATTATATTTTTAAAGGCTTGCTTATACCCTATGACTATATATAATGGAAGTTCAAAGATTAGACCAACTGGTGCATTTTAATCTGATTTTATGAGGAAAATGTTGTAGAACAGCACCATCTGCAGGTGTACAATCATTTTGGCTATATAGAATGCTGTTGATATATTTAGACTTTGTTACTTTCTTCTGTTTTTATCTACAGTAACCTTGGTCTTTGCTACTGGGAAAAAAATGTAATCAGCCATGTATGAGGCATATTACAATAAATTAGACATGTCCCAGTATATATTAAAAATATTATAGAAAGATGGACTAAATTATAATTTTAATTGTTAGTAGATAGATTATTTTATTTACAAGAATGTTGTGTTTATTTGTATAATAAGAGTAATTGTAATGTGGATGTTTACTTGTACGGTAAGCGTAATTCTAATGTATAATTTGTACAATTTCTATATTGTTCCAGGTAAGTTCTAGATATATGTTTTGAGCTCTTCTTTTTAAAATGTTAAAAATGTGGTTCTGAGATTGCTGTATTTCTGCAGTCTTTTGAATGATGAGTTGCATTAATATGCCTTGGATTGTCAATCAAATTATGCTATGATACTATTAGTAATTAATATTGTTTCCTTGCTTTTTGCTATTAATTTCTCAAACTAATCTCAGCAGAATGTTGTCACATTGCAAGTATATGCATTGTTTGCATTACAATGGGCTAAATTCTCTTTTTTCAAGTAAGTGTTCAAAGTAGAAATACATTGCTCTTAAAATGTGAGGACATGGTTGTGCTTAGAGCTTGCAGGTATTTGGGAGAAGGAAGAAAACGGATGGGTAGCAATATATAATTTTGGTGTAACAAATTACATTATGAAATATAAAATGGTTATTCATATTGTATCTGTCCTAATAATGCCAACTATTCAGGTGCATTACAAAAATTAATTCATTAGTTTAAAAGTACAAAGCTTTCTAATAAATGTCTCAAATCCTTACAATGTCCTTGCATGATAGAATTAGTGTGTTGATATGAGGGATTAGATCTCTGGATGTAGGAGCTATACCTGGTGGAGGACATGGGGGTGGTTGTGAGGAAAAGGTGGTTTATACTCACCTATCCATGACCTTAGCACAACTTGGGGCTCAAGTGGACCCCAGGACAATTTAGAGCAACCTATAAGCTGTATCTATTTACAAACCTACATAAGAATTTAGGGCCTTGATTCTCTACTGCCTTGCATTTTGTCCATTCATTTACACCAGTGCAAAGTGTGTATAAGTGGGGCTAAAGTTCCACCATAGTAGAATAGTAGTCATTTGTAGCCACTTTCTCACTCTTCCTTCACAAATATAAATGATTACTCGAAGGCAAAAATGTCCTTAATGCAGAATTAAAGTTGCCCAGTGATACCTCGTGCCCTTCTAGAGCACTGAGTTCAGAAAACCTCAAATATTGGGAAACTAGGAAATACAGAGTTACGGTACATGCCCATGTAAACTTCACTCTGCCTTCTTTGAGTGATGCCCCAAAACATTCATACTACACATACTTGCAGTTTGCCTTTTCACCGTAAAGAAAAGGAGCTACCTGCCCAACACGGACTCAAGCTAACAGTCGGTTGGTCAGGTTTAAAGAACTACTGCTTACCCCTTGAGCTACCCAGCTGGTGCGAAACTTTGAAGGCTAATAGTCCTGTTAATGCCTTTATCCATACCTGTTCATTTGGCACACGATCCTTAGACATAACACATAACTGGAGAAGCAGACACATAACTGGAGAAGCAATTTTTTTCAAATACTACTTTAATCTGATTCCCCCAAAGGGTTAGTGGATGCCAGGCATGCTGTTGAGATAACTCTTGAACGTTGGAGATCCTGGTGTGATAATCTGAACCTTGGTTTGATATCTGTATGCAAACAAGCATTGCAAGAATAGGTCAACTTTAATAAAAACTATATTTCCACGAACTATAGCTTGGGAACCCCTGGGCCAAATATCCCCAAATATGGATCACTGACTCTACGATAAATTGCCATGAGGCATACCAAATTTCAAGGCAATCCAAGAAACTGTACAAATTGTAGAGCAGTTGACCTTTAAACAGAAAGCTGGTCTTAACTTTAACTGTAGCCAATCTACTGCTCTGCTATAATACTATAATTTCTATAGTGCTAATCAGCTCTTAAAAGCCTGATGTTAGGTACATCTTTTTTAAACAAATTGACACATTTTTACATCCATTTAACATGTATTACTATGGATAATAATTTTCTCACATTAGTATCGGTTACAGCAAAAGGCAGTCTCTCTTCTTAACCCAACATAAACTAGTAATTCTTTCCTGCATTTCCTTTAAGACATTTGACTTACTGTATACTGATTGTCTAGCATGGTGTTTGGAAATTTTGAAATTATTTCCGATGCATGTGCCTATCATGAGAAGACTCACAAAGATAGGTTGTTATAAACAGGAATATCTAGAAACCAAACATGGTAAAAAATTAACAAAATATGACCAGTATAGGCTAGGACCAAATTCTCAAGGGGTCACATAAAAGTGAAAGGCAGGTTGGGCAAGTTTCAACAAAATAAAGACTTATGAGGAGAGACTGAGGGAACTGGGATTGTTTAGTCTGCAGAAGAGAAGAATGAGGTGGGGATTTGACAGCTGCTTTCAACTACGTGAAAGGGGGTTCCAAAGAAGATGGCTCTACACTGTTCTCAGTGGTACCAGATGACAGAACAAGTGTAATGGTCTCAAGTTGCAGTGGGGGAGATTTAGGTTGGATATTAGGAAAAACTTTTTCATTAGGAGGGTGGTGAAGCATTGGAATGGGTTACCTAGGGAGGAGGTGGAATCTCCTTCCTTAGAAGTTTTTAAGGTGAGGATTGACAAAGCCCTGATTGGGATGATTTTAGTTGGGGCTTGGTCCTGCTTTGAGCAGGAGGTTGGACTAGAGGTCCCTTCCAACTCTGATATTATATTATTCTAACCTGCATCAGTGACTGGATCCCCAGAGACCACAAGCAACCACAGATGGAAAACATGTGGGTCAATCCCATGGCAAAAAACTCTTTGGCCAGAAGTAGAAAGAACATGCTCACAACAAAATAGAATGGTGTGGCATTGACTTGAGTTCATGGAGGGACAGACGAGGACAAGCCGGACAAAGGTGACATAAAAGTAATACTTAGCAGAAAATCTTTTAGGAGAAATTACATTGCCATAAGTCTTCAGTTTTTCTGGTGTTTGTTTTCAGATTCAGATCCAAAGCTGCTATTGTACAGTATCAGAAGGGTAGCCTTGTTAGTCTGGATCTGTAAAAGTGGCAAAGAGTTCTGTGGCACCTTATAGACTAACAAACATACTGGAGCATGAGCTATTGTACAGTAGCTTCAGAGCCCCTGACTGAAACTGAAAAACACATCTCAGTTGTTGGTGTGTAATACGAAGCAATTCTGATGAAGCAAAGCTCATTTCAGAAGTTCCCACGTGCACCATAGTAACCCTGTTCCTTTTAAAAAACATTCCGGCTTGGGCTGCAGCCTGAGCTCTGAGACCCTCCCATTTTGCAGGATCCTAGAGCCCAGACTCTAACCCAAGCCTGAATGTGTACAACAAAATTAAACAGCCCCATGATTCTGAGTCCCCTGAGCCCAAGTCAGCTAGCACAGGCCAGTTATGGGATTTTAATTGCAGTGTAGACACATCTTAAAAGACCATCAATAAGATTCTCCACAAGAGGCTCCTAAATAATTTAAGTAGTCACCAGAGTGAGAGGCAATAGAGAGAGAGAGAGAGAGAGAGAGAGTCAAGGACCAAAATCTGGTTTGGTGACTGAAAGCAAAGATTTCGATTAAATGGCCATTTTTCATCATGGAAATGAGTCACTCACTCATACCTAAGATTCTATATTAGGGAATATTTTGTTTAATATATTTATTAATGATCTGGAAAGCAGAGTGGGTATTGAAGAAGCAAATTTTGCATATGACACAAAGTTAAGATTAATCAGGAGTAGAGCATACTGTGAGTGACTTCAGAGTGATAGGGATGAAATTCAGTGTCCATAAATGCAAAGTAATGCACATTGGAAGGGACAATATAAGTGAATTGTACTCCTTACAAGATTCTAAATTAACTGTATAAATTAAAGAAAGGAACCTGAGCATCCTTGTAGACTGTTCAAAGAAGATCTCTTCTCAATGTGCAGCTGTAGTCAGGAAAGTAAGCAAGTAGTTAGGCTGAGAGGAAGAGGAATGAGATAGAGGAATGAGGTAGGGAATATATATAATATTCTAATGCTTTCATATAGATCAGCCTCTTCCAGCATACTGAGTCACTCCATCTCAGAAAAGATATTACATAACTGGAGAGGGTTATAAAAGGGCAAAAAGGATGATCAAGGACCTGGAAATACACTGATATAAAGAGAGATTGAAAACACTGGGGTTGTTTACTGAAGAAGGGTGACAAATTAGAGGGAACGTGATATAAATCTATTAAATAATGAATAGTCTAGAGAAAGTAAGTCAGAAACATCTGTTTTCCCTGTTTCATAAATTCAAGAGCAAAGGTACATTCAGTTAAACTAAAAATGGGAAATTCAAAACTAATAAAAATAAATACTTTTTCACATAATATGAATTAAACCGTGGAGCTCATTGCCTTAGAAACTCACTGAAGCCAAGAATTAAGCAAGATTCAAAAGAGATTTGATATTTATATGGATATTATATATAGAGAGATATTGTAATTAATAACAAAAATGCTGAGGAAGTTCTATCAAACCTAAGGCTTCAGAACTTAAACTGATCTCTAACTATTAGAGGTCAGGATGAGACCTACTGTGGGGGCAGATAACCCCCCTCCCCCATGTGCCTAATGTGGAGTTCTTATACCTTCCTCTGAAGCTTCTGGTACCAGCCACTGTCAGAGACAGGATTGTGGGCTAACTAGGTGTTGGGTCTGATCTCAGAATGGCAATTCCTAGGCTCCAACAATCCTTGTTGTGCTAGGTGCTTTACATTCACATAGCAAAGAAAGAGTCCCTGAACCAACTTGCTCAGGGTCTGTCTACGGCTATGCTGACCATGGTTCAGAGTACAGAGGTGTGAACTCCAATGTAGATCAAAGTGCTGCTCTGTAACTCCCTTATATGGACCCCGTGGGTGTGAACTACAAGGCTTCTAGTCCATGTTAACATAGTCCTCTTCAAATAGGAATACATTAATGTAAACTAGGAACCTTTTAGTTTGCACCCATAGAGTCCACATGAGGGAGTTACAGCACAACAGTTTGGTGCTCACTGCTGTTCACACCCCCACAGTCCAAAATGTGGGGAAGTGTAACCTTAGACTAAAAGAAAAAAAAAGGAAAAATGTCAGAAGGGAAAAGGATACAACATGCAAACAAACTGAGAGTTGAGAGTTGTCAAAAATAATTGTTTGTAAGTGTTTTGTTGTTTTAATTTATTAGGGCAGCTGGGGTGTGGTGAGCTAGATAGTAGAGGAGATGAAACAACAGGACTAAAGAGACGTTGAGAATAGATGGAAGGTTGATGGGAAAAGTTAAGAAGGGGACTAATTGCTGCAGAACTACAGCAAAACACTCAAATGACACCAGCAAACTGTGTACCGCAATTTTCTGAAACAATTGGAATTAGAGTAAAATATGGCTTATAAACAATTCTTGCAGCAAACATCTTTATGATGACTTCTTCTCCATTGACATATAGTGACATTATTTGTTTCAATTTTCACCTGGTATCAGATCAGTGTTGTCATAAATTTGCATTAACACCGCTTGCCTAGCTTGACATCTTAACATCATCCTCCGATTTGAGATGACAGTGCATGTGTTTTTATGACAACAGTTAAAACAAACTGATGTTGGTCTACAGCCTGGCAACAAAATGTCAACAGCTGGGTCAGAACTGGGGATGTGGGGGTGGGTGGGTTACTTGCTTGAAGGATAAAAAGAAATAACTCAATAAATTGAGACAACTTTTTGATTTATACAAATTATCCATTCATGCCTTAGCTCCAAGCTTCATCTCTATGCTATTTTCATATAGCCAAAATATTAAACCTTAAAAAACACTGCCTATAAGAGAAAAGCCAATTCAATTTTAGTGCTACCAGTGTCACTGTATTGGCTGTGATGAAAACCTAGGTTTTAATTCTAGAACATATGTTTCTTTTCTTTTACTATGGCTAATGCTGTATGCATTCTCTACAGCCTGGCCACCTGTGCATAGTGTGACAGAGGAATACTGTGATAGAACATTGACAAAATGATACTTGTGCAACAGCTTCAAGAACAAAATTAAAAACAGTCTCAGTTTAATGAGTTCTCTTGAGATTTGGACATCAAAGGTCTAGTCTCTTTGATACTCATTTACATAAGAAACCCATTAAAAAAAAACAGAGATGTGCCAAGCACTGAAAAATGTCACTTCCAAACTTTTTTTAAGAGACTATGTTTAGCTTAAGTATCATTTTTAAAGTATCAGGCAAACCAGAGGTAGAGATTGACAAACTGACACTCCTTCCCATTCTAGTCTCCTACACACACATTTTCCCATTTCAAATACGGAACTTGAGAAGAATCAATAGGTTGTTTTTTTTAATGACTCTGAAAATAAATACCTTTTATCCAGTGCTTAATTTGTAAAGAAAGAAATGCTGAGGCTCAAACGGAATGCACCATATGGAGGATGCCATTTTACAGAGGTGTGCTGCCCCACCATCCAGGATCTCATTGTGACGGGTTTGGTCACAGAGATCCCCTTGGGACTGCTCCCTGATGTGCTGAGACTACCTCTGAGCCTGTTTTTCCTGCCAGCTTGGGACGCCAGAACCCTGCCTTGTTGAGCCAGACACACTAGCCTGCTGCAAACACAGAACTAGGTCTGAACCACATCCCCCAAAAGCTGCAGACTTAATTGAAAACAACTTAAGAAGTGCTCCTGTCTCTAGCACCCAAACACCCAGCTCCCAATGAGATCCAAACCCCAAATAAATCCGTTTTACTCTGTATAAAGCTTATACAGGATAAACTCATAAATTGTCCGTGCTCTATAACACCGATAGAGAGATATGCACAACTGTTTTCCCCCTTCTCTCCCCAGAAATTACTTATTTACGCGGGTTAATTAATAAGCAAAAGTAATTTTATTAAGTAAAAAAAAATGGATTTAAGCAGTTCCAAACAATAACAGACAGAACAAAGTAAGTTACCAAGCAAAATTAAACAAAAACACTCAGGTCTAAGCCTAATACAGTAGGAAACTGAATACAGAATCTCACCCCCCGAGATGTTCTAATAAGCTTCTTTCACAGACTGGCTTCCTTCCCAGTCTGGGTCCAGTAATCACTCACACCTCCATAGTTACTGTCCTTTGTTCCAGTTTCTTTCAGGAATCGCTTTGGGGCGGAGATGCCATCTCTTAAGTCAGCTGAAGACAAAAGGAAGGGGTTTCCAGGGCCTTTTATAATTCTCTCTCTTGTGGGTGGAAACCTCTTTGTTCTCTTGGGCAAAATCACAGCAACAAGTTGGAGTTTGTAGCCAGCTCAGCAAGTCACAAGTCCATGAATGATTCAGATTTTTGCAGGCTGATGCCATTATTTACATGTTAGTTTGAACATTCCCAGGAAAGCTCAGATGTGGATTGGCGTCTCCCAAAGTCAGTTAAGTTTTTCTTGATTGGGCACTTACTGAGAATAGTCCTTTTTCAAGAAGCTGACCAAATGCTTTACTGAGGTTACTTAGAATCAAACACATTGAGATACAAGTGTAAGCAGAGTCAGGATAAGCTCTACCCTGACATCTGGTGGAAAGAATGTCAGAGAGTTTATTTGCATAGACACGCCTACCCTATCCCAGATTGCTGAGCGGTGGGACTGCTTGGTGACAAATGACTCACCCTCAGTTGGGTGGTACTTGCTAGACAAGGGTCATGGGTTCCAAAACCCAGTGAAGTAGAGAGGCTGGGGACAGGTATCTGTGCCTGGTGGTGCAGTCTCCTTGTGGAGCTAGAAGCACCAGTTGCACCCCCTCCTCTCTCCACTGTGGAATGTCAGAGTTGATTTTTTTATTCCCTCAAGAATCTAAAAACAGGTTGCTGAGCTGAACTCACTTTGGGCTAATGGTGCACTAGCACTGGGGCTCCCCCACTAAGAGCTGAGATCACTAAGAGTTGAAATCACAAAAAAGCTGAAATGACTGAGCTGAGAGCACTGAGTACTGTGCTAACTAGTGGGGGAGCCTGAAGATATGCTGTGGAACAGAGCAGCTGGTGGAGTGGAGCAGTTGCGGGGACGGCTGGAGCAGATCACGGGACAGCTGGTGGCAGCAGAGCGGCTGGCAGAGCGGAGTAGCTGCGGGACGGGTGGAGCGGCCCACAGAGTGAGCGGAGCCGAGCAGTTTTGCAGAGCAGCTCATGGAGCAGAGCAGCTGGTGGAGCGGAGCAGTTCCTGAGGACGGCTGGAGGAGCAGAGTGGAGCGGAGCAGTTCGTGGAGAAGGCGGAAGCAGAACCCACGGAGAGACAGGGCAGTTGGCCCTGGACCATGTAAGGTGCCCCTTTCTACCCAGGCTGGGGGGAGGGACCTCTACAGATAGACTCTCGAACTCTGGGGTGGCATTGACCAGAGACTTTTGGGTTGTTGGACTTTGGGGTGATTGGACTTAAAACCCTAAGCGGAAAAAGGACAGTGCCAAACGTACTTGGAGGTGGGTTTTTGTTTATGGTTTGTGTTATAACCCTGTTTGTGGTGTTTCTCCAATGGGATGCCGCATTGATTCCTTCCTTTATTAAAAAAGATTTTGCTACACTCAGACTCCGTGCTTGCGAGAGGGGAAGTATTGCCTCCTAGAGGCGCCCAGGGGGGTGTGGTATGTGAGTGTCCCAGGTCACTGGGTGGGGGCTCGAGCCGGTTATGCATTGTGTTACTGAAACGGAACCCCTGGATACTGAACCCGGCCCTTGTTGCTGCCAACTAGAGGGGCAGAAGGGTTACATTTTTGGGGGCTCGTCCGGGATCCTTGGGTCAGTACCCCTCGCAAGCACTTGTTGAGTGTTCCACTGTATTGGGAAATAATTATGTTTATATTTTGAGGAAACTACTGTTTGTATAATGGCTAATATGTCGGGTTTGTTGGGCCCCAGTCCTGCAGCCTCTAGCTCAGGGGCGGCAGACTCAGCCTATGATTGGGCAAAAGCACTGGGGCATATATTGGAAAAGATTGTGTTGGCCTATGCTACGTCAAACTCTTGTCGTAAGTTAAGGTTATTTGATGGGGAAGAGGAGTTTGAACTTTGGTCGGAGCATACTACTGAAATGCTGCGGGAGTGGGCCGTACCTGATGTAGAAAAGCGACGATGTCTAATAGAGAGCCTTAGTGGCCCAGCATTAGATGTAATTCGCACCCTGAAGCTCACTGACCCTGAGGTCAGTGTGAAGGACTGCCTAGAGGCCCTTGATAATACCTTTGGGAGCGTAGAGGGCCCTGAGGACAGTTACTGTAAATTCATTAATTCCCGACAGCAAAGGGGTGAGAAAATTTCAGCCTACATACAGAGGCTGGAGAGACTACTTCAGAGAGCTGTTATGAGGGGAGCAGTGACTGCTGAGCAGATGGATCAGACCAGACTGGCTCAAGTTGTAAGAGGGACTCAGTATCGGAACCCAATCCTACTTCATCTCCGACTAAGAGAACGGCAGGAACATCCCCCAAGTTACTCCCAGCTGATAAAGGAGGTCAGGGAAGAAGAAGAAAGGCAGGCAGCCAGCGAGTGTTGGGAAGCCCAAACATTGGAACGAGCCAGTACGACACCACCGCCAATGGCCAGTGTACTGATGGTGAGCACCACAGAGGAACTTGCCCAACAAATGCAGGTCCTGACAGAACGGATAGCTGAGCTGCAAAGCATCATTGACCAAGCTAAGACTTCCCGGAATAAGGAGCCTCAGACTGTGATGATAGAGAAGTCAGTATCTAGAGTCACCGTCCCACCTCGCCGAATGGGGAAAGGACACTTCTTTTGCTACCGGTGTGGTCAGGATGGGCACAGTGCTGCTAACTGCCATAAGGAAGAGAACCCCTCCTTAGTGTATGAAAAGCTGAGGATCAGTTGGGAGAGATCCAGTAGCTGCCAGAAGGTCCGGGGACAGAGACCATCTAGGCCTAGAGGATTTGAAGATTCCCCCAGAAGAGACCAACCAGCTGGGATCCCTGCAGGACTGATAGGGCCTCGAGCAGAGGTCATGGTGAGGATTGAAGGGGCGGAGTGTAAAGCTGTGCTTGACACTGGATCTCAAGTGACTATTATATTTCAGTCATTCTACCAACAGATGCTTAGGCACCTGCCCATACAGCCACTGACTGGCATTGGTCTGTGTGGCCTCAGCATGGATGAATACCCTTATCAGGGCTATGTCATAGTACACCTGGAATTCCCAGAAGAGATTGCTGGGGTAAGACAGGAGGTGGACACTGCTGCTTTAATATGCCCTGACCCCAAAGGAGCCTCTGATGTGTCTGTGCTAATAGGGACCAACTCCAGCCTCTTTAGGATACTGGCCGATTACTGCAGACAGCAAGCAGGAGACCAATATCTGAATACCTTGGTGATACACACACACTGTGCCGAGGCTTACAGAAAAATTGAGGACACGAGAAAAGTGATGCCTGATTTGCCAGTCGGAGCACTGAGGTATGCGGGCCCGGTCCCTTTAGTGGTGCCTGCCATGTCAGAAAAGGAGGTGATTGTCAGGAGTACCTGCCTAAAAGGCAGTAAGGAAACATTAGCTGTGGTAGAGCAGCCAACCAAGGGAGGGCTCCCAGAAGGAGTGCTGGTTCTCAGCGGAGTCATAACCCTACCTGCTGAAGCCCAGGAGGAGGTGACGATACTGGTTGCTAATGAAACACGCCGTGATGTGTTTGTAAAACCAGGGCAGAAGATTGCAGACATTTTTGAGCCTGAAAGCGTTGTGAGACCCCAGTGTGAAGCTGAAGTTCCAATGATAGATCCTGCGAAGTTTGACTTCGGGGACTCACCGCTGTCTGAGGAGTGGAAGGATCGCCTGAGGAAGAAGCTTTGCGAGAGATCCAAGGTGTTCTCACTACATGAGTGGGACGTGGGATGTGCAAAGGGAGTGGAACACCATATCAGGCTACAAGATCCCCGACCCTTCAGGGAGAGGTCTAGGAGGATTGCCCTCTCTGAGATGGAAGACGTGCGCCATCATCTTCAAGAGCTGATCGCAAATGGTATCATCACAGAGTCATGAAGCCCCTATGCCTCACCCATTGTGGTCGTTCGTAAGAAGAGTGGAAAAATCCGGATGTGTATTGACTACCGCACCCTAAACAGGCGCACTACGGTTGATCAGTACACCATGCCTCGAGTACAAGATGCCTTGGACTGTTTGCTGGGTAGTCAGTGGTTCTCTGTGTTGGATCTTCGGAGTGGATACTACCAGATCCCTCTGGGTGAAGAAGATAAGGAGAAGACAGCCTTCATCTGCCCATTAGGGTTTTATCAGTTCGAACGCATGCCCCAAGGGATTTCTGGAGCACCTGCCACATTTCAACGTCTTATGGAAAAAGTCGTGGGAGACATGAATTTACTGCAGGTGTTAGTTTACTTGGATGACCTGACTGTGTTTGGAAGAACCCTGGAGGAAC
Source organism: Gopherus flavomarginatus (assembly GCF_025201925.1). Taxonomy (NCBI): domain Eukaryota; kingdom Metazoa; phylum Chordata; order Testudines; family Testudinidae; genus Gopherus; species Gopherus flavomarginatus. The sequence continues at coordinate 37,773,247 of NC_066617.1, forward strand.
ATGAAGAAAGACTTCTTAAAGTGCTCGACAGGTTGGAGGCATACGGTTTGAAGCTTTCAATTGATAAATGCCAGTTCTGCCAAACCTCAGTGAAGTATGTAGGTCACATCGTGTCCCAAGAGGGTGTGAGTACTGACCCCGATAAAATAGAAGCACTCACTACCTGGCCACGTCCCATTAACTACAGAGAACTCAAGACGTTTCTTGGATTTAGTGGTTACTACCGCAGATTTGTGAAGAACTATGCTACGATTGTAAAACCTCTGAATGATCTTACCAGGGGATACCAGTCCAACAAGAACAAATCTAAGACCCAGAATAAGCGGAGGCCTCCAAAGCCGCCTTTGCAGAGACACTATGGCCCCTTCGAACCATTTGGGCCGCGGTGGGATGAAAGATGTGAGAGAGCTTTTCGGGAAATCATTACTCGCTTAACTCATGCTCCCGTCCTAGTCTTTGCTGACCCAAGCAAACCGTTTATCCTGCATACTGATGCCAGTTTGGAGGGTCTGGGAGCAGTACTGTATCAGGAAGTGGAAGGCAAACGCAAACCGGTAGCCTTTGCCAGCCGAGGACTGTCTGACAGTGAAACTCGCTACCCCATCCACAAGCTGGAGTTCTTGGCCTTGAAATGGGCCATCACTGAGAAATTCCGAGACTACTTGTACGGTGCTCAGTTCCAGGTGTGGACAGACAACAACCCACTGACCTATGTGTTAACAAGTGCTAAATTGGATGCTACAGGCCAGAGATGGGTGGCCGCCTTGGCTAGCTATGAGTTCAGCATTCAATACCGATCAGGGAGGAGCAATGTAGATGCAGATGCCTTGTCCAGACGTCCGCAGGCACCTGATGTTGCTGTGATACCCACGGATGGCGTGAGAGCTATTTGCAGTGTGAGTCGCCGAGAGCCGGAGGCCCATGAGAGCCTTCATGGATGTGTTGCTGAAGCTTTGGGCCTACCCCCTGAAGGCGTGCCTTCTGCTTCAGTGAACTACATTGCTTTGGACCAATCTCCCTTGCCCATGCTCAATACGGCTGACTGGCAAGAGGCCCAACTACAAGATGCTGACATTCGTGATACACTACTTGCCAAAAGAGGGGGGCGAGGCCCAGCTGAGGTTGTCCCACCTACCCCAGAGGGCAAACTACTATTGAGAGAATGGACCAAACTAAAACTGATTCAGGGAGTGCTACACCGCACGACCACAGACCCTCTACAAAAGCAACGGAATCAACTAGTGCTGCCAAAAGATTACAGAGCCCTGGCCATGAGGGCCCTGCATGATGACTTTGGACATTTAGGGATGGAGAGGACCCTGGAACTTATCCGCAGTAGATTCTATTGGCCACGGATGGCTGAAGATGTTCGCCGGAAATGTGAGACCTGCGCGCGATGTGTGCAAAGGAAAACTCTGCCCACGAGGGCTGCATATCTGAAGAACATCACCAGCAACAAACCTCTGGAGCTGGTTTGCATTGATTTCTTGTCTTTAGAAGTGGACAAGAGGAATATTGGGAACATCCTAGTAGTGACCGACCATTACACGCGATATGCGCAGGCATATCCCACACGTGATCAGAAGGCCACTACCGTCGCTCGAGTACTGTGGGAAAAATATTTCTCAGTTTATGGATTTCCAGCCCGGATACACTCGGATCAGGGACGAGACTTTGAGAGTCACCTTCTGAAGGAGGTGCTGAGGATAGCAGGAATTAAAAAGTCAAGGACAACGCCTTATCACCCACAGGGTGACCCTCAGCCAGAGAGGTTCAACCGAACCCTGTTAGATATGTTAGGGACTTTGCGGCCAGAGCAGAAGGCAACCTGGAGCCAACATGTCGCATTTCTAGTGCACGCCTACAACGCCACAAAGAACGACGCTACGGGAGTCACCCCATATCTCTTAATGTTTGGGCGAGAACCAAGATTACCCATAGACCTGTGCTTTGGTGTATCCGAGGATGGAGATAGCTATGAAACTCACCAGCAATATCTATCCCGTCTACGAGAAAAGCTGCGGGATGCTTATCACTTAGCTACATCTGCAGCTCAGAAGAATGCAGGCCGCAACAAACATCGATATGATGCTAGGGTACGTCTGCAAGAGCTCCAGCCAGGGGACAGAGTCCTGCTGAGAAATTTGGGTATTGCTGGCAAACACAAGATAGCTGACAGATGGAAGGCAATACCTTACTTAGTGATGGAAAAGCTAGGAGACCTGCCGGTCTACAAGATAAAACCTGAAGAGGGTCCAGGGCAGACCAAAACCGTGCATAGAAACCTTTTGCTCCCTGTGGGAGAATTGGTAAGCAGCCCTTATGAGGTGGGCCACAACAGGGCAACTGGGCAGAACAAAGGTGCTGTACCAAAGCCGCCTTCCAATGTGGACAGCCGGCCTCCTGCAGCTAACCTACCCCTACTCGGCACATCTGACAGTGAGTCTGAGGAGGAAGACACAACCATGGTGTATCCTGGGATGAAGACAAGATTTCAGTCTCGATCCGCTGAATCAGAAGAGAGCACATCCTCTTCCGCCCTAAACCCTATGGCAGAAGTATTTAGGCCCATTCCTGACATCCCTGAGCCACTGGTGGGACCCCCGTGTAATGACTTACACAGGCTATTGGACAATGGTGACATACAGATGGAGGATGTCCAGAGCACCTGCGACCCTCCACTGTTAGAACTAGAAATGCAGGAGCCTATGCCAGTATCTGAGGGGAACTCACAGGAAACCTCCCCATCCGGCACTCAAGAGGATGTCCCCCCTACCATAGCAACAGAGATTCTTAATAGGCGAGACAGGGTAATAAGACCAGTGAAACGGTTAACTTACGATGCACCTGGGGTGATTAGTGAGGAGCCTATACATTTAGCACACAGGTTTGTGAAAGCTAAAGTGGGCTATCTAATGCCTTTTGGAGGGGACCAATAAGTTGGTATAGTAGGGAATGTGATTTGTCGGGACGACAAATTCTTGGCTGGGGGAAGGATGTAAGCAGAGTCAGGATAAGCTCTACCCTGACATCTGGTGGAAAGAATGTCAGAGAGTTTATTTGCATAGACACGCCTACCCTATCCCAGATTGCTGAGCGGTGGGACTGCTTGGTGACAAATGACTCACCCTCAGTTGGGTGGTACTTGCTAGACAAGGGTCATGGGTTCCAAAACCCAGTGAAGTAGAGAGGCTGGGGACAGGTATCTGTGCCTGGTGGTGCAGTCTCCTTGTGCAGCTAGAAGCACCAGTTGCACCCCCTCCTCTCTCCACTGTGGAATGTCAGAGTTGATTTTTTTATTCCCTCAAGAATCTAAAAACAGGTTGCTGAGCTGAACTCACTTTGGGCTAATGGTGCACTAGCACTGGGGCTCCCCCACTAAGAGCTGAGATCACTAAGAGTTGAAATCACAAAAAAGCTGAAATGACTGAGCTGAGAGCACTGAGTACTGTGCTAACTAGTGGGGGAGCCTGAAGATATGCTGTGGAACAGAGCAGCTGGTGGAGTGGAGCAGTTGCGGGGACGGCTGGAGCGGATCACGGGACAGCTGGTGGCAGCAGAGCGGCTGGCAGAGCGGAGTAGCTGCGGGACGGGTGGAGCGGCCCACAGAGTGAGCGGAGCCGAGCAGTTTTGCAGAGCAGCTCATGGAGCAGAGCAGCTGGTGGAGCGGAGCAGTTCCTGAGGACGGCTGGAGGAGCAGAGTGGAGCGGAGCAGTTCGTGGAGAAGGCGGAAGCAGAACCCACGGAGAGACAGGGCAGTTGGCCCTGGACCATGTAAGGTGCCCCTTTCTACCCAGGCTGGGGGGAGGGACCTCTACAGATAGACTCTCGAACTCTGGGGTGGCATTGACCAGAGACTTTTGGGTTGTTGGACTTTGGGGTGATTGGACTTAAAACCCTAAGCGGAAAAAGGACAGTGCCAAACGTACTTGGAGGTGGGTTTTTGTTTATGGTTTGTGTTATAACCCTGTTTGTGGTGTTTCTCCAATGGGATGCCGCATTGATTCCTTCCTTTATTAAAAAAGATTTTGCTACACTCAGACTCCGTGCTTGCGAGAGGGGAAGTATTGCCTCCTAGAGGCGCCCAGGGGGGTGTGGTATGTGAGTGTCCCAGGTCACTGGGTGGGGGCTCAAGCCGGTTATGCATTGTGTTACTGAAACGGAACCCCTGGATACTGAACCCGGCCCTTGTTGCTGCCAACTAGAGGGGCAGAAGGGTTACACAAGTAAATAGCCAATATTCATAACTTCAAATGCGATATACACATACAGACAGTATAATCATAACCAGCAAACTACAATCTTTCCATAGACATCTGACTTGACCTCCTCTGTTCAAGACCTGGTGCAATCGTAGGACCCTGGTTGCAACAATGATCTATATGGTCACAGTTCATGTCAATAATGTCACACTCACATACACAGTGCATGAAATATTCCATGACAGAAGGTGTTGGGGCGCAAATGAGGTGCCAGGCCAGAGCCCTAGCAAGCCCTGGCACAAATTAAATGCTGCTTTTTTCCCCATTTTCATTTAGCTAGTGGTACCAGAACTAGAGAAACACTGGAAAAACTGTTATTGTTGTATCTGTCCTTTTCCAAAAGTAGAAGAGCTGCAAATTATACATTCTTGAAAGATTTCAGATCTATATTGCAGATCCCAGAATAACTGAAAAGATTTGGGGAAGAAATATCTAACTTTCGGATGCCTAACCACCTCTGAAGTGTTGAGGTTTTTCCATTTAGCAGTTAATAGAATGAAATAAAAAATCTTTCCCTGCATAATCCTGCCAATGTCAGCCTTATAAACCACCAGTAACAGGGGGAGCAGGAACAACCCAGATACACAGTCATTTACATTTAATGTAATTCAATCCTTTTACCATACTTAGCTAATTGTAGCACTTTCTTTCCATAGAACCTGATGCAAATGCAATTAAATCAATGGGAGATTTTCCATTGACTTCAGTGGGCTTTGGATCAGGAATCTAGATTCCTCCTTTTGCTTTTCATCTCTCTTTTTTTTTTGTACTAAGTGGGAACTAGCCCTGAGGGAGTGCATGCCTGGAGGAGTATTAGGTTTGCCAGCTGAGGTATACTGTGCCCTAGGCCCTTTGGTTCAGGTTTGCTGTACATTTGAACTGATTTTTAAAAAAAATATATATTACATTTGTTTTATTGCATGATTGTTAGATATCTACCATTAGGTAAAATATAGATGCACTAAACAAAAACAATTACACTGCAAAATTTCCCTCTAGTCATATCAGAAGAGGATAATTATTTATACAGCACCACTGTATTTTTATTTTACAAATACTGACTGTCTAAACACTACCCATTTTGAATCTCTAGTGTTTACCTCAGCTGTGAACAACATTTTTCCTTACTTTCTCATATCTATCTATGATCAGTCTTTATTTTCATTCTCTAGACTGTCCTAAGCCCCGACTTTGCATTATTAAAGACAATGGACTTCAATGAATGAAGAATCAAGCCTCTAATTCTACAAAGCAAAAATATCCTGAGTCTCTAAGCTACTAGGATTTATGTAATTTGTGAGAATACATTTTCTGGAATAGTAACATTTCACAGATCTGAAGTCACAACACAATCTTGTTTGTACATTTTAAAGCCAAAGACCATGAGTAATGGTTCCTCTCTCAGGCAACACACCAGAGACAAGCAGAGTTCAAGGCATAAGCTTCTACAGCTTGAGCTAAAGAGACGTGCTGCTACAGTAAGGCCCTGTCTACACTGCGGAGTTTTTTTGCCAAAAGGCTGCTTTTGGCTAAAAAACAGTGGAGGTGTACACACCAGAATGCTGCTTTCTGTGACAAAACTCCTTGTGACACTGCACCCCATATTCTTCACCCTGTGATATTATGATATGATTATGGCATAATTATAATGTGTTTTATGCAAGATCAGTCATGTGAGATCATTGGAAAGGTTATGAGTTGCTGAACAGATTTATCCTGTTTGTATGCATGTATCATTTTTGTATCTGAAGTTAGGAATATTGACTCTGTATCTATGTTACAAATGTGTTCACACATGGGAACGCCCACTAGGCAAAAGCTCTCAGCTTAGATGGTTGGCTGGGAAGGGGCCATTCAAGTTAATGAACCATTAGGGAGAACAATGGGCCTTAGAAAAAGCTTATTTCCCACCCGGGGCCTTCCTGAGGACACTACAAACAGCCTCCGAGTTATGGCTGCTACAACACTACACGAACATGAGACCAGATCACCTGGTGCTGGACTGCATATTGGAAACCAGTGTTTTCCACTGACTGGCATGGGAAACAAGCTTTGAGACAAAGGGTACCCACCGTAAGTGAAAGCTATTTAAGGCAAAGGAATGACATCATTGTGGTTCTTCACTGAATCCCTGCCCAAGAAGACTTCTGGAAACTCCCGAGGAACAAAGACTGAGCTGGGGGAAAGTGCTAGACCCAGGCTAATGGGATTTTTAGCCTGCTAATGGAACAACTGGGGTTTCTAAGCTGTAAGCCAATGCAGCTTGCCCTTTAAGAGCCTGCAGCCTGCTTGTATCATGATTTAGGGTGAGAAATTGCTATTCATATCCAATCTCTAGTATATTAAGCTTAGTTTGTGTGGTTTTTTTTCCTAGGAAATCTGCCTTGATCTGTTTGCTGTCCCTTAGATTTTTATGTGATTATATCTTTTGTCGTTAATGGACTTGTTGCTTTGTCTAAAACCAGTGTCTGTGAAACCATAACCTGAGGCAGAAAGCTGTTGTATATTCCCTCTCCATATTGAGGGAGGGGGGCGCTGGACAGTTCTCTGTGCAGCACAAGATGGTAACATTTTGGGTTTATACCCTGGGGGGGGATGTACCTGAGTAACTGGGAAGTGCCTTAGCTGAAATCTCCCCATGCAGAGCTGATCACAGTATCTGTACGTAACTGCAGCTGTGTGTGTCCCTACCTGTATGTGTGCGGGTAAAAGTGCAGGCTGGAGCCTGGGAGAGGGCTTGGCCGACTGGTCACAGCAGTAAAGGGAGCCCAGGACTGTGTGTCAATGGGACTTAGTGGTATCCCAGTTCCAGGTAGCACCCCAGGGGGAATCCATCACACTCCTCAATTCTGGCAACAAAATAAAACCACCTCAACAAGAGTCAAAGCAAATGTTTTGTCACCAAACTGCCAGTGTAGGCACCGCACTTGACTTTATCACTGTAATTCGCTTCCAGAAAGTGTCCCACAATGCCCATTCTGACCACTCTGGCCAGCAGTTAGAACTCCTCTGCCCTGCAGCCAGGTAAACAAAAGCCCCAGGATTTTTTTAAATTCCACTTCCTGTTTTATCAGTGTGGAGAGCTCACATTGCATCTGCCCAGTTGACCATGGCAAATCCTCTCCCACTTAGACCAATGAGGATCTGTTCGATCTGCTGAGTATTTCGGGAGAGGAGGCTGTGCAGCCCTAGCTACGCTCCAGCCATAGGAATTTCAATACCTACAAGCAGATTTCTTGAAACTTGTGCGAAAAGGGCTATGATCGGGATACACTACCATGCAGAGAAAAGATCAAGGAGCTGAGAGGCATGTATATCAGAAGGCAAGGGAGACAAACCATCGCTCCAGTGCTGCAGCCCAGACCTGCTGTTTTATAAGAAATTGGATGCAATTGTTAGTGGTGACCACACCACCACCACAAAGAGCCCTGTGGATACTTTAGCGGGGCTGGACCTGGTGGAAAGTGGACCAAACCCAGAGGATGAAGTAACTGACAAAGCGGTGGAGTCAGATGACTATGTAGACCCCATGGCAGGGTCGTCCGGTAGTGTATCCAGGCCAGAGCTCTTCTCCAATCCGGAGGTGTCTAGCCAGTCTTGGCCATTGTACTGTGGTGTGCAAGAAGAAGCTGGAGAGGGGATCTCTGGTAAGTGGTTTTGCTTTGTGAAGTGCGGAGGTGGGCTGAGGGCATAGAAATGCACAAGGCTGGCTGTGTTTCTGTGTCCTGGATATTTATCTGTGCAGATAAGCAGTATGGTTAATGCACACAGAGATTTCACGGGAATCCTCCAGGAAGCTCTCTAGGAAACATTCCTGGAGTTACTCAGCAATCCTCTGCCAAAGGTTCCTTGGCAGAGCTGCTTTTTTCCTTTTCCCATTGAAGGAAACTTTCCTGTGCCATTCTGCAATCACTCGCATAGGGACCAAAGCAGCACACAGGCAAGCAGGACAGGGACCGGGGTGGAAGCTGCAAGCATCTAGTTGATCCTCCCTTTCTTCCCTGCTTACCTTTGGGAGTGAGATATCTGGTACAATAACCCCTGCCTGTGGAAAAGGGTGGAAAATTTAGAATATTGTCCCTAGTCAACTGCACCATGACCCTTTCATATTGATTCCTCCCACCCCCATGTACAAGGTCCCCCACCACAGGGTAAACTCATCATGCTTGGGGTGTTAGCTGGCATGTGTGCTTGTCAAGAGTCAGTGAGAAAGTGACTGATATGTTACAAGAGGTGTATTTTACTATACTGTTTCACTGCTGTGCATATACTTAACAATCATGCTAGTGTATTGTTCCTTGTGCTTCTGAAGATGTAACCTTCAGAGGCACCCCCTACTCATAGGCTGAGTACTTCTGCTAGATAAGAAAATGCCCGATACGAAGCAAGAAAGACATATTCTGGGAAGTGATGCGTTGCTCAGATGCAGAAAATGGAACACAGGTAGTGGAGGGAAACTGAAAGGCAGGACAGAAAAGAAAATGAGGCCTGTGCTAGGATGCAATGGAGAGGATGATTAAGGTTATGGAGTAGTAAACTGAGATGCTACAGTCCCTCATAACCCTCCAGACTGAGCTTTTGCATGCCCTCCTTCCTCTTCAGCCACATTCAGAACTCTTTTCCATGCCATCCCCAAACTTCACCAGTGAAATCCTTTCCGCTGTCTGGGATTTCTCACTTTCCAGTTCACTCCACCCCCATGGACACCTTTTCAAATGATAGCTGGATTAATGCACAGCTCTGAAAGTTGACCTGCCCCATATACCTCCTCTCACCTCCAGCAATTGTGTCTGCGTGTGTGTGTCTGCATGTGATGGTGTAGTTTTTTGTGCAATAAAAGCAAAGTTTATTGAATGATAAGAATTCTTCAATTGTTTCCTGCAAATTGTGATAGCAGATGGCAGCAACAAATAAATAAGCAGTTAAATCACTTGCTAACATTGAATCCTGGGCCACAAAAAAATCACAATTGCTTGCAAAACGATTTCATTAAGCATTCTAGTCGAAAGCATAGCAACATACATTACTGGTTCTCTTCTTCAAAGTGTTGCCTCAAAGCTTCCCTGATTTGAATTGCCCCATTGTGCCCCCATAATAGACCTGGTATTTGGCTGCTCAAAAGCAGCAGCCAGGCATTCTGCCTTAGCAGTCCACCCCTGAGCAAAGTTTTCACCCTTTTCTCCACAAATATAGTGCAACATGCAACACGTGGCTATGATCATGGGAATATTATCCTCATTGAGGTCTAAACTGCCATAAAGGCATCACCAGTCCACCTTTATAGTCTGCCAAATGCACAGTCATCCTGCACCTACTCGGCCTATTGTTGAACCGCTCTTTACTGCTATCTAGGTTTCCCATGCAAGGCTTCGTGAGCCATGTCATTAAGGGGTACTCCGGATCTCTCAGGATCACTATGGACATTTCAACATCCCCTACTGTAACTTCTGGTCTTGAAACTTTCTGCACAGGCCAGTGTTCCTAAAGATACATTCATCATATACATTTCCAGCCCACCCCACATTGATGTCAGTGAAATGCCTACAATGATCTAGAAGTGCCTGCAACACCATGGAGAAATAGCCCTTCCTATTGATGTATTCCATCACAAGACGATCCAGTGCCAAAATTGGAATATGTGTGCCATCTATCGCCCCTTCACAGTTGGGAAACCCATTTCTACAAAGCTATCCACTGTTTCATGCACATTGCCAAGAGTTACGGTCCTTCATAGCAGGATGTGATTAATGGCCCTGCACATTTGTATTAACGCCACCCCAATGGTCCACTTCCTGTTAGCAGTCTCCCACACTGCGATTGCCACACCCTTCTCCACTGAGAGGGCACCTCTCATCTGGGTGTCCCTTCATCACAGGACTGGAGTGAGCTCAGCACACACAGTTCCAGGAAGGTGACTTTCCTCATCCAAAAGTTCTGCAGCCACTGTTCATCATAATAGACTTGCATAACAATGCAATCCCACCACTCAGTGCTAGTTTCCCTAACTCAAAAGCAAAAGTCCACTATGTTCAGCTGTTCTGTGAATGCCAAAAGTTATCTTAAGTTACGCTGATTAATGTCAGACAGTACATCAGGCAACTGTGAATCCTGTTGAGTTCAGAGCTTCACAATTAACTGCACTGCCATTCATGATGTGCTACTGACAGGTAGCAGAACATTGGAAAGCGGTGCGGGATCCATTCTTTGAGATACAGATGGTGGGGCGAGCAGAAAACAAGGGACGTTGAATTATGCCATGAACCAAAGATGGAAGCACATGGAATGCTGGGATGGAAAGCAATGCATCATGGGACATTTCGCCTGGACCTATGATGTGCTGCCATGCACTCCGCCTTCCCTCAAGATTGAGGCAGAAGGTGGAGAGATGAATTGTGGGATAGTTACCCAGAGTGCATTACTCTCACTGTTGATGCTATTGCCCCATGCGTGGACGTGCTATGCCAACAGAGGAAGATAGTGTGAATATGCAACAATGGTTTTCTTTCAGCGCTTTTTGATCATTGACAAAACTTTCAGCGAAAAAAATTCTGCCAGTGTAGACATGTCCTACGAGACTGTAACAATTCAATACAGATCAGCACAGAGATAGTCTTACATCACCCACTGACAAAGGGGTTACATATGCTTTGTGCTGGCATCCATACAAATACAACTAGAACATTTACAAATATATCTCTTTGCATGTGAAAACAATTGTGAATAAAACTGGTTAATTGTGCATGTAACTATTTGTAAAATGGGTGAGAATGCAAAAAGCACATACAAAAGGTTAAAGGCTAATTTAAAATGAGTCCCTTAAAAGTTTACTTTACCCAAATATTACTGGTTTAAATATTGCCCTTAAGATAATAAAAATAGTTGCCTGCTTGCCTGCGTGTCCCTTAATTTTCTAATATTGTTGTTTTATTTCTAACCAGTTAACTGATTCTATAATGAGTTATAATGATTCTATAATAAGTATGTTTTTTGAATTACTGAATTATTGAACAGGAACAAAGAATTGGATAAAATTCATCATTACCTACTTGCATTAATAGTTAATGTACCTACTGTGCTAGTAAATGAAGTTTACTGTGAATTTATTCACATTTAAAAAATTATTAATATTTCCACAAGGCCCCATTGTGCAAGAGGATTCTTGGAAAAGATTGTCGCCTGTCATGGTAATAAGCTTATTACTGGTTTTGATATGTGTCACATTGTACAGGTCCTGCTGTAAACAGCATATGAATCAGATAGTCTAATATTACAGTTCACTAAACCATAGCTTGTAATGGTGAATCTGGACCAGTAAAGCTTCCTTTAGCTGTTCAGTCTTTTCTGCCTATTTTCTTCTGGACTGAAACTCTTTTTCAAAGGTGCCCATCTCCTGCGTTTCATTAATTGATTTTGCTACCGACAGCTCTCCAAACCTCTCATCAGTTTTCTTCTCAGTTAGTTCTTTTACCTCTGTTTCTGTCAGTTCAGTCGTGTCATCTCATTCAAGCACTCTCCCTCCCCACCCCCATGCAATCCGCCCCCCCCCTCACCACTTTTTTTTTGGAACTTTTCATCAATGCATCAAATATATCCAGGAAAGATCAGGTAGTTCTGGTAATGAAATGCTACCGATCAATTAAAAAGTTTGGATTGGATGGTTGTTTCCCAGGGAAATTACCCATTGTATGGGCTACCGGAGACAGCAGGTTGGTAGCTGGCTGCAGGGGAAAGTCCAGGTAGCGGAGAACTGAGACTGAAAACTGTGAACGGGCAGAGTAGCAGTAGAGATTATCATGATTTTTTGGTTTTGTTTCAATGAATAGTAAAGTTTCCCAAAAATGTATTTTGGGAAGCACCAAAACAATTTGTGAATTCATGTTGAATTCATGAAATACTTTCAGATGGAAGAAAATGAAAACTTTTTCTGAAACAATCAAAATGTTTTTTTCAATCATTTCTAAATGAAGTGTTTTGACTTTTCATTTTAAAATGACATTTCATTTAAAAAATTAGCCATAGTTATTTTAACATTCCCCTCCCCACTCCCCAACCCCACAAAGGAAGAGTATAAACACCAGAAAGTGAAATGAAAAATAAAAACCAACCCACCAAACAAATAAACAAATAAACAAACAAAAAACCTGCAGGTCAAACAAAATGTTTTGTTCAACCCAAAACATTTTTTTTAAGTTTTTCATTTCAACTAGAAATAAATCAGTTTTGATTTGAACCAAAACAATTCCCCCCCTCACTTTTACAAACTGGCAGCTGAAAAATCCATTCTTTGCCCACCTCTAGTGTGGAGCAGTCCCAAGCAGACATGATTATCCTTATATTGGTCTTCCCCCAGGGGAGCTGCATTATAAACTGTTGACTGAGATTTATTGTAACTGCTAAGAAATTGTGCACAAGGAATTGCATTTTTATTTTCTGGTAGCCTCATAAACCCCTCTGATATTTCCTCAGTATATGAGTGTTAATGGGGACCTACTGGATACATCTACACAGCAATTAAACACCCATGGCTGGGTCAGGGTCAGCTGACTTGCAGTCTGAAGGCTCAAGCTGCAGGGCTGTAAAATTGCTGTTTGGACATTCGGTCTCAGGCTGGAGCCCGGGCTCTGGGACCTGGTGAGAAAAGAGGGTACTGGAGCCTGGCATCCTGGCCAAGCCCAAATGTCTACACTGCAATTTTTAGCCCCACAGCCTGAGGCCTGCAAGCTCAAATCAGCTGACCCAGGCCAGCTCTGGTCATGCCAGAGGTCTTGTGTTCCAATGTAGAGGTATCCACTGAGGGCTCAGGCCTGGAGAGGCTAGTATTTGGAGCACCTACACAATATGGTATCAGACGTCTAGAGGGGGCTGGTTTACCATAGTGCTCACATGGACACCCTGAAGTGGGATTGGCTTCAAAGGGCTTACTGTTCCAGTTTCACATATTTAATCTCGTAGGCATGAAGCACCATATCAGAGAAATGCAAGAGAAGATAACAAGGGGACAATAGAAAAAAGAAAAAAAATGCTGCTTAAACACCCTTTTATTGTCTTTCTTTCTCTAATACATCTTCCCATCTAGCTTACTCTGATTCAAGCAATTAGCATAAGGAATTCTGCAGAGGCCTACATACACAGCTGTGCATAGCTAGCACAATAATGTATTTGCTATCAAGCTAGTCAGCAGCCAAGTTTTCAGAGGGATTGCCTAAAAGTATTTCAGTCAGACAAAGAGAGAGAGAGAAAGAATCACACCCTTTGGGAATACATTTAGTTGTATTCCCTGGCTAGAGGAGTGCATGTATATTTCAGGAAATCTTACAGATTGCTGTCTTAGTCAGTAAGAAATATACATTTCAAAATTTGTTGTAATATGCATAGACCCTCTTTGTACAAAAATGTCATCAGCAGCACTGACAATGTGCTTTAAATACATGCTGGATGGAAAGCAAAATAGGATGGAAAATTACAGGTGATGCCAGAGTTAGATACATCTAACTATTCAGTTTCTAATACACTACAAGGCCTTCTTTACACCCATATAGGCCTTTCGTCATAGAAACATTCTTCTACCAATATAGCTTCTAATCAAATTTAACCCGAACAGCTTTGCCATACACTGACTTAATAAATATATATATATATATATTTAAACCCAGGCAAATGGATAGTTATCTGACTGAAGCCTAGTCCATATAAACAGTTCCCTCTCCTCTGCCTCTTCTCCGACCCCCACCCCAAAATAGGTACAAATCCTTTTACATGTACCATGCTATGGCTGTTTAATGTATGATAAGGGCACGATTGAGGCAACAACTGTCACTGGTCTGCCTGGTTCAAACCTAAATACATCAGGGAGCACTAATCATTCTAATAACAACTTCCTTGTAGTCATGGGCAAAGGACCGACATCCATGCTGATTCCACCAGACTCATCAATAACCATCACCCATGGAGAGCTGCTGGGCTAGCTATACAGTGTAATAACTAAATGTAGTCACTCTGGGCTGGTTGTCTAGCTTGGGCTTTGACCTCTAGGTTGGTTAACAAATTTACATTCATATAGACGGTAATTATTCATTGTGTAGTTAGTTCAGTTTAGTACCTGAAGAAGCAATTTAACAATAAAAAAACCCACAAAAAAAATCTATCACACTTTGATTTCAAAACATGCAATTAGTCAGATACATTTTAAATACCGCATTTGCTCCCATTAATTGAAACTAGCAATATCTAAATTGAATCAAATATTTTACAAACTAGCAAGTGTAACACTGCTATTTAAACTTACAAATTTCCACTGCAGGGAATATTTTGTTAAAGGAACATCAAAGATTGCAACGAGTATGGGGAGCAAAACCGACGAGATGTGATATTAGTACTGATGTCTGATAGGCTCTTCAGGACAAGAATTTGTTTATTCTAGAAACTGAAATATATGTTTCAATATGTTCAGTTATGATTACGGTTGTTTTAATTAAAGCAAGAACCCTAGAGTTTCTCTTCCAAATGTTTCCCCTTCTCTACAACAGTGGCTGCAAGCAAGCTGTGGTTTCAAATCAACTTTAAGATGTTTAATAGCAAACGTAAACAGACTTAGTAGACAAATGCCAGTTCCTGCTTATTTTAACTACTTTTGTGCTAGCTTCAGAAGATTGATGTGTCTACCAAAACTCTAAGAACTCAAAAATCTTTCAACATGAACTTTCTAGGATTAGCTTTTGGTTACAGTGGATTAGTATTATGTATGGTGTATATAGAATTATTTGTTGTTTCATAACAGGGCTTTCACATGGGGATTGTCATTCTGGAGCAAACTGCTGTGTCATTAACAATAGCATTCTGCTTCTGGCAGTGGAAGACACACAGCCACAGAGAAATACATACTATGTGCAGCATTTTGAAAGCAAAAACCAGCAGGCCCTAATGGTTGAGAATGAGGAGCCAGCTGGTCCCAAGGCTGGGAGGCTCCTGGCTACCCACACCAAAGAGAAGGAGGTATAGGGTGCTGATGGTCAGGGTCTCCCTTCTGAGGGGACTGAAGCATTCATATACCAACCTGACACAATGTCCCCAAATGTGTGCTGCCTGCCTGGAATCTGCCTCTGAGAAATTACGGAAAGGTTGCTGAAGATCATCCATCTCTCTGACCACTACTCCATGCTGCTCATCCATGTGGGCACTAATGATACTGCGAGGTATGACCCTGAGCAAATCAGTAGTGTCTACACAATTCTGGGAGTGAGTGAAGAAGCCGGGGGCATGAGTGGTGTTCTTGTTCATCCTTCTGGTAGTGGGTAAGGGCCCAGGCAGGGACATGTGCACCCTGAACACATGGCTGTGCAGTTGATTTTGACAGGAGGGCTTTGGCTTTCTCAAACATAGGATATTGTTCCAGAAAGACGGAAAAGACAGGCTCTACCTGACCAAGAAGAAGAAGATCATCTTCATGTACTGACTTACCAACCTAGTGAAGAGAGCTCCAAATTAGGTTCAAATAGTCTGGTATACTAGCATTTTTGTCCGGTGCCATATCCCTCTTTGAGGGCTGTTCTTGCTAATCAGGGCCCAATCCCAAACCCACTGAATCAACTGAAAGATTCTGACTACAGTGTCTTTTTCATAAAGCCATTAGTGAACTAAAATCTCTTGGCTGCTGCTCAGCTCTTATTCACTACTGAATGTCTTCCTCTCCATGTAGGATCTGGAGAAGAAAAGGAAGTATAGTATTGGTGATGGACAAAACTCTCTAGGTTCAGAGTTCAAGCTAAGTTTAACTAAGCTCCCACATGTGGATGTTAAGCCTAAATAATGCAGCCTCTTCAATTTGAAAATTCAGAGAGACTTGTAAGAAGAGCTTTTCTCAGTAAATATAGTATTTCTACGTCCAGAAGCGTCAGAAATACTACAAAAACTTGTGTTGTTTCAGAACCTCTAATTCTGGTCCAGTTGAAACTTGGAAAGACAGATGTGAGCAAAAAATAAAAGAAATGCAGGAAAAAGAATGTGAACTGAACCTTTCCAGATTAAACATATTTGGTTTGGGGAGATGTAGGAGATTTCATTTTACCCAACTAATTTGGCCAGCCCTAGTTTCATCTTTGACAATCAGTTGCCATATTGCTGGCAGGCATTTAAGAAGGGAATTGTGCTGCTATGGAATTTTTATTTATCTGTTTATTTATTTGCACTCTTTTCCATTTCAGGCAATAAACCAGCTGGGACAACTTTCTCCTTCAGAAAAAAGAAAAAGAAAAGAAAAAAATACAAAAATTAAAAAGCCTCTCACTTAGAGGAAAACAAAACTGAATTCAGAGCTTAAGATATGATCTAAAAATTTCTTTGAAACAGAAAATTAGTTGTAAGTGAAAGGGGGAAAAACCCTTTATTTAGTGCCAAACAAATATGTATAACATTGGAGCAGAAACAAGATTACAAAATCTCTTAGAACTAAAAGACATTTCAGAATCTTTTCTAGAGAATTAATTATACCTGTGCTTGATATGAAAGTATAAGAGATAATAGTTCTAAAAAATTCCTCTTGAAAAGCAAGCTCATGTTTTGTTCTATAAGATCTTCAAACAGATCTAGAGTCTGCCATGTATTGGGCAAATGCAAAATAAAGCTTCAATCTGATTTTGTCTAATAATTTAATTTTCTGCTTCCAAAGCAAGTGATTGAATAGTTAAGGGCACAAAGAAACATTTATATATTGCCAAACACAAAGAACCACTGACCTTACTATAAAATAATGTAATACTTCTAATAAATGGCTAACATAACTAAGAACAAAATAAAAAAGGATTAATTACACTATTACTAACAAGTGTTTGTAGTTTCGTGTATGCAATACATAAAAACATATAATATTTTAGGTGTAGAAAATGGCTATGCAACTCCGCATAGCAGGTCTTTTTCTATTTTCTATCCTCTTTTTACAACAACTCTATCTAATTATCTGATCTACTTACATATTACAAATTACCAAAATATCTGAGCTGCCACAAATTACCATAATATTTGAGTTCCCATATGAATAAGAGAAAAAACAGTATGGTAGCTTTCTAATAAACTATTTAAATCTTTTTGTTTAATTATTCTGCTATTGAAAGCAATTCCTTAAATCCTTAGTTTTCACTCTGTTAAATGGGAGAGGGGCACATGCAGCATAATTCAGATTAATTTTTTTCTATCTTCTTAATATTATGAGACCCCTACATTTGCTATTCTGTCCCTATCCCAGCCTGTCGCAATTGAGATCTAACTTCATGTTGCTATCAGCTTATGGCATATATAGACCACTTGGAGACCCAGAAAAAGAAAGCTTTCTAGCAGTCACAAGGCTCTTACTAAAAGTACAAGTAGCAAGTGTGGAAAGGACAGGAAATGACAGATTGTAGCTGGAGCAGGTTTGCCTGTGGTACTATGGGGCTGCCTTATGATAAGAAAAAAGGGACTAAATCCTTTTATATTTTTTTCCTCCTCTTTTCCCCTCAAAGCTTAAACAGGAAGCCTTAACTCACCCACATGCCCTGAACATACCACTGCTGATTTTCAGACTGCAGAATATTGCACATTTAATATGTTCAATTAAATAAGATCCCCAGTGAAGTTAAAAAGGAAGGAATGAAGCCTAAACTCTAGTTACTTTGATTGGGATAAACCATAAATTAGTCTAAATCAACCTTGTATAATCTAGAATATATGTTTCTTTTCCAAGAGGAAGATACGAATGGTGCAGACTACTCCTCTAAGAACATGCGGGAAAATATTTGGCATAGACACAAAAAGCTTCTCCAGCTGCAAAGGAAGTTAAATTCTGCATCGTGTTACAAATTATTCTATTTTACTGAGTGGGTGGTAACAAAAAAAAGTGGGGTTTTTTTTGGCTAAATCATCAATACTGTTCTTTGAGGAGACTGCTTCTTTTCAATCTGCAGTCCTTCACACAACATGTAAGTGGGCTTTGCAATAGCTTAGAGATGAGCTGGATTGCTATCACTCTACGGTTGTTGGATAGTTCAATGCAGACAATGAATAATAGGTGACTGACATCTCTACTTTGAAGACTATCAAGTTTCAGAATTGAACATTGTCAGTGGAGAGTGTACTGAGACAGGTCATTTAATGAAGACAGTAAAACAATAATTTTAAATCAGAAGATCAGTTAAGCCCCCCCCCCTCCTTTTTTTAGGAAGTTGGTACATTTCAATACAATTAGAACACTGCACAGCACAAATTCTCATGTGGTATATAACAAAAATGATGATAGATGCTTTCTAGTATAATACATGAAACAAAGGTCTGAATGAGCTTTCCTCTGACATGTAGTGACAAAATGGGGGAGGGAACTTCATGAGGAGATCATATTTGCATAGATACATCTCTATAGGGGTGTACAACAGACAGACAGAACTGCTTTGCGAAAGTAATCAATTTTGGCTGCTTTGGGGTTACAATTCACTTTTTGAATGCGGGGGTAATGAAATGTTGTTATCCTCATTGTATGAATGAAGGGCAGCAGAATTGTACTTAGCATGCCCTGATTGAGGGTGTCAACCTAATTTGTACCTGATTTACTAAGCAGGGGGTAGGGATGCCAAATTCCACTGAAAGAGACAGGAAGAGGAGATGGGTGTTTCTATCTATTTGTGTAGGCTCTTCCTAAAGCATCCTCAACACTGTTTGACTCTTCCCGTGCCTCTTCACACAATGCCACCCAGGTTTAAAGATAGAGCTGTGTCATGGTATAATTCCCCACTCTGAACCTTAACGTCCAAGAGATGGGATACCAGCATGAATTCCTCTAAGCTCAATTACCAGCTTAGAACCTGTAGCGCTGCCACCAACCAGGAATTACAGTGCCTGGTACACTCTGGTCCCCCCAAAAACCTTGCCCGGGGACCCCCAAGACCCAGACCCTCTGGATCTTACAACAAGGAAAGTAAACCCTTTCCCTCACCGTTGCCTCTCCCAGGCTTCCCCTCCCTGGGTTACCCTGGAAGATCACTGTGATTCAAACTCCTTGAATCTTAAAACAGAGAGGAAAATGCACCTTCCCCCCCTCCTTCTCTCTTCCCTTCTCAGATTCTCCCTGAGAGAGACAGTAATCCTAACACAGAGAGAAATTAGCCTCTCTCTCCCCCTTCCCTCCTTGCTCCCCACCAATTCCCTGGTGAATCCAGACCCAGTCCCTTGGGGTCTCACCAGAATAAAAAAAACAATCAGGTTCTTAAACAAGAAACTTTTAATTAAAGAGAGAAAAAACAATAAAAATTATTTTTGTAAATTTAAAATGGATAGGTACAGGGTCTTTCAGCTATAGACACTGGGAATACCCTCCCAGCCTAAGTATTCAAGTACAAATTAAAATCCTTTCAGCAAAATATAAATTTAAACTCCTTCCAACCAAATACACATTTGCAAATAAAGAAAACAACCATAAGCCTAACTCGCTTTATCTACCTAGTACTCACTATTCTGAACTTATAAGAGCCTGTATCGGAGAGATTGGAGAGAAACCTGGTTGCACGTCTGGTCCCTCTGAGCCCCCAGAATGAACAACAACCAAATTCTAACAGCACACACACAAAACTTCCCTCTCTCAAGATTTGAAAGTATCCTGTCCTCTGATTGGTCCTTTGGTCAGGTGACAGCCAGGCTCACTGTTCTCGTTAATCCTTTCCAGGCAAAGAGATATGAAGCACTTTTGTTCTATTAACTCTTACTTATCTGTTTATGACAAGCTGCTTAGGCTCAATTGAGAATACTTGTTCCTGTCCAATGAATACTAGAGCTATAACCACTGGTGAGCAGGTCAAGAGGCTAAGCCTTAGATTTGGTGTGGGGACTGTGGTGCAGTGAAAGACAGTACAGAAACTGCACTAGCAGTGGGGTTCTCTGCTACTAAGTTAAATCACTAAGAGTTGGATTGTGTGGTGAAACCTCAGAATGCTGCAAGCAACAGCAGTCATAACCGTGGCAGAGGCAGCAGCAGCAGCAAGCCAGTTGCAGAGGTGGTGGCAGCAGCAGAGGCACTGCTCCTCCACCCTTTTCGGGGCGGGGGGGAGGTGAACCCATGTGAATGTACCTGTGAACTCTAGGTCTTCTCTGCTCAAGGACAACCAACTGCATGGGATGCAGTGGAAGGAAAGGAGAGTGGCATGTTAAAGAGACATTCTTTCATCAGACTTTCATGCCTTATAGTGGGAAACTGAGGCAAACACACTGCCCAGTGCACTCTGGGGTGGGTGTTTGTTTATGATTACATGCTTTTGAATGGTGGTTATGGTGTTTTTCCAAGTTAATGCTGACTTCCTTTTCCATTTTAATAAAAGTTTTCTTTTTTTATACATAGACTCAATGCTTTCAAAGAGAAAGTATTGCCTCTTAGAAGTGCCCAGGGGTAATGTTTAATTTTCCCATATTACTGGATGAGGCCTTAAAATGCTTCTGGTTTGTCTTGTTAAGAGGGGCCCATAGCTTTTGAAACTGGCCCTTGCTGCTGCCGACTCTACTTGGCACATGGGTTACACACTACTTGTTAAAATCTACAAGTAGTTTTGTTCTGAAGTGGATTTTTTGTTTGTTTTTTAACTATCTGCAGTTTTTTGCTGGTAAGTGTAATTCTGTCGTACCTGATTACAGCCAAATCCTCATGAACTATTTTATGCAGGACCATCAGAATCAAAGGGACTAATGGTGAAGTAGGGTGCTATTCAACATGAGTAAGAGCGGCAGAAACTGTTCCTAAGTGCTTACTTTTCCCACATTTGTAAATGGGGATTGGAATAATTGCACACTTCAGTTTTGGTGCCTGACTTCCCTATAACACCATAAATTATATACAATATTCAGGGGTGTTCGAAACAGGATTTTTGATTCAGCCTAGTAGAGAGATCAGGGACAGCTGTAAGATTCAGATTCAGGTTTGGGTTCTGAATCCCTCCAGTGTTTGTAATTGTTTGAATCCAACATTTCGATTTTAACCTATCTCCTGTATTAAGCCACTTGTGCGTGTAAAATGCTTCAGCCAAAGTGTTTCACCTCAACCCTCTATCCCCTCTCCTAGTCTTTTTTGTCTACCAGCAGATTTTGCACAACTCTTGCTGAGAAATGAATATCACTAGTTCCAGCTCCTCCAAGGTCTTGCAATAACAAGCTTTTGTTGGCTCTAGAATACATCCTGGTCTTGTTGTTATAAATAACAACTATAATGTCCTTGTAAGGAATTGTATCCCTAAGTTATTGATATGTATGTTACTTACATATCTTAGACTTAACCAAGTTTTTGTGCACGAGTGTGTGAGAGAGAGAATAGATGCAAGGAATTCATGTTATGACAGACATGCTTAGATTGCTACCAATAATCTCCCCTGTAACTCAAGTTGCAAGTAGTTTGAATACTTGAGTTATAATTTGACCCATTTGAAGTCAGTGGTTTTGCCCAAGTTCCATGTGGTGAGGATTATTCCCCTTATTTTTACAAAGCCTCTTCTGGGTTGTTTAATGAAGAACTAATGGATAACGAGGAAGTAGTAACAAGCTGCCAAGTCTGCTATTTGTAACCTCCCACATGGGGCATAGAGGGAGATGATTGGGTTGCATGGGAGAAGAATTTGGAGGAGGCAGCAGGGAGTCAATCTGTGTGCAGATAGCTAGGAACTACATACAGTTGGAATAGTTCTTAAAATAGTTGCTTTAATAATGAGCCACTTTAATGAAAATGGAGTTCTCTCATGTTATTACCCAGCTCATTACCAGTGGTGTTCATATTCCATAGCTCAAGTGGCTTTTTCATATTGGCAACAAAGTAGTACCCATGGACGTTCACAGAGCTACTAAAAGACCAAGAGGCAGCAAGCACCCTTCAATACTGTAGGTTGGCTGCATTAACAAATCCAGAGGCATATCCAAAGCGGGACATATTGCAACAGCTTTGACCATAGACGAGTGGTGCCTCCCCATGCTGGAGGGAAGGGGGAACAGGCTAAAGGAGAGGATATGTGATCAGCCTGGGGCTGCAGTTCTTTCCCCACTCCATATTACCTGTGAGGGGTGGGGTGCTTTCTGTCCTGCTCTCCCTGCACCTCCCACCTCCCCCACACATTTGGCTGCTTTCTCTGGCAGCCAGGTGGGGAGTGGGATGGAGCCGCTTCTGCTTGAGAGAACCTGGCTGGGTGGCAGAGCACTTGACCCCCATGTCCCTCCTACTTATCATGTCTGGCTTTGACCACTATCAGAAAATTGATCCTCCTATTTTCTTTTTAATTTAGTCTTTCTAGTATTTTTAAAGTTATATAGGTTTGTAGTAAGATCAGAAGGGAAGCTCTAAATACAATTTTAATTAACTACAGAATCACTAGGAGGTCTGCTTAAGTAGCCATTAATTCAGGTTGTAGTTTTCTCCCATAAAGACAAATACCTGTCTGAATGGCAAGCAAACCCAACAATGTCTCTCCTGAACTCCCCACTATGGCATCACTGTGGTCTGGTCAATTACAGCTCCCCTCCATAACTGCTATGAATTTGCTGTAGCTGTTGGGTGCCTCTTATGAAAGTGGCCACAACACTGGTAGATTGTGGTGCACATACAACATTTTTAGAATATGTTACCATTTGCAGCCAACAACCATTTAAGTCTTCCATTGACACATTGTCTTGCTTTGGTATTTTGCAGCTATCATAGAGGTATATATAACCAGTAAAGTATTTAGAGAGCAAATTACAATTCATTTCCACTGCACCTCAGTACACCATCTATTTGCAAAATGAGATTTATCCTGAATTCTAGTACTTACTCATATTATTTGAATAAAATAACTTTTACAGGACTCATTTAGCTTACACTTCTTCTGAATCAGAGTATTTTAAAGAAGCACAAATACAAAATACTGCATATTAAATCAACAATATTTACATAGTAGGTAAAATTAATCTCAGGCAGGCTAGGCACTGTCACATCCATAATCTTCTAAATCTGTCATTAGAATTATAAAGCCATAAGATCAATAATATAACACGTGTAAATAGAAAAAGAGATTTAGACCTGACTTAAACATCTAAAGAGGTATTAAAAATCTTGCCAATAACGTACCAAGAAATTATGATGTCCCAAGATATTAAAAATTGTATAACCTGAATAAAATACCTGCCATATACAATCCCCTCCCCAAGAAAAACAAAAGCTTTTCATAATACTTGAACAAATGTATAAGTTAATGTTTCAAACAAATCTGCATCAAAGCTTTTAATTAGATTCTAAAATACACTTCAAGATCATTTAATTTTTTTGAACATTTCATTCAATTTAAAAAAAACAAACAAGAAATATGCTTTCTTTTTGGAAGATTTTTGAACTAACTAGTACTGACAAATGAATAACAGCTCAGTTCCAACAATACTGATGGCATCAAATCAAACTTGTTTATGGGGAAAAATACGAATCCTTTGCCAACACCTTAATTTAAAATGAGTGGTATTTTACACTGATTCGAAAGAGCTACATAACTATATTAATGAGAAATTTCACAGTAAAGGGGCAGCAAAAGTTTCACATTTGAAACAGTCTGTTTGATAGCATTAATTGGTTTCTGGCATCTGTCCATGAAAAAAAGCCTACACATTTCACAGAAACCAAAGAAGACCTCATGGAAATTAAACAAGTTTAAATTATCAAGATCAAAAAGAGCATTAGACAAGAGATGTAAAAAACTCTGAAACATTTATATTTTAATTATTTTCTTCAAGAATCAAGAATTTATGGACAGAGAAATCTCCTGTGATTGCAATGATTTAGAACAAAAGGTGGCATTCAGTAGAAAGTTCACTGGATAACAGGAAACATCTTAAAGACTATGCATGAAGTCCTGATGTCACTTAGGGTACGTCTACACTACCGCCGTATCGGCAGGTAGTGATCGATCTATCAGGGATCGATTTATCATGTCTAGTGTAGATGCGATAAAATCAATCCCCGATCACTCTGCCGTTGACTCCAGAACTCCATTGCTGCGAGAGGAGAAAGCGAAGTCGACGGGGGAGTGGCAATGGTCGACTCACCACCGTCCTCACAGCCAGGTAAATCGACCTGAGATACGCCGACTTCAGCTATGCTATTCGCGTAGTTGAAGTTGCATATCTTAGGTCGACACCCTTCCCCCTCCAGTGTAGACCTAGCCTAAAGTAAATCTCATCTTATGTCTGGTTTTAATAACCTTCTTTAGCAACATATTGACTCATTAAATAAAAGTAGAGTGTTCAGACCTGCTCATGTATTCAAGCTGTCTGACTGGTCAGCTATATTTCTGCTCCTGATTGGTGTTTAACCTTTCTTAATGGGTCTAGAGTCTGAATAAATCATTGGGAGTGGAATTTTTCTGGGAAAAGATGGGAAAGATTTTATAGAGAAAGAGCAGGAGATAAGTACAGCTAAAAATTATAGGACATTTTCCTGATCTCTTTTTCACAAAAGAACATTGTATTTGTCAATGTACCCAAGACTCAGATTTTAAAAATATTTAGTTGCTTCCTGATGGAAGGAGAGAGCAAGATATAAACCAGATTTATTGGTACCCCTTGAGCGGATGAAGAAACACTAGAAAAAGTAATTTTACCTTTCTAGGGAGTGAGATGTGCAATGATGGTGACACAATGATATATGTCAAGCAATGAATATCAAAAGCAGCAAACAACTTTCATAAACTTGAAAGATTTGGAAAATAGTATGATTAGCACTGAATGTTTAACACCAGAATCAGGTCTGTCCTCCTTTATGGAGCAGAGTCATGAGATCTACAATCAAAACTGATGAGACGATCAATTCATTCCAAAATAAATGTCTGCAGAAGTTCTTCAACTCCATTGGAAAGAGTTTCTTGCAACATCAGAAATGCTACATAGAACAAACCAATCTAAAGCATCAAACACAGTAAGAAGAGGATGATGGACATATTTAGGACATGTTTTAAGGATGCCATCAACACAACTTTCATAGCAAGTGATAATGTAGACATCAACTGGAAGGAAAGCGAGAGTGACCTAGAGAAATATTACAGAATAATAGACAGAGTAGCCACCCTCATGAACATGACTGTCAGAAGCCTTAACAGGTCAGCACAAGACCTAAATAATGGAAAAAACTGGTGGACACCCTAGGCACCTGAGGTTGAGAGAGGATAAAAGAAAAATGCATATACATTCAAAATCTATCTTATCACTTTCAAACCAGGGAAATGAATGCATATATGGGAACCATTAAGAACTTCTGGCATTTATAGACCCATTCATTCACAAATAACTATATCTTTAAAAGAAAGCCTCCTCCTCAAACATATGTGTAAACAAAAACTGGTCCCCTGAGGTAATTTTTTCAAAAGTGATTGAATTACATTTCCAGCAGCGAATTATTACCTATTGTCTAAAATGCCTAAATCCTAGATTTCTGGATGGGGACTCAAGCCAGTTCTCTTTTGTAATGTTAAGAGAAACCCCTAGATATTGAACCTGACCCTATTTTCTGCTGACACCACCTGGTAGAAGGATTACACATTGTATCACAACTAAGTGCTCTACTCATTATTAACAAATTGGTGTGCTTTTCTCATTTCACAGCACTGAGTGAGTCTATGTAAGAGTTTTACCTGAGGCTCAAATATTCAACAGCAGGAAGAAAATCAGACTCACTGAGGCTACATCCAGACTACCCGCCGTATCGGCGGGTTAAAATCGATTGCTCAGGGATTGATATATCGCGTCTCATCTAGATGCGATATATCGATCCCCGAGCGCGCTTATATCGATTCCGGAACTCCATCAACCCCAACGGAGTTCCGGAA
Organism: Gopherus flavomarginatus; assembly: GCF_025201925.1. Lineage (NCBI taxonomy): Eukaryota > Metazoa > Chordata > Testudines > Testudinidae > Gopherus > Gopherus flavomarginatus. Next base: position 37,799,339 of record NC_066617.1, read on the forward strand.
TCGACAGGGAGAGCCGCGAACATCGATCCCGCGTGGTGTGGATGGGTGAGTAATCCGATCTTAGATATTCGACTTCAGCTACGTTATTCACGTAGCTGAAGTTGCGTATCTAAGATCGATTTCCCCCCCGTAGTGTGGACCAGCCCTGAGAATTTCCAGGTGAACCCTATGGTGATATAGCATAAAACAAGCTAGAGCTTAAAGGCCTTACAAATGAAAGGGGTAGGGACCCTGAAATAAGAATTCTCCCTATGACACATCAACTATGCAGGCAGCAGAGAAAAGGCTTTCTTATATATACACTTCTCTTCCTAATTAAAGTCAATGCAATTCCAGTTTTATTATTCATAAGCGTGCTCTGTAGATAGAAGGATAAAAGTCTTAGTGATTCAGTGACAGCGTAAATAATAAGTCAGTAATAGTTACTCACATAAGAAAATAAAGCCATCACAGTTATTTATAATATAAGTTTAAAATAAATACAAATTTTGCAGCAAGACCATTTTTAGGGAAGGACACAGCCAAAGGCTTATCCTCTTAAATGAAGCACTGAAACATGACCTTTGACTTTTTCTTTAGTCTCTGTCTCCAGATTTCCATCTCATTCCCACATATGGTACACCTGCTGAACACTTGTTCCAATGAGAGAGTGAATTCAAAAATTGCAAAATATGAATTGAGCTTCTAAATGATTTTGTTAGTTGATGAAGCAGATTAAGAAGAAGCAAGTGGCAGAAGCTGTGGGTAGGGATGACAATTAACAAGTACGTTTTCTTTACTGACCCAACTTGGTGTATGACGTTTAATTCACTAAAACCACATCTATACAGCAAATAAAAGGTGTATTTTTAAAACATTAGTTAAAATGCTGCAATCCTATTGTAGAGAAGGCATTTGTAGTTTTAACAGGTTACTTCATGGATGTTAGCTAAAATGTCTTAAAACTATACTTTTAGGAAGACAATAGTAAGACTGTTAGGAATACCAAGTTCACGAATTAAATCATGCAGAGAAAAAGCCATGTTAATCTTCTATCCATCTGAGACAAATAGAGACAACTAGTAGATTGTGCAGATGTTCCAAAACATAATCCTGCATGCACTCAAAGGTAGGAACTAGACTCCACCAGGGCCGGATTAACCTTTTGGGGCCTGCCACCCAGACTGCTGCTGCTCGCACAGGGAAGAGGGGGAAGGGGCAGAAAGGAGCAAAAAGAGTGTATGCAGGAAGAGAGAAGTGAGCGGCAGGCGGGACCTTGGATTTCAGACATATTTTCAAGCTCTGCTCCACTCTGTCTTCATAGCTGATTGGCTCAATGGGTCAGACTGGGAGGAGGTTAAGTGGGGCAGGGGGAGGAGAGGAGAAGTTGATCATCTCCCAACTCCGTTCTGATGCCAAACCCAGAAATCATTTAAACCAGACAGTCTCTATGCAAAAGAATAAATAGACACAAATTAAAACATTCAAAAACCAGTTGGCGAACACTTCAGCCTCCCTGGGCACTCAATAACAGATTTTAAAGTCGCAATTCTTCAACAAAAAACATCAAAAACAGACTCCAACAAGAAACTGCAGAACTGGAATTAATTTGCAAACTGGACACCATCAAATTAGGCCTAAATAATGACTGGGAATGGATGAGTCACTACAAAAACTAAAAAAAAACCCTAATTTCCCCATGCTAATTTGCTCCTACTGTTACTCACATCTTCTTGTTAACTGTTTGAAAGGAGCCACCCTGAGCACCACTACAAAAGTGATTTTTCATCCTGTTGATAATAGCCCACTTTAACTGATTTGTTTCGACCCTCCTATTGGGTAAGGCAACTCCCATCTTTTCATATACTCCTATATATGTACCTACTGTATTTTCCATTCTAAGCATCTGATGAAGTGGGTTTTAGCCCATGAAAGCTTATGCCCAAATACATTTGTTAATCTATAAGGTGTCACAAGTACTCTGTTTTTTCAATAAATAGTGAAGATTTTCATAAGTTTCTCCCTCTATTCTCCTGTCTGTTTTATCAGCAATGAAACAGATAACAATGTTGCCATTTTAATTTATCAGCTTTAACATCCTATGGAGATGAACAGACCATTCACACCACTCAACGTTTCTGTTTTAGGCTCTCTGAACCCTGAAGTAGATATTATTGCTATGATCAGTTAACTTTTCTAAGATTTTCTTCAATCATAAAGGGCAGAGACTACTTTAAAAAAAATGAAAACTGAGAATTAAAGAACAGATGATGGCACCTTCAGAAAGGGTACTGGCTTGGCAAACTGTTGAGAGCCAACCCACTTCAAGCCCTGGCTGGATCAATGAATATCTTAAAACTAAATTGGTGCAAACGCATTTGTATTTCAATAATTTCTGTTGTAAACGACAGAGTGTAACAGAAAAAGGAAGATGATTTTTAGGGGAATACATTTCCATATGTAATGGTGTCTGACTCACAACAGAGGTGCCTCCGGCTGGTTCACTGGGAATTAACTCTTTCAGCAGTGCACCATCACTAGTGGTGTCTCACCCACCATTACTTTCTCGGTCTCCCTCATCCTCACAGTCAGATCCACGTGAATCCTGGACCGCAGCCTCCACTTCTGGACACTGCCCTCCAGCTGTGCCTGCTCCACTGGCTCGTCTTTCTTTCTGGGGGGCTGGCAGCATCTGGTTCTATCACTCACCTCAGTGGCTCACTGAAGTCCTCAGTCTAGCCCCTTCCTCCAAGGGCAAACTGCAGTCTGGCTTAGGCACTCATCATTGGCAAGTGGGGAGGGAGGAGATGGGATGAGGGAGGCCTGCCCGCTACTCTAGGCCCTGACCCAGGGACCCTCTAGCAGCAGCCACTTACTATCCTCCTCCAATTCTCCTTTCCTGCCTGCTTCCCTGGGCCTCTTCCCCATAGCCCTACCACCTTCTCTGCCCCTTTGTGTCAGGGCCCCAGTCTGGCCGTCATCAGCCTAGAGCTCTCCCAGCCTCTGCTGACGCTGACCCTGACCAGCCCTGCTCTGCTCTGCTCTGTCTTATGTGCTTCTCTCTCTAAGACCCACTTCTTCTTCCTTTGCCCTCCAGGGAGGGACTGCACTTCTTTCTGTCCTCCAGTCCTCTTATAGGGTCCTGCCTGGCCCTGATTGGTTGATTTCAAGCCTCCATTTGATTGGCTCCCAATAAGCCCTTTCATGATTGGCTGGGGCTCTGTGCAGACTCTCTGGCTTGCTTTAACCCCTTCCATGCCAGAGTGAGGCAGTGACCCCACTACACTATATAAACATGTTTTAGTACCTTATTGATAAAGGAGTAGAGATAATAAAAAATTCTATGAATTTATCAACAATAAATTAGGGTGAAATTCAGGCCTGTGCCCTTAGAGGCACCTATGCTAACATACATAAGGCTTCAGTGGGACTTAGTAATGTCTAGGCCTCATGCTATTCCCCTACACAGTGATGATTTTCACCCACTCCTGAAGTAGGGTGACCAGTGTGAAAAATCGGGACACTTTTTTTTTCAGCAGGTAGGAGGCAGGTAATAATAATTGCCTATATAAGACAAAGCCCCTAATACTGGGACAATCCCAATAATATTGGGATGCCTGGTCACCCTATGCTGAACAGGCCACTAAAACAAATAAGAATTTGAAACTTCAGTGAAAAATACTGATATGTGCAACCTTTAAAACTTTCCCTTTAAAATATATTTTCTTTCCATTTTATTATTTGTTCTGAGGCCAAAGTGAGCCCTCACTTACACAAACTAAAATAAATAAAATAATAAAACACTAATACTAATAATTCCATTGACTTCAATCAGAGTTAGATATGCATAAAGAGTGCAGTATCAGCTTACCAGTCCTGCCACATGAGAATCCTAAATGTGATCCAATGCTCCTTCCATGTCACAGTGAGCAGAAACTCAGCAATAAGTTCACTGTAGCTCTTATTCCTATTTGGTAGTCAAATTAAAAGAAGAAGCTCCATCATTTCTTATTACATACCCTTGCTACCAATATATCCGTTTTATTATAACCTGAGATTTACTTATTTCATATCTGCAACTATGTCTCTTCTTATAAAAGGCACTTCTTCATAATGTGTCTTTTTACTGGAGCTACATAAATACACTTCAAGCAAATCAGACTAATACAGATTTCCAAGATACTTTCAGCTTGTACATTAATCTTGGACTCCATTGCTCTTTTGTCTTAATACCTCAGCTCCATACTTGTCAAACAAAGTTTAAAGAAAAACTCAGAATGTCAACCAACAAATTCACACTCTAGTCCTTATGTGAACTTTAAGCATAGCACTGAGAAAGAGGTGGTTTGCAAACTGCATCACTCCAGCTAAAGCCCTGGGATGCATGGTGACTCCGATATACATATCTCTGAGTTCCAATTCTTCCCTGCATCCCTCTTTTTATGTGGCTTTGGGTTGAGTGTTCTAATTTGCTGCGGACCTTTACCCGCAGCAAGTTATGACACCCTCTTGGCAACTCAGCTGTGAAAGCAAGAGAAAAGGGGCTCCACCAGAATTCTGCCCAATCCCTGTCCATCCTTGCCCAGTAGTGAAGGAGAGAATTTGGGGAAGGCAAGCTGGGTGACCATATTTCCAAAAAGGAAAATGGGACACTGTGTAGGACTGGCCCAAGCCCCTTCCCCATGCTGGACTGGCCCAAGCTGCTCTCCCATGCCCCTCCCCCACCCTGGGCTGGCCCAAGCCTCTCTCCCAAGCCCCCCTCCCCATGCAGGGCCAGCGTTACTGCTTGCTCAATCTCTGCCAGTCCCCTGCCCAAGTCCTGCCTGCCACTCTGCATGGGGCCAACACTGGCATCGCTGCTCATTCAAGCCCTACCTGCCCCCTACCCGAGCCCTGCCTCCCACACTGCATTTGGCATGTTTGCTCTTGCCAACTTGATCAGGGACAAATGCTCGTTTTTGCCAAATAAGTTGGGATGGATGGAACAGGGCTTAAAAAAGGGACTATCCCAGCTGAAATGGGACATATGGTCACTGTTGTATATTTGGTTGTCATGGTTTTTGTTCCTATGGCAACTGAGTTAGATTATTAGGGGATAGCCCAGCCAGCTTCTGCCGGTTAGGCAAGCTCTGTGTCAGTAAATAAATGGTAGTTTTGTTAGCTGTCTGCTGTCTGGCCTCAAGTGATTTCTTCCTAAACCGGCTGCCCCCAAGAATATAACAAGTGGCAACGATGTACGGGATTCCGGTGCTGCTCCAGTAACAGAAGGAAGTAGAAGTCAAGGTAAAGAACAAACAAACAAAAAAACTACTTGTTTGCACTGACTGTGAAAGTGAAACTAAAAATCATGGCTACTCTGAGCGGGCCACTGGAACCTTTTGATGAGAATATAGTGCAGTGGCATGTGTATACAGAGCGTTTTGAGCTTTTTGTTATTGCAAATGACATTACAGAAGCGAAGAAGGTGCCAATATTCTTGAGTGTTGTAGGGGCTAAAACCTACTCCCTGCTACGCAGCTTACTACACCCTGTAAGCCTGAGACTAAATCTTACAGTGACATCGTGGAAATCCTGGGGTCCCATTTTCCCCCAAAACCACTAGTAATTGCTGAAAGATATCAGTTCCACAAAAGAGCCAAAAAGAAGATGAAACAGTTGTACAATTTGTAGCAATTTTAAAAAAGCTAGCAGAACACTGTGAATTTAAAGAGATGTTAAATGATGCCCTGCGTGACAGGTTAATGTGTGGCCTCTACAGTGAAGCTATATGGAAGCGCCTACTGACAGAGGCTCAGCTTACATTACAGAAGGCTGTTGATATTGCTGTCTCCATGGAACTGGCTAAAGGGAGGCGCAATACATCGGTGCATCCCCTAGGGTGTAAAAGGTGTCACAAGAACCTACCCACAAAACTGTGCAGAGTCAAGAATGTTACCGCTGTGGTAAGCCAGGTCACCAGGCATCAGAATGCTGGTGTAAGGACCTGGTGTGTCGACACTGTGGCAAAAAGGGACACATTGAGTGTGCCTGTAAACAAAAGAAAAAGAGACCTGTGGTCTGGCTGACAAAAAGAGGAACCCTGCATACCCTAGAGCAGACCCAGGATGATCAAGGTGACACCTCATCGCAAGAGGAAGTGCCACTGCATGTTTTGTCTTTGGCGGTGGGCTCACATGAATACTGGGTAACCTCGTTGTTGGATGGCAAACCTATACGCATGGAACTGGACACTGGTGCAGCCATCTCGCTGGTCTCCAAGACTGTGTATAAAGAAAATCTACAGCATCTTCCGTTTAAGGCAACAGAAACTGTTCTGAAGACTTATATGGGAGAAGCTGTGCCCATGTTGGGCACTATTGATGTTAAAGTGGAGCTCAATGGACAGGCTGCTAAATTGCCACTGTTTGTGGTGAGAGGTAACTACCCAGCCTTAATGGGTAGGTCTTGGCTTGGGAGGATTCAGCTGAACTGGGCAGAAGTGCACCAGATGACTAAAGAAGAAACCAGTCTAACCCCTATACTAAGGAAACATGCTGCTGTTTTTGGAGATGATTTGGGAAGTATGAAGGGAATCACTGTGACATTGAACATTAAACCTGACAGTCCACCAAAATATATGAAAGCCCGAACTGTGCCATATGCCATCAGGCCAAAAGTTGAAGCAGACCTGGAGCTCCTGGTCACCAATGGAGTCGTAATACCAGTTACCCATAGCTCATGGGCCACTCCTGTCATTCCAATAGTGAAGAAAGATGGCTCTTTCCAGATCTGTGGTGATTTTAAAGTCACTGTCAACCCAGTGTTGTGTGCAGAGCAGTACCCGCTTCCCCGCATCGATGACTTCTTCGCAGTCCTGGCTGGAGGACAAAAGTTCAGTAAGATTGATCTGAGTCAAGCATATTTACAGATGCACATCGATGAAAAGTCCCAAGAGCTGTTGACTATTGTGACTCATAAGGGGCTTTATCGATACTGTCGCCTACCCTTCGGAATAACGTCTGCTCCCGCCCTGTTCCAGAAGGCTATGGACCAGATCTTGTGTGGCTTGTCAGGAGTTCAGTGCTGTCTGGATGATATCCTGGTCACTGGAAGGAATGAAAAGGATCACTTAAAGAATTTAGAGACTACCCTACAAAGACTGGAAGAGTATGGCCTACGAGTTCGCAAAGACAAGTGTGAATTCCTCAAGCCCTCTGTTGAATATTTGGGACACATCATTGATTCTACAGGTCTTCATAAGGTCCTTGCAAAAGTTAAAGCTATTGTGGAGGCTCCCCCATCTCGAAATGTAAGCCAGCTGCGCTCTTTTCTAGGACTACTGAACTATTATGGAAAGTTCATCTCACAGTTAGCCACACTGCTAAAACCACTTCATGAGTTCCTGGGGCAGAACAAGGCCTGGAAGTAGACTGAAGCCTGTGATGTTTCATTTAACAAAGCTAAGGGTACATTGCTAAATTCTGAAGTTCTAACGCACTTTGATCCATCCTTACCCCTACAATTGGCCTGCGATGCCTCCCCTTATGGAGTGGGAGCAGTTGTGTCACACATTATGCCTTCGGGAGAAGAGAGACCTATTGCTTTTGCTTCACGCACTCTAAGCAAAGCAGAAACGAACTACACCCAAATTGAACTTGAGGCATTAGGAATTGTTTCTGGAATTCAGAAGTTTCATCAGTACCTGTTTGGGCAAAAGTTTACTCTTCTCACAGCCCATCGACCTCTGACGTCAATTTTTGGACACTACACAGGCATTCCCCCATTAGCTGCTAGTCGTATGCAACGCTGGGCATTGTTACTTTCTGCACACACATATGAAATCAAATATCGGAAATCCACTCTGCACGGCAATGCAGATGGCCTCTCAAGGTTGCCTTTGCCAGTCAAACATCAAGATAGTGCCCAAAAGGAAATCTTCTACTTTGAACAGGTAGAGAATACACCCATCACTGCTACTCAAATAAAGAAGGCAACTCGCGTTGACCCAGTATTGTCCCAAGTTATGGACCTGATGATGCATAGAAAATCTTGACAAACCTCTCCGGTCTCACCCAACCTTGTTACCTACATGTCCAGGAGGATGGAGTTATCGGTCCAATCTGGTTGTTTGTTGTGGGGGAGACATGTCATTATTCCACCACCACTGAGATCACAGATGTTAGAACAGCTACATTCCGGTCACTGTGGAATAGTGCACATGAAGGAAATTGCACAAAGCTATTTTTGGTGGCCTGGATTGGGCAGTGCTATTGAAGAGAAGGCAAAAGCTTGTATGTCATGTCAGGGTGTGAGGAATGCACCCCAGTGGGCACCTCTACACCCATGGGACTGGTCTGAAAACCCGTGGCAACGTATTCACATTGACTTCGCTGGCCCCCTTGAAGGAAGCATGTTCTTGGTGGCAGTAGATGCCCATTCTAAATGGCCAGACGTATCTATAATGCAGTCCACTACTGCAGAGAGTACTATCCAAAAACTACTGGAACTCTTTAGTCGTTTCAATCTGCCAGAAAAACTTGTGAGCGACAAAGGACAGCAGTTCATCTCTCAGGAGTTTCAAAATTTTATGAAGGCCAATGGGATGCACCACATCACGTCAGCACCATATCATCCATCCACCAATGGATTAGCTGAAAGATTTGTGCAGACAATGAAACATGCTTTGAAATCAGCAAGGGGACAAAACTCCATTCAAAAACATCTGGATTCCTTCTTACTTTCCTACAGAAACACACCTTATGCTACAACCCAGGCATCCCCGGCCTTTCTAATGATGGGACGACAGCTGTGCACTTGCTTTGATCTGCTGAGACCTTCTGAACCCCGACAAATTGTGCAACATCAGCAGCAATATCAAGTTATCAGACGGGCACCCAGAGCAAAACACAGAACCTTTAGCCCAGGACAGCCAGTTTTGGCTCGGAATTATACTTCCAGAGCTAAATGGGTCCCTGCCACGATCATCACTCAAACAGGACCTGTTTCCTACACAGTCCGGACTGCAGAGAATCTTACCTGGTGGCGACATGTAAATCAGCTGTTGCCAGGTCATGCCAGTCCTCAGGACACATCTGCAGTTGAGTGGTCTGACTTCACCTCTTCTGGTGAGACACCAACTCACGAATCACCTGTTCCTTACTGTTCTCCTCCATTACTGCCGGTGCCTGAGATACCCCTTTGCCCAGCACGAGCTGATACCACCTCCTCACCTGTTCGTGCTGCGGATCCTGAGCCCATGGTACTTTTGGGTGCAACAACAGCAGAAGTTCACCGTAATCCACCTAGAGACAGAAGGCCTCCTCATCGGCTGGATCTTTAGCTAGGGCGAACCCACGGTTATGGGGCAAAATAATCCCCAGGGTTTAGCTGGGAATGGAGGAAGTCTACCCTCCTTCTCTAATCTAGTGTGTGTTATATTTAGAGGATGTTCTTATTAGGGGGGGAGGAATATGCTGTGTATTTAGTTGTCATGGTTTTTGTTCCTATGGCAACTGAGTTAGATTATTAGGGGATAGCCCACCCAGCTTCGGCTGGTTAGGCGAGCTCTGTGTCTGTAAATAAATGGTAGTTTTGTTAGCTGTCTGCTGTCTGATCTCAAGTGATTTTTTCCTAAATTGGCTGCCCCCAAGGATATAACAGTCATCACACCCCTTACACACCCAAACCCAAGGTCCAGGAAGCCCATGCATGGGAGCGGATGTAAGAGGGGTTCTTACATCTTCTTGTTCTATTGTGGGGGGCCATAAACCAAGCCATAACTTACTCCCATTGTATTTAAGAATAAAGAAAAGTCAACCCTTGACAGAATAATGAGCATTGTACATTAGAAAAGAGTCACAACAGAGGAACAATTTCACACTTTACTGCACACATACTTGACCCATACTTTTCTTCTCCTCTAAGGGCTTGATCTTCTACTATTAAAGTTAGCAGGAATTTTGCAACTGACTTCAGAGAAAGTCCTTCAATTTTTCCCATGTAGGACACTATGTGCCGTTTCATTTGAAAGAGACGCTTACATTACATGATATGTATATACAGTGTATATTTTATTCACAAACACATGCTGGGAGTATACATTGCACAGCAATGCAATTCAGTTAAAAATGAATGAAGTCTCGCTACAGTGATGTGGCTAGATTTTTACAGTATGTTTTTCAGCATACAATTGGGGCAGTAATATTAAACCTCAAAGAAGTAGAATTCATTTCAGAAGTGAAAATGAGATGCACTGCCCGATTGCACATGTAACATTGCGTGCACAGTGAGTCCTCTCATAGCTGAAAATGAGATCTAATATCAGAGCATCAATAAATGCAGGGAGAAACTTTTGTGCTTACATTCACACAATGAACAACACCTCTCTTCTTGTCATCTTACATATCCCCTCTCATTTGTCCTCTAATTGCCTTTAATTAAGCAACTTCAGACAGCTTCTTTTCTCTTTGTACAAACAGTGATCTTTGTTACCAAGAAGGTGAAAGCATATTTTTAATGAGGCAGAGACCAAACTGTTATATGACTGAAGTGCAAACATCTTTCTCTTCTGAATCACCTTCAGTTCCCCAAAAGTAATAGTGTTCAATTTAATAGGACTCCAAATGCCCCAACATTAGTGTGAGTGGAGGAGACTCCAATGGATCTTTCCTGTGGGGCATGGAAAGTGGAGTGACCCCTTAATGACCTCATTGCCTCTCCTAGGAAACAAATTCAAGCTCCTCTCCTGGAACTCTGGTTTAGGAGGACAAGAACTGTTGCCTCAGCTAAGCGGCAAATGTTCCAGCAGAGCTTTGCTTCAAATAGCATTTACTTATGGTTCTGAGCCTACACCCTCTAATGTGCAGCATATTGCACAGATCCAGGGTGGCTGCTAGCATAGGAGAGGCCTAAGGAGACAGCAGAGAGAAACAACACTTCCATAATACTGGATGTTTTTGTGTAAAATCAGACTATCCCCAGTCTGGGGATGTGCAACCCTGGTTTTTCATTGGTCCAGAGGACTGCTCATGCAGATTACTCTATGCAGAAGCCTCCCTATTAGCCCAGAAGGGATTTCTAGGTCCTTCTGTCCCTGCCAAGAATGCTGGGAAATGTGGTCAGGGTCCCTGGAAGCCATCATCCTTTGGGTAGGACTCCCTAGAGGCTCAGTCCAGAGCCCCAGGAACTGGCAAACTCCACATAAGGGTTACAGAGGAAATAAACTTTCAAGGGAGGAGAGATTAAGGAGTCTGTGGTGCAGGTATAGGTTAGGGACTCCCAATCCTATAGATTCCAGGGAGGAGACTAAAACCTGAAAGGTATGCAAATGAGACTATATAATGTGCTAAGATTTAAATATCTACTTTTTCCACAGATGTCATCTAAATATAACAATTTTCTATAAATGATAGTTTGTTATTTCCACAAGTATAGTGTGTATTTTGCTGCTTAAGCAAATTTGAATTTCTGATGCTCACAAGAATAGCTTATTTTGAATATTTTAATGTTTATAGTTAACTGTTGCTTTGGGCTTCCCAACCCATCAATATTTTTTCTTTCAGCCCCAGATTCTGCGTGTTGCTCCATGTAAGCAACACTCTGTGCCTGTACGAGCCATAGTGAAGTCAATGTGAACACACGTGGATTCAGAAATCCACCCATGTGAAGCAGCTTCTAGGACTGGGACCTTATATATTGGCTTTCTGCACCCAACAGCATCTCCATTTTGCATAGTGCTGAACACAGTGTTGGCGCATAAGTGAGCAAGGAAGGAAAAGGTTTCTCCCCTTTGTAATTATAATCTTTCCCTAGGTCACTTTTTCCCAAACTTTTGAAAGCTAAGCATATGTGTTCATTTGAAAATGAAACCAGTTGCACCCTCCAAAATCTACAACTCAAGCATGAGTTAAAAGCCCCCAGAACTTAAATGGATACATCTGTACCCCAAAAGCAACCATGGTGCAACCAACCCTTTAGGAAAGGCAGCTGTAATTCTCCATAAATATACCTCTTCCCATTTAGTACACAGTTTGATGACTGATGAAATGATTGATGTTTGTAACATCATTGACATCTGAGCTGGCACCCACTGAAGTGAATGAAGCAGTTCACACCTCAAAGCTATTGTTCCAGGTACTACACAAACACAGGCAGGTGTCTACTTTTGCTACATGTTTCAACTGTTTTATTCGCAATAATAACAGTGAGATATTTTAAAAATAAATATATAAAGAAATACGGGAAGCGGAAAGTGTGGAGAACTGTATCCAGACCTCCCTTGTTATCCTGTGCACCCTCAACATGGTACTCCCCACATTTGGGGAAGCACTGCCCTAAGTAATTCAAAGGTTGAGTAGCTTCCTCAAACCCAACTCCTGTTTAGATAGTGATCATCCAGTAAAAATGAGATACTTTGTGGCTTGTGATTTGTCACAAGACACCAATAGAGCTCAAAATTTAAATATCATTCAAGTACAATCCACCCTTTATGATCCATTCATCCTATATTTAAAAAAATGCAGGAAATCTTAACTATTTTGATTAACTAGTAAATTGGAGGCAATCATGATGCAAGAATTCCCCGGTGAAATTCTAGGGCCTGTTATGCTGGAAGTCAGACAGAATGATCATAGTGGCCTTAACATCTATGAGTTCTGTGAGAAAAAAAGAAAGGTTAAATTTGGCAAGTAAATTATCTGTCTCAATTTATTCTCTCTGCTCTAATTAAAATTTTACTAACACAAAAGGCTCATAACCTCGGCTGCAGCCAAGGGGTGTTTGGGGCAATTTGGATAAGGGGAGGTGTAAAGCGGTATCTCTTCTGCTACTGAGATCCCTGTGTGGCTCTATGGTTGTTCAGTCTCCCAGTGCAAACTGGAACCAGTATATAGAGATTCCATTCTCCTGTAGCTTCTTGAGCTGTTTCTATGGCAGCTTTGCACCAAGGTGTGATACTTAAGCCATCCTTACAGAGGAGAAATCTGGCCCAAAGCTGTCAGATGAGATACAAGCTTTGTGTCATGTTGGGTCTCTGACTGCAGTGTCTCATTATTTCTGGTAAGCTGTAGGATCACATTACTTGTTATCCACTTATAGCGCAAAAAAACCAAAATGTAGTTTCAAGGTCACCTGCGTATTGTGAAATGTTTTTAACGTTTCAAGATAAACCAAATGATACAATTCCAATGGAAAAAAAAGTAATTTCCTCCAAACCTCCAGCTCATTTCCTCTGCTACTGTATATTGCATGTAACAACAGAAAATTAAACATTGATACTATGTTCTGCAGAAATAAAGGAGGGCATTTTCAGGTTAGTGACTTTAATTGATCGCATTTGAATCTGAGCCAGGCTAGGTATGCTCTTTTCAGCTTCTATAACACCAATAATCATGAAATTAGTATATAAACCAAAATTGTAAAGGAAATGAGTTTCAGCTAGAAAAACTTTGTTTTAATTTTACACCCTCTGCAACTAAATTTAACTTTTCAGTAGTTCATTTTTGAGCTCTGGATCATGGATTTTTAAATGAAAATGATAGGGAGTATAATTAAGGACTGCTAGAAGCAAATCAAATAAAAAGTCATACACAATTTCCTTTACTAAAGGTACACTTGGGAATATGACAGAGACAGCTAGACAATTTGTCTGTCTCTTTGGCATGCTGATGATAAAAGCTATAATACACAATACAAAGTCATTTACTTGCTTATACACTACTGAATGTGCCAGAACCTCATCAGAATCACAATTAGCTACTTAGCACCTTCCCTCTCACACTTCTCCATTGTTATTGTGTTTGTCTGAGAGTGATCACTGAACAAAGAAGCACATCCACCTTATGTTCAGCTGTTCTGGGCAGAAAGCCTCTAGAGAATTATGTTAGGACTGGTATAGCCACAAATTTATACCAAAATATCTACATTGGTTTTAATTCACACCTTTTTGTTATTTCTACACATCTGCATAGATACTCTTACTCCAAAAGAAGGAGTGTTCTATAATTTGGTAAAATATGGACTTGAGCTAAACCAAAATAGGACACTTATGCCTTTTTTTTTTTTTTAGTATAGTGTTACAACTTTTCTTTATGGTCATTGACCAGGATATGTAGAAGAATGAGACATTGACACAGAGATGGATTTTGATGCCGAAGGCTATAGCTTAATTAATGTTAATGTGGGCGAGGGAGTGGGAAGAGGGGAGGTCTCCAGTGTGGTGTTAAATGGTCTCCATGCCAGAACCAATAGTCTGGGTTGGCTCCTTCATTCTAACCCTCTAGCCCTCCCTCAGTGAGGGATAATAAGGATACACACATGAAGGGCACTGCAGTCTTCATAGCCTTAAGGTGCCTCCATCTTCTTCCAGGCTAATGGGATCTACCTGTTATCTCCCTATCACATATTTACTGTTGGAACTGGCCCCCTTGAGCCTCTCACTTTCGCTAGTAGACACCAAATGTTATTAACTTAACCAAGGAGGGGCATTATCAACTTATCCTCTCTCACATCGGGCATTTAATTGAGTACAGGTTAATGGCCACAAACCATACAACTGAATACTTGGTATCCACCCTTTTCAGCCTAGCCCCTAGGATACAGCCCAATTCTGAATGTTCTTGCTGTTTCCCCATGAGGAGGTCTGAGGGTACCAAGAAGGGTAAATCATTCTCTAAAGATTTCAGGTCCCCTCTCTCTTTTGAGGCAAAAGGTCCACCAGTTTCGACCTCGGTCTCATGTTTAACCCCAGAAGCTGGCTTTTTGAGCCTCTCATCTGCACTGGCCACTACTTTGTGACAAAAAAATCCAAATTCTATTTACCAGCCAACTCTTATAGACTTGACCTGCCTCCTTATTGTCCTAAAACTGGATTTAGACTGAAGGGCTTTCTCACCAGCCCAGGAAAGAACCAGGACTACACCTGTGTTTGTTCCTGTTCTTGCTTCAGTGCCTGCTTTACATTTCAAAGCAAAAAAATGCACAAAGTAACACCAGTGATTCCCCTGCTCCAAGCAGGCTGCTCTCAGCCCTAGAAAGAGGACACATCTTTCCTTAAATCTCCCATTAAGACCGGTGACAGGCAGGTCACCCTTAACCCTCTGCTGCCTAATGTTTTGGGGGGAACACGTGCAAACCAAGTAAGCACTGCATGCTAGGAGGAAATAGTGGAAACGCTGGGGGTGAGGGAGAGAGCTCCTCCAGACCCGGGGTCCAGGCAGGGGGTCCAGAACTCCTCCCACCCTGGGGTTGCAGTGGAGAGAGTGAGCTCCACCTGCACTTCGGCCCTTGTGGGGGATGCACTCTCCTCACTGCAACCCCAGGGCTGGAGGAGTTCCACTCTGTTCTCCACAGCCCCAGGGGAGAGGAGCTCTCTCATTCTGCCATCCGCAGCCCCAGGGTGGAAGGAGTTCTGCATCCCGCACTGATTACTGGAGGCCGGGGGCATGCCCCTGCTTGACCCTCTCTCCCCCTTGCCCATGCCCCTGAATAGTCTTTGAACTAAAGGAACTGTTCTGGCCTCATGGATATATTTATATACTGTCTAAAGATTTAATTTTAAAAGTTCCAAACAGCAAATCCAATTAGCATACATACAAAGCATTATTAACCGAATTCTGACCTCACAACTGTTTTATCTCAGACCTACGTCATTGTAGTTACTTTTGATTTAAGCCATTGTAAGCAAGATCAGAATCAAGCCCTAAGCTTTGTGTGATACAAACAAAAGCAATGAAATTCAAAATGTAGACTGAAACTGTCCTTAACTGTACCATTTTTTCCAATTAGGGTATGACTTTCCTTCTTTCTGTGTCACAACCTTAACAGGAAGAAGCAGTCACTGTATTTGATTTACTTTCACTAGTACATTATGTTGGTAGTCTGTCTAAAAGAACAAAGGTTGTCCTCTGGAAATTGTAGCAATAAAGAATCTGCAAGTATCACTTTTTGCTGTTCCACTATGGTATTAACAATTCTAATTTTGTAATGAAAGATTAAAAGCATTCCCTCTCTGAAAGGATTACTGTAAATTAGAATATTTGCCAAAGGAACTAATGGCAAGACAGACACTGTCTATTATTAATACTTTGTATTGTGATAGCATCCAAATCCCGCTTCAGGTTCAGGTACCACTGGCCCCTGCCCCAAAGAGCTTTATATTCTTTTCAAAATTGCACCCTAGTACTTTGCACATATCCATTTTTACATGAAATTCTGGTTCCATTGAAGTCAATAGTAAAGCTCCTACTGAATTAATTGGAGTCAGGATTTCTCTCTGGGACAACCATTATAACTGGTCCAAGGCAAACAGAAAGCATTTGTAAGACAATATCCCATACATTAAGATGAAAACAAGAAGAACAGAGAATAACACAGGAAGGGATGGGAGAGGGGAAGGATGAAGGAAAGAACAATATGGCAATGAACTCACTTAGGTATCTTATGCATATATCTTGACTGCAACAAAGAAATTAATTAAGTTTAAACAGATATGCAGTGACTATAGTGTCTTCTAAAAATATTAGAAACTAAGGTAAAGATTTTAAAATGATTTAAAATGATGCACTTGCTTTAACTAAAAAATATAAATCATTACAGTACAGTTTATGCATTTCAAAAGAATAATTTCTAAAGTAGTTTCTTACAATAGAGGCAATTGCACAAGAAATAAAACAGTAATGCTCCACATTTCTAGGTGCATCATTGAAAGTCATTTGGGATGACAATGCTTTGCACATCTTCTCTTTTTTTTTAAATCACTGCCAACAGGCTTCCCCCCTTCTTATATCGAAGACATTATTGTGAACACAGCCTTGGTTCATCTCCAACATGTCATCCTCTTTGGTCAGAAAAACAAAAGTAGAACTAGTCAAAACCACTTTGCTGAAACATTTGAAGGGAAAGCTGACATAATTCACATTTTCACCCCATCACCCAAAATAAATAAATAAATAAATAAATAAATAAAAATCTGTTTTCCCAGAGAGTTGGGAAAAGCCCACAGAGAGGAGAAACTGATGTAGTCCACTCTAGTCTTCCATCTCCTACTACATCTCGCATCAAGGTTTTTAGGCTACAGGCATAAAATGCACAGATTCATTAGCTGTGCCTGGCCTACTCATAATACCCCAAGATATTCCACTGCACAGTTTTATCCTCCACTCCCTTGCACTAGTTTTACCTTGATGATGATAATAGAGTCACACTGTTTTTATGCCAAGATAACAGTGGACATTCAGGCACATAATGACTACTATAATACTATGGAAGAGCTCTGAGAGTTGTACAAGATTTCTAATTGTGAATTTGGGTTAAAAACTTTAAAAGATAGATCAAGTCTCTGGTATTCGTAAAGAATGAATCATTAAAGAGGAGCCTAAGGCAAGTCTGGAGATAATGATTTGAATTAGATTTTCAGATGGGTCTCAGAACAGGAAATGGCTCCAGACCCTTCTAATGTACATTATTTGAACAGGACTGTTAAGCAATAGCTATTTGAATTAGCTATTTCAGTAGAATTTAGAGTAAGCAATTTACTGCTTTGATGGAATTTAAAGACTAAGACAAAGGTTTATTAAATCACGTGAAGTCATTATTTAACTGCTAACTAATGATAAGTACTGAATGTTGTTTTCATCTCTTGAAATGAAACCTTAACATGACAATGGGAATGGGAAGGCATGATAAAAAACATCAAACCTACAGTTCAGAAAAAGGAAGAGAAAATGTAATACAAAATAATTCACACATATTGGTCTGAGAAAGTCTTTGTTAAAGCAGAGCTGATTTACTGCTGCTCACATGTGACTTTTCCATTTATCACTAGAACAAAAGGACCTGATTTGAAGTTAATAGAATACTGTCCATTTACTTCAGTAGGCTTTGGATCAGGCCCGTAGGCTTTGGTCATACCTAACTGCATACTTTGGAGGGGTTGAATGCTTTCTTAGAGAAAAAAAAAAAAAAAGATAGACAGTTATTTAAAGTGTTAAAGGAAACTTTATTTGAAATAGATAGGATCGACATTACGAAACTTTGCCCCATGGGCTACCTCTTTATTATTGCATAGACATCATCCCTTCCATTCATAATCACATAACGTCTTTATAGCAAACGTAGCAGTTGCTTGTTGAACATGCCACAGAATAAAAATGCACTCATATAAGAAGATGAGGTGCTCAACAATTCTTCCTCATTTAATAAATGGCACTGGTAAAATAACCTCTTTACTCCTACTCAAGATTCCCTTTTTTATGCATCCAAGGATTGCATTAGCCCTTTTAACCACAGTGTTGCACTGGGAGCTCATGTTCTGCTGATTATCCACCACAACAGCCTAAATCTTTTTCAGTCACTGCTTCCCAGAATAGAGTCCACCATCATGTAGGTATGAACTTCATTCTTTTTCCTAGATGTATACATTTAGCCATACTAATTTTCTTACTTATTGGATTGCGCCCAGCATACTGAGTGATGCAGATGGTTCTGTATCAGTCATCTGTCCTCTTTGTTATTTACCAAATGTACCATTATTTACCTGTCCTCTTCATTGTTTAATTGTTGTGTCATCTGCAATCTTCATCAATATGATTTTATATTTTTCCAGGATATTAATGAAAATGTTAAATAGCATAGGATCCAAGAACTGATCCCTACAGGATCCTCTAGAAACACATCTGTATGATGATGATTCCGTGTTCACAATTACATTTTGAGATCCATTAGTTAGCCTTTTTTACTCCATGTAATGTGTGCCATGTTAATTTTATATTGATCTATTTTTTTAAATCAAAATGTCATGCAGTCCCAAGTCAAAAGTCTTACAGAAGTCTATTACATCAAACACTAGTACCTTTATCAACCATACTTTTAATCTTCTCAAAGACAGGATCTAAAGTTAGACAGGATCTATTTTCCATAAACTCATGTTGGCTGGCATTAATTATATTAACCTCCCTGAATTCTTCATAAATCGAATCCTATATTAGCCACTCAAATATCTTTCCCAGGATTGATGTTAGACTGATGGGGCTATAGCTAGCCAGGTTATTCTATTTACCACTTTTAAATATTGGCACAATAATACCTTTCTTATTGTCTTTTGGAATTTCTCGGTGTTTCAAGATTTATTGAAATTACATTAGTTATTTAGTGAGCTCCACAGACAGTTGTTATCCAAATCTGATGATTTAAAAATGTTTAACTTTAGTAGCTGCCTTTTAATATCATCTTGAGATATTAGGGGAATGGAAGGGTGTTGTCATATCATATGACTACATCATCTGTTTTTCTCAAATACAGAAGTATTTATTGAATATTTCTGCCTTTTCTGCATTATTATTTATAATTCTTCCATTTCCATCTGTACTAAACCAATGACATTGTGATATTGGCTATTTTAAATCACCAAGTATATATATCACTGAGCGGGACTTTATTCTGTTTGCACGTTATAAATGTGATCATGTCATGATTACTTGCACATAAGTTACCATTAATTTTTAGTTCTGCAATCAGTTCCTCTTTATCTGTCAAGACAATGTTTAATATAAAATACACTTGTTTTGGATGCAACACTTCTTAATTTAAGAAATTGTCATCTATAATATCTAGAAATTCAGGATATTTTCCTACGGGAAGCACGAGACATCCAGTATACGTCACTTCAACTGAAGTCCCCCATGATCACACAGCTTTTTTTTCCCTATACATTATATATTGGTGCATAAAGAGACAGTGATCTGGTTCCTTAGTTTGCTCTGGTGGTCTGTAGCAGACACAAAGTAATATCCCATCTTATGCTGTATCTTTTAGGACATTTATCCATAAGCATTCAAGATGATTTTCTTCCAAGTTATCAGTGACTCTGAAACAGGTAATGCCATTTTTCACATAGAGTGCCACTCCTTTTTCCCACTTGATCATTCCTAATTGGTTATAACTATTGATTTTAACATTCAGTTGTGTGAATCATTCCACCAGGTTTCACTAATACCAACTTGATCAAATTTATGCTAATAAATGAGCAATTCCAATACTTTTTAATGAGGAAAAGAGCAAACAGTAAAAGAAAGTAGAAAACATGTCAGAAAAAGCTACAAGAAAAGGAAATGTGAAAGTAAGAAATGGAAATAGAATAAACAGTTGGAAGAAAGACATAGTAAGTTCTTAGATGTGTGAACATTATTTTATTTTATTGGTAAACGTTCTACAGCTAGGCAAATTTTCTGGAGAAGATTATGGCAAAATCTTGCTGTGGGGATTTGTCCTTTTGTTTCATACTATTGCTATTAAACATGTGAATATACAAATTTGGGAGTCTCTTATCAGTGACTATATTCCTCTTGAATTCATGGAAATGTGCTTAAGTCCTTTTATGGCCCATTGGTATTCAGTACCAAGGGTAGATGCCCTGATTTGGGACAGAAGGGTAGTTTTTGAAATAACTTAAAAACAAGCTAGGAAACTAAAGGGAAGCAAAAGCTGCAGGTGACTGAGATTGCCCATAGTCAGACAAGCCACTACATCAATCATCAGGAATGTCACTAATCAATTACCAATACCCCAGCAACATCCAGAGTCTCAGCAGTGAAGACGACAACTTTTTTGTTGAGATTTAAATTGTGTGCGTGTTACTCTGAGAATTTGTAGTCTTATATGCACGTTAGTTGTATATGGTAGGTGTGATGCATGGCCAGAAAGGGTTAAACACCCAAGTATTCCAGACTGAAAAGTGATCACTGGGTACAGTTAACTTTGTCCAGCATCTTATTGAGATGATTCAATAAGAATATTCTTGCCTCAGATTTGAGGCGTCTCCATTAAGCCTGAAAAAAACTTGGGGGTCATGATGGAGAAGCAGCTGAACAGGAGGCTCCTAGTACCACAGTGGGGTCAAATGGGATCATGAGATGTTTAACAAGGGAAATCTCAAGCTGGCATAAGATTATATTATCTTTGTAGTTAGAACTGTAATACTAAATCCTGTTCTTATGTCCACAATTCAAGAAGTTTGTTGATAAATTAGAGAGAGAGAGCATTCAGAGAACAGCGATGAGAATGATTAAATGATTGGAAAACTTGCCTTATAGTGATAGACTCAAAGAGCTCAGGTCCATGTAGCTTAACAAAGAGAAGATTAAGGGGTGACCTGGTCACAGTCTAGAATTATCTACATGGCAAACAGTAATCTGATAACAGAGGACTCTTCAGTGCAGCATACAAAGGTATAACCAAGATCCAATGGCTGGAAGTTGCACCTAGACAAATACAGACTAAAAATAATAATTTAAAAATATGTATTTATTAACAGAAAGGGTGATTAACCAATGGAACAAGTTACCAAGGGTTAAGGTAGAGTCTCCATCACTGGCAATTTTTATATCAAGACTGGATATTTTTCTAAAAGGTATCCTTTCATTCAAATAGGAATTAACTCAGGGAAATCCTATGGCTTGTGTCATACCAGAAGGTCAGACTAGATTAATCACAGCGGTTCCTTCTGCCTTTATAATCTATGGATCACTTCATTTCAGGTCTTTTGCTTTTCTAGTTTAATTCTAACAGTCATCCAGAGAGTGACAAGTTTCATTTGCAGAACAGAATAGTTTTAGAATCTGCCTAATCAAGCCAAGTCTCCATTAATCCAAGAAATTGTTACTAAATTTTCTGTGGATTTATACTTTACATAGATTTAATATCTCCATTGCTGAAATTTCTCCTACTCAATATAAAGTTTCAATGATTTATATCTTTTCAATTGAATGTTGCTTGTACGATTCCCCCCAAAATGAGCTAGTGATATGCTCTCTTTTATTACGATATTAACCTCTGTCGTCCCCATGTTTATATTTATTAAAAATAAACTGATTACAAGCAAGATGTTTGCTTGTCGATATTTTTCTGTGTGCTCTAGATAAATTAAGAGCATGACTATTAGACTGTCAGACACTTTAGAAATGCTGAACATAAAATGATCCAAAAGTACTAAGGTTAAAGAATGAATATAATTAACCTATACAAAATGTTCTGTAATTAGGGGGGAAATTCAAGTGTTATGACAAAACAAATATAAGCTTTTCCTAGTTCATATTAAAACTGCATCCTCATCAAACCTGTTTTAATATTTAACATTATCATTTTTGATTCATGTGCCATGTGTTAAAATATGCACAAAATCCACATGTGCACAATGGGTTCACTTAAGAGTTAATGCTGACACATCCTTGAAGTGCTTTCCTTTAGCTGGATTGCCTAGGTATAGCAGTTGTGTGTTAATGCTAAAGAGTTTGAAGTGGTTAGTTGTATACTTACTGCCTATAACTATTCAAGATAATTGCATATTAGAATGAAGAGAAAGATGTCTTAGTCCCTTTCTGTTTTTCTTTATGCCATCTGAGATTTGAGGGCCTTATTATCTTAATTTTGAAAATGTATTTTGGCTCACTTTCTTATCCATTCCATGCATCATCCCATGGGTTTTTCGGTAGCTCAGTATTGGATGGACTCATGTTATCAGGCCCAGCAATTCAATCAGGTAAACTAATAAGCACAGATGTTGCCTTGTAAAATCTGTTTTTACCTACCTCTAGCAAATGTAATGTATTCATCAGTGCCTTTGGGTAATGTAATATTGATTTTTTTTTCTGATACTGCACAGAGTATGAACTTTGAATTCAGTTTATTGACATTAACACATACCATTTGTTGATTTAAGGTGCAGGTAATTGCATTATATGTATTCCCATTAAAATCATAAATATGATCGCTTTTAAAATACATATTTGTTGGAACTTAAACAGCACCTTTTCCCTCTGACTGTCAATGTTGATAACATTGTATCATGTACCTGCCCCTTAAAATTACCTATATAAACTATAATAATTTCTGAACGGTCACTCTTGTTTCAGGACTGTCTGTTAAGACCTGGGAAACTCTTCCTAATGGAAACAGCAGCACTAAGCATATCTTCAGAGAAGTCTATTTAGCAGCGTTCAGGTTGAGACCCTTAGGAAAGAGTTGAATTCCCTACTTCAATTATTAAAAAGTTATTCCTATTAATACATTTTAAAGCCAAAAAAGCCAAAAAAGGACTATGAAGATTGTGTAGTCTGACCTCCTGCATATCACAGACCCTATAACCTTTGCTACAATATAACTTCCAGAAAGAAATCCTCTCTTGATTTAAAGACTGAGTGATGGAAAATCCACCCATTCCTAGATAATGCGGTCAGTTACCCTCTCTGTTAAAAATGTGTACCTTATTTCAAGTCTGAATGTCTCTAGCTTCAAGTTTCAGAGACTGGATATTGTTGTGCTTTTGTAATTTAATTAATTTACTACAAGAACTTCTCCCTATTAAGGTACTTATAGACTGATCATATCATCTCACCTTTTTTGATAAAGGAAATTGATTGATTTTCTTTAATCTTTAACTATAAGGCAGGTTTCCAAAATTCAAATCATGTAGCACTTTTCTGGACCCATTGTAATGTATTGACATCCTTTTAATAGTAATATCTAGCTCTTTTATTAGAGACAAGGAGGTGAGATGATATCTTTTCTTGCACCAATTTCTGTTGGTGAGAAAGAAAAGCTTGTGAGCTTATACAGAACTCTTCTTCAGGTTTAGGAAACGGACTCAGAGTGTCAGAGCTAAATACAAGGTGGAATGATTGTTTAGCATAAGTAGATTACACATACCAGAAAAGCAGATTGCATCATGGAACAGGCCATCCAAATACCCAGAGAGAATCTGCTTCAATACAGAAGTAAAATCTTCTCTAATCACACACTCTAGTTATCACCTACCACCCCACACTGGAACCCTCTGGGGTTTCATTAAACAATAATACGCCATACTCGATGGGGACCATATTCCGAAAATATTTTCCTGAATCCCCTCTTCCAGCCTTCAAACAACCCCCCAGTGTCTCCATTCTCATCATCAGAAGCAAGCTCCCCAAAGACCAATAGGGGACACATGGCGAGGGGCTCCTCAGGCAGAGAAAAAAAAAAGTCGAGTGCTGCTGGTGGATCAGCGAGAGGGGAAACAAAAAAAAAGCCAAGTGCAGCCAGCAGAGGAGTGAGAGGGGAAACAACAAAAAAAAAGCTGAGTGCTGCCGATGGAGTGGCAAATATATAAATAAATAAATAAGGCGAATGCTGCTGGCAGAGTGAAATATTTAGGGACAAAGACCTAAATATTGGGACGGCCCCGATTTTATTGGGACGTCTGGTCACCCTAACTGAGACACAGCACCTCAAAGCGGCACCAGACTGTGCCAGAACAACAGATGCAAACCAAGCAGACATATTTCTACTGCTTTAATTATCATCACCCACTGTAACGCACCTTTCAAGACCCCTGGGTCTTACACATGCCTATCTTCTTTGGCTATCCCTTGATGCCAGGATGATGTCTGACAAGAGGGTTCATTGGTGAGTTTTTAAGGGGCTGAGGAACCCAATTCTTGCCCTGCAGATTTTCCCACAGAGGTGACAGGTGTAATCTTAGAGGAAACATAGTTGCTGGCAGGAGTGTTGTGCCCTTTCTTTCCTTCTTTGTTGCTTCTCTGTCTCATGAGCATGTTTGTTCTCCTCAAAGTGATCTGTGGCTTGGTGTGTGGTGTGGCACCACTGTGTTCTGTTCCACACCAAGTCCTCCCAGTTTGTTGGGTTGATGCCTCCCTTTTTAAGATGTACTTTCAGTATGTCTTTGAAACACTCCCACTGCCCTCTGTGAGCCTTTCTTCCATGACTTCACTGAGAGATGAGAACTTGCTTTGGGAGGCGAATGTCAGGCATACTTACACAGTGGCCAGCCCAGTGGCTGAAACAAGAGATATGAGACAATGAATTTCTCCACCTGGAATGTCCACACCCTTATAGACTCAACATTTACACTGCAGCTCTTAGTGGGACTGTCTACACTGAGTTAGGTCAGTTTAACTGAGTTGCTATGGGGTGTGGATTTTTCACATCCCTGCATGATGTAGTTATACCAATCTAATTTTCTAGAGTAGACCAGGCCTAAGTTTGCAAGCTTGTCTCTCTTTCACCAAAAGAAATTATTCCAATAAAATATATTTCCTCATCCACCTTGTCTCTCTAATATCCTGGAATCAACACAGCTGCAATAACACTGCATATAGCTCTTTAATAGTGCTTTTCATCAGTAAATCTTAAAGCACTTCATAATCTTTTAATGTATTTAACCTCACAACTCTTCTGTGAAGTACAGAAATATTATTGTGCCCATTATAGGGAGCTGCGGCACAGAGACGCTAACTTGCTGAAGGTCACATATGTAGTCTTTGGTAGAGCAAAACTTTGAATCCAGATCTCCCAAGGTCTAGGCTAGGTGCTAAACCATCCTTCCTCTACGTGACAGAGCTCCACTCACTACACTAGCCTCCTACTAGTCATCTTGCGGATCAGCTTCACAGGTCGGTACACCGACTCCTGGTGGTACCTCACTCACCATCACTTCTGCTCCAGGGAGCAATTGACCCTGCTTTGCCCTGCAGCTCTTCTTATATGGACCTGCCAGGTCCTGACTGGCTGCTTCTCATGGCCTCTCTCCTAAAGGCTGCTTTCTGTACAGCCTCCCTATGGCTCCATCAACCCCTTATGGATGCCCCATCACACACTCTTTTTAAAAAGTGCTAACCTCAGAAATGGAAACAGTATTCCAGTAATGGCCTAACTAACACCCTATATAAAGCTAATAACACTTTTGTAGCCCTATATGTTGATACATGCAAGGAACACTTTAGCTCAATTGGATACCACTTTGCACAGGGAGCCTATATTCAGTTATGGACCATGACCGTTAAGTCCCTTTCAGAGTAACTGCTTTTCAATCTACGTCTCCCATAATTATAGGAATTATAAGGAATAAGCCTCAGTGGCTTATTCCTTATCATTGTGAGTATTAAAAACACTTTCCCAAGAAATGTCATTTAAGTCTGAAATCTCATTTAGATATGTAGTTTCAAGTGAAAGAATCAGAAAAAGAATAGTTTGCTGGTTAGAAATAGGTTAACAAAGAGATCTCTAAAGGGGATCTATTTTATGTCTTTACAATAAAAAAAAGTTTAATTTATGTCCTTTTAACATATTCTAGATCATGCTGGTAACACATCCTTTTCCTCATTAAAGAGTAGAGATTCTGAATTCTCTAGACAAAATAAAGAGTGAAGCATGAGAGAGAAAAAAGCCCCACCAAGTGAGAAAGAGGTCTCCGTCTTAACCAGTACAGCATTCAATACAATCAGCATTGTGAATTCCAAAACCAAATAATATACCCAGGAAATCACTATTTGGAGTTTGAGCTATTTTTTCACTTCATCTGAATTGTCATCTTTGACAAAGTATAAAGAAAACACAGATAGAGTTATATGAGAATATGGAGAAACATTGACAATGGAGATGGTGACTATTTAGTCATGCGGGCCATCTTCATACTAGGATAAGATTGTTCCCTGTAGTACATTTTCTACTGTTTTGTCTAATCAAGATTTCAGAATTTCAAGTAATGGAGCTCCAACACTTCCCTACAAAAACTAAATCTGGCATCACAGCACTGATTACCTGCAATGAAATTTCCTAAACAGCTTCAGAAAAAAAGTTACTGAATATGTCTAGTAACTGCCTATTCTGGATGTTTCTGAGTCCTTCTAGCTGAGCTGCCCTGCCCTGCCCTGCTCTCTGCATGTGTACAGAGACACAGAGCATTCCACATAAAATCTGTGTCTCCTCCCTCCTGCTTCCCTCCCTTTCTTTGGGCTACACAAATTCAAATGCTGTGGTATAAAGCTCATGGGGTACACATGTTTATTAGCCAATTCAATTAATACCATAGGATACTCATCATCCATATGTTATCATCCATATCTTTTATATGTGGACATGTGATGATAATTTAATTCTCAGTCTTCTGTTGCTGCCACTCACTAGGTCCAAAATATAAACCTCTCCTCTCTCTCACCCATATCTGCTGCCGTCTTCTTGGAATTCCAAACACAGGCCTCCAGTGAGCTCTATTCAGGTGGATCCCTGCAGCCACATGGAACCCCAAATACTTTGATAGGTGTCCCCAGAGGCAGAAGGGTCTGTCTGCATGCAACTCATTGTACAGTCAGAGTTATATTCTATACTAATTCTTAACCCCCTGATTACTGAACTCCCAGCATCCTCATGATTTCTTTTTCTCCATGAACTCTCTGGTGGCTCCCTCATGAATCTTGATAGATTCTTCTCTTCTCTTTCATTCCCACCATCCTACCCATGTCTTGTGAGAAAATTTTTTTTAAAAGAAGTTGGTAATTTCTACCATCTTCCTATAGCTTACAGGTTTACTAGTTCCAATATGATATGGTGCTGATCTTGCTATCGTCAGTGTGCAATGCTTCCCTTCAAACCCACCCAGACTCTGTGGGTACATATTCAGGTTGCTAGCCCTGACTACACTGCTATTTTTTGTGCTCTAGCATGAGTAAAGATAGCATGGGTCTCTGTCTCTGGACTGGGAAGCACGTTTCCAGTTATAGTGTAGCTGGGACAAAGTGACTGGTAGGAAGCAATGGCTATGTTAAAAAAATGGATTTCGTGCAGTGCAGAATATGGGCAAGCAAATGAACAGCAATAGAGGCAAAATAATGGTAGCAGTAAAATTACTTCTGTAGAGCTCAGGGATATGATCAGATTCTTAATATAAGACATTAGAAGGACAGGGTTAGGGTATCATTTACAAATGAAGATGAAGCTTAATGACAGAAATGATGGATCTTTGTTCTGGAAAGATGCCATCTATTAGAAACCAACCCCTCTCTCCCACTAATAGTGAAAAGTATAATAGATGGGTCAGAATGGGAGAGGAATAGGTAGAGGAAGAAAGGTATTAAAAAAACCTAACTGGTAGAGAATCCAAAGAAATCCAGATGGGACCTTCTCTGAGTAGCCACTTTAGATCCAGGTTCATTGAGGCTCTGCATAATTGAAAGAGACATGTAGATGGGAGAGATGGGAAATTAGGAACTGACAGGTGGACTCTGGAGCTACTATTCTAGCATCATAAAGGAGAGCCAGTTAAGCATCAAGCTGTCTAAACTCAAACTTCTGCAATTAAATTTTCTATCCCTACATTTTTCCTGCAGATGGGTGAATTATTCTTTTTCATTTTCCATCCTAAACATTCACATAGTGTATTAACCAATTGCCAAGTTTCACCTTAGAAATGGCTACATTGCTGAACATCGTACTAGCGATGGAAGTTATCCCAGCTGATAGTCTGTACTCTGTACCAACAATTGAACCTTTATAAGTGTTACATATTTGTAAGATTATTCTTATTAAGAAACTTGCCCTAACTCCTTACTAATTTTTAAATCTAAAAAAGAAAAAAGTAAGTTAATGCTGGTGAGTGAATACATTTCCACTGACCTCTACTGAATTCTCAAGAATCCAAGAAAGGACCCAGGATTATCCTGCTGATTTTGTGACAGTGAAATCATGAAGATAAGCTGGAGGATCGGGTTCAATTAAGATATGTCTAAACTGCAATTAGACACACACGCTGGCTCAGGCTCATGGGGCTTTGGTTATGAGGCTGTTTAATTTCAGTGTAGATGTTTGGGCTTGGGCTGCAGCCTGAGCTCTGGGATATTCCCACCTCACTGGGTCCTGGAGCCTGGGCTCCAGCCCAAGTCCAAAAGTCCACACCACAATTAGACCATTTGTCTGAGCCCCTTAATCTGAGTCAGTTGGCATAGACCAGCCACAGATTTTTAATTGCAGTGCAAACATACTCTTTGTTTTTGCTCAAAGAAATAAAAGTTATACTGGTATAAGAGAACAGAATTTGATCTTTAGCCTCCAAAAATGTGTGCTGTGGTTGGTTCATTATTACAAGATATCAATGTAGGGGATACTACTAATAATAACTAGCTCTTATATAGGCTGATTTCTCTTCAGAAAAGTTTGGCCAAGTGGATTAAGCAATGGACTGGGAATCAGAAGACTCGGGAGCTATTTCCAGCTCAGCCACTGGCCTGCTGGATAAGCTTGGGCAAGTCATTTCTCTTTCCTGTGCCTCAGATTTCTTATCTGTAAAATGCGGATAATGGTACTGACCACCCTTGTAAAATTCTTTGAGATCTATTTATGAAAAGCTCTCTATAAGAGCTAAGTATTAATTATTATCATTATTATTACTATTACTATTCATTATTAATTGCTATTATTATTATAGCACTTTTCATTTGTAGACCTCAAAGCAGTTTACAATGGAGGTCAGTACCTGTTTTTCAGCTAGGGAAACTGAGGCACATGGAGGTGTCATAATTTACCCAAGTTCACCCTACAAACCAGTGGAAACTTAGGTCTCCTGAGTCCCCATCTAGTGCTCTATCTACTAGGTCACACTACTTACCATATCCAGGATGATACCACAATACGTCATTCTGACACTCTCTGCTAAGATCTTGTTGTTTTGGTACTGTCATCCAGTAGGGAATTATTAACAATCTTCCCCTTTAAAGGTAATGATTATTCATTCTCTGTGGAAAGTATTTTTTCCATTCAGATTTGTGTAGTGTTCAATATATTCTACATTTCACAATACTATGCCCTACCACAGGAGAGTTTATGCAGTTAACTCAGAT
The DNA here is from genome assembly GCF_025201925.1 of Gopherus flavomarginatus. NCBI lineage: Eukaryota > Metazoa > Chordata > Testudines > Testudinidae > Gopherus > Gopherus flavomarginatus. Next base: position 37,828,957 of record NC_066617.1, read on the forward strand.
AAACTATTACAAAGCGTCAGTCTAATGAACCTGCAGGGCATGCAGCCACCTTTAAACTCAGTTCATGTTTTCAACCCACTATAATTCTTTTGTGTTTCTTGCAACATGTTTAATTTGAAGGTTCATAGCACTGACTCATATCTTTAAATCAATTTATAAGATTTTGACTGTGGAAGAGAACACTATTAATTTGAGTCCATTGTGTTAGTTAATCCAACCAGATTATAGCTAAAACTTGTATTAATGTCGATAGTTATAAATATACAATAATGCCTTTCCCCATTGTGAAATCCAGCTGCTATGTAGTTATAAAAACAAATTCAAAATTCTGATCAGACCAATGTATTTGTTTTTCGTTGTAACTACAGTGGCCCAGAGCCAAGAAAGTAGGGTACTCACTGTTGACACCTGTTGGTGAAGCAGAAAAAAGAGTGGCTGAGAATTGGATGAGAACTCCAGAGGAAAAAGGCTTCACAGGAAAAGGAGCTCTCTGCGGGCACTTGTTGTTTGACCGAAGGGTAATGATTGAAGGGGACAGGCTTCGTTTGCATTTCAGTTATGTAGCAGTTTATGGCATTTTATTTTAAATATAGCTAAGTTTTGTGTTTTGGGGGCAACAAAATGCTACTGACCCTGTTGCAACATGAAGGGAAAAGAGATCGACATCAAATATCCCTGGGATACTGGGTTACCCTGACCATGACCAGAATCAAACACTTTTGGGTAAGGGAGCCTGGCCAGAGCTAATGGGAAGAAAGAAGTGACAAGGTATTTCTTTGTGGGAGTGCTCCTTTGGTAGTAAGGGCTTTGCTAAGGATTCTTCATACCAACGATTCCTCTCTAAAGAGCTGAGCTGAGGTAGCTTTGAGATGAGAGCGCAGAGCTGAGGGTGGGTAAGCTGGTAAACCTGATGTGCTAGAATCCTTAGACTCAGCCAACCCAGGACAGCTTACTGTGAGTAGGGAGCTGGCCAAGAGGACAGTGGCTAGAATGCATCAGCCACTCAAACTGCCAGAGGAGGACTGGGTGTTGTTAGAGACATCCTGGGGTAGAAGGAAATCTTACCTAATAGATGTTATTAATTAATTAATTGCTGGCTGTCCCAAGCTCATTTTGTTGTCCCCCCATTTCCCCTCCTTAATAACATTGTCTTCATTATAAATCCCTGGACTCAGTGTTTGTGCATGTGGAAGTATTGTCCATTAAGCATGCTCAGGGTGGTATGTATATTCCCCAGGTTTCTGGCTGGTGGCTCAAACCAGTGTTGTTTGCATTTTCAGAAGGAACTCCTAGAAAATTGGACATGGCTCTTTTTTGCTGCCAATGGGTCCCACCAGAAGTGTTCCATAATGTTAACAAAACATGAATGACACCACACATCTCTGGGATGCTTGGTTTGCAGCTCCATATTCCATTCCTGGTCCTCAAGGAGATAAGGGTTCTACTCCAGCTTGTCCAGAGAAAGGGCCACTGGAGCTCCTGGAGCTGTGGACCCTCCCTGAAGGAGTAAAGAAAAAGAAGCTGGATATCTTTTGTTCTCCTTCCCTAGGCCTAGGGGATCCCTGCAGCTGACCACAGGAGAAGCTGAAGCTGGCCATAGGAGAAGATTGCAGGATGACAGAGTAAGATGCTATGTGTCAGGATGCAGCAAGCCATGGAGTCAGGAGCAAAGTGACTGGATGTCCTGATTTTATTGTTGTTTTGGTTTTTGGTTTTCCCAAGAGAGTCCTATTTTTTAATGTTCAGTCCCAGACATTTTGAGTATTAAAACCCACATAGACACCTTGGTGTCCCATTTTATGCTCAGCACCTCCCCTCTTTCTTCTTACCAAGCAAAAGGTATTGCTGTGGGCTCCGGGCAGCCATTTTTCCTAGCCCCCAGGAAATACAGAGCTTCCAGGCAGAGGGTAGTGACTATACCAAGGTTGTGCCACCACCAAGGCCCAGTGGGTGGAATGGCACCATAAGGCTAGTTGATGTGGAACTTGACTGGCAGCAATGGTAGCACCAGCATCATCCAGGCTAGCAGCAGTGGGACCCAAATTGCAATACAATCAGCCCAGGTGGTGAGGGCAGTATATGACTGCAGAGAAAGGGCTGTCTGCTGTGTAAGCAGTGACAGGTGTCCTGTTTCTTCATTTTAATAAATCACGCCAATTTAGTCAGGAGGGAAGGGCAGGTTCAAGGGAGAGGAAGCCCTGGGAAACTACGGATGCTAATGAAGGATGTTTCATCTGCTCCTGTGTAGACTCTGCCTGTGTGAACTGAGGCAGAGTGTGTGGAACTCCTTCTATAGGCCTGGCTATATAACAAACAGCAGCCGCTGATCATACACTGCCTAGAAAACATCACTACTACTTAGTTCATTTTCTGAAGGTTTTCATCAAAAGCATCAGGGTTAGAAATTTACTTACAAAAAAAAATGCAGGGGTTGATGGCTTTGGTCACATTCACCTGGGGAAGCTTCTGGGAAGGATTTTTCAACGCTGCAGAAACTGTTATCCAATCTCTATTCAAATTAAATCTCTGATCTGGATATATTTATTTCTAAATACAGTGGATTATTTTACGCATATTTCATTGGATATGATAATAATGGTTGGGTCTCGGTTTATTTGATGACAATACTTTAGTGTCTTTAAACATATTTTCTTTACTCATGACACTGACACAATATACTAGCTCACTTAGGTGTAAATAACTTTTAAGTGTTGTGTTGAGATACCATTTGCTCATCTGACGATCAAAAATTGTAACAGGATAATAACACTAACATTTAAACAAGATAAATGCTTGAACTCAGATACCAAAAAAAGGAAAAAGAGTGAGTGTTATTATTGGACAAAAAAACCCAAGTGTGTGGGTGGGGGAAAGAAAAAAAAAGGATGTACAAAAATTAAAATTAAAACTGTGGTTAAAACATAATGGAGACAAACACAAATGCTAAAATAAGATGTAAATATTGTAAACCCTTTTTGGAAAGAAAAATGTACATAGACCAGAAAGGTGATTTTGTGCACCGTGACACTGCTAAAATTGAAGATGAAAAAATAAACAGGAAAAGAACTTTCTCTCAGTCAGATTCTCCAATGCTGCAAGGTAAGGCATGGCTTAATTGTTCCAAGTGACTTGGAAATGAATCAAGTATAAACATGATCTGTGGAACACTTACGGTCATGACAGCTTGCTGTATAGATTTTTGCTGCTCAACTGATAGTCAGTGGTAATCTTTGTATGTCATCTGGTCACAAGAAGACATTTTAAATTAAAATATGATGCTTCTACTGTTTTAAAAGAAAAACAAATCACTCAAGATGATATTAGGCAAGGGAATAGATCCAGTTTTCAAGAAAAGAAACTGGCAAAACATCTGCCAGAGTTGTTGAAACAGATGAACATGCTCGTTCAGTCTGATTGTACAAGTATGACCTTTTAACAGAGAGGTTGTGAAGAAAGACTCAAATGAAATACAACTTTCCCCTATACACTCCTCCTCCTTCCAGATACTCCTGTTCAATTACACTGTCAAGATGTTTGATAAGGTGATGGTGTTAGCTGAATGTTGGGGATGGAGGAGGGATAATACTGGAAATAGAAGAAAGCAAGGTAAGAGTCATATTGACATAAATAAGATTATTTACATGCAATACACATAATTAGAAAGCAAGTGCACTTCCAAGTTACTGTCTGAATTTTTGAATAAAATCATTGCGCATCTGTGCTATGTACCAGCACTGCTATGCTTTGTTGGTCTGAGCAAACCTTCAAAAAAATGTAGGCAGACTGTCATCATTACACGTTCCTTTGAAGATATTTTCTTCTCTAAATGAACTAATGCACAGCTTTTCAAAACAATCCAAGAATTATATCATACATGTCTAGAAAAGAATGGAAAAGTATGTTAGCACAAAATGCATGAACAAAAATTGCCAAGTGGCTTATTGCACCATTTTGTTTAACTATATATCTTTTAGTGAAGATTGATTTTCATTTCCTTCACCGGGGTGTTGGTTAGATACTATGGCCAGTACTGTGACAGTTTGTCTTCCTTTGTTGTGGCTGATCTGTAGCTGTATCATGATTATTTCTGGTTTTAGCCAAGGTTTTGTCCAGTTTATTCAATTTATTTTAAACTCCTAGTCAATTTATTTTTAATTCAGTTTTGGTTTTGAGCCTTGAGTTTATTTAATTTAATATTGAGTGTTGTGTTCCATATGAGATTCCTGCCACCTGTGCTGTTTAAATCTAGCTTTAAGATCATTTAAGCTATCCTTATTTGACTTTGGAAGTTTCTGAGCTTGTTGCTTTTTTCTGGAATAGTAGAGAGGACAAAGGTATTGCCAAAAGTTGATATGATATATAAAGAGGTGGAGAGAGGAGTTTAAGAACAATACTGTGGGTGAACGGAGTGCATTTGGCAGAGTGACTGGAGAACAGCCATTCAGAAGAATATTTTTGTATGATGATGAAAGACCCTAGAAGTTAAAGAACAAATATGAAATAGCAAAGAGGAGGGCGCAACTGAGAAATATAGAAAAGAGTGACAGAGTCTATTGGGAACTGCTGAGAGAAAAAGAACTGTAAGAGACTTTGTACTAAAATCCTTAGTAATAGGACCCTGAGGACTAAAGTAGTAAGAGGAAAAGAGTATAGGCCCAATAAATGCTCTCAAACTTTTTGACTCATGTTGAGGGAGGTGGCTGTTATAATTCATTTCTATTACTTCATATTTACCTCATTCTCAGATATCTAACATTCAGTTTTTATTCATTATGATACTACCAATCATTGGTGTCTGCTTTAGTACTCTAAGAATAAAATCCCCTCAAGTATGGATAGGAATAAAAAATACTGCTTAATTCAATATATATCTTGAAAGTTGACTATTACCTGTGCCAAAACTTAAGCGCATAAGGTGACTCTAATAGAGCCGTTCCTACATTCTCTGAGTGAAGGCCATCACCTTTTTAAAGAGCGTGATGCAGTTCCAATGAAGTCAATTGGAGTCTTTCCACTGACTTTACTGGATAGCTGATCAGTCCCAAAGAGCATTACATTATTTAATCCCATATTAAATAATATTTTATTCCTTTTAATTGTTATATTGCTTCCAAGAGAGATCTTTAACCTACTTTGCAGCAGAATTAATTAATCAGAATTATTATTCTGAAATGAACCCAAACCCTTTGCCACCTAAAGCACAAATGAACCGCTTATCAGAAAATGTCAAGGTGATCACGAACAGTTTAGACCCAGTTTCAGTTTAGAGAGGTATAGCTAAACAGAGAAATAATTACTACAAAGGATGTTTAGAAATTAAATTTAGATAGTATGAAATATTAGTACAATAATTTCTGAAAAAAAGCTTCATGAAGGTATTCTTTTTGCCCATAGTCCTTTTCTCCAGATGTAATACTTTATATATATATGCAAATATATATATTAAAATTTGCAATTTTTTTTGCTTTTCAACATCACACACAAACATCACAATATGAAAAGAAAACAAATTAATATTATAAACTTAGAATTACCTCTGTGACATATAGCATACTGTTAGCATATATTTACAAAACCATTATAGGAATCTTTATCTTAAACTATAAAATCAAATAAATCAGTATTATGCACTAACTCGGGGACAAAGTATGAAAGCAGGGGGAAAAGAAGGTGGTGGAAAAGTCAAGATGGAGAGGTTGGGGAAGAGAGGAAGGGGTCTGGACTGACCCTTGGGCCCTTGGGTGTTCCCTAAACACATATTTCTAAAAATGGAGCCTAGATTTCTTCAAATTCACATAGCTGATCCCTGTGCAGAAAGCGACCCCTTCTTTGACTGATAGTTCAGAGAAGTCAGAATACCATTGTTTTATTTTGTGCATTGGTTTTACAAAGGGTACTGCATATTTTTACCTCATTTGGGACATTGTCAGCCTGGCTCAAGGAATAGGAAGCTGTTATGTGGTTATTGAAATGCTAACCAAGCAGTTGCTAAGAGGATCTAGTGATGGAAGAAAGTCAAATTATTAAACAAAATTAGACCAAATTGAGGAGAGGGAAGGTAACTAGGGTGTTATTATTATACCACATAACAGATAAGCAATGCCATGAGCTGGCTTGACTAGAGCTCTATCTGTTTCTATGGGAGCAGAGCATTATCTCGTAGTCAGGTTAGATCACCAGACCTAGATCACTAGATCACCAGATGGCCAAATGATCCTGGGTCCATACAGGTTACCCTGTAGACCTGATTCCTGCCTGATATATTTCAAAACATTCCCCTTGATTGGTGGAGCAGCCACACCTTCTGTTTTCTGAAAGTTGAACAACTGTCATCTTGGCCTACACACCAAGGAATGAATTGGAGCACGCCAGAGCTACAAGTATGAGCTTCTACAACTTGAGCTAAAAACCCAAAGCTCAGACTCATACACCCTGTGGATCAGGCACAGAGGGGAACTATAAGACACAAACTCACTAGTGGGTTCCATGAGGTTTATTCATATTCACTGTTGTGTTACCTGACTTGTTTTAATAAGATTTTTGTCTTTGTAGCTGTTGTGTCCTTGCTGTTTCCACAACATTGCCACAGGTGGATTCCAAATAACCCTGTTTATAAACTATTTATAAATATATAAGGCCTAGCTACCTATATACACTGTTGCTCAGGCAGGGTCTGGTGGCTTCTGCAAGAGAAGACAAGGAGGCCCACTATAGGGTTCCCAAACTATTTTAAAAGATATTAATCAATTCCTATACACTTCAGTACTAATTTTCTTAGAAAGGTAGCCTGGTCTTTTTTTGCTGTATTCATGGTAATGAACAAATGTACCTCTTGTAAGCTTTTCTTGCTTCTTAGTTATTTATCTTTTCTCCCAGATTCAGGCATGCTTCCATGTTCTTTCATTGTCAGAATAAAGTTCAAATATAGTATAGGCAAAAATAAACTTTGATTTAAGAGGAGTTAACCTAAATTGTGTTCTGTTTGTACTAAGTGCTAGTGTAGAGGGCTGAGCTTCTTTGGCTGCAGTTCAGTGAGACAGATCTTTTGAATTTCGATTATATTTTGAAGGAACACTGGGATAATTTTTAGTCTGGCTCACAATGTCACATGTTCAGACAAGCTAGCATTTCTATTACCTGAAGAGTTGTATTAAATAAAAAAAATGTTTAGGGAAAATCATTTTTTCTTTGTCTGATATATTTTAAATCTATTCTGCTATTACTTCAAGCAGATTTAGTTACTGTGAATATCTCTAGGCAGCTCTTCTATTGCTGCATTATCATCACCTCTATATGTCCAGAAAGTGACCGTTGGTGCATGACATTTTACAAAGTGCCTAAGTGACTTAGAGCCTAAATCTAACGTTCAGAAGTAATTTAGGCACTTAATGCCTAACTTCCATTTAATGAGACTTATGCTGCTCTGTGCCTCAGTCACTTTTGAAAATGAGATTTAGGTGATTTTAAAAATGTTACCCCATGTTTTCGTTTAGGCTAAAACTGATTATCACGTTATGTTTTGTGTTTTGGTTGGTGCACTGTACACATATGTTGATTTCCAAATGGTATTTCTTATATTTAAACTAAACAGAAGCAGGTAATTTATTATTCATTTGCTCTTTTTACATTCTTATTCCAGTTTTTAATAAGGGACTCCTTGCATGCAAAATAAATAAATCAATAAATCAAAATAAATAAATCAATAAATAAAATAAAAAAAATAAAAATAGTATCCACATGATGAAAAATATGTGTGCACATTTACCACCTACATTTAGCCCTAAATATTTAGCAAGTACATTTGGCGGATCTTTTGATTGGAACTACTAATTTTTTAATGACCGTGAAACCCTGACCCCACTGCAGTTAATGGGAGCTTTTCTATTTGCTTTTAATGGAGTCAGAATTTCACCGCAGCTTCTTTACATTACATTACATCTTCCTTTTCTATCTTTCAGAGAATCCCCTTCTATCTGTGGGACATATACTGGTACACTCATGCAGAATCACATCTTACCCCCCATAGTAGTCCAGCTGAAGTCCTTAGGTCTACTCATGAAGTAAGATGCTAATCAGCATGAATAAAGGGATCAGATTCAGGCTCTCTGTGTGTTCAAGTTTTATTCTTATTTCATGGCTTAACTGTAAATAAATACTTTATCGTTTTGTTTTACTCCTCTCCACGATTGCACAATAATATACTTTCTAACGTTTTGCATTATATTTCATATAACAGGACACTGAGTTTGTTTGCAGTTAGAGACTTTGTAATATACAGAAGCATGCAGAACTGTGGATATCAAAGCAAACATGAAAGATGTTCCAGGGAAACACGGAGAACTATAGGGATGAAAGAACACTAGGTACTATATCAAGGTCTTTCTCCCTTGGAGACATTGTTGTGTAATAGTTATAAGAACTATACATCTTACTGTTGATTGTGTGCTGTACTCCTGAATAGTTTTGTGCCATTATGGCACAAATATGTGTGAGGGGCATCATTAAGAGGCACCACTCCATGGCGATTTCAGAAGGCATTCAATATTTAGAGGAAAAAATCCGAGAGATTCCAGGTGTGCAAGGCTAGAATACTCATTGCACCCATCTCATAATGTACAGTGTGTGTTCCCTTCTGCAGCTGGATGGCTAACTTGGCCCATTTTGGGGTGGGGGTAGAGACATGAGCGACGCCACCACTTTCAGGATGTTTTGTGTTCCAGGAAGTGATAGTTGGGAATGCAATTGTTGTTTGCCCCTTCCAAGGGTGCAGAGGAAAGAAAGACTTCTTGGCATAGGCAATGTGTAAGGGGGCAGGCGGGGGTCAAGTGTCCATTTCCCCTCCCCTTGATATCTCCTTAGCCTGCAGGGGGATGGAGAAAGGCTCTATCCTTCTCCTGCTACAACTGCCCCCTGGCACGTTCGGCCCCTGTCCATGGTAACCAGGCCCAGGTGGGGAGCTTCTCACACAGGCCCCACCCCTTCTGCTCCAGGTCACTGCTCTGTGCAGCATGGCGGCTGCCTGCGAGAAATTGGCTGGGGAGGCAGCGATGGCCCACACATTCCACTTCCTGTCCGGGCCCAGCTTCTGGGAACATGGGCCAAGCTAGCTGGAGCCACACTCCCTTGTTGGCACATTTCCAGAATGCTCGGCCCCTATCCCTGGCAGTTTGGCCTGGGTGGGGAACACAGGGAGTGGGCCAGCAATGCCTCCCTAGCCAGGCTCTCTCTCAGGCAGCTGCCACTCTGCACAGAGTCAGTGACCTGAAGTGACCACTTTCAGCAGGCATGAGAAGTATCTTCCTCCCACTCTCCACCTGGACCTGCCTTCCAGGGAGAGTGGCCAAATGTGCTGGGGAGAAGGTGCAGCGGGAGAAGGACAGAGCCGCTCGCTGATAACTGTGGTTGTGTGAGGAGAGCGTGGCAGCCCTGGGCTGAGCGCTGTGTGGGGTGCCATGGGGAAGGTGCTGGGAGCAGGTTCCCTGGCCTCTGCTCAGCCGGAGGTAGGGGCATTGCTCATGCCCCACACCTCCCCTGCTGAGGAGTCCACAAGCTTTGGGGAGACACTGGTGCCATGGACCCCAGCCAGGCCCAGAGGCATGTGCTTCTCACTCCTGTGGTCCCATTTCCCTAGGAGCTGTTGGGATTGGCTGCCCTGGCCCGGGAAGTTGGGAGTGGGGTTCCTCCCAGAGGCAACATGGAGGGGTCACATGTCCTCTCCTTTATATTGTGCTCCCCCTTCCAGTATCAGGAGGCACCAGTCGTCTGTGCTTCTTGGTCCTTTTCCCCTTGCACACCTGTGATTAGTCACAACCTGAACAGAATTATGGCAATACAAATAACAGCATGAACCTCAGTGCATCCTATCTCCAAAATACGAATTGCGTCACTGTAAGTCAGCAGTATAATTCTTCAGCTACTCAAGTTTGTGGAGACACTTCTTTTTTCTATTTCTTTTCTAATCTCTGTTTGTTCCCTCTCTTTGGCGTAATTGTTAAATGCAGTATCACTGAAGGCCTATCCATCTTCATTATATGTCAATTACTCTTTGTAGCATGGTGTCCTATTATTCCCAAGTCAAGTCCACAAATAGTTTCTCTCATTTCGATAGCCTTGCTGTTTCTCCTCTGTTGTCCTAACTCCTAACCACTTTTCATTGTCCTGAGGTGGAGGTAATTCTACCTGTTAGCAAATTAGATTCTTCTTTGATCAGTGTCCCTATGGGTGCTCCATTTCAGACGTGCATGTGCCCCACGCACCTTCAATAGGAGATTTTTGTTAGCAAAGTCTTTTTCGCCCATGCATGTGTCCTACATATCCCTATGCCCCACACTGAGGTTGTATAGGTCTATGCATGCAAAGTGCTCTCATCTCCTTCTCAACCACCCTGGCCTGAGACGGAGCTCTAGCATGTCTGCCTTGAGCATGCTTTGTCTATTAAAATTTTATTCTTAATATAGTTACTAGTTAATTTAGTTTTACACTTTTTTCCTCCCTCCTCCTTTTGGGAAGGTTTGCCTTCCTTGGGAGAGCATGCCCAGCTCTCTAGGCTTCAAATGCTGCCTCACTTGCTGATTAGCAACAGCCACTCCAAGTGTGTTTGCTGCCTGGGATATTCAAACACCCCACAGAAGTATAACTTCTGTTTAGCCATGAAATCCAGGATGAGGAAGAGCCAGGAGACCAAGCTGAGGTTTCTTATTATGGAGCTGTCTTTTTTTCTGCTTCAGAGCCAGGTCAGGAGAATGACCCTGTCCAGGCAGATCCAGTGCCCTGTTGACCTCAGCTCAGCATTTCCCGAGAAAAGGGAAGGCTTCAGAGACCTACTAAGTTCCCAGAGACCTTCAAAGTTCCTCTAAAGGTATGTCTACTCTACAGGATATTCTGATTTTACCGAAACCATTCTTTTAAAATAGATTGTAAAGTCCAGTGCACGCAGCCACACTAAGCACATTAATTCAGCAATGTGCGTCCATTTACCGAGGCTAGCATCAATTTCCAGAGCAGTGCACTGTGGGTAGCTATCCCATAGCTATCCCATAGCTCCCACAGTCTCCTCTGCCACTGGAATTCTGGGTTGAGATCCCAATGCATGATCTCCCATTTGCCTCCATGGGTCTGGAACGCAGGCTGGTAGAACTACCAGGCAGCCGCCAGTTCCAGGCTGCTACCTAGGTGCAGCTGTAACCAGCTTGCACTCCACTTCCCATGACACTCTGTTGTCACTTACTATGTGAATTCCACCACAAGTGTTTTGACAGACAGGAGCCCTATGGCTACTGATTAGCTCTCTGCCCTCTATCAACCCAAGGGTCATTCCAGGAAGTGCCCAGGCAATAGCATGGCTCTTCTGTAGTTGTCAAGACCATCCCTGCTCCTTGCTCTTGAATTCTTGGCTTGACTTGGACTTCACTTCCTGCCTTGGACCCTGACACCTAACTTGGACTCTGACTCTTGGTATTGACCCTGGCCTGGACCTGAATATGAAATCTTTTGCTACTCCCAGCCTCAGGCTTGTCCCTGCTCTGACCCTTAGCCCTGACTGCCCTTGGTGAGATCAATTTTGTTGGGATGATCAAGGGTTCAAATCCTCCCCACTCTTTAGCCTACCAACTGCAGCCCTTTGCCAACATCCCCCCATTTGGAAACCGACACATTTTCAATCAGCATAGGAGCAAATTATTACAGAAAGATATTTTTGGAGATTGTTACATTGGATTACCCCTATCCACTTTACACTCTTCCCTCCTTCCCACACCTCTTCGTCTTCAGGGATCCCTCTTACAATCTCCTACTGAGACTCCCTTCTTCATCTAGAAGCAATAGAACCTGTGCCTTCTCAGCAGAAAGGGAAGCATTTCTATTTGAGATATTTCCTCATACCAAAGAAAAATGGATGGTTGAGACAAATTTTAGACCTAAGGCTCCTAAATAAATTTGTAATGTCTCAAAGATTCAGGATGGTGGCTTTGGCAGCAAGAATTCCTTCATTAGACCCAAGGGATTGATCTTCAGCCCTCAATCTACAAGACGTATATTTCCATATTGAAATACACACACCTCACAGAAGATACTTGCCTTTCATAATAGGCTAGGAACACTTCCAGTATTGTGTGCTTCCCTTCAGATGCTCCTCACCTTCGAGAGTGTTCTCAAAAGTTCTAGCAGTGGTGGCCACTTTGTCAATTATTATAGTCTTGTACCTCAATAACTGACTGTTCAAAGGACTGTCTTAAGAAGTAGTGTCAGCCACGCAGCAAGCCCTATCTTTGTGTCTACAGTTAAGCCTCCAGCTCAATTTTGAGAAGTCCACGCTGACATCCACACAGAAAATATACTTCATAGGGGCATCTCTGTATTTGCTGACTGTCAGCGCCTATCTTACTATGGACAGATATTTTACCTTATCAAATTTAATCAGAACTATTTAAGTGAGCTCTCAAACCTCAGCGTCTGGGTCACATGCTGTCTTGCACTTATTTCATGCAAGGTTATGCCTTCACTATTTTTAAAGGTGACTAAACACAGTCTACTCACCAAACAGACAGAACTTAGACAAATTCCTGTTTCCCACCAAGTGAAAGATTCCCTAGTGGGAAATATTACTGCAATGTTAGTGCTGACATTCCATTTCTCCAGCTGGCACCAACAGTCCCTGTAATGATGGATGCATCTGTCATAAACAGGTGGTTAAGGGTTAGTGCCTCTTTTATCTGTGAAGGGTTAAAAAGTTCACCTAGCCTAGCTAACACCTGACCAGAGGAACCAATGGGGGAACAAGATGTTTCAAAAGGAAGGAGGGAAGTTTTTCCTTTGTTGAGAGTTTTCAGTTTCAGCTGGAGTGAAAAAGATCAAGGAACCAGCCTCTTATCAGAGTAGTAAATTTTAGAAAGGGATAAATAGGTTTATGTTTATTTTCTTTGTAACTTGTCTTAGTACCATTAAAGGAATGATCAAAAATTGGGTATTTGGGTATTTTTTTGTCTAACTAATTTTGTGCCCAGGGGGAACATCCTCTGTGTTTTGAATCTGTTGTCTGTGAGAGTAGCTGGTATGCTAATCTCTCCCAGAAGGTTTTCTTTTACCTTTCTTTTCGTTAATTAAAAGCCTTTTTCTTAATACCTGATTGATTTTTTCCTTGTTTTTAGATTCAAGGGGATGGATCTGGATCCACCAGGAGTTGGTGGGAGAAAGGAGGGGGGGATGGTTAAATTCTCCTTGTTTTAAGATCCAAGGGGCTTGGATCTGTGTTCACCAGGAATTGGTGAAGTCCCTCAAGGCTACCCAGGGAAGGGAAAGTTTTGGGGGGACAGGGAGTGCTCCAGACACTGAAATTCTGGATGGTGGCGGCGATACCAGATCTAAGCTAGTAATAAAGCTTAGAAGTGTCCATGCAGGTCCCACATCTGTACCCTAACGTTCAGAGTGGAGAAGGAACCTTGACAGCATCACTGCTGAGTATGGTGGGAGGGGGGACACCTTGATGCTCATGCAAGCCAGGACAGATGGTTACCTCAAGAGGCCAGTCTCCACATCAACCTATTGAAACTAAGGGCAGCTGGGAATGCCTGTCTCCCTTTTCTGCCTCATATCTGAGGAAAGTACATCAAGATCATGATGAACACTGTAGCCTGAATGTTTTATACCAACTGGCCAAGCAAAGTGAGATTCCACTTCACGGTGTGCTGCAGCAATAAAGTTATGGAACTGGTGCATAGTCGACCGCATTCATATTTCAGCAATGTATGTGCTTATCATGCAAAACACAATGGCCAATGTACACAGTAGGCATTTCTTCCAGGACTACAAATGTGAATTGGATCCACAAATCTTAGACAATATATATTTGAAAGTGGGGACACCTGAAAGTGGGCCTCAACACTGTCACAAACAAGAGGTGTGGTCTGTTCTGCTTATGAGGGGGTTAGGCCTACATTCCCAGGAGGTGCCATCCTTCTATCTTGGATGAAGGGCCTGTATTACAGACAACATGTCTAATTCTCAGGGTGATGAACAAAATCAGACTGGTTGAGACAAGCATGGTGCTCTTAGTTATTTTGATTGTCTCGTGGTCAAGCAGTCAATCTTCATCCCAATCTGGAAGTCCTACACTCAAGACATGTCTCCTTGATGGTCTACAGGGATAGACTCTACCTGTTCTGAAAAAGTTTAGCAGGTATTATTAAAAATCAGGAAAGTATCTACCCATAATACTTTCCTGAAGAAAAGAAAATTATTTGGCTGTTGGTATGAACATCAGAGACTTGCACCTGAATCTTCTTCACTTTCACTGCCATAGTTGAATAAAATGAGCATAGCAAGTAGCTTGATCAAGGTTCATTTGGATGCAACAACAGTCTTTAATTCTTCAGTGGAAGGGTTCTCAGTGTTTTTTCACCCTATAATGGTAAGGTTCATTAAAGGACTGGGGAACCTCTTATCTCAAGTAAAGACCTCCATCCTGATTTGGGATCTTAATCTAGTTCTCAGCAGTCTCTCAAGAACCCCATTTGAATCTATGGCAGCTTATTCCTTACTGAACCTATCTGTGAAGATAGCCTTTTTAGTAGCCATTATATCAACTTGAAGAGTTAGAGAAATTAGGCCCTCAGTGGCAGAGCCTCCCTTTATGATATTCTTCTAGGACTAGGTTTCTCTACAACCACAAATTTCTACCCCAGGAATCATCCAAATTTCATCTGAAACAGACTATCCATTTATCATTCCTCCCCATCCCACCTCGAAACCACAGGAGGTTTCTTTCCATGCCTTAGATATCAGAAGAACACTGGCCTTCTAGATAGGACCAAGCCCTTTTGGAAGTTTCCTAGATATTTATCTTCATTGCAGAAAGACCTAAGGGATTAACTATTTCTACCCAGAGACTACCAAAGTGGATTGTTAGGTGTATTATCACTTGTTATGATGCTGCCTATGCCCAGCCTCCTAGTAGGGTATTGGTCCATTCTACAAGATCACACTCAAAGTCTGTGGTCCTTCTTAAGAACATTCCAGTAACTGAAATCTGCAGACCTGCAATGTGGTCTTCAATATCTGCTTTCACCAAACACTATGCCTTGGTCCATGCTTCTAGATCTGATGCAGCAGTTGGTAGTGCAATTCTTTCCTCAGTATGGACTTTATTTCAAAGCTCCCTCCTTCTGGGGATATGGCTCAGAAGTCAGCTGTAGTGGAACACCCAAAGGGACACTACTTGAAGGAGAAGAGGTTAATCACCCCGTGCAATAAATATAGTTCTTGGAAATGTGTGTCTCTACGGTTGCTCCACTACTCACCCTCTTTCCCCTCTGCATTGAAGTTTTCTTGGTGGACTTAGCAGTAGAGAAGGAACTGAGGGTGGTTTGCCTGTGCATTTTTATATAGCCTTGATGCAGGGCATGAAGATATGTAGGGAGTGCATGTGTGGGCAAAATGGACACTGTTAAAAATTTTTCCAATCGAATGCACATTGGCACCTATGCACCTGAAGTGGAGAACCCATAATGGGACACATCTCAAAGAACTAAAGTTACTGTACAGGTTGAGAAAACTCTTCTTTTCCCGCTTTGTTTCCTTTCTCCTACCAAGAGTTATTCACAAAAAAATATATCTTATATTGACTAACTGGGGGAAAACCTCTAATTCTGTAATTAAAAAGATATCATATAATCATGCAGTTCAAAACTACAAGTCTCTTACATGGTTCTTTTCCAATATTATTCCTTTTTATACGTGTCCTATTTATATTATTATTGTTCTTAGTATGGGGGGATACTTAGTAGTGCTTAATATAATTCAACTTGCAAAACAGTCTGTTACACATGGCTCAGGTATCTACATCTTCTTGCGGCTTAAGTGCAGTTAGGGCCCAAGTTTTACTGTAAACCATGTGGACTCCTTTTAAGAGGTATTTATCTGTCTCTTGGGATTGAACTCTTAATGAATGTAACTCATCCAGCCATAAACACAGTGCCATGGTTTTTCCAAGTGGTTTCCTTTTTATGGAATCACAGACGGTTCAATCCTGCAAGAAATTGAGGACTCTCCTCTCTCATGGACCTCAGTGGAAATTAAATATGCTCAGTATTTTCTAGGACTGAGCTAAAAATCAGGTTTTCTGATGCTTGAATGGTATTCCAGGAAGTACCACTCTTGTCTGTAGTTATCTTGGGAATGGAATACTTTTGCCATTGCAGTATGTCTGGGTACTGTGGTAGTAGCTGCACTATCGGAAAGGTTGGCAGGCAGCAAAGCACTCATTCTGCCAAATGAACATAATGACTGTAGAAAGTATCTGAAATTTTCCAAATCTGTTCATTCAATTGTCACTTTGGTGTTCTGTTTGCCCAATCTATCAAAAAATGCAGAACAGTGTGTCTATTGATATATCATTCAACCCATTCCTATATGTCATCTCTATACAATACAAAAGTATATGTCAAGTATCTTCCAGCATGAGAATCCTGTTTGATATTAAGGGTGAGGATAACCTTTCTGGTCCCTGTGAAAAATTGAGGTGCTTTTATCTCCATTTCTCAGAAGAAGGGGATTCTAAATAGGAACTGTATGTATTGCCCACCCATCCTGGGTTGTATTAAGAGTCTATTAAACCTTGTTCATGCTATTTCAAAAGAAATTACCTTAAATATTCCCCACGCCTCCCTTTTTTTAACTATACTGGTATTGTGCAGTCAATATACTGCCTTACTCAGAAAATTGGTATTTTGTCTTGATTTATAACACTTAGATGTTATCTCCTCAAAGGTAATTTGATTCCTGTCTAGACACTAGGTCTAGTCATTCAGATCACTCTTTTCATATTTGGACTGTTAGTGCCTACCAGTAGCTACAATTCTTCCAGACCACCGCTTCAGTACAATCAGAATGAAAAAATAATAGATTCCTTAGAAGCCATTTCTTTCACTGTCATCAGACTAGGGCACCAAACATATTTTAAAGCTCACTGCCAGCAATGGCAGAGAGATTGACTCAGGCTTTAATTAGGACTGTTTGCAATGGAACATTGCCATTGCTCAATGTAGTTTCACAAAATATGGTGCGTGTCTATATAGCTGAAAGCACAGAGCATTTTATTAATTTTATTTTTCCAATGAAACTGAAGTGAGTTAATTCCCAGCAGAAAATGACAGGCACAAAGCCTCAGCTGGCTGTTATGATTATTTACTAGGCACTCATCTTATTATGCGTTCTCCCTTAGGGATTGGGCACAGTGCTTCATGTGAGCAGGTTTGTTTCCCGGAGCGCTAGAACTGTCACATAAGAAATAGTAATTATTGGCAAAGATCAGCTAGCTCTGATCCCAGTGCTTCCAAGATTTGTGACTACTGTTTATTTACAGCTGAAGAGAGTTCAGAAGTTCTTAACAACAACAATGGCAACAGCAGTAAAATGTTTGGTGGCACTTTGGTATCGGAAATGACAGGAGTCCCTATTTAAAGCTCACTTATGTAGTGGCCAGATTTAATTTGCTTAACAAATGTGATGCAAAGATATGTTGACTGTGCAGAGATTCAAATGGAAATAAACCATTCACCTAGAAAAAATGGACGGCCATATGCTGACATTAGAGATAAAACTTCTGCTGAGTTTATCAAAGAGTAAAAATTGGCTATACACCACTGAATTTCCGAAGTGCATGAAGCAACCTCAGAACTATTATCATTTGTTTTTACAGTTGTCAAACCTGCTGTAATAGGTAGCAAATAAGGAAAGGAAGATGAGCATGGCATTTTTTTTTAAATAATTTTGAGGTGCAAAATTACATTACATTTGATTAACTAACAATGAAAAATCTAAATGAGAGTTAAGTGCCAATTGGACTAAGTGCACTGTTTATTAATTGGCATATGCTAATAATCATTATAACTATAAGAAAATAGGAAGTGAATCAGGATTGACATATCTACTCTTTCCAAGTATTTGAATACAGTTCTGCAAATAATTACCTGCTTCAACCAAATATGCTTTGTTAGTTATGTTTAAATTAATTTGGTATCTAATTATAAATGATTTCTCTTGGGGGACAATATCAACCCTGCTTTAAAATACCTCTCTGCAAGTGGTTTGATGCAGTATTAACCCTTTTGCCAGGATCTCCTTATAAATATTATCAGTGCCTCTTGAACATAACAATAAATATTGGAAACTAACTCAGCCACTCCCAGAGTAGAACCTTTGAAGAGAGTCTCTCAGGTTTTTCAGTCACAGAGGCAAGGTTTGCCACTCCCATGGAGTGAGTGCAGGTCTGGCATATGGAACATAAAACCATGGAATCTTTGGGGGCTGAAGGCCAACAGAATAATCCAAACAGCATGCCTCTGCACTAAGCCATTACTCCCAAAAATCCTAGCTCCTGCTCCCTCTCAGAGAAAGTGATGGAGAAACACTGCAAGGGCAACCTGTGCCTGCAACGGACCACTAAGTTTTACTTTAAAGTAAAGCAGAGGTGCTACACAGCAGAAGGTTCTTTATATTAAAAGTAATATAGCCCAGGTCTGCATTACCTTCTATTCTGCATTTTGCACTGGGACTGTTGGGGACAATGTGTGTAGTCTGTAACACTGGCTCACGCTCATACAATGTGGGCCTACTCATGTGCAAACCATGCAAATACAATCTGGCCCTTGGATTTTTCTATAGCAATAGCACTGGAAGCAAATTGAAATGAATACACTACAACAATAATATATAGCACTGTACCAATTGGGTTTCCCCTCCCCGCCTAAGGGGAGGACCCACAGGACCTCAGAACTCCACTGATTTCAGGGGACAACTAATGAAAGAACAGGGACAGGAGTGCGGTCAAAGGGTCATAAGAAGGGAACCTGACGGGGACACCGAGCAGAGAACCCCGGACAGCGCCCACTGCTCCTCGAAGGCATCAAGGGAGCCAGTGGATGCTACCCAGAGGAACTCCGCCCGGATATGTGAATGGACCATGGATCGGAAACAAGCACCACAGTCACCGGTGTCTCCATCGGCCAACCTCCTCTCTCTGGTTGTGAGGATGGCCATTTTAGCCAGGGCGAGGAGGCGGTTGACCAGGAGGTCCTGGGACTTTGTGGGGCCACGGACAGGGAGTGTGCAGAGAAGGAGGTGAGGGGAAAAGTGCAGCCAGAAATGCAACAGGAGATTGATGAGGAGCCGGTATAGGGGCTGCAACCTGGCGCACTCTAAGTAGACGTGCGCCAGGGTCTCCCTCATGCCGCAGAAGGCAGGTGTCTGGGACAGGAGTAAACCGTGCTAAGTACACGCCCGTGCTCATGGCCCCATGCAGGAGCCACCAACTGATATCCCCGGTGGGATCTCGGACCAGAGTAGAGTATAGGCTGGCCCACCGGGGTTCCTCACCCTCCAGAGGTGGTAGGAGGTCCCGCCACTTTGTATCAGGGCGGGACATAAGAGTGAGGAAGTGAAGCGTGTGGAGCACGAGTGTGCAGAGTTGTTTCCTTGGCGCAGTTTGAAAACAGATCAACTGCAGATCGTACAGCCGGCTTACGAAGAAGGGGCGGGGGGGCCGGTCGGGCCTACGGGGCAGGGGCCCAATGAAAAGGTCCGGAGGGCTTGGGGTGGGGAGTGGGCAGGGCGTGCCCTCCCGGAGGACTCGGTCGAGGTAGGCCCGAGCAGCGGGCAGCAAAGCGGCCTCCACCTCCTGGAGTACACGCCGGGGAGTACAAGGTCTGGAGAGCTCCATGCGTTGAGTGAGCATCAGGGGATCCAGCCAGCCTCCCCGGTCATAGTCCAGGAGGTCTCCGACCCTCATAGCTTCCGCCAGGACCAACCTCTAGCGCACCACAGGGGACTCCTACACCTGCACACAAAGCTGGGGATTGTGTAGCAGGGGCTCCGCGAGGAGATCGGCCCCCTCGGTGGCTGCCACGGACCTGGTGGCAGAGAACAGCTTCCAGGTCTGGAGGAGGTCCTGGTAGAAGACCAGTAGCCCGGAGAGGTCTCACGGAAGACCCCTCGGTTTGAGATAAAGGAGCTGCCGGTCGTATCGGAGCCCTCGGAAGCAGCGCAGGAAGGCGTGCGCCAGTGCTCTCCATGCTGGACTACTCGCACCATAAAGAAGCCTCTGCAGTGCCTGGAGGCGGAATACGTGAACCTGAGTGCACAGGCACTTCAGACCCTGCCCTCCTCCAGGGGCAGGTGGAGTACCCCTGCAGGAATCCAGTGCAGTCCTGGCCAAAAGAACTCCAGAACCACCCTCCGGAGGTCGGCCAGGAAGCCCAGGGCCGGGACCAGTGTGTTGAGCCGGTACCAGAGCATGGACAGAACTAGTTGGTTGAGCACCAGTGCCTTCCATCGAAGAGAAAGGCACCGGAGGAGTCCTGTCCACTTTCGGAGCCGCTTTGCCACCCTGCCCTGCAAACCTTGCCAGTTCTCTGGCGGAGACGGAGGCGTGGCAGAAAGGTAAAGGCCAAGATAGAGCAGCGGACCTGCGCTCCACCGGATGGACTGAAGTGCAGAGGGGAGGGAGCTCGCCCACCACCTGTCCCTGACCACCAGGCCAGAGCTCTTGACCCAGTTGATCCGGGTGGAGGAGGCCGCCGAATACACCGCCTGGCAGGCCTCCACTCGTGACAAGTCGCCCGGGTCCTGGACCACGAGGAGCACATCGTCAGCATACGCCAACAGGACCAGCTGCAGCTCCGGCTCCCGAAGCACCAACCCAGTCAACCTCCTGCGGAGGAGACAGAGGAAGAGCTCGATCGCCAGAGCGTACAGCTGGCCTGAGAGGGGGCACCTCTGCTGCACTCCCCACCCGAAGCTGACTGGCTCGGTCAGGGTCCAGTTGAGCCTGATCAGACACTCCGCAGAAGCGTACAGCACCTGGAGAAAACCCACAAACTGGGACCCGAAGCCGAACGCTCGAAGCCCAGGAAATACCCATGGTCCACCTTGTCGAATGCCTTCTCCTGATCCAGGGACAGGAGGGCGAACTTCAGACCATCCCTGCACCCAAGCTCCAAGTGATCCTCGACCAGATAGAGGTTATCAAAGATGCTACGGCCCGGGACGGTGTAGGTCTGGTCTGGGTGGATCACGTCCTCCAGCAGGGCCCCCAGCCACAGTGAGATGGCCTTGGCTATGATTTTGTAGTCCGTGCTGAGGAGCGAGACGAGATGCCAATTCCGTAAATCGCGGAGGTCCCTCTTCATCAGCAATAAGGCGAGCACAACTTGCCTGCACGAGAGGGAGGACCCCGCCCTGCAAGGACTCGGCCCAGATGCTGGCCAGGTCCGGGCCGAGGACGTCCCAGAACACGCGGTAGAACTCCACGGTCAGCCCGTCCATGCCCGGAGACTTGTTGGTGGGCATGCGACAGAGGGCGTCCGAGAACTCGGCCAGAGAGAGAGGCAGCTCTAGCCTGTCCCGGTCACCCGCGCTGAGCATCGGGAGCCCGTCCCAAAGCACTCTGCGGGCGGCAGGATTGGTCGGATCCGGGGAGAAAAGGTGCGCGTAGAAGGTCTGGGCCCTTTCGCACATCTCCGCCGGATTCGTGAGGGGGGTGCCGTCCTCCGCCAGAAGGCAGGCGACGTGCTTCTTGGCCCCCCTCCATTTCTCCAGGGCATAGAAGAAGCAGGAGCTGCGATCCGTCTCCCGAAGGAGGCGGATGCGGGAGCGAACAAAGGAGCCCTGAGCCCGATGGTCCTCGAGGACCCGGAGATCCTCCCGCCTCTCCCGGCACGCTCCGCAAAGGGATGGATCCTCGGGGCTGGCGGCCAGATGCCTCTCCAGCTCTAAGACCTTCCGTTCCAACTGCCCTATCGCTGCATCCTTCTGTCGGCTGACGCCCCGGGTGTAGTCACGGCAGAAGAGCAGGGCGTGCACCTTCCCCACATCCCACCAGTGCCGTGCCGAGGGAAAGGCAAGCTGCTGCCCTCGCCAGGCCAGCGAGAACTCCCAGAAGGACGGCACGAAGCCCGCATCCTCCAGCAAGCTGTTGTTGAAGTGCCAATAGGCCGGCCCCGGTCTCTCCGCCCTGAAAGAGGCAGTCACAGTAACAAGGTGGTGGTCGGAAAAAGGGGCCAGCTGGACGCTGGAGGACTGGGCCTGTGAAAGGTGGAAGCGTGACATGTAGATGCAGTCCAACCGGGAGTGGCACGACCGATGGGCTCCCACCCGGACATAGGTGAACATGGAGACATCGTCCGGATGGTGGTCGCGCCAGATGTCCACCAGGGAGTGATTGTTGACGATCTCTGCTTGGTCCCGCTCCTCTAAGATGATGTTGAAGTCCCCGTGCAGGACCAGGCACTCACGAGGATCCAAGGAGCCGAGGAAGGCAGACGCCTGCTGATAGAACGGCAGCCGCTCCGGGGCCGATGTCGGGGCATAGACGTTCATGAAGTTGACCACGAGCCCCTCCATGCAGACCTGGAGGTGCAGCAGGCGGCCCGGCACAGCCTCAGCGACCCCCAGCACCTCCAGCTGTAGGTTGGGGGAGAACAGGGTAGCCACTCCAGCCCTACGGGTCATGAGATGGCTGAAGTAGACCCCGTCCCCCCACTCCAGCTGCCAGCTGGCTTCGGCGGCCGGATCCGTGTGGGTCTCCTGCAGGAAAACCACAGAGTACCCCCCCCTCCTGAAGGAAGGAGAGCACCTGGCTCCTGCGGAAACCCACCCTACAGCTCCGAGTGTTCAACATGACAAAGGTGAAGAGTGTCATGAGGAGGGCTGGGGGGGATCCTCGCCGGCAGGGACGCTCACGGCCCCCGTTGGGCAGCGCAGCAAGCCGTGACCCACCCCGAAGGCGAGCAAGGCGTCACGGAATTTGCGGACCCGGTGGTAAGTCGCAGCACCCTGCTTCCCGGTCCTCTTGCCCTCCCTCATGAGGGCCCTCACAGCCCGGAGGATTTGGTGGAAATCCCCCCAGCGCTGGAGAGCAAGCGCTACCTTTTTGCGGGAGCCCCTGACGTCATCCAGGAACTCCCGCAGCTCCTCTCGCAGCGCTTGGGGGGGGGGGTCACCAGCCTCCGGTGATCCACCGGCAGGGCCTCTGGCGCAGCCTCGTGGCCTACGGAGACGAGAAGGCAGGGGGAAGACCCCCGACATGGTGCCCAATGGACCAGTGCCACACAGTCCGCCTCAGACCCCAGCTCGATAAGCGGCGGTGGAGGGAAGAGTGCAGCCCCGAGGGGGTCGGGACTGTGAAATGTAAAGGCCGCTCCCTGGGGGTCACCCTCCAGGAAAGGGAAGGAGACAGCCCCAGGGGCGGCAATAACAGCTTGGGAGGTGGAGGGGACAGAGATGGGGTCAAGAGTAAGGGCAGATCTGGGGTCAGGAACAGGGTTGGGAGGAGGGACAGAGATGGGACCCTGGGCCGCAGGAGCTGAAACGTCAGAAGGCAGCTCCTCGGGGCCAGGGGCAGAGGTTTGAGGAGTAGGGAGGGGGTCCCCAGTGACACCGGGCTCAGGCTCAACCGCAGATAGAGCGGCCTCAGCGGTGAGGGACGCAGAACCCTCAGTGGGGCCCCCGCCCGGGAAGGAAACCCCTGGTGGCTCACCTCCTGGCCGCGAGGCACCGGACGTCGCCTCAACAGGCTCGGCGGCCGTCAGCATGGTGCCATCCGCGGCCGGGCAGGTGGAAGAGTCCAGGGGACCCCCGGAGGCGGGAGTGGATGCAGCAGTCAGGGTGATGGGACACGGGGAGAGGGAATCCGGGGTGAGGCTGGCTAGGTCGGGGCCCGCTGACAGAGGGTCGTCCTCTCCCCAGGGTAACTGGGGTCAGATCCAGGGCCTCGATTTCCTCAAAGATGGAGGAGAGCTCACTGCCCACCACCCTGGGCTCGTCCCCACTCGCACCCGAGGTGACGCTCACCGCAGGTGTTGTAGGGGGCACAGGTGGCACGGGGATAGGAGGGGACTCATCAGGGGCCTCCGCCGGGAGGGACTGCAGAGGAGGGATGGTGGTACTCTCCAATGCTGCCATGTCTTCCCCAGCCGGAAATGGCACACAGACCGATCCCGTGGGCATGACGGAAGGCTTGGTGTCTGCGGCCCCCTTCCTGGTTTTGCGGGGGGAGGGCCCTCTCCCCCGCCTGGCAGGACCCCGGCCGCACCCTCCTCCACAGGCCCTGCCAGAGCGCAGGCAGCGGAGGCGAGGCCCGCCCATTCAGGCGGGCGCACTGGAAAAGGTCCCCCTGTGGCCTGAGCAGGAGCAGCGATGGATTGAGGAGGAGGAGGGGCGGCCCTGGGAACTGGGTGGCCAGGGGCGCCGGAGATGGCAGGGCCAGCACCCTGCTTGAGCTCAGGGGTCCAGGGCGCTCCTCTGAGCCGGGCCAAAGGGCAGTCCCTCCGGATGTTCCCCGTTGCCCGGCAGAGGTAACACCGGGCCTCCTCCGTAGAATAGTGCACCAGGTAATGGGCCCCCTGATAGGGGACCAGGAAGGACCCCTCGAGCACCTCTCTGCCACGTGCCACCGGCGGCAGTTGAAGCTGCACCTGCCGGCGGAACGAGAGGGAGTGACGGAGGGTGGGGTCCTTGCAGCCCAAGGGGAGAGGGCTCACTATAGAGATGGGCCTCCCCAGAGTCGAGAGGGCGGGTAGCAGGGTGGCATTGGGAAGGAAGGGAGGGACGGACGTCAGAACAACACGGACACCTAGGTCCTCCAGCGGCTCCAGGGGGACGAACACGTCCCCCACCGCCAGGCCCTTCTCCACCACCTCCTGGGCGGCGGCCTCCGAGGCAAGGAAGAAGACCATCTTGCCATACATCTTCGAGGCCGCCACAATGGCCGTGGGCCCCACCACCCTCGCCAATGCCCGCACATAGGTCTCCACATGGGGCAAGGCAGGCACCAGGAGGCAACGGATGCCGTGCTTCCTGGTCAAGGTGGGGAAGGGGCCCCGGCCGCTGTAGGTGGTAGTGGAGGTGGAGGTCGGGGGAAGATGACGTAGCTGTGGGTGGGGGGGCCGCCGCCACCTGGGTGTATGCCCTGGGGGCCGGGGGAGGGGCACCCGCAGAGCTGGTGGAGGGAACAGTGGGGAGGGGTGCCGCGGCCGATGGAGGAGCTGCGGCAGTGGTGGCAGCCACTGCCATGGAGGGCTTAGTCGTCCGAGCAGGGCCCTTCCCCTTCTTCTTGCCCTGTCCCTTTCTGCCAGCTGGGGGGATCCCCCAGAATTGGAGGGGGCAAGGGACGTGGCAGCAGCGGAGGTCACCTCTATCTGGTCCGGGATCTCTTGGAGCTTGGGTGTCGTTCGCCCTCCTGTCCCTGGATCAGGAGAAGGCGTTCGACAGGGTGGACCATGGGTATCTCCTGGGCACTCTGTGAGCATTCGGCTTCGGGTCCCAGTTTGTGGGTTTTCTCCAGGTGCTGTACGCTTCCACAGAGTGTCTGTTCAGGCTCAACTGGACCCTGACTGAGACTGTCAGCTTCGGGCGGGGAGTGCGGCAGGGGTGCCCCCTCTCGGGCCAGCTGTATGCTCTGGCGATCGCGCCCTTCCTCTGTCTCCTCCCCCAGAGGTTGACGGGGTTGGTGCTTCGGGAGCCAGAGCTGCAGCTGGTCCTGTCAGCATACGCCGACGATGTGCTCCTCGTGGTGCAGGACCCGGGCGACCTGGCACGGGTGGAGGCTTGCCACGCAGTGTACTCGGCGGCCTCCTCCGCCCGAGTCAACTGGGTCAAGAGCTCTGGCCTGGTGGTCGGGGACGGGTGGCAGGCAGGCTCCCTCCCACTGACGCTTCAGGCCATCTCGTGGAGCACGGGTCCACTGCTCTATCTCGGTATTTACCTTTCTGCCACGCCTCCGTCTCCGCCAGAGAACTGGCAAGGTTTGCAGGGCAGGGTGGCAAAGCGGCTCCGAAAGTGGACAGGACTCCTCCGGTGCCTTTCTCTTCGATGGAAGGCACTGGTGCTCAACCAACTAGTTCTGTCCATGCGCTGGTACCGGCTCAACACACTGGTCCCGGCCCTGGGCTTCCTGGCCGACCTCCGGAGGGTGGTTCTGGAGTTCTTTTGGCCAGGACTGCACTGGATTCCTGCAGGGGTACTCCACCTGCCCCTGGAGGAGGGCAGGGTCTGAAGTGCCTGTGCACTCAGGTTCACGTATTCCGCCTCCAGGCACTGCAGAGGCTTCTTTATGGTGCAAGTAGTCCGGCGTGGAGAGCACTGGCGCACGCCTTCTTGCGCCGCTTCCAAGGGCTCCAATATGAGCGGCAGCTCCTTTATCTCGATCCTAGAGGTCTTCCGCGAGAGCTTTCCGGGCTGCCGGTCTTCTACCAGGACCTCCTCCGGACCTGGAGACTGTTCTCTGCCAGCAGGTCCGTGGTGGCCACCGAGGGGGCAGGTCTTCTCGCGAAGCCCCTGCTACACAATCCCCAGCTCCGTGTGCAGGTGGTGGAGTCCCCCGCGGTGCGCCAGAGGTTGGTCCTGGCAGAAGCTACGAGGGTCAGAGACCTCCTGGATTATGCCCGGGGAGGCTGGCTGGATCCCCTGACGCTCCCTCAACGCATGGAGCTCTCCAGACCTTGTACTCCCCGGCGCGTACTCCAGGAGGTGGAGGCCGCTTTGCCGCCCGCTGCTTGGGAGTACCTCAACCGGGTCCTGCGGGATGGCACGCCTCGCCCACCCCCCACCCCAAGCCCTCCGGACCTTCTCATGGGGCTCCTGCCCCATAGACCCAACCACCCTCCCCACCCCTTTGCAAGCCGGCTGCATGATCTGCAGCCGGTCTGTTTTCAAACCACGCCAAGGAAACAACTCTACACACTCGTCCTCCACACCCTTCACTTCCTCACTCTCATGTCCCGCCCCAATACAAAGTGCCAGGACCTCCTGCCACCTCTGGAGGGTGAGGAGCCCCGTTGGGCCAGCCTATACTCTAACCTGGTCCCGAGACCCGCTGGGGATATCAGTTGGCGGCTCCTTCATGGGACCGTAAGCACGGGCATGTACTTGGAGCGGTTTACCCCTGTCCCGGACAGCTGCCCTTTCTGCGGCATGAGAGAGACCCTGGCGCACGTTTACTTAGAGTGCACCAGGTTGCAGCCCCTACACCGGCTCCTCATTAACATCCTATTACTTTTCTGGCTGCACTTTTTCCCTCACCTCTTTCTCTACGTACTCCCTATCCGTGGCCCCACAAAGTCCCGGGACCTCCTGGTCAACCTCCTCCTTGCCCTGGCTAAAAAGACCATCTACAAGACCAGGGAGAGGAGGCTGGCCGATGGAGACTCCGGTATGGGGCTTGTTTCCTCTCCATGGTCCGTTCACGAATCTGGGCGGAGTTCCTTTGGGCGGCGTCCGCTGGCTCCCTTGACGCCTTCAAGGAGCAGTGGGCGCTGTCTGGGGTTCTCTGCTCGGTGTCCCCATCAGGTTCCCTTCTTATGACCCTTTGACCACACTCCTGTCCCTGTTCTTTTATTAGTTGTCCCCTGTAATCAGTGGGTTCTGTGGTCCTGTGGGTCCTCCCCTTAGGCTGGGGAGGATCCTTTAGCAGTGGGCGGGGGAGGATCCATTAGCAGTGGGCGGGCTTCACCCACCCAATTCCCGGAAACCCAATAGATACAGGGAGCGCTCTGTATGCTTGGGCTGTCCTGCTGGCTGGAGCGTTCCCCCTTCTCTGGCTGCCCTGCTGGCTGGAGCTCCTTCTCCCTTCCCGGGCTGTTGCTGCTGCTGGCTGGAGTGCACCCTTCCTTGGACTGCTACTGCTATTGCTGCCACTGCTGCTGAGCGAGGGGTGGGGGGGCCTTGTGGGCCAACCCCCACTCCTCCATCTCCAAAGGGAGAAGCCAGGACCCCACCATCACCACCACCTGTGAGGAGTCCTTCCTGCCTGGCCGCCAGGGTTGCTGGAGAAGGAGCTGCTGCTGCTGCTGGAGCTGTGTTTGCCTGGGGAGCTGCTGGAGCCTGGAGGAAGGTAAGGACTGAGAAGACCACTGGCTGCTGGGGGAGCACACAGGAAGACGCTGGAGACCACTGTGGAGGGGGCCCGGACAGCGGCGGTTGAGGCAGAGACTGGGGGGAGCAGGCTGGGGGAGCAGGCGGGGGAGGGGGGACAGGGGTTGTCCCAGGAGTCCCACCTGCTGCGTCTCCCGCCATGGGGAGTAGGGAGGGAGGGGAAATACCTGAGAAGGGGAGGGGAGGGAAAGCAGGTCAACCACTCCTCCCTGCTAGGCTGTAGGCAGGGGAGGAGGGTGCCAAAAAGGGGGAAGGGGCAGAGAAGGGGACTATCAAGGCCTTGTGGGGGGGGGTCAGTCACGACACAAGATCAAAATCTGACTCCTCTAGCTGCACTAGGGGAGGGGAGGGATACAACAGCAATTGGGGGGCGCAGTGCAAGAGGGGCAAACTCAAACAGGGCCGAAGCACAAGCGCACTAAAGGGGCATGGGCGCACGAGAGGAGAGGCCGATCAGGACGAAGAGGCCATAGGGAAGGGGAGCAACCAGGCTGGGAGTGGGGTAGAGGGACCAAGGGGCTAGATGCAGGACTGGGGCAGGACAAACAAAGCTGCAAAGGGAGATGGGCGGGGCAGGCAAACAAACTGAATCTGGGGGGGGGCAAAATGCTTCAAGGGGCAATGGGCAGGCAACAAGGGGTAAAGCTAGGGGACCTGTTGCAGAGGGAAAGGGGTCAGTCCAGGGGAGGGGGGGTGCGTGCACCCACGAGCACTCATGCACAGTCAATATGGGTGGCTGGCTGCTGCTGGAGGCCCAAACGGTGGCAATAGGGCGTGCCAAGCCAGGCAAGCAGCTGAGTCCCAGAGGTGGGGACCAAGGCAGATGGCAAGCAGTCTGTGGGGGTGGTGGAGGGGGCAGCGGTGGTGGCTGGGGTTGGGGGGGACACAGATGGACCAGGGGGCAGGCTCCACACCACACCCCCTGTGCCCCCACAAAACACAGTCTACACCAGACCACTACAGCACAGTCAAAGAGTTACTCAGTTTCTGAGGGCCCCCTCCACAGTGGTCTTCAGCGTCTTCCTGTGAGCTCCCCCAGCAGCCAGTGGTCTTCTCAGTCCTCACCTTCCTCCAGGCTCCAGCAGCTCCCCAGGCAAACACAGCTCCAGCAGCAGCAGCAGCAGCTCCTTCTCCAGCAACCCTGGCGGCCAGGCAGGAAGGACCCCTCACAGGTCACAACAGTGGTGGGGGTCCTGGCTTCTCCCTTTGGAGGTGGAGGAGTGGGGGCTGGCCAGCAAGGCCCCCCCACCCCTCACCCAGCAGCAGTGGCAGCAAGCGGCAGCAGCAGCAGCAGTCCAACAAAGGAGCACTCCAGCCAGCAGCAGCAGCCCAGGAAGGGAGAAGGGGGTCTAGCCAGCAAGGCAGCCAGAGAAGGGGGAGCACTCCAGCCAGCAGGGCAGCCCAACCAGAGACAGCGCTCCCTGTAGCAGAGTGCTTACACTGCTCCTGCCCTGAAGGGCTTAAAACAGCCCTGGGGGAAGGTTGTGGCTGGGAACTACTAAGCTAGGCTGATTGGGAAGTGACTGCAGCTGGGCCGCACCCCGATCCGGCCACATCTGGCCTGTATAAAAAGAGTGGGAGCCAGTAGCTCAGGAGTTTCTCTCTGCCTTTAGAGGGAGAAGGGCCTGGCTTCTGGGAGCTAGAGACAGGGTACTTGAGTGGAGCAGGGATGGGGAAAGGCAGAGGAGCTGGGGAGCTACAGCCTGGAAAGCCCTAGGCTGCAGCCTAAAATAAGGCCAACAGGTATTGGGGGTTGCAGAGAGCAGCCCAGAGGTAGGCAAAGGCAGCAGATCCAAACCCAACCTTGCCATTGATGAGTAGGTTGATACTGCAGTCTGCCCCAGGGTATGGGGCTAGACAATGACTGGCAGTAGCTGTATACTGAGGTGAGGTGGGAATAGTGGGTGGGGGTTCCCTGGGGAGGGGAGACCCTGAAACTGAGGGGTTACTGCCAGGGGGCAGCACCCCATGTAAAAAGGCACTGGGTCCAGGGAGGGACACAGGGGCCAGAGGATAGGTGGATCACTGGCCTACAGAGAGTGCTCTGGAGCTGGAATGAGCTAATTCCCAGAATACACCATCAGGAGGTGCTGCAGGGGTGAGTCTGCCCATCTACAAACACCTACCTACAGTAATGCTTTTACTTCATTCTAATGGTTAATAATGATAATATTAATAAGCTTGTTGCCAGATTTATATCAGAAAATCCAGGCCACAATTGGCTCAAATACAGCCAAGTAATGATAGACATCATGTGCCACATTTACACTGAAAAAGAAGCGCCGTCAGTTTCAGAGTTGATGCCTGTATTGTCTGCTAACTACTTTATTTAACAGTTAATCATTCATCACATCCACGTATGTGTGTGTGTATATACATATATAAATATAACATACTTAAAAAAATCTTCTGGAAATATGAGACACTTGCCAAAGCTTAGCAGACCTTATTGAAATGCTTTCATTACACCCATTCTCACCCCTATTCCTCCTTGGTCAGATGTGTGGGGTTTTCTGTTTGTTTGTGTTTTGCATTCCTCTGAAACACCAGAGATTGGCCACAGCTGGAGCTAGGACACTAGATGCGGTGGCCAGTACTCTGAGATGGTACAGAGAATTCTTTATCTTAAATGGACTTTCAGACTGACAAGGGGATCCAGTGGATATAGTCAGGGCCGGCTTTATGGACGGCGAGGCCCAATTCAAATGCCTGGCAGCGGTCCAGGGCTTTAGCAGCACTTCAGTGGTGAGGGGTCTGCTCCGGGTCTTCTGCGATGCCGAAGAACTCCCCGCTGCCAAAATGCCACTGAAGACCCAGAGTGGAACCCCGCCCCTGCTGCTGGGTGAGTAAAAAAAAAAAAAAAAAATTAAAAAGATGCTGTAGGCAAGGGGCCATCTTAGGTGTGGGGCCCAATTCCGGCTCTGGATATAGGTGTATAGGGAGATCCAGTGGATACAGTGTATTTAGATTTTCAGAAAGCCTTTGACAAGATCTCTCACCAAAGGCTCTTAAGCAAAGTAAGCAGTCATGGGATAAGAGGGAAGGTTCTCTCATGGATTGGTAACTGGTTAAAAGACAGGAAATAAAGGGTAGGAATAAATGATCCATTTTCAGAATGATAAATAATGGTGTCCCCCAGGGTCCTGTACTGGGCTCAGTCCTATCCAACGTATTCAGAAATGATCTGGAAAAAGGTGTAAACAGGCGGCAAAATTTGCAGATGACACAAAACTACTCAAGATAGTTAAGTCCTAGGCTGACTGCAAAGAGCTACAAAAGGATCTCACAAAACTGGGTGACTCAGCAGCAAAATAGCAGATGAAATTCAATGTTGATACATGCAAATTAATGCACCTTAGAAAACATAATCCCAACTATACATATAAAATGATGGGGTCTAAATTAGCTGTTACCACTCAAAAAAGAGATCTTGGAGTCATTGTGGATAGTTCTCTGAAAACATCCACTAAATGTTCAGCAGCAGTCAAAAAAGCAAACAGAATGTTGGGAATCATTAAGAAAGGGATAAATAATAAGATAGAAACTATCGTATTGCTTCTATATAAATCTATGGTATGTCCACATCTTGAATATTGCATGCAGATGTGGTCTCCCCATCTCGAAAAAAGATATATTGCCCTTGGAAAAGGGTAAAAAAGGACAACAAAAATGATTAGGGGTATGGAATGGCTACCGTATGAAGAGAGATTAATAAGACTGGGACTTTTCAGCCTGGAAAAGAGATGACTAAGGGGGGATTTGATAGAGGTCTATAAAATCATGACTGATGTGGAAAAAGTAAATAAGGAAGTGTTATTTACTCCTTATCACAATACAAGAAGTAGGGGTCACCAAATGAAATTAATAGGCAGCAGGTTTAAAATGAACAAAAAGAAGTATTTTTTACAGACAACACACAGTCAACCTGTGGAACTCCTTGCCAGAGGATGTTCTGAAAGGCCAAGACTGTTACAGGGTTCAAAAAAGAACTAGATAAATTCATGGAGGATAGGTCAACCAATGGCTATTAACCAGGATGGACAGGGAATGGGTGACTGGATGGATCACTTGATTCTGTTTGCCAGAAGCTGGGAATGGGCAACTGGATGGATCACTTGATGATTACCTCTTCTGTTCATTCCCTTTTGGGCACCTGGCATTGGCCACTGTCAGAAGACAGGATACTGGGCTAGATGGACCTTTAGTCTGACCCAGTATGGCCATTCTTATGTTATGTTTTTACTTTTTCCCCTTCACTTGCTGGCATGATCTGGACATATCTAATCTGCTGAGTTAGGGTATTCACCCCACACTAGCCTGGAAAGGGTTAATGAGGCTGAAGGGCCAATTAACTGGATAGGCCACACCTGAGGGGAATTAGGTGGCCTAAATTACCCCAGATTGATCATGGAGCCCAGCTGAGAAGTAGTAGGTGGGGCTAATATAAAGCCAGGAAGCTTACAGCAGAAAAGGTCTTCAGTCACATTCTGGGTGTATGAGAGGGATCGGAGGAAGCCCAGGGGAGAATAGAATCTCCGGGGAAGGGTTTACTCAGAAGGGTGGTGGAGCCAAAGCTTGAGAGAGTAGGAAAAGGTTCAAAGAAGCAGCAGCAAGGCGGGACACTGTAGATCTTGGCTGCTGATTAAAGGGTTCCTGAGTAGGGGTGGAGTAGAGTCACAGGGGAAGCGTCACAGTCAGGGCAGTAGATTTGAAGACTGCCTGGGAAGTCCTGTGAGAGTTTGATACCCTGAAAGGAAGAAAATACACAGTAACCTGGAAGGAAGGTTGAGTCATAAAAAGGTAGCAATCAAGTCACAAAGAGGGAGTGCACAGAAAACAAAAGAGGCCACAGAAAGTGAAAATGATGGAAGGAGGCATCAGAGGCAGATAGAGCTAATCCCCTGAGCAGCAAGGAGGAGGTGTCATAGTGGTGAGTGGTGTAGCCTATTATATGTGCCATTGCAGGGCCTCAGGCAATGGTGGCACCTTTGTCTCCCCTATTATGTGCCTTTGGTACACAACAAGGTAGTCTTCTGAGTACTGAAAAGCTTTAGTCTAACTCAGGTGTTTGAGCACAATAAATGGGTAGCTGGGTGGAATTTAATGGCCTCTGATATACAGGTCAGACTAGATAATCTAATGGTCCCTTCTGGCCTTAAACTCTGAAACATAAGATTGTAAACTCTTTTGGGGTTGATACCTTGAAATTTTGCATTATCCTGTAAAAAGATTGAATGTTGTAGAAATTATTATTATTAAAGATGATGATGATAATATAGATACACAAACAGCACCATAAGGCACATTAACATTAATCGAAATACAAAGCTGACAGATCTCAGGAGATGCTCTGTCAGATGATCCTTTATGGTTGTAGAATCAGGGGCAGAATTTGCCCTATAGTAATTCTGTTAAGAGATAAAGGGAATTTCAGCTTTGCATAAGAACACCCTGTTCTCTCCTTGGCATATCCCCTTCATCTCTCTGTTACTAGCAAAAGAAAATAGTTGTAATTATTTTGGTCTCATGGGCACTGTTTCAGTACTATAGTGGTGCACTTTTTTGTCAGTTTGGTTGGTTGGTGAAATGACTATGGCAATTTCTAGGTAGCAAAACATTAATTACAATAGGTGGTATTCTATTATGTAACCTATAAATTAAGCTGTTAATTCTATTTTATTTTAACACCAAGTTCACTTTACTCCTTAATGATTAGGGAAGCAGCTGCACAAAACAAAAGGTGACTAAGATTTCAAGCATATGCCCTGCAGCCATGAAACTTAGTCCCTGAGGATATTAGAAACTCTTTAGGTAGATGTTAAAACAAAAGTGGATTAGCTTTCTCTTGTTAACTAACAGCTTTTATGTATGGCAGTTTAAGATTCATTCTCCATGAACTGTGTTACTGTACATAAAATAAAGGCTGAGTGAGTGAGTGATTGGACACTGGACTAAACTCAAGCTGGGAAAAATGTGTTCTTGGAGAATCTTGCAAGTGTTTATTGCTTTATGTTCCTGTCAAATAACTCTAAAATGGGCAAGTGGGAGGAGCGTGTGGGTGGGTAAAGGGAAAGGGAATATAATACCTAAATTCACAAATATAGAAACTTCTGGTGGAAAAAGTTAAAATGTATGTAGTGGTTTAATAGATAGATATACCTTAGTGCATAAGTATAAAAAACTAACAGTGAGGGGTGTCATAAATAGATAAGTAAGCGTTAATAGAACAGAAGTACTTCATATCTCTTTTGCCTGTAAAGGGTTAACAAGATCAGTGAGCCTGGCTGTCACCTGACCAGAGGACAGGATACTTTCAAATCTTGAGGAAGGGAAGTTTTTGTGTGTGCTGTTAGATTTTGGTGGTTGTTCACTCCGGGGGCTCAGAGGGACCAGACGTGCCACCAGGTTTTTCTCCAATCTCTCCGATACAGGCTATTCTAAGTTCAGAATAGTAAGTAACTAGGTAGATAAGGCGAGCTAGGCTTATGTTTGTTTTCTTTATTTACAAATGTGTATTTGGCTGGGAGGAGTTCAAATTTGTATTTTACTGAAAGGATTTTACTTTGTACTTGTATACTTAGGCTGGGAGGGTATTCCCAGTGTCTACTGCTGAAAGACCCTGTAACATATTCCATCTTAAATTTACAAAGATAAATTTTACCGTTTTTTCTTTCTTTAATTAAAAGCTTTTCTTGTTTAAGAACCTGATTGTTTTTTCATTCTGGTGAGACCCCAGGGGACTGGGTCTGGATCCACCAGGGAATTGGTGGGGAGAAAGGAGGGAAGGGGGAGAGAGAGGTTAATTTTCTCTCTGTGTTAGGATTACTTTTTCTCTCAGGGAGAGTCTGGGAGGGGGAGAGAGAAGGAGGGGGGAAGGTGAATTTTCCTCTCTGTTTTAAGATTCAAGGAGTTTGAATCACAGTGATCTTCCAGGGTAACCCAGAGAGGGGAAGCCTGGGAGAGGCAACGGTAGGGGAAAGGGTTTACTTTCCTTGGGTTAAGATCCAGAGGGACTGGGTCTTGGGGTTCCCCGGGCAAGGTCTTGGGGGGACCAGAGTGTACCAGGCACTGGTTGGTGGCAGCGCTACAAGTACTGAGCTGGTAATTGAGCTTAGAGGAATTCATGCTGGTACCCCATCTTTTGGACGCTAAAGTTCAGAGTGGGGAATTATACCATGACAGGGGGAAACTCAAACTTGAAGCCTTTATCATATTTCACAGAAATAGCCACAATAGTGCAATACTTAGAAAAAAGCTTCCTCCATCTTATTTGTCTTGTCTGAGAAGAATGCTTGCCTTCCCCACTTCGTTCTCTGTCCCTGACAGCTTCCTACCCAGAGCCCATTAAAAATAATGACAAAATACTCGTTGACTTCAGGTCAGGTCCTTAGGTTGTCTGTTGAACCACAAATTAACTACATAAAAACAATATTATATATATGATAGAGAGATTCAGTTTCACAGCTTCATAGACTCCAAGGCCAAAAGGGGCAATTGTGATCAGCTAGTTTGACCTCCTGTATAGCACAAGCCATAGAACTTCACCAAAATAATTACTTTTTGTATCATTTTTAGGCGGAGGGGAGGGAATGTCAGTGGTAGAGAATCCACTCCAACCCTTGCAAGTTCTTCCAATGGTTAATTACTCTCAGTTAAAAATCCATGCCTCATTTCCAGTCTGAATTTGTCTAGCTTCAGCTTCCAGCCATTGGATCTTGTTACACCTTTCACTGCTAGACTGAACAGCCATTTATTAAACATTTGTTAATTATTTGTTGCTATAGTCTGTAATCAAGTCACCACTTAATCTTCTATTTCTGAAGATAAATAGATTGAGGTCCTTGTGTCTTTCAGTATAAGGCATGTTTTCTAAACTTTTAATTACTCGTGTGTGTATTCTCTGAACCTTCTCTATTTTATCAACTTCCTTCTTGAACTGTATACACCAGAAATGGACAGAATACTCCAGGAGCATTCACACCAGTGCCAAATACAGAAGTAAAATAACCTCTGAACTCCTACCCTGTTTTTGCATCCAAGGATTGCATTAGCTCTTTTGGCCACAGGGTCACATTGGGATCTCATGCTCAGTTGTTTATCCATGATCCAAATCTTTTTTTCAGAGTCACTGTGTCTCAGGACAGAGTCCCTCACTGGGTAAATATGACCTACATTCTTTGTTCCTAGATGTGTACATTTACATTAGCCATATTAAGAAGAGGCAGCATTGTTTGTACCTTGATTCCCAATCAATCCAGATATCTCCATTACCAGTGATATGTCCTCTTCACTATTTGCCATAGCTTAAAGTCCTAATCTACAAAGGGTTATGCTGGGACATACAATTACTCCTGCATGCAATCTTGCTGCAGTCTGTGAGACTCTTTACAGGAGTGACTGTTCACTCAGGCTTAAATTGTTATAATTCTCTGCAAGATCAGGGCATAAGTTTCTAGTCCATAGCATTTCCATCTGTTTGCATATCTCATTCCTAGTGGCTAAAGAGGGATTGGTCCTGCCCCAGGCTGGGTTAGTGTCAAGTACCTCCCTGATGGGTGGGAGACTGCCAGGGTGATGGGAAGAATTTCAGAGTGACCCTGCCCAGCACTCACTCCACAGTGGTAGCTCCTGTCCCAAGTGGCTGTCTGGGCTCAGCTCCAATGCTTTGGCTCAGGGAGGGGCTGGTAAAGGCCTACAGAGGTGCAAGGGGTGGGGCTGGGAGAGAGGAGTGAATTGGAGATCAGTGGCTACAAAGAAGAAGGTCACAATACCAGGTGTTGAGCCAAGCCAGCCCCGCAGTACAGAAGTTGCTTTAGCTGAGACAGGGATGTTATAGAGCAAAGCGGGGCAATCCTATGAAACCTCGGACTGTTGGGAGTTCTTTTGTCAGGGAACTTTATGGTCCTTATCACTATAGTATCTGACTACATCATTAATTGATTTTATACCCCACAACACATCTGTGATATTGGGAAATATTATCCCCATTTTATAGATGGGGAAATGAGGCACAGAGTAGATCAAGTGACTTGTCCAAGGACCCATGGGAAGTTTGTTTCTCAATTAGAACTGAACCTAGGTCTTCTGAGATCTCATCTTAACCCCATCCACTGAATCCTCTTTCCACCAGGATTTTGGGAGACTTGACATGAGACTCTGACACATGGTCATCAGAAGGCTGGACCATTCCTAAGAAGCAAACATATGCAAATGTGGGGGAAGGGAAAGTTGAAAGTAAGGCAATAAAATTAACTAATTGTGTATAAAATATAAGAAAAACATACTTTTCTGTGGGAAATCATTCATGTTCTCTTAATTTTAGTATTTTCTACATGAGCAGCAAAGCAGAAAATTTCAATTTCATAGCTAACTAATGACTATAAATGACAAAGTTCTTCTTTTTTAAAAAAAAGTTGATCTGAATTTTCTTAAGTCAGAAACTTGTGAATATTTAAAACATATTTCTCTTGAATTCAGTTTGTATAAATTCAATTATTCATTCACTTCGTGGAAAAAATACAATGCAACCAAAATAGCTATAAGAATTACACTCACAGCAAAATACCTCTTATGGGTCTCAAAGCTCCTGGGAGTTATTTTAAAAATCAGAACAGATGGAATGTTCCCATGTAATATAAACAAAATGAAATGATCATCAACAGTTGAAAAGTTCAGGTGTTCATGGGAGATAAAGAGAAGGAAACAAACAGTAACTTGATACAATATTTAAAGAGGGGGCCAAACTGTATAGTCTCACCTTTATTGCTGCTGAGTGCACCTCTAATATATGTGGGGTGAAATCCCGGCTGCACTGA
This sequence comes from Gopherus flavomarginatus, assembly GCF_025201925.1. Taxonomy (NCBI): domain Eukaryota; kingdom Metazoa; phylum Chordata; order Testudines; family Testudinidae; genus Gopherus; species Gopherus flavomarginatus. The sequence goes on from NC_066617.1 coordinate 37,866,693, forward strand.
AGTCAATGGGACTTTTGCAATTGACATTAATGGGGACTCAATTTCACACATGTTGTTCTGGGAGTAATTACTCCACTGCATAGGGGCTTGAACCTGTGAAGTGCTAAATTCCTCCTGAGAAATCCAGAAAGGTCTCAAAATATATGAAGTTGAATTTAAACATTAAATATATAGTTGTGTGAATATGGAGTGGGCTAACATTAAACAAGGAAAACCAGAGGAGCAGCAGGATAGAAAACTGGGAATTTCCCCTCATGAAATCAAAACTCCATACAAGAAACAGGATCCACCATAAGAACTCATGGATCTTGGAAAATTCAGTGGCACTGTCAGTGCTCCCAATGGATCCAGAATATGCTTTTTCTTCGTCAGGAGACTCTGAATAACCCATGAACCAATGTTTCGACCTCCAAGCATGGTTTCCCAAACAAAGGACTTGGACCAGTTTGGAACCAGCCTCCACCTTGGCACTTACCTTGGAACTCTTGGCACCACATTACCAGGACAGGAGAGAACAGAACAGCCTCACAGACCAGGCCATGAGCAAGCCTAGAGCACCAATCAGAATCTCTCCCTCCTGGGACATATGGCTTCATGCACGTACGACATACTGTTTGCCAGGCTCCATATTTGTGGCCTGCAAGCATGGATTCAAACAGTGTACTCACCAAGCCAACAGTCCATGAACACCACTATGGTATCTGTTCCCACCAAAGTAACATAATTTCTACTTGATGGAAGAATTCCCACCAGGTAGCCATTGGTGTTTTTTATTTGTTTTCCCTGTCACCAGACAGGATGATCATTAAAGATGCCTCCCTTTGTGGTAATCTATTTGAGCTCCTCAACCTAACAGTATAGGGCACTTGTACATCCTGAACTCTCTAGATGTCCATCAATATTTTGGAATTGTAGGCACTCAGATGCTTGCAAAAGCCTTTCTCCCATTCATTCAAGGTCATGTCCTCATAATGTCAGACAATATTATGACTGTCTTTTACATCAACAAAAATGGTGAGTGAGATTGATCCCCCGCCCCCATGTGCAGAAATGATCAGTCTATGAATCGGTGCATCAGCAATCAAATAACCCTGTTGGCAGTTTATCTTCCAGGGAATCAAAACTTGCTAGCAGACCCCCTCAGCCAACACTGTGACATTGACCACGAGTGGGAATTATGACTCATTGGTGAACAATATACTTGCTCTATGTGGAACTCCCACAAAGGACCCGTTCATCTCTTAAATGAACAGGAAATGCAACATATACTTGTCCAGAAGAGCCACTGGATGTCATTCTCATGGTGATACGCTACTTCTTCTGTGTTCATATCATCTGAACTATGCCTTCCCTTTCTCACTTCTATCTCAGGTCTTATGGAAGATTCATCAGGAAAGCACATGAGTCGTCATCATCATTGCTCCCAAATGGCCCAGACAATGTTGGTTCCCGAATCTCTTATGCACATCCTCTCAGTCACTGATCACATTCAGATTTTTTCTGATCTCCTGATCCAGAGGAAGGGAAACATCAAGCATCCCAACCATTACATCTCAGAGCATGGATTTTGGATGAGCATTGGACTCTAGAACATTTATGCTCTTCAATTTTACAAAGCATCCTTACTAATAGTGGAAAGGATTCCACTAGAAGATGCTACTTATCCAAGTGGAGGGGTTTTTCTAACTGGCTACAATAAAAACCTAAATTCCCAGGGGATGTGGATATTCCATTTATTCTGGACTACCTTCTTTCTCTCAGAACAGCAGGACTTTCCATAAGCTCTTTCTGGGGCCACTTGGCAGCAATCCGTTCATATCACCCATCTTCAGAGTTATTCAGCTTTTTGCTCTCCCACTGACCAACAGATTCCGGAAAGGTCTGATCAGAAACTTTCTGCCAGTGAGAACCTACTCCTCAACAGGACCTAAACCTTGTCCCTTCCGTGGTCATTAAACATCCCTTTGAACCACTGGCTCTGTGTTCCACGTCTCTCCTATCCATGAAGACTGCATTCTAGGTAGCCATCCCCTCAGCCAGGAGCATGGGTGAGCAGATCTGCCTTACACTGTATTTCATACAAAAAAGGTCTCATTGCACTTACATCCTATGTTCTCCCACAAAGTAGTTTCAGAGTTTCACTTGAACCAGTCAATTCACTTACCTGTGTTTTTTTCCAAAACATGCATCCTCAGAAAGGAGGCTTCATTCTTCCAGTATATGATGGGCTTTAGCCTTTTACCTTCAGAAAACAAACCCAATCTTCCTCCAGCTCATGGGGTGAGGGCTCACTCCACAAGATCACAAGCAACATCAATGGCATTGCTTCAAGATGTACCTCTACTTGACATTTGAAAAGCAGCTGAAGTGCCATCCACGTCTGTGAGACATTATGCTTTAATACTGGACTCCTCCATTGATACAGCTTTTGGAATGGCAGTCCTTCAAATGGTCCTGCATCATTGCATCCTCCTCCTACTGGAGTACTGTTTTTTAATCACTCAAAGTGGAATATACACAGGGACCAGCACTTGAAGAGAAAGTTACTGACCCTTCTAACTGGAAGTTTTTCAAGATGTGTAGTCTGTGACAAAGTTCCTCCTTTACCTTGGTGGATCCTGTGCTTATTGGCGGATTTGCTCCTCAGTGATCTTCCCCTCTGGTGGAACCCACAGTTTGGGTCAACTCCTCCTGTGTCTGATCAGGAATTGCGAGGTTTGGGAGGAACCCAGGCCTGCCCTCTACTCTGGGTTCCAGCCCAGGGCCCTGTGGATTGCAGCTGTCTATAGTGCCTCCTGTAACAGCTGCATGACAGCTACAACTCCCTGGGCTACTTTCCCATGGCCTCCTCCAAACACCTTCTTTATCCTCACCACAGGACCTTCCTCCTGGTGTCTGATAAGGCTTGATTGTCTGATAATTCCTCAATCCTCCAGTAGCACACCCTCTCAGTCTCAGCTCCTTGCGCCTCTTGCTCCCAGCTCCTCACACGCGCTTCCTCTCCTCTGGCTCCTCCCTGCCTGACTGGAGTGAGCTCCTTTTTAAACCCAGGTGCCCTGATTAGCCTGCCTTAATTGGCTGCAGGTGTTCTAATCAAGGTAGCTATCTCCACTGCCTTCTAGAAAGATCTTAATTGGCCCGAGGTGCTTTGATTAACCTGGAGCAACTGCCATTTGGTTACTATGGTACTAATCTGTTTAGCCTGGGGCTAACATACCTGTTCCTCAGTACTTTACTGTCGCCATCTGACCTTGCCCCATCACAAATCCTATATATATTCCTCTACCTTCTCTTCTGCTCTGGATCATCTTTGGATTCATAGTAGAGAAGGAATTGGAGAATCAGTCAGTCCACCCTCTGTCCCTTGTATCTCCTCAGTTGGGGGCACCATGAGTGCAAGGGCACATGTTCAGACCAACAGACATTACATTAAAGGTTCTCCAGCTCCTGGTGCATGGCACATATGCACATCCACAGTGGAATATAGTTAGGGACCACACAAAGAAGAATCTTACAAAGAGAAACTGTTATGAATGTAAGTAACTTTCTCTTCTTCCTGTGTGACTGTCTGGCTTCATGAATGCTTCCTCTGCAAATTACTATTCTCAACACATCCTTTTTCATGAACATTCTTGACTTTAAAATGGCAGCAGTCATTTTTGAATTCTGGGACAAGCTGAAAGGCCACAGATGAGGGATGTTTGAGCAGCCACGGTGACAGTGTGCATTTGTGTTGTTCACTTGTGACTATGCATAGGCAGAAAACTTCAAACTGCCATACAGAAATTTCAAAATTGTTATTACAGTGACTGCAGGTAAGCCTAAAGGCTCTAACGTTAGGCTCCAGATGGGTGCCTGAGGGCTTAGAATTTAAACACTGAAAACCACTTCAAATTAAATAAAGACAATTTGGGGAATTCTATCATTGAACAGTCTTGCAGTAGTTCAGATGCTATTTTAACTTCCAGTGCTAAGGATAATATACTATATACATTCACTTTGGAAAGGTTTTGTTGAATTATCAATAAGATAGGGCTTTAGATTTGCCTATTGTACATTAAGTGCTATCAGAATTCATTCAGAACAAACCCTTCATATTTAAAATCCTTCATATTTAAAATCATTCAATAGAAATATATGACCCTATAATTCAAAACTGCATTATTTAAAGTTTACGTAATGTAATGCATGGAGTAGCACAAACTACAGCACCTTCTCCATACAATGCCAGCTGCTGTGTTCCTGAGGATCATTATCAGAGAATGTCTGTATCTAAAGTGTTCTCTGAGCGACCTCAAAAACGAAATATGTAACATGACCCATTGTGCTCCACTTGTGGGTAATTCCTTCTCACTGAAAGAAGGCAGGTAGTGTTCCTGAGTAGTTAAAACAGAACTATGGAGTTGAGAAATTGGGTTCTATTCCTGAGCCTGGCATTGGCTCACTGCTATCGTGGATGAGTAGGTTCCTCAGTTTCCTGATTTGTAAAATAAAGACAGACACCCAGAATTATGAGGTTCAGAATTTGAGATCTTCAGCTGGAAGGTGATATTTATGGAAAAGTACTTGAATAGCCACAATGTTTCTTTTTGCAAAACATTCTTTTGGATAATCTCATATTCGAATGGTCTAAATGGGGAGAAAGATGAGAACCCACAAATTACATATCCTGATAAATTCATAACAATTTAAGAAGGTAAAGGTAAATTACGACATCTAGTCTATCTCCTTGCCACTGCAGTCACTCCCTACGGTAATTCTTTGTTATAACAAAATAAACCCTTGATTTCTTAGAGTATTAATACAATTTCAACCTTCACAAACTACTTTGGATGGCTTTTGAAGTTCTTTTTTATTATGTGCAAGTTTCTACCGTGCACATCTTGTTGCTTCACTTGTTCTCAGCACAGGCATTTGAATTTATTGTAGCAATTTCTTGGTTAGACAAAATACAGGACTGAGAAAAAGCAACTGCTGCAACATTTCTCTTTCCATCCTTCTTCTCAAGTCTGGTCTACACTAGAAAGTTTTACCAGCTTAGCATGTCAGAGTGTGAAAAAAATTACATCCCCTGACCCAACCTACTCATCTATGCAATAAAAGTCTTAGTATAGACAGTCATATGGCAAACAAGTTTCTTTCTTTCTTTCTTTCTTTGCCAGTACAGCTTATTTTGTTCAGGGAACTAGCTTAAACTACACTGGCAAAAGAACTGCATTTCCATTACACCAACACACTTTTTGAAGCATACACAACATCTGAGAAAACAAGCAAAGGAGAAATAAACACAGGCAAATACATGTTCCTGAGGATAGTGTTTCTGGTTACTACTGGTTACTGATTACTGGGAGACCCAGATGCAACATGTTAGCAACTGGGATTCTGGGACACAGGAAACTCTATTCAAAAAGAACAAGAATCTGGTGGTAATCAGAGCTCTCTGGTTTAGAGCTGGCTTCTCAGCCAAGCTCCTTTAGCTGTTAAGAGTGGTACTGATAATAACCTGGGCTGTGCTGATTGTTTGTTTTCAGTCCTTTTCTCCCTGGAGTGAGGATGACAACTAAATTCAATTTATTTTTTCCATATGACTGGAGAAGCTGTTGGAGTTCTTGGATTTGTTTGATAAGATGACCCATCCACCCTCTCTTTGATACAACTGCTGGGGCATCGTGCAGCAATGACTCAGAAGTCAAAAAGAAAAGAAAAATCAGTGACTTTAATGAATTAATAGACCTTGTTGGAACTATGCTTTTTGCATGGAATATGCTTTATGCTACATTGCATAATGTACACAGTATAAAGGAACCAGACAGGCATAGTGGGACCAAATAACTTTGTTAAGCATATATGCCATGTGAGGCCTAACTACATATAAACATTGCTGCTCTGGCAGGGTTGTGGTGACTTCCCTGGGAATGCCACTGCTAACTAGGCAGGCAGTTGTGAAGTTACCAAGTAATCTCTAGGAGTACTTGTTAGCAACATGCTCTGTTGCAGCAGCCTGGATTTTCACAGATGGTCTCCTATGAGGCTCTAACCTGTTCAGATTGTGTATCCAAATAAGACTGTAACAGAAGTGATATGGCTCCAGAAAGACTTGTATCTGTAAAATGGTGGAAATGGTTAATGGCTTTATCTTTTTAATGCTGAATTATTCATCAAATCCTAGTCCACCCAATCATGTTTAGATTGATTCATTTCCTGTTTTGAGTGGGACTCAGGTGTTCTGGATTTAATACCGAGCACTGCCACATGCTTCCCATGATGAGGGCAAAAAGCTTAACTTCTTTGTGCCTCAGTCTCCTCTCTGAAAGGACAATCCTTCCTTTCCCACCCTTTGTCTTTTTTGTCTATTGAGAGTTAAAGGTCTTTAGGATAGGGTTGAACTCTTACAATGAGCAGCACTAGCCCTTTGGGTCCCAGCTTGATTGAGTCACAAAGAAGCTATTGTAAACTGTCTCTATGGGAATTGTTCAGACAGGATGAGCCTATATTAATGAGTTGCTTCCCCCTTGTGCTCCTGTTTTCCTGATTCAGTAGGGCAAAAAAAATTTACCTCATTAAATCTGCTGCACAACAATGTTACGTTTTATCAAATCATTGGAACTTTTCATAAGCAAAAACTATGACTTGGCTGTTTGGAACATTGTTATTTTTTTCTTAAAAATAAACTGATTAAAGAAAAACCTTTCAAAAAACCAGTCTTATATAATTGTAAATACTCCTGTTAGCTTTCATTTCCCATAAGCCACTTTATTCTTCCAGAGTAGTATGTGTGTAGTGTTAATGAACTCAATTTCAGTAGCAATGAAGATGACAACTAATAGTAAGATACCAGTAAACTCCTAAATTTCAAATTAGCTGTGGATCATTGGGCACATATAAATTCAGAGTATAATTATGATTGTTCATAAATGAAGATAATTGTCACCCTGCTATTATTATTTAACCAAAAATATGGGTTATAGTGTTTTTATAAAAGCTTCAGCTGTAATGTTCGGGGCAGCTCCAGGCCCCAGAAAGCCAAGCATGTGCTTGGGGCAGCAAGCCGCAGAGGGCGCTTTGCCAGCGCCGCGAGGGCGGCAGGCAGGCTGCCCTCAGTGGCTTGCCTGCAGACGGTCTGCTGGTCCCACGGCTTTGGAAGACCTGCGGGAGGTCAGTCGAAGCCGTGGGACCAGTGGACCGTCAGTAGGCAAGTTGCAGAAGGCAGCCTGCCTGCTCTGCTTGGGGTGGCAAAATTCCTAGATCCGCCCCTGGTCATGTTGAACTTTTTAATATGTGTAATAAAGTAACTTTTTTATGAGAGAAGGAAAACCCATTTAATCCTCTCAGTAACTTAAACTGGGTTATTTTTTAAAACATTACCATCTTTTTAATTCTCAGAGGAAAACACTTTCTCCCTTGCTTACACCTTTTAACTCCTTCTTCTGCTATTTCAAATCTGATTGTTTTATTTAACTGTTTAATGCATTTGGGAATAAGAGTTTGGATTCTGCAAAGGGCTGACCTTCCTTGTGTAATGATCTAATGTCCATATTTCATGGAAGCGTTCAAAATTGTTCTCAGCGATGGGCCCTGAACACTTTGAAATATACAGTATAAGTGAATCCAGTATATGGAAGTGTACATGGCAGTGTGCACATATTGTAAGACACACACTGAATGAAGAAGAGACCTGCCTCAGGTGTGTTTTGAATAAAGCAGTTTCAGAGATGTGCAGTAGAGGATCTCTCTTCTATTGGCTTTGTGTTGTAAACTACATGGTTTCTGGTCTGGGTGATTGAGGGGGGGATCAACCCACATCACACCTAGGAAATGTCATCACAAAACTAAGTTAAAAGAACAATAAGGTTTCATTTTTAATCACTTAAAAATTAGGAAATGCCAAAGTTAAGGATGCATCCACCAACTTAACTTGGCCTCTCAATGCATATGTGTGACGGGTTGGACCCCTTGGGAAGCCACTTGATGTGCTGAGATCACTGAGTCTACCTATTCTGCCCGCAAGAGCCCCCTTTAACCTGTCTTGTTGAGCCAGGCTCTCAAAACCTCCTCTAACACACACACACAGGTAGGGTCACACCCAGCTGCAGATCAGCCTTGGGAAGACTCAGCTTAAGGGACTTGCTCCAGCACTCAAATGTCCACCTTCCTTGGAGTGCAGATCCAAAGATATATAACGAAATTTGCCCCCTCACTCAATGTGGAGAGAGGTGTGCACACTTCTTGCCCTGCCCCCAGTTAGAAATTACAGAAACTGGGTTTAATAATAAACAAATGTTATTAACTATAAAAAGCAGATTTTAAGTGGTAAAAGGCGTAACAACCAGAACAAAGCAGATTACTAAGCAAATTAAATCAAACATGCAAACTAAGCTAGTTGCACTAAATAAATTGGTTACAAATAGTAATTCTCATCCTAGATATCGTTGCAGGCAGTTTGCAAAGTTTCTGTGGTTCAGAGTTTGTTATATTCCTTTTCAGACAGGACCCCTGTCTTTCACACTGGATCCCTTACATAGGATTTGCATAAGGCAGCAGAATTTTTTTCTCAAACTTGGCCCCCATTCCCTTACAGTGGAAGTTTATAAGAAGTCCTGGATAATGTTTTAGTATCTGGTGACAAGACCACCTGACCCTCTAGGATTATAGCTTCTAGGAGCTAGTGGCAGTATGGAGAGTCCACAGGAAGGCCAAGCTTTTCACAGTCCATTGTCCTCGCTGATGGGCCATCCACCCTGCCTGGCTCTTTCATTGTTGTACCTGAGGTGTTAGCAGTGGGCCTTGTAGTAAGAGGAGGCCCTCCTAAGATGTAAACCTTGTTATCAGAGGCCTGGTATGAGGCCTAAGGCCTGAACTAAAGTAATGGTCAAGACTTTGCTAACATAAAGCAAAGTGAAGCTGTGAGCCAGAGTCAGGCCCTGCTCACAGATACTGGCAAGGAAAGGGCTGATGCTGCAAGAAGATACATACCTAAAAGGTACTGAACACTAGATATCAGAATATTCACATACTTGCACATTCCACACAGATAACAAGGAACAGACTGACCCATCCCAATGACAGGGGCAGAAGGGTAATATGATGGATAGAGCTGTTTTGATCGAACCAATCTGTACACGGTGAGAGGCGGCACCTTACTATGTAGAGGGGTTGTACCTTACTGCATAAAGGGGTTGCACCTCAATACGTCAGGAGTGATGTGTAACTTGTTTGTACCTGTGTATAAGAATGCGTCCCTGGGGCGATGTCTTTGTCCGGCCTAGGGGGCAGTGGAAAGTCCCGCTACTGACTGAGCCGAGTCCATTGACCGTGGGTACATATTTGTAGTATGCCATGAATTAGGCTAAGAAACCTACAGGGAACTACTGTATCCAATACTGCAATAAACCTGGCCGACGTGCCTTCGTACCTTACTAGACTCTGTGGTCATTGGAGGTTCTCTTCGGGTCTGCTGTGTCAGCTATCTGCGTAGAGCTGGAGCAGCACACAGAGGGAACACACGCACGTAGCCGAGTGATACCAACAAAGAGAGAGCAGAGCAGAGCACCATACCGGTAGCGCTTCTGACAACAGGCATCACTGAAAGTAGCATAGTTGAAGTACAGATACATAGTCAATATTCCTAACTTCAGATACAGAAATGATAAAGGCATACAAATTGGATAATCACATTCAGTAAATCACAACCTTTCCAATGATATCTCACATGAGCCATCTGGCAGAAAGTACATCTCTGTTATGTCATATTCGTATCATATGCGTATTTTCATAAATAATATGGAATGGAATGTCACAATATGCATTGCAATAAATTCTTTAATGGAAAGATTGCATGCTCTAATAATATAGCTTCAACAAACTGTTATTGACACTTATGATTGCATCAAGTTCCACAACCCTCACTCAAATTCTTAACATAACAAGATAAGGGAAAAGTCTCTGGCATTCCTCGGCATCTTTACATAGTCTACAATGCTTTTGGTAACACACTCAAGTGCCTGCATTTCCATCTCAAACACTCACAGAAAAGCAATATGCACCCCAATTTCATCAAACTCACTGTCACTAAAAACCTTACCAGTAACATCAGTAATGGTGAAGCAAAATAGTTTTCCACATGAATAGAGCATGACACAATATGTGTTGGTCTGTTGGTATAAGGGTATGAGGTCATCATCAAAGGATGATATGTAAGCCTTAAAATGAAACTAACAACGGATACGTAAGCCTTAAAACAAATGAATTGGAGAGAAGAAGAGAGAACAAGGAGGAGAAAGTCAAAGGAGGAAATAGAAGAGTTGGAAAGAAGAGACGGAGGAATAGAGGAGGAGGAGGAGGATAGATGAGTTGAGTGAGGAGAAAAAGGAAGAGGTGGAAGAGAAGACAAAAAGCAAATGGAATATGGAAAGGAGAAATGGAATAGAAGAAAAAGGGGGAGAAGAAGTGAAAATGTTTACAGGTGCCATAAAGTTTCTATACCATTTATTACAAATTAATATCACTGCTCTACAGCCAAAATGCTTCTGAAATAAATGTAGTCCAACTTTACTAATTCTGGGGCACTGAGAACAAAAATGATGCTTAAAATTGTTGATTGGCTCTAGTTTTCAAGATATGCTATTGGGTCAGTATATATGACCCTTGACTTGGAAATGGTGGAGGATAAGTGAGTTATAAAGGGAAGGGATCTCAAATTTAAACCAGAAATGACTAAAATACATCTTTGACTGGATCTATGAATAAATCTATGAGTGGGTTTGGACAGTACTTGCTTTTTAGGCAAAACAATGAATGATGCAATCTGAAGCTGGTACTGCATCATACGTGATATGAATTGCATTATGTTATTCCTAGATGTCATGGATTTTGCAATCATAACGAAGCTTACATCACTCTGCTGAACAAATTGCCCTATATCAGCTCTAGAAATCATACAGTGTCATGCTCTCTTATTTGTCAGTGTTTGATTTTGCAAAGGGACACATTTCTGTTTAGCCAAAGTGAGCAGAGATGCCTCGTACTTGTGTGAAGAGTGCAGATAACTTCTGCTATGTTTGTGGTGAAGTGACTTTTGCATCACAAAAGTGCAGTATAACCACTATGGTTAAGAAAGCCTATCACTTTTATTTTGGCTGCAAAATTGGAGATCAGGACAAGAGGTGGGCCCCACACATATGCTGCAACACTTGTGCAACAAATCTTCGCCAGTGGTTGAACAGGAAAAGGAAATCTATGGCTTTTGCAGTGCCAATGATTTGGAGAGAGCCAACAGATCATACCAGCAATTGTTACTTCTGCATGGTGCCTCCAGGTGGGAAAGGTGTGTCAAAGAAGAAAAAGTGGACTGTGCATTATCCAAACATTCCATCAGCTATACGCCCAATACCCCACGGAGAAGGACTGCTGGTTCCTGATGCACCAGAATCATTCTCACTTGAGTCAGACAAGGAAGAGGAAGAGGATGAAACTTCTGGTCCTGAACCATCAGTGTCACAGGACCCACATTTTCTCCCATCCTCCTCCTCTGAACCACACCTCATAACACAAGGTGAACTGAATGACCTTGTCAGGGATTTGGAACTACCCAAGAGTAAGGCAGAGCTGTTGGGCTCCAGACTACAGCAGTGGAATCTCCTGGCAGGCTATCACGGCAAATGGAGCCCATCAATGCTTGCAGACTATTGATGCTCCATTTAATGAATACAAGAGACAAGCCAAGAAGTGCCGAGTAGACACTGAATATGACTAAACTATGTACATAATAGTTTTTTGCCTTTTGTTTCATAATAAATTTTATTTATATAAACCTTTTGCTGATTTTTAAAGTGTTACATAAACAGGACAGGTGAAATATTATCATGTAAAGCAACCATAAATACATGAAAAGACCTAGGTTTACAATTTATGATTAAAACTCTACTATCTACACAATATACATAGACATAAAATGTAAAAACTTAAATATCTTAGAAACAGTAGCCAATCAGTTGTTTTAATTGTCATATTTGAATTCAGCACATCAAAATACATAATAAATATCACATTTTATCTCTGAAGCAGACGACTTCTCAAAAACTGTAGACCAGTGTATTATGTTACAGTTTAGTTCTGTTTAATAATGATGGGTAACAATGAGGTGGTTCTCCATGTGCCCCAGAATAAGATATTATTTCAAGTATGTATTTATTTCACATGTACTGTTTGCAATAAATCTGATCTGTGGTTACCACATCACTCTTATAATAAACATTAGTCATTTATAGCCAAACAAAATGCGTCAAATGTTTAGGCAGCCGCAGCTCAGAAACATGTTCATTATAACTTTATGGAGAACTCCCGTTCATGTTTTATCGCCTTTTCTTACTTAGGGTTTTTTCCTCTTTGGAGGATTGTACATGTATACATGCAAAACATTATTTGTGGCACCAGAGAATGAGGCCATCTGTTCATTTTCAGCAGGGGCACAATGCAAGCATTTTTTTTAGCTCCACCACTGGACTCAAAATAAAAGAACAGAATAGTCCCTTGATGCATGCAGTCAGTTCTTGTAAACATTTTTTTAAGTGTTCTAATACTATCTGTTTTTCCTCTGTGGGATGTCCCAGGCACCAGAGGAAGAGCTTTTCTCTATCACAACTGAATTCTGAACTCAACCTTGGCATATGTTCAGGGGCCTCTCTTCCCTAAGGTAGAGACTCAGAAATCAGGGATGGTTTGAGTAAAATTGTATTAATTGTCCAGTGCTAAAAATGTTTCCTTCTCTACCCTCATATAAATTATATATATTTGGTGGGTGGGTGTGAGTTACTGCTTCACAGTTGTTTACCAGAAAGACTTCCCTGAGTTTCAGTATGGTAAATGATCAGATCTTCAGCTAAAAATGTCATATTGATTCATAATATAAACAGAACATTTCATTGTTAAGTAATAAATATGTACTATAAAACCTAAGTGAGAGTAACAGTGCCATAAATTATCAATATATGTGTTGTAAATATAGACTAGCCTTTGAAGAAAGACTTTTTATTACTCATACACACAATATTCTCTAAAAAAGTCTGATAATAGTGCCATAAAATATCAGTGTATATGACCTGCAGCTCAAAGCAAACTTGCCAATAATAAAGGAATATGATGTTGACAGAGTATTTGGGTTTTTGACTATCAAATATTATAACTGTAAAGAAACCATCCTGATCTTTTTTCACCATTCCATGAAAATTAGAACAGGTTGTACCCTATTTGGAATGGAAAACCACCACATGTATAATTAAGCTATGAGATCTGGAAAACCCCATGCACTGACAGAATGGTTAACTACTTGGTCTTTCCCATTTTCTGCTGTGGCTCACATTGAGTAGAACATACTCATTCAGGTATCCCCCACTGGCACAAGAAAGGGAAGGAGTAGTAGAACGTTTATTTATGTTAAAAGAAGTCTCTTTTCTGATGAGATAAAGAAATCTGTGATGTTGGCTATCAGTTTGTAATATACATCACTTCTTGGCTATAATCTCTCTCATATCTTTGAAAATCTGTTATTTGGTAGCATTCCTCATTAACTGAAATGATCTGCCATTATAAAAAATAAGAGGACACAGAGTTGCTTTGAAATGAACGTTGAAGAGTAAGATTATTAAAATACTAAAAAGTCTGAATACAAATGTGTAGAGCAAAGCAAATAAGCAACAAAATCTGAAAGTGATCTTAAATTGTGGTGATTGTTAATTAGTGGGTTTAAAAGACATTTTGAAGGATGTTTTTAATAACCAAAATGTCATTTTAGATGGTGTGTGCATGTTCCCCTCCTCCTGATTCTGACTCAGCATGGCCTGCAGTAGCCCAGAGCTTCAATTCCAGTCCTGCTCAGCTTGAGGCTGGAGCATGCTTAGTGAAGACAGAATCTTCAGGGAATTTAGCTGTTGAACTCTAAGAACTATCTACTGAGCATATGCAAACAGATTTTTCAAAGGATTATAAATTAGCCAAATGTTAGCAGATTTTCATGGGAGTGACAAAAGGCATATCCCTGAGAGAGAGCCCCCCCCCACACCCTCTTTCCAAATGTCAAGTTCCTGCTCCAGAGCCTGGACATGCTAGAACTTTTTGAGGGAGAGGTCATCAGAATTTTTTTAATATGTGCCAAAATTCATATTTTCTCCTAGCCTTGGTCTCAGAAAAGGCTGAACCATTTTGTCTGAAATTTTTAATTAAAAAAAACAAAACAACAAAAAAACTGCAAGGCAGACACCTGGCATAGGAAATTTAGCTCAAAGGCTTAGTTTGCCAGTCATAAGCAACTGAAAATGGTCTTATAATGGGACTGGTGACTTTAATAATCGGAGGCACTACTAGCCTCACTTATAATAATTGCTACCGTTGGAATAATTTTATAGCTTAATAAAGTTAGATTTGAATGAAAAGCATTAGCCTTTTCTTGCCTCTTCATAAAATAAAATTTAATGGTGTTATATGCCCCAGACTTACATTTGATCTGAACTTGTGTTCTAACAGCAGCATCCTATTTAGAGAATATATGCTGCATCATGAAAAGTTTTTGTTAAATGTCATTATCAGAATGTTGCACGCTCATTAAACATCCTAAAATACAACATCAGTGTAAAGCATTTGCAGCTATAAATATCAATGTTGCCTAACGTTATTTGATGTTCAATTTGGATTAAAAATGAAACTTCACTGTCAGTTTGGTCAGCTGGGGGTATAGTGGAACAAGACTGTTAGTTTTGCAAAAAGTCAGCAGTTACTTGACCAGAGTTATTTGAATAGGTGCAAATAACAACCTTTGAGTCTCCCAGCCTTCTGAGATAGTATAATGTATTGCCAGATGAATTTGCCAATATTTTTTATACAATAGAGCTTCGCTATAAAAACTGGCTAAGATAGGACTTTAAATCAGTGCCAATGTCTCTGTAGATAATTGTTCTTTGTTTAACACCAGAGTGTTTAATAATTCTTTGTTGAACACCAGAGTGATTTTCCTGCACATTGCAAACACAATGATTTGCTTGCTCAGCAAGCACAAGCTGTAGTGTCATGTTTCTCCCAGATGACAATTTTATTTGAAAGACAAAAAATCAGCTTAGAAACTGGTATCGAGGCCCTAATGATAAATGCTCATTAAACAATCCCAGAGCATTTCTTTGCAAACAGTTGGGGTGTTAATGCCACTGTGCTGGCCAGAGTCCAGTTTAGGTAATTAGATTCTGTCTGCTTAAAACACCCTCATGCTTTCCATTGGAGAAGTTATTTATCACTTCCCTACCAAACACTATTTTTCTAACACTGCTGGTGAGGAACACCTGCTGTTATACACCAGAGGTGGCTGCATGTCCATGGTGATTAATCCTCACAAACAGCAAAGCTCTCAGATGAAAGTGAACTCATAATAGGGAACATAGTGAAAATATGTTCTGATGTTTGGAAACTAAAGAAATAAAGTGGTGCATGCAGGGTACAGCAAACTTCTCAAAAGTTCATTTACACACCCAATATTAATATAGAAAAGAATAAGGATTCACAAGTACAAAAGCCATAAATATGTGGACTGAAAGGGGTGGGGGAGTCTTGGCTGACACTAGTGTAGCAGCCTCTTGGCATTTCTTGGAAACAGGGCTTCAGAGTGGACCCTGAAGCTGGAGCGCGGAGGAGCTCTGGAGCAGTGGAGCTGCAGGTTTTTGCCTGGAGCTGGAGCGGAGCCAGAGCACAGCTCCAAAGCCCTGCTTGGAAACCTTTAGAAGTCGTTTACGTATGTGATGTGTCAACGTCACCTGAGGCAGTTTTTGGCAGGCGAATGGTAGGAACTGTTACTAACTGTCCTCAGTCTTCCATCCCCCTTTAGCAAAGGTTTGTTATACATATTTTTCACTTTTTCTTTTTGGGAAATAAAAACATCCACCACTGGGTTTTTGTTTTGTTTTACATAAAATATTTTTTATTGTAATGGGCCCCATATTTGCTGTTGACCTCAGTGTCTGTCTATTTTGATGTAAGGAATTACATTTATTATATTGTTGATCCAACATATTTAATGCTCCGTAGTATCCCTCACATTTTACATGGGGAACTTTTCCATTAGCTCTTAGTGGGGACATTCATTTCTTTAGTGACCATGGGTCACTTGAAGTACTTGCTGGAAAGCCATGGAAGTGAAGAGTTGGTTTCCCACACCGAAAGGATTTCTAATGCTCCATTTCCCTTTTACATTGTCTTTCAGTTCTGCGTCTTGTGGCATCCAGCAAGACTACATGCTGCTCAATAGGATTTTCCTGGTCTGGTCTGTGCTCCAGTATTCTACCTGATAGGTGTGTTTTCTGGGGAAACTATGCCACTGAACAATGCCATAATTAAAATACTTCCCACAGAAGAATATCTTCTTCTTAGGGCAGATCACCAAAACCATCAGAGGCATGTGGAATGGTACATTCCTTCACTCTTCCTCAGTTGCATTTTTTTAGTGTTTTCTTCCTTGCAACAATTTATGGACACAAATTGAGAGACCACTTAAAAACAAACAAACAGGTGCCTTAGTTATGATCTTACAGCTCACAACTTTGATGATTAGAATGGAAAGACTACTCTTTTCAGTAAAGCAACAAAATGGGAGGTAAGAAGGTTGTGGGAGAACCAGCCCTTCTTAAACATTGGTTCTTCTTCTGGGTAACTGTTTCCGTTATACAAGCACCACTATCTCTCACTTTGCAAATTTCAACTTTTGAGGGGCTGAATAATTCCATTTACATTCCAAAATACAATTTTCTTGCAATCTATATGCAACACTTCAAGACATTATTTGCTGGCTTCAGATCCGGCAGTATTTTTTTTTCATGGTTTTGGGTGTTAGATTTTCTGAACTGTTCTCTTTTCATTTCTGTAGATGCCTATATTTACCTGAGGATGTCTAAGTCGTTCTTAATAAAGATCTACTGGACATGTTGATTCCTACTTGCTTTTCTGTTTAACTAGTTGAATTTCCCTCCTCCTACTGTAAAAAGCAAAACAAAAAAACCCCACAGCTTTAAGCCTTTGACAAGAATAAGCAACATGTGCATCATTTAGTCTTTGGCTCTATTAAGCTGTGTCATATCAGATTAAAAGCAAGCATCAAAAAATAAATACTGAAACCTCTACACTGCCAATGAGACAGTACCTAGTGCCAATCACTATCCAACCACCTGTGGGTCCTAGATACATCTTTCCTCATTACAGTGCAACTTAATCGGTAGTCTCATGAGAACTAGTCCTTCTCTCATTCCAGCTACAATACCAAGTCCAAAGGTACTTGCTGCCCCATAAACTGATGATGGATTAATTTGCCTGCAGTTGAAATATTTCACAAAAGGCTCCCCAGGCTCATATTGAACTTTCTAGCTGCCCTACTTGCTTTTTAGGGATTCAAGGGAAAGTCTTCATCATTGTGCCATTCTGATAAGATACAGTATGCTGAGAGGAAGTCTAATTAGATTTGACATTTTAATTGGGAATGATAAATGTCCTTCTCCAAACTTTCTAGAACTGTTCACAGGTGACTGCTTACATGATAGCATTAATCCATAGCAGCCTCTACGTACCCTGTAAAATCTTCTTAGCCACATCTTAGAGTAGCTAAAACTTTTTGCTTTATCTTCTTTTATCATTATTATGAGAAGTACATTTTTATATTATTTTCATTACTGAACAGGCTACTGTTCTTAAAGGTTATTAATTAATCTGGTTTGTAAAGATCCACACACAATTAGCTTAGCAAATTCCAGTTGTATCTAAGAGATAACGGAAAAATGTAGGAAGAAAGAAAAAAAGCCTTGTCTTCATGAAGGCCCATGTTTGTTGCTTGTTCTTAATTAACTAAACAGCTTTTTATGCATCATCATGGCAGATTACACCATATCTGTCCTTCAAACAACTCAGAAGAATACTTCCTTTCCTAATCTGAATGATTTAAATCATTAAGATATCTCTACCCTAGAGCTCTAAATAGAAGATTGCACAGTTCATTATGACATTGTATCAAATAAGTAATGCAATGAAATCAAACTCAAGGGCCAGATCCTGGACACCGCTACAACCACTTTGTGCTGCACTGGCAGCATAAAGGGGCCATAAAGACGGCTAAATCAGCCAGATGACTATGCAGTGACTGGGGCATGGGTGGTCATGTGTAATTGTTAAGAGTCCAGTGCCAAGCCAAAAGTCAGAGCTGGAGACCAAGTTGGGGTAAGGCATACGCGCAGGGACCTGGAATGAGGCAGGAAAGCAGGAACTGAGAACCAAATGGGTCTGGGATCCAGAGGAAAGGAACCAAGAGCAGGAAGAAATGCCGGGCTCAGGAGTCAGAAAAACAGAAGGGGTCCATAGTAGCAGCCACCCTGGGATTTTTCTAGTTGCTCAGACAACTTCCTGTTCCACTTCCTGGTTTATATCAAGCTCCTCAGCCAAACAGGGGTGTTGGATGTTTCCCTCTGTCCGGAAGTTCAGGGGCTGGGCCCTCTGCTAACTAGCACTACACTGGTTCCCTTCACTGGTTGCTCAGCTGAGCTGCTGTGTGGCGGTTGTGGCCTGAGCACTGCCTAGGAGTGTGGATTCAAGGCCTGCAATCTCTCACAGACTATTCCTGCAGCTAAATGAACTCCGTGGGTGGCTTTACCATATACCTTTCTGTGCCCAGTATAGAAAGTTGCTGGGTGAAGTTCTGCTGCATTGCAGTGATTGCTGGCTCATGTTATGATAATATCAATTCTAAGGCCACTCTTAGATGTGCTGGAGACCAAGCTGGACCCAGTTTCAAAGTACACATGGGTGTCTTTGTCACCTTTGTCCTCCATTATTACTTGTGTCAAGCAGAGCGTGGATTCAGCCTCAAATTGGTAAAAGCTGATAACTTATTTTTGTCTATCACACTGCTAGGAACAATTGGAGTTTATGATCCAAAGCAGCTTGCTTTGGTTGCTTTTGTGACTACAAGTTCCTTTTATGAAATTCAGTGTGATGGAAATAAATGAAGTGCATTTGTTAAACATTGAAACACAACTGTATTGTCAGAAAATCTGTATGCAAGGAGACCTTTCCCAGTTCTGTTAAATGGTTAAATAGTACCTTAACTGACCAAAAGAAATTTGTTTTATTGAGACTGACAATGGCAATTATCCTGTTTATCAGTGAAGTGAAGTGTGAGACATGCACATATTCTGAGGATAAGGAAGGCTTTAAATGAGCTACGGTATGCATACCAATGACTATCTGAAATGCAAGATACTAGGGAATAGCGCAAATTGTCAGATAAACTGTTTGTTGTAAAGCTTTTCTCAACAAATGACATTCCAGTTAAATTATGTGTAAATTATTACAGTCATAAACCTCCCTGACAAAACTGGATACAGACAACACAAAACCTCTTCAAGAGGAATTCTTCTATCTTTAAGAAACAAAGTATGATTTATATAATGTGTTAAAGCATATTTTAGTCATTGCTTTGTCATACATCCCCTCTTCTCCCACACTAGAAAAATAACAATACAGAGAACTAAAGTGCTTTGGATCCTCCTACTATAAATAAAGAAACAAGGTAATGTCAGGGAAAAGACCACCACCTTGTCAATTGATCAGACAGCCTGAGGCTCCTTTTATTGATATATCATAGATACATTTGTGCACACACGGAGAGACAGCATATTCCCTAGCAAGGGTTAAGCTGCTCTCCCGAACTGATTTTCGCCAGTGCTTATAAAGCTTAAAACCGCAAATTATCATATCTTGCTTACACATAAATCACAACCTTATTTGGCTATCATATGGCATATATTGCAGAAGCACAATTAATATCATCCTTCTATGGTATAACATATGTAAAATTGCAAGCCTTATCTTTTCACTTCCTCATGGATGTTTACGTGATTGTCAGAAGACCCTGACAGTTCAGTTACCCTACTTGCGGTCAGGCTGACCAGCCTCGCAAGGCCCTTTGGGATTCAGTGTCTGGTGTTCGGTTCCCAATTCTGGCCAGCTGTTTCTATGCTGATACTTGGATTATTTATGCTAACGCAAGCTTTTTAATATGTTACTTTAGGGCAGTGATGAGCTGGTTATTAGGCGACTTTCTTTGAGTTTTCCCCTTGTGCTAGCAGCATGATCATGGTTTGTGTATAATGAAACTGCCTTCTGGGAGTGCAGTTCCGCAGTGGTTAATATAGCAACTTATTCCTTATGTGTTAGTATTTGTAAGGCCTAGGGCCTATACTTATGATTTATTATAGGCGATGTATCTTAGATTTATGGTTGAGGAGGGGTTGATTTTCCCTATCAGTAATCAATTCCAAAAAGTGTATGAGTCCATTTTTCATCCTCCATAGACCAGAATTCAAAATCAGTGGCAATTAGGCTCCTACATAACTTAGAATTTTTTGAAAATGTTACCCTCAGTCCAAATGGGGATAACGCCATATAGATATTGCAATGATGGGTTATAGACTCATAGACTCATAGACTCATAGGTCAGAAGGGACCAATATGATCATCTAGTCTGACCTCCTGCACAAGGCAGGCCACAGAATCCCACCCATCCAATTTTATAACAACCCCTAACCCAGGACTGAGTTATTGAAATCCTCAAAATTGGTTTGAAGACCTCAAGCTGCAGAGAATCCACCAGCAAGCGACCCGTGCCCCACGCTGCAGGGGAAGGCGAAAAACCTCCAGGGCCCCTGCCAATCCGCCCTGGAGGAAAATTCCTTCCCAACCCCAAATATGGCGATCAGCTAAACCCTGAGCATGTGGGCAAGATTCACCAGCCAGCACCCAAGAAGGAATTCTCTGCAGTAACTCAGTTCCCATCCCATCCAACATCTCCCCGCAAACCATTGAGCAGACCTATCTGGTGGTAATCCAAGATCAATTGCCCAAATTAACGATCCTATCATAACATCCCCTCCATATACTTATCAAGCTTTTTCTTAAAGCCAGAAAAGTCTTTTGCCCCTACTACTTCCCTCGGAAGGCTGTTCCAGAACTTCACTCCCCTAATGGTTAGAAACTTTCGTCTAATTTCAAGTCTAAACTTCCTAATATCCAGTTTATACCCATTCGTCCTCGTGCCTACATTAGTACTAAACTTAAATAATTCCTCTCCCTCCCTAACGTTAACCCCCCTGATGTATTTATAAAGAGCAAGCATATCCCCCCGCAGCCTTCTTTTGGCCAGGCTAAACAAGCCAAGCTCTTTGAGTCTCCTTTCATAAGGCAGTTTTTCCATTCCTCGGATCATCCTAGTAGCCCGTCTCTGAACCTGTTCCAGTTTGAATTCATCCTTCTTGAACATGGGACACCAGAACTGCACACAGTATTCCAGATGGGGTCTCACCAACGCCTTATATAACGGTACTAACACCTCCTTATCCTTGCTGGAAATACCCCGCCTGATGCATCCCAAAATCGCATTTGCTTTTTTAACAGCCGTATCACATTGGCGACTCATAGTCATCCTGCTATCAACCAATACCCCAAGGTCCTTCTCCTCCTCCGTCGCTTCCAACTGATGCGCCCCCAACGTATATCTAAAATTCTTATTATTAATTCCTAAGTGCATGACCTTGCACTTTTCACTATTGTATTTCATCCTATTTCTATTACTCCAGATTACAAGGTGGTTCAGATCTTCCTGAATAGTATCCCTGTCCTTCTTTGTGTTAGCAATACCCCCCAGCTTTGTGTCATCCGCAAACTTTATTAGCACATTCCCGCTCTTTGTGCCAAGGTCAGTAATAAAAAGGTTAAATAAGATCGGTCCCAAAACCGATCCTTGAGGGACTCCACTAGTGACCTCCTTCCAACCTGACAGTTCACCTTTCAATATGACCCGCTGGAGTCTCCCCTTCAACCAGTTCCTTATCCACCTTACAACTTTCATATTCATCCCCATCTTTTCCAATTTAACTAACAGTTCCCCATGCGGAACCATGTCAAACGCCTTACTGAAATCTAGGTAAATTATATCTACCGCATTTCCTTTATCTAAGTAATCCGTCACCTTCTCAAAGAAGGAGATCAGATTGGTTTGACACAATCTACCTTTAGTAAATCCGTGTTGCAATTCGTCCCAATTACCATTGACCTCTATGTCCTTAACTACTTTCTCCCTTAAAATTTTTTCCAAGACCTTACATACTACAGACGTCAAGCTAACAGGCCTATAATTACCCGGATCACTCTTATTCCCTTTCTTAAAAATAGGAACTACGTTAGCAATCCTCCAGTCATACGGCACAACCCCCGAGTTTATCGATTGCTTAAAAATTCTCTCTAATGGGCTCGCAATTTCACGCGCCAGTTCCTTTAATATCCTCGGATGGAGATTGTCCAGGCCCTCCGACTTCGTCCTATTGAGCTAAATATAGTAGATATACGTGGAATGTTAATGCCATATTTAACATCCAATATATATATACCCCTCTAAAGAAGAATCACTGTGTCTAAGAATAAACTAACTTAATGGTTAGTGTGAATCCAAGTAAGTATTTTCAGTTGGAAATAAGTATCTATGTCCCAGATTTGTGGGACTTAGGTACTTAATTACCTTTGAGGATCTGGGCCTATCTACAATATATATCTACTGGATACAAAAGATAAATAGATACTATAAATAGGGTAGTTATGACAGCAACAGACTGGATGGATAGATGGATAGATGTTTATTTTCTACTAAAAGTAGAGTTACATGTTAGCTCACCACCACTGATTCTTCCTTCTTTATTCTTTAATATAAAGTTGTTATTTTTTTCTTGAAAGGAGTCCACATCTGGTATTAAATATACCTGGGACGGGGCAGCCCCACCCCGCACTAGCCCCAGCAGCATCAGACCAGTAGCTCTGGAGGCAGAAGTCCCGCCCCACTCGTACTGGGCATGCTCCAAATGCTCTGAGAGTATAAAAGGATGGAACTCAGCTCAATCTGGGTTGGTGGCTGCAGGGGAAGTTCCTAACTGGGAAGCTCCTGTGGAGGACCAGCCACCACTCTTGAAGTTGCTGGGACCTAAAGCTTCTCCCTGCATGAAGACCTACTCCAGGAGGAGCCAGAGGAGGCAACGGACCTGGAGAAACGTGGGACACCTTGGGATTCATGGGAGCCCCCAGCTCTCAAGCCAGTAGGAGACATCCTGGGTAGGGGAGTGACAGACTGGTACCCAACCCCTGGTAAGCCTTAGTGTGTTTTGTTAGGACCCCCCTGCTGAGCCAATGACAAGACCCAGCCACCCTGCAACCAAGGGGAAACTGTATGGATTCTGGCCACTAGGCTGTGCTGCCCTGTAACCAGGGGCAATCCTATGGACTCTGGCTGCTAGGCTGTGCTGCCCTGCAACAGAGGGCCATTCTATGGACTCTGACCACTAAGCTGTGCTGCCCCGAATCTTGAGGAAATTCTATGGACTCTAGCTGCTAGGCCATACTGCCCTGTAACCGGGGCAATCATATGGACTCTGGCCACTAGACCATGCTACCCCATAACCAGGGGCAATTCTATGGACTCTGGCCACTAGGCTGTGGTGCCCTTCAAAGAGGGGCGTGAACCCTCACAGTACCACTATTCTTTATCTGACTCATACATTCTGGCTTCAAAGATGAGAATTTTTTATCACAGCCCTAAGGAAGGATTGCAGGTTTAAAAGATTTCTATATCTTTATTAATTGCAATGTCATTATAACAGACTAGCAATCTGAAAAATGCACTCACCTCAGCTCAGGGGTCTCTCTACCTGGTGCATTTCCATCACTACAGCAGAGAGGGCTGAGAAGGATAGCAATTATTTGCAGGCTGACACATAGTCTTCTGCTATTCTTTCATCAGTCACTACTGCGCCAACTTGTCCTCCACATCCTAAAGCTATTTTGGCCAAGTGTGTGTTTCTTGCTGCTTCTATGGTAACCCCACCTTTTTATCACTCTTTTTGCAAGCTGTTGTTTCTTGCTCTCCACGGAATAGAAGAGAGGATGTACTAGAGAAAATTACTTACTCATAATTAAAATAGTTTACTCCTCCTTTTCTACTAGACTTCCTGTTATTGCTTATTTCACTCTACTTTTAAAAGTAGGCTATCAGGGATGGAGCTTTGCCTTGTATAGCCCCAGGAATGAGTACTTTGTTTCTTTCCCTCTATGCATCCAGTAGTTGGATCAATAACACTTGCTGCCCTCACTAAAATGTGTTTTAAACAAAAAATTCATGAGAGGATAGAAGTCAAAATTTAAATGAGACTTTAAAAATCACTTCTTCTAATCCAGGATCCGAAATATTAAAATGTTGTAATCATAAATCATATGCATGATATCTCTATAGGGCAGATTGTTTGTTTGGGTGCTATAGCTGTTAAGTATAACTTTAACTCCGGATGTCCTGAATTTATAATGCTTGGTGTTTCTTGACACTACTGGGGACTGAACAAAGCTCACAATATAAATCTGAACATCCGGACGGCTGTTCCAGTTCACATCAGCCTTGCCTATGTGCATACTGGCAAAATTCGCAGCTTACATCCTCTTTGTATCAATAGAGTGGTATAAAGGGGATCAGGCATGCACCAGGATAGGGCCCTGAGTATGCCCATCACTCCAATGGGTGTTACACGTGTGCATTAAGAACTGACACCAAATAATTTTGTAGGCAAATAAGAACTTCAAATAAAATTTAACAAGCCCTATCCCAAAAATGGAAAATATTCCTCAAGAACAAGATAAGGAAAAGCAAAGTCTAGGAAGCAGCCTTCTTTCTTGTACAGCTATATGAAATGTAGGTAATAAATATAATTCTAAAACAATTTAACAAAACCTGAAACTGTGGCAGATCAACACCAATGTCACATTATCACAGCAGAGGTGGACAATTCAACACCCAGGAGTAAGAACAGATTCATTACACAGAGCATGCTTTCTTCTTAGAATAATTTTCAAGGAAGATGTGCAGAGACTAATTCCATCTCAGGCTAGGGGGCTAGTTTGCTTTATTATGGCTTTGCAATGTATCTGTTTTATAGCCTCTCAGCGGTGATGCACATTATTTTCAAAGCCAGTGTGGTCTGGTTTGTGATTTTGCAGGGCTCCAAACCTACGTGTTTGCTCCATCTCTGATTTAAGACATGATGCAGCAAGTGATTATAGCAAGCACATAATCTCAAATCACTCGGCTTCTCTCTGTTTTAAGTTGACTAGACATTAAGAAGCACAGCCTGGTTTTATATATCACTATGAGTGACTTGGGTTTATATATTCTCTGGGTTGGTACTGTGTTATATATCTACTCATACCTTAAGCTCTTGAAGTTGGTATTCTGTTCTTTATCTACCAGTTCAATCTGCTGTAAAGTCCCACGGATGTTTAATTCAATAACAGTTGATATAAAGAGATTATGATGCAGCAATATTCATATAATAAAGCACTTGCAGGAATAAAACTTGGACATCAGTGGGGTAAATGGGAGCAGAGTCTGACCCTCTATTCAGACTTTCTGTGCTCCCGGTAATCTGAATCATGCAACAGTTATTAAATGTATTGGCAGAAAACTGCTATCCACCTCACATCTATAGCTCACATCAGTTCCAAGCATCATGGAAAAAATCAGAAGGAGATGGTGTCCAATGAAGTATTTTATTATCTAATGTAGCAGTAAAAATAATTTTTCAAAACACCAATTAGTGCTGAGAGAACCCAGTTATGTAGTTTGGGTTTTACAAAACTCTAGAACACTATTTTTTGTTTGGAGTATCACACAAGGCCATACATCACAAAATATTTTTCTTCATTTAAAACATTTTTTCCCCTGTGGAATTGTTTGTTTTGTATTGAATTTAATTAATTAGTACAGCCTATGCTGTACTAATAAGAAGAGCCTGATTCTGCAACCTTTGCTTATGATGAGTGGTACTTACTTGCAGTCAAGCCATTATTTTTGGTTCTTCAACCAACAGATAGAATGAGTCTCCAAACATTATATCCACACTACAGTATTCATGAACCTTCAAATAAATCCATGATGGACACACACACTCTTCATACCTAATCTTTAATAAAGCTATGGTTTTTTTATAAATATATATTTGTATTAGCTTTATTTTAAAGTGCACCAGTTAAGTTGGTAGCACAAGTTAAATATTCAATGTCAGTTTGACAAAGGTTTTAAGTTGCCAGAAATCTGATCCTTAGCAACAGCTTATCAAATCAGTAACTGAGAAGTTAAGGAATGACTATATTATGTACAGTATTGATGGGTAAGCAGAAAACACTGTTCAGTACATTGGTTATCTAGATTTTGCTTGTGTAATTTTTTGCAGAAAACTGCCTATAGATTTTTCTTATTTTTCATATGCAGACACTTTTGTGGTGTTGTGCTCTTCAAAAATTCCTTGGTTAGGGGCATATGTATGAAAACTCTTTGTCTGCATTAGATGATTGCTATCGTATTAATCTCACTTTATCCTTAAGGACTGGCTCCAGCAGTTAAGTACAAATTGTCATATAAATGCTTACTCCACAAGTATAAGATTATTTTTTTTAATTTTTGACTAATGACTACTAATATGAGGTTCCTGTAGTGCTGAACTTTGTGTAATACATCAGCATGCCACTGCTAGCTAACCATTTAAGCAAAAATCACGAGTTAAAATTGTCAAGTCAGAATTGGCAAAACCTGAAATCAGGAACAGAATTTCTATGTTTTGTTTTGTATTTAATTGCAAATGAAAGTTTATTAAGTTTATTGCAGTTTTTGTAACTCAAGCGTTTTAGCACTGAGCTAGTAAGAGACTCAGAAATGAAATGGATTATAAATGTATGTCACTAGGTAACTGGCCACATTAAGAGGCCTAACACAACTGTGACTCATTCAGCTCTCCTCCCCAAGTGGGGAAAATTATTGTAGCCACAAGGCAATAGGTCAATTGACCACTAAAAATCTTGCTATATAAGAATATAACACACAGAAATAAAAGATAATAATAACCATGTATGTCTTTTAAGAACACTGTTTCCTTGTGGAAAAGGCATCTTGCTTCTAGAGAGCTATGGTCCAGTTCTACTTTCCTTGAAGCTAGTAGCAAAGTTGATGTTGACTGCAGAAGTAGGAGTGGGCCTTTATGATCATGTAAAACTACCCCATCTTCATTTAAAAAAAAACAACCCCAACCGTTCCAATCACCCCCAATGCAATTAAGAGAATATAATGTGGCCCAGTGAATAGGGCCTCGGAGTGGGACTCAGGAGGCTTGCAAGGCTTGTATTCCAGGTTCTGCCATAAGCCTGCTGGGTAACTCTGGGCAACTCTTATAATCTCTGTAAATGATAGGGGATAGTGAAATGTTGTCAGAGCTATGGAAGAAAAGCCCTTTGTAAATGCTAGGCATTATTATTGCAATATAACGTCTGATCCAAAGCCTGCTGAAGTGAATGGGAATCTTTCTACTGAATTTAGTGGGTTGTGGTTTAGGTGCCTAATAAATATACACCCATTATATGACCTTCCTATTGGGCCTTTTCACTCCTTAACCAGGCAAAACTCATGAACTGAATATATATATATATTTTTTTCTGGAGCAGGGTTGGAGGATTATACTGTCCCACATTTAGATAAGGGTTTCTTCCCCTCTTGCCTTGGTTTTCATTATAATAATTTGTCTGTAGGTAGATACAATTTAATCTTATGTGTATGTTTCTAGTAAAACTGATAAATGAGAAATAGAATTATTCCTGTATTAATGCTCAATGTAGAATGAATTGCAGTTACATGCCTTCTTCTTTTCTTCATAGACTAATTTGTCTTTTATAAGGTAATTACAGCTCCACTTGGAAGATCTTTAGCATCAATTATGTTAACATATGTTCAACCACTAATTAATAAGACAGATATCTTCCCCTTTCCTTTCTTAACTGAAGTATTGAATCCTAGTTATATCTGACCATATTGTGTTCTCTGACAAAAGTCATGGAGGTCTGGATTGTTCTCTGGTGTGGAAAAAAATGTGTAGAAGGTAGATTTGGGCCAGTAAAGCTCTTTGAGAGTTCCCTCACAGACTTCCTCTACTGTGATGATTTTGATAAGGGAAAGGGAGGGCATTTTCTCCCCTTTCCCTGCAGATTACATGAGGCCTTCGCAGACTCTGAAAATCTTGTGGCATGTATCTGTGCTGGCTCTGGTCTGAGTGACACCCCAGCCTCAATGGTGGGACCAGTAAACTTTACAAACTCCAGCCAAAATTATCAATACCTAATATCACTCAACTGAATTTACCCACCAGCAGCACGGCCAATGTCTGAGCCCCACATCGACAGTCTTAACCACCATCCACCAGGACCATCACTGTAAGAGTTTCTAACTGCTTGGGATACGGTGGGGAGAGGAGAGTGATTGTCTTCTGCTTGCATGCTGAAGGGAGAAAGAGGAGTAAGGTGTATGTCTGTCGTGACGTGTGTTCTGTGCTTGTAACACAGCATCTTATGATCCAGATATTTTGCTCCTGTAGACAACTCAAGGGATGTGTGAATCTGGT
Source organism: Gopherus flavomarginatus (assembly GCF_025201925.1). Classification (NCBI taxonomy): domain Eukaryota; kingdom Metazoa; phylum Chordata; order Testudines; family Testudinidae; genus Gopherus; species Gopherus flavomarginatus. Next base: position 37,895,234 of record NC_066617.1, read on the forward strand.
AGCCCTGGTATATCATTCTTTTTAATTCCAGTCTTTAGAAATTACGTTCTCTTCATTCCAAAAAAGCAACAAGTGTATATCAAAATACAATAAAAAGGACTTTTCTTCATAACCTAAGACTTCTGATGGTTTGACAAAATTGTGAAACTTGATTCCACATCTCTCAATTCGAAGGGTAAGCTCAAATTTCTGGGACAAAAACACTTTAAGCAATGTTCAAAACATTTTGCTTGTACAAATTTGCTGAAGCTATTAGTTGGGAACCATTGGGCAAGGCCTCCCGCATTTCTACATGTTCATATGACCTTAATTTTATACTATTAAATATGTAACAGTTCATAACACATTTTCATAAATAGTAGCAGAACATAGCATTACATATGAATTTCCTATTATGATCTATTTCTAAGAAATAGATCTTCCTTTAGACATGGACACATCTGTGCTATGTGTTGAGCAGTCGATAGCTTATGTTTACCATTCCCGAGGATTCGCATACTGCCCTGTATATTCATAAATACTTAAATGTAACTCAAAATTATTTGCACAATGAAATATCATACAAAATCAATACTTTGCAGTTGTTTAGACTTTTGTATCTATATTGCAAATGTCCCTTTATATTAAAAAATCTTATTTTAGATGGTCCATGAAGTCAGAGATAAATCTGAACACATACTATCCAGTGTGGGATGCATTGTATAATGTATAAATCTTATATATGGTATACACAAATCACTTAGCTGAATAAGATAGAAATTCTATGACTATTTGTTAGTGATTTTATTTATATACATATAGTTAGTCCTGTAACTCTGATTTCTTGTCAAGACTACTCCTGACCTCTGTAGGACATTGTTTAACTGAATAATATTTAAAATGTAGCAATTAGAACGTACAACCATACATAACTTCCCATACAACTGAATAAAAATTAAAATGTCTGCTCTGAGGCATGAGTACATCCGTGTTGTGGTAAATCCAATGCTTTGAATCCATTAACCTTTCATTGTGTGGCACTATCATCCACTGCTAAAGATTAGCTACTGACACGTTTATCAAAGGATGATAAATGAGCTGTCCTTTTAGATGTCTGATTATGTGACCTTTATTCAGTTAAAAGCACAAGGGGCTGACAGTGTTAAGTGCTTGCCAGTTTAGAATGAAATTGAACCCAGGAAATGAATGTTTGGAATTGTCTTCAATAATGTGATGTTACTCCGTCAATTTAAGTTTTAAATTAAACAAAACAAAATCTAATGTAAACTGTTATTTCATTAATGTGTTTCTTATCGAAAAAACAAAGTGGCCTCTTTCTTATAAAATAATCTTTTATAAGGCTTTGACCTATCAAATACCCTGAATCGATTGAAGTTTATTCTAAAACTTCACTAAAACATGAAAAATCTGTAGTTCTAGGAATAACCTCAGGAAAAAAGTAGTTTTATCATTAGTTGTATATTTGTAATTGGTCAGTCAACCATGCATAAAGGATTGCAACACAACATTTTGCAATTTCTATCATGAGTGTTCAAACTTTACATACCATCATGTATCCATTTGAGATTCAAACAGTTTATGCCATCATTATGACAATAATCTTAGGAGAAGTTCTGATCTCACTTACTGGTATGAACGAGAATGATTGTGTATATTTAGCTTGTTGAGGATAAGGCTGTCATTCAGCCCAAAATGGCTTTGGTCTCTTGGAGAATTACCATGAGTCATCTGGGCATCATTGGAGGTGGAAAGTAAAGATATGTAGAACTTTTAGACTGCATGCTGGAAACAAAGTACAATAATCAATCAAACAAATTTAACAACCCAAGCTGGTGGTTTTTGGCATGTAATGTAATATAAGCTGTGCTAATATTTAGAATGATAGGCCTCCAAGCTGCAAAGACCCCAGCACCTGCACAGAGCTCCCTGGAAGTTAACAGGTTTCTCCCATGAAGAGACTATTGCAAGAGTGTCCATGGTTGAGCCAAATTGGTTTAGGCTGAAGTTTATTCCCAGTTTTGAAAGATGCAGTACAACTTCGTACAAAAGAGGTATTATGTGAATGACACTACCCCATAAAATATATGGAGAACCCTCTTCAGTTTAGAGACCAAATGTTCAATTCAGTCTGTATTAATAAATATATACCTGGTGTCACCAGCGGTGCTATTACACATGGTCTTTCCAGTTCTTTTTCTTGGCATGCCAGCAAAAGTTTAATGTTGGGAAGACTCATGTTGCTGGTCATGTTGGGTTGTGCAAGGTTCTGTGTATAGGGAGTGGTCTTTCAAGAGGGAGAAGGAAAGATTTCTGTCTGCCTGAGTCTTTCATTAGAGTCAATTCTTGAGGCAAGTATTGGGAAGCAAGTATTGATGTTAGACTGAGATTTCTGAAAGAAGCTCTCTACACCAATATTCCACACAAAGATGGACTACAAGCCATCAGGAACAGTATCCCCAATAATGACACGGCAAACCTGGTGGCTGAACTTTGTGATTTTTGTCCTCACCCACAACTATTTCACATTTGGGGACAATATATATCTTCAAGTCAATGGCACTGCTATGGGTACCTGCATGGCCCCACAGTATGCCAACATTTTTATGGCTGACTTAGAACAACGCTTCCTTAGCTCTCGTCCCCTAACTCAACTTGTGCTACATTGATGACATCTTCATCATCTGGACCTGTGGAAAAGAAGCCCTTGAGGAATTCCACCATGATTTCAACAATTTCCATCTCACCATCAACCTCAGCCTAGACCAGTCCACACAAGCGGTCCATTTCCTAGACACTACTGTGCTAATAAGCGATGGTCACATAAACACCACCCCACACCAGAAACCTACTGACCGCTATACTTACCTACATGCCTCCAGCTTCCATCCAGGACACACCACATGATCCATTGTCTACAGCCAAGCTCTAAGATACAACCGCATTTGTTCCAATCCCTCAGGCAGAGACAAACACCTACAATATCTCTATCAAGCATCCTTAAAACTACAATACCCACCTGCTGAAGTGAAAAAACAGATTGATAGAGCCAGAGAACCCAGAAGTCACCTACTACAGGACAGGCCCAACAAAGAAAATAACAGTAGGTCATCTTCAGCCCCCAACTAAAACCTCTCCAGTGCATCAGAGATCTACAACCTATCCTGAAAGATGATCCCTCACTCTCACAGATCTTGGGAGACATACCTGTCCTCACTTACAGACAGCCCCCCAACCTGAAGCAAATACTCACCAGCAAGCACACACCATACAACAAAAACACTAACCCAGGAACCTACCCTTACAACAAAGCCTGATGCCAACTCTGTCTACATATCTATTCAAGTGACACCATCATAGGACCTAATCACATCAGCCATTCCATCAGAGGCTCATTCACCTGCACATCTACCAATGTGATATATGCCATCATGTGCCAGCAATGCCCCTTTGCCATGTATATTGGCCAAACCGGACAGTCTCTATGCAAAAGAATAAACGGACACAAATCTGACACCAGGAATTATAACATTCAAAAACCAGTAGGAGAACACTTCAACCTCTTTCATCACTCAGTGACAGACATTAAGGTGGCAATTTTGCAACAGAAAAGCTTCAAAAACAGACTCCAACGAGAAGCTGCTGAACTTGAATTAATATGCAAACTATATTCCATTAACTTAAGTTTGAACAGAGACTGGAAATGGCTTGGTCATTACACTAATTGAATCTATTTCCCCATGTTAAAGTATCCTCACACCTTTGTGTCAACTGTCCAAAATGGGTCATCTTGATTATAACTTCAAAAGTTTTTCTCCCCTGCTGATAATAGCTTCTCTTAATTAATTAGCCTCTTACAATTGGTATGGGTACTTCCACCTTTTCATGTTCATGTATGTATAAATATCTTCTTACTGTATGTTCCATTCTATGCATCCGATGAAATAGGCTGTAGCCCACAAAAGCTTATGCTCAAATAAATTGGTTAGTCTCCAAGGTGCCACAAGTACTCCTGTTCTTTTTGCTGAAAGAAATAGTTGCCTTACATGCTGTTTCTGACCTCTTTTTTTTTCTCTTATGTGTAAAAAAAAAAATATAGGTAGAATATACCCAGAATCCATATCACTGATATCTCTTCCACTAGAAAGCCAGCTTGCAAAGTACTAAACATCTTCTACCGATTGGTAGAATGAAGATGCTGGTGTCAGACTGGGACACTGGTGTCTAGGGATGAGGCAACAATATTTATTTATTTATTTATTTATTTATATGGCAGTAAAGCTTAGGAGCCCTAATGAGCGCCCTATTGTGTTAAGCACTGTTCAAAGTTCAAACATACAACATAAAGAGGGTTCCTGCCCTAAAGATCCCACAGTCTGTTTTTTAAAATCCTCTATACTTCATGACTCCAGGTTGCATTAAACATCTTTAAAGTGACAAAGCCATAGATATTTGTAGCAAGTTGCACGTCCTAAAGAAAAGTCCCACTCTTCTCATCAGTTAAGATGGGGGGAAAAGAAGCTTCTAGCTAGTAGTTGTGCTTGAGAATCTGAGTATAACATGATCCCAAGATTGCCAACCTGAATAATATATGATTCAGTAACAAACACAGTCAGTGAGGCTGATGTTGCTATATACTGATTGGATCCCACTGAAATCAACAGCACAGCCATTGTTGACTTCAGTAGGGGCATTCTCAGGCCCATACATTTTACCACCCTTTGAAACTGCTTTCTCCTACATTGCCACAGTCTTGCTTGACAGATCCAATCCCTGCTCATCCCAGCTCCAGTCTCCATCATCTATAGGTCTCAGAGTGCTTTACAAAACATCAAATATATCATTTCCCCCATTCATAAAGGGAGAAACTGAAGTGTAGCGAGGCTTATTTGCCCATTCCAAGGTCACGTGGGTCAACAGAGCCAGAAATAATACCCAAGTCTTCCTATCTTCTGTTCTTTGCCTTGTCCACTAGATATCAGCCATAGTTTAAATGACTACTTAGGAGTGGGAGAGTTTTAGAAGATTTGATTCTTAGTTGAAACTTATCAAAACATTCAGAATGTTTGTCCATTCTTAAAATTTGAGTAAAAGTCTTTTGCCACTCACTCCGTGTCCTTCCCCTCACCTCACCCTGCATAGTGAACTTGTGGTCCTAAAATCTCTACTTTCAAAGGAGTATCTTCTTATTGTTGATTAATTTTTTGAGTTTGGAAGACTGGAATGGACTTCAACTGCTCTTTCCCTTTAACTTGGTTCTCTGTTAATACTATGAAGAGAAATATCCATCAGTGGCATCCAAGTGTACTAGTCTGTTTCCATTCCAGCGGACTAGCTGACAATCCATCACACTCTACTAGGCTCCTGGGCAGCCCATAGGGATGCTCTGTCAAGAGTCTAGATAAAGTCTGAACAACTGATTACAATTTATTGAGATTCCCCACAGAACATTCCCATAAGACTGCCTACTAATCTTATATACTGCAGGGCAAGGATTGTACTTTCAGAATCAACAGTAAGGGCTACAATTTAATATGTTACCTGTACTAGTCCACCAATAAACAATCCTGTAAAAAAGATAAGGTGTTACAACTGGGGGGAAAAAGTTTGAATTGTCTCTAATCTTTGAAAATGTCCAGTCGGTTTTCAGTACTCTCATCCAGGTTTTATCTAACAATTGTTTCCATATCTGTAGCTATTGTGTGATGGCTTCTGCAAACCTCCTGCTTCTCTTACTCTCTTCCAAACTTATATGAGGTAAGCAAAGAATATAAACCCTCATACTTCAAGGCATCCAGTGATTTTCAGGTTAATGGAGCAGGAGAGCTGGAAGAAATTTACACTGTGAACAGATAATGCCATAACTGCTTTTCATAGGAGGTTCTCAAGGAATTTTGCCACTCTCAAAGAATATTTGACTAGATGAACCCCTGGACCGATCAGGTATGATGATTTCCACGTATCATGATTTACAATCCTATTTTCAAGAAGATGACATTCAAAAATACAGTGATGTTTACTTTGGAAATAATAATGGCATTAAAATGCTTTCCCTACCGTGTGCCTCTGTTTTTCAAAGAACCTGAATTTTCTCATTTGGTTTGTCTTTTGATACTGTTACAACCTTCTCTTGGTTTAAACTAGGATAATCTTCCAAATCCTGTTGTTCTAACATCACCACTAGATTTATGGTATTTCCAATGAAACATAATCCTCAAAAAGTACCGTATGTTGAAGCAAGACATTTCCCATTCAAAGAGTGTGTTCAAAATTATTTCAAATTTCCAAGAATTTAATTCTTAAATCTTTAATTAGAATGGATGCAGGTCAAGGACTAGGCTGTAACTTGACCATGTGCTCTGAGTGAGGGATGGGACATAGCTTTTGCCCCAGGAACAGATCAGAGAATGAATAGTGACAAAAATTCACTTTTCCTCCCTTATTACGTATAGGGGAAAAAATCCTCCAGCCCTTTCTTAGTGGAGCTGATTACTCTACTTGTGCACCCCGCCTGCTATTTACAGTGGCCGCTCTCTAACCCTCTCCATCCCCACTGTACCCACGGAACAAGGCCATGCAGGAAAATGGGGGGAATCTTCCTCTTCTGGCCTTCTGAGTAAGGGCTGTAACAATCTAGCCTGAATACTTTGGATGAAGTACTATTCGTGTCTAGATTTTATCACAATATTGAAATCCTCCTGAACAACATCCACACCCAGGAGATATGCAAAAGGTTGAAAGCAAAAAGGATATATATACCTAAAAGAGGTTCACTTGATAGATACACATAATCATACAACTAATATTACTCCATACTTCTAAACAACAATTCATCTGAAAATCAGAAAACTCTTTGCATGCATTACCTAATTATGACACATCCCTTATGGTAAGTTCACTTATCTCCTCACTAACCACTTGAGTGAAACACAGAGGATGTCTAACAGCACACAACAGCAGCACAAGACAGGGACTGAAGAATGACTCCATATCCAGTTCAAACTGAAGGGAAAATGTAGCTAAGCACACTATAATTCACCAAGTTGCCAGAATCAAGAATTTGACTCTCATAAAAATGGTCATGGATTCTTTAATGATCATAGTTGCTTATATCCCTGGTTTTATCTTACATCTGAAAGGTGGTATTTCCAGCAGCACTGAGTCCCAAAAATTCAGCTGGGACATTGCTCTAGGATTATATCAAACAGAAGATTGCCACTTCCTGAATCACCAACACCAGCATTACTTGAACAGAATTGTCCATAAATAAAAGAGTTGTTACTTTTTAACGGTATTTCTTAACATTGCCATTTTAAGACCCTAAACTGCTGCACAACATTCATTAAGATACATCAGTTCCCTGCCTGAAAGGTTTAGTTAGATAAACAAGTTGTGTACAGTTATTCTATCAAGTTTAATTTAAAATACTATAGTGGAAACTGATAGAAACTATTGTTACTAATCCCAGAGGTTAGTTAAAGTAAAATATCTTCGCATTAAGAGATTGGCTTTATTTGGGAGCAAAGAAAAACAATCTCTTTTAATTAGGAAAGATAACAAATTAGCTCCTATTTTTCTCCTTCACATTTGCATGAGACCTTTTGGATTCAACTTAGCTCATTAGATTGTTGATGGCTGCTGATGTAAATGGTCTACTGGAGGTAATTAATGGAGATTTGTTCAATAAAGTGTGACCTCAAGTTTTGTCATTTAAGACTATAGACTTCTCTGGAGACACGCAAGACGAGCTTGTAAACAAGACTGCACACATATACAGAAAATAGCAATCTGGTGCACAAAGATAGTATGCTACAACCAGCATATCTGACGGCCTATAGAGTGATTGATCTAGGCCTGAGCAGATAGACAAATAACTTATTTACATTAAAACTTGGAGAAGTCAGGAAGGCACACCTGATGAGAGAATTTGTTTCTCTCTCCCTCCACCCCCACTCCAAAGATGAGTTTTGTCAAGTTCCCAAGACTCACAAGCCTAATTAAAATCAAGGTGACATTTTAAAGTTTGGGAAAAATTGAAGGAGTGTAATATAGTAAACAAAATGCAACAATGATAACAAAAGACTACAGCAATCAATAACACCCCAGGAACAGCTACAGAGGATCTGATGACAGGCATTATTGATGAAAGCGCTAAACTGTCAAGGAGAGTAAATATCATGTACCCCACCATTCAGACCTCTAACAACAAAGCATATATATCCGAGAGTGATCTATTAATACAGTAACTGATATAACAGAGCAATGTAAAAAAATATTAGCCCCTAGTGCTAATTCCAGAAACATGCAATATTTTTGTCCCAATCCTAGTGTTGCCACAGCAAAAACTATGAATCCTACAAAAATGCAAATTACCAATTGGAGGATGAATCAAACAAGCTGATATATTTTATATAGACAGTTGGCAACAAATATTGTCATATCTTGCATTATCAGTATTTGAATCTATAAAAGTAACTATGGGCACAGCATCTCAATGAAGAGTAACACAGTATAAAAAGGCAGTGACCAGGTTTGTAAAAAATGTTTCTTTCTTGAACAGATTGCTTTTTACAGTGTTGTAAAAATGTGCTTGAGGTGGAGAACTGTTAACAAAAAGGATAGTGAGATCTGACAATATATTGAGTTGTGAGGGAGGTGTCTAAAAGTTACATGTCTTATTTAATTCTTAATTCAGAATCTGGAGGAAGAAATAATCATCATATGAATCAAATTAACAGATGATACTAAACTTTAAGGAATTGCTCATACTAGTGAAATGAGGAAATAGTACAAATCAAGATTGACCTAGGAGACTTCTGAAAATAGGCAGATAATAAAATTATATTCATCTAGGAAAAATGCAAGGCAAGACATCTGGGAAAACATCATCTGAAACACACATATTCAACGGGAAGGAGAAAGCATGGGAAGGAACAACTCCGAAAAAGATTTGGGAGCCATAGCAAATTGGTCATCAGTTTGCGAAGAGATATGGCAGTGTAAAAGACCAATGATGTTTTGGGTTGCATAATCAATAGAGCAAGAGACGACAGTCTCTTTCTCTGAAAATCAGATGCAATTGCACTCGAAGTATTTTGCTCCATTTTGGGAACTTCATTATCAGACAAATTAGATAATAAAACTTTAAAAAGCTGGAGCAAGCATTTCCCTCCCCCCCAGTTATAGCAGCACAGATATGATCATATCTGCTATATTTTAGGCCTTACCTATACCTGGAATTCATCAGCTGGTCACTAGTGACCTATGTAGGAGGATACTGCAAAACCCAAACATGGAAACTGATAGCCACAGTTTGCACCAATTAAGCTTACTCTTGCTTGATATGGAGTAGGTCAACCAGTAGAAATAATGATTTTCCTTGTCTGTGCTTGGGGTTTGCATCAAAACACTGGTTCCTAACTGCTGAGTGCTTAAACCAAAAGCCTGCTGTATGATATATGAAAAAGAGAAAATGATAAACGTTTTATAAATATTTTAGATGACTAGTTCATGGATTCAAAGAGTTCAAGGCCAGAAGTGACCATTAAGTCATACAGTCTGTAGCCCAATAAATTGTGTTTTCCTAGAGCATGTTTTCCAGAGAGGCTTCCAGTCTTGATTTGAAGACATCAAGAGTTGCACAATCCATCACTTCCCTTGGCAGTCACTTTCAGTGGTTATTCACCTTCACTGTAAAAAAAATTGTGCCTTATTTGTAATATGAATTTGTCTGTCTTCAACTTCCAGCTTCTAGCCATTGGGTCTTGTTATGCCTTTCTCTACTAGATTAAAAATACTTTAAATAGACAGTATTTTCTCCCTGATACTTGAATTGAATTGATACTTGAATCAAGTGAGTTCTCAATCTCCTTGTTGATAACCTAACCAAACTGAGATCTTTAAATCTCTTACTTAAAACATTTTCTCCAGCCTTCAAATCATTTTTGTGGCTCTTTACTACATTCTCTCCAATTTTGCAACATCCTTTTAAAAATGTGGACATCAAAACTGCACACTGTATTCCAATACTAGTCTCACCGATGCCATATACAGAGATAAAAATCACCTCACTCACTACTCCACTGTTTATACATCCAAGGGTCCCATTAGCCCTTTTTGCCACAACAGCAGTTCATGTTGGGTTACTTGTCCACTATGACCCCTAAGTCCTTTTCAGAGTTAGTGCTTTCCAGGATACAGTCTCTAGGGTCATCTGTTTGTGGCACATTGATAAAGAAGCTGTTTATGTGCAATGAAATTTATGAGTCATGGTATTATATCAGTATTTTATGCTTGATTGTTTTTAGTATGCTGATGAACATTCTGAGCCAAATTATGGCAGCTTATGTGCACCCATGCTAAGTGCACAGAAATCTCTTCTCTCCTTGCATTCATATAAGGAGATATCATAATGGGCAGCATGTAGCTGGTCAAAATGTGTGTGCATGGGAGGGGGGAGGGGTTCTGCAGGAAAAAAATGATTTTTTTTAACTATAAAACATTTCAGTTTTGAAATTCAACTGCAGGACTTCATGGGAGTTGTAGCTGAGATGCTTCTTGGTCCTATTCTCCTCTCTAGGCCAGGATCCCTGATTGAAATATATCTCCCCTGGTGCACCAAGTTCTCCTATCTTGGTGAGGGGAGGTAGTGTATCCTGAGAAATGTATGGCTGCTCAATATCATAGGAGATTAAGTCCATCTGAGAAGCCTGGTCCATGAAGGAGAATGGAGGCACTAGGAAATTGAATTACAATCCTATGAGACCTCTTAACAGCATTTCAGAATCACCATATTTCTGTTTTCAGAAATACCTGTTTTCAAGCATTTGATTTTTGATGAAAAATCAATTTTCTTCTATCAAAAGAAGATCCTTTAAAAACACTGTTTTGTCAAAAACCGAACTTTCCATTGAAAACCAATTACAAAAAATTCAAGGAGCCTGAGTTCCATAATCTCTTTGGCAGTGATTTGGGAGTAGTACTTTCAACACTACTGAGTCCTCCTGAGAGGTTCCATTATAATATGCACTGTAAAAACAAAAACTAAGAGACAGTCCTCAACCCAAAGAGCTTTGTCTAAATAGTCATGACAAGAGCGGGGAACAGAGAGTATTGTTTTGCCCATTTTGCAGATAGGTAATTGTGGAACAGAGACTCAGGGCTGTAAGCTGTTACAAATTTAGCTTGACTCATTTAGGTTGCTCAAGGGTGTGTAAAATTCACATCCCATGAGAGATGTAATTAGTTGACTTAAGCCCCCATGTAAACAGTGATAAGTTGATGGAACAATTCTTCTGTCAACCTAGCTACCGCCTCTCAGAGAGATGGATTTTCGACAGTGATGGAAGAACCTCTTCTGTCACTGAAGTAAGAGCCTACGCCAGGGATCTGCAACCTTTGGTACATGCCCTGTCAGGGAAAACCACTGGCGAGCCAGGCCAGTTTGTTTACTTGCAGCATCCGCAGGTTCAGCCAGTTGCAGATTCCACTGGCTGCTGTTCACTGCTCCAGGCCAATGGGGGCTGTGGGAAGCAGTGGCCAGCACATCCCTCAGCCCGCACCGCTTCCCGCAGCCCCCATTGGCCTGGAGTGGTAAACCATTGCCAGTGTAAGCTGCGATCGGCTGAACCTGAGGACCCTGCAGGTAAACAAACTATCCCAGCTCGCCAGTGGCTTTCCCTGATGGGCCACGTGCCAAAGATTGCCAATCCCTGGCCTACACTATAATGTTACAGTCGCACAACTGCAGTGCTGAAGCTGTAGCATTTCTAATGTAGACGTAGCCTAAGTTACTTGCTGAAAATTATAGAGATAGTGTGTGGAAGAGAAAAGAATTGAACCCAAATCTTCTGAGTTCCAGACCCTTTCCCCTCTCTTGTGAAGCATGAGGGAGTGAAATATTGGTTCCACTTAATTCAGTGGCAAAATTCCTATTGACTTCCATGGGTTGGAATTTCACCACAGGTGACTGGTTTTTTTCCTACAGCTGTTTCATAGCTCAAGCAAACGTGGGTGAAGGGAGTATCAGAAATGGTTTTCTGAGTCGTCACTAGTGCTGTTCCAAGTACAAGCTGGTTGATGTTTGTTCTAACCCACTCTTCTTTTTTCACTCACTAGATAAAACCTGTAGAAAGGCTGACTTACAACATACCAGAATGATGTAGCTGCTCTATTACCTACAAAACTCTAATACCATGCTTAATAGATATCGCTATTTATATACATTGATGTTTCATAGTTATTACCCAGACTTTATAAACACAAATCAAATTAAATTTCCTGTAATTGCAATAGTTTGAAAGTCGTTAAAGTAAAACAAAATTACTGAGACACAAAAGAAAACCCATCTGGCCTTTCAAATTTGCTCATTGGTCTTTTTTGCTAGTTTTATTTGAATAGATCATGATTGCTTGTCTGTGGCTGAATTATTTTCTTGCTTTATGCTGCAATTACTGTGACCATCAAATTAAAAAAATCATAGATAATGATATCAATGCTGCTATTTTTTTGCATTGTTTAAGAGCAGGTGGCAATAGTAACACTTAGTGAGAAAAATTGTCTTTTAGAATTCATTTTGAATTCTGTCTGTAATCCTGAAGTGTAACATTCACAGTCATTGATGCTTCTGCAGCACATTAAGCTTTTATGAAAGTAAAAGTTAATTACATATGATGACTAAACTCCAGGGATCATAATTAGCTGAACTGAATGACTGCACATCAGTAATTAAATGTCATTCCTCTTCATCGTTCTGAGCCCTAAACCCAACCCTTAAAATGTCATAGGTGTTGGATTCTGCTGTATCCATATGGGTGTTACTGCAAGAAACATGAATGCTGAACACTACACAGAAGTTTATTAAGTGGAAACAATAATTAGGTGTTAGGTATATTGCTTTCTCATTAGACAGATCAAGCTTTTTCGAAGATGTTGAGATTTAGACAGATCTTTTATACTTGGGCTCTTTTTTTTTCTTTTTGGATTTATGCATGAATTCTCTGATTGTTTTCTGCATGGCAGGGCAACTGAATTGCCTGCACAGTATTCTGACCATAGAATATCCAAAAATAAACTATCACACATCAGCCTCTGGGTAGTGTTTGACTGATGGTGCATTAGAATGAGAGTTTTGCACAGAAAAAAGATCATTTATTTTAACTTTACTATAACCAGGGACAGTTTTCTGCCACAAAGAGGCAGCCTGCATCTGCAGTGCTGTGCAGGATCTTGGGTCATAGCTGGTAAAATTGCTTCTGCACATGCTGACCATGCTGATGCTGCAGGTGTTGCCACTTCTGATGTCTGCAAAGCTTCTGTTTCCACATCTTATGCCACTAGTGCCTGCCAAATGGAGGCTGGATAAAAGAACATCTGGATCTTCATGTGCCAAGATGAGGATATTCAGTCTTAATTTCCCTCCCACAGAAAGATACCCAAAATCAGTTCTTGTTGGGAAATAAATTGAGCCAAGTTCTGGCACTGAAGTCCTGAAAGGAACACCTCTGAAACAGACATAGCTGCTTGGAGGAGACATCTTTATGATTAACTGAAACTTGCATGAAGTATATGGAATAATTTGTTCACTTGTCCAAAATCTCAGTGAGATTTGCCTTATAATTGATATGATGAATATGTTTGACCAAATTTTCTGCTGGTGTAAATCAGTGGACTTTCACCAATTTATACCAGAAGATAAATTGGCCTGTTTGAAAATAGAGAGAATGAGCAAGATTGTAACAGGATATATATCTGTGGACATGGTATGTGTACACCACTTTACTAACTGGAAAAAATATTACTTCTGCAGTGTAGATAATCCTGTGGTTTTCAGTCAGTCAAAATTCCAACTGAATGAAGGATACAGGGTCCACATTTTGGTGCATATTAGTAATATGAATAGAGTAGGATCACCAGGAGTACTGTGGCACACTGAATCTTTCCATTCACTTGGTGACATGCTGGGGGTACCATAGTTTTAAGATTAACTTCAGCTGTTAAGCTGCAAAGGTTTTAGTACTTTGTGCAACCCCAGTAAGCACCTTCTCTGTTTTTGCACTCACATACACACACACGGGTGTGCGCACACACACATATACACACACACTTTAGCTACTTTGGTGCAGTCCAAGGGCAGATACAAGGATAGCCTTGTCCCTTAGATTGTCACAGACCTAGGACCTGGGCTGTCTTTTTACATCTGTCCTCATGGATAGCAAATATGCCTTGTTCACCTTTAGATCCCAAAGGTTTGAACAGCATCCTGGCATCACCAGTGGTCTGCTTAGGGACTCTTCAGCCTCTCCCAGATATGTCACTTCATTGAGAATAACTGTAGACAAGATCCTATAAATCCTTCTGCAAACATTACTCTGCTGTAAGATTTCTGAAGTCTGCAGTAGTCTGAACAATCCAATCAGTAGAGCAGCCCCTGTGCTATTTATTTGGATACTGAAATCCACTTATTTTAAACTGCACCCCGCATCTTCAGTTTTCAACTTATCAAATATTTTGTATATTGAGAACACAGATCTGCACTGTAGTATTGAGAAGTACAGACCGCACCTGATCCTGATCAGCAGTTAGATTTGATAAAATCAGAACCCAAGGATCTTGTCTACAAACAACATTTAAAAAACAACTTTTTAGATGGTCCCTCCCAAATACTATGTCACAGAGACCAAGCAGGAGTCCATGGTGCAAATTTCTTGTTTTTTTCACCTATGTACATTCCACAGATTTCATCCAATTCCTTAAAAATGTATGTAAATCATGAAAATATTTAAAATACCATTCTGCATATTCAATGCATAAAAGATAAACTGTAATTGCTATTATGTACTACAATTTGTTTTGCTCGGCTGGATTAAGCATCCTACTACCATATGTCAACATTTCTTCTTTTCCATTCACCACCTGAGACAATATTGACCAATGCCAGTACCACAGGAATCAGAGTCCAGCACAAACAGATGGTGAAATTGTAGGAATGCCAAAACTTGAAGAATAGTCAAAAGAGGTTTTTTTAGCTTGCTGAAAGCACTTTGACTTTCAGAAGTCCCAACAAAATCAGTAGAAGCCTTAATCAATTCAGAAATCCTGATCAAAACATGGATATAATTTTTTTCAGAAACTTCTCTAAACAGGATTGAATAATAGACATACAGAAGAATATACTATACTTGTCCATATCAGCTCTCTCAAAGGTATAACGTAAATCAGTTAGAGCGTACAAATGTAAACAAAGTTATTAACTTTTCTGTTCTAGATTACCTTTAACAACTATTCTGCATGTTCATGAACATTAACCAACTAGATAATCATAGTAATGATAATAAATGTTATTTTTATGACAACTATCAACTTTAAATTTCTGGTAACCTTGGAATCACACTGGTCTCCTGTGATGACCTTTGGTTCGCAGAGGAAATTAAATGGTCCAAAAGACTGATAAAAGTAAATGCCTATTGACTCCTCCTCTTAAACAACCTTGAACTACATATATTCAATTGCAAAGTCTGTATCTGAGGAATAGTTAGCTATAACCAAGTCAGCATTAACCAAGCTATAACCAGTAGTTAGCTGTAATGAAGTCTTTATTATCACCTTGCCTAGGAAGCAAACAGTAGCCACCTTTCTCCCAGTCCAGTTCCTCCAGGCAAGAGCCAATCGCTGGCCTCATTACCACTCCCACTATCCAGTGGTAGCAGGATGAGGGCAGTGAAGAAAAAGAAAGAGGGAGAATTAGCCCACATGCATGCTAATGGCAAATGAGATTAAAGCAGGTAGCAGAGGAAGCCTGTGGAGCTGAGATCTCCTTCCCATTCTCCAGGGTTTCTCCACTGCTCCCAGCCCCATCAAAGCTGCACCATGGCCAGCAAGATGAGCATTTGTTGTTCCATAGAATATATTTGTTTCTAAATTAACATCTAATTTGACATCATAACGGCACTATTTCCTTCTATGGGTGTGTCAAAAGAGAGAACAAGTTTCTACCACACCTGAAAGTATTTAAGATATGAATTGTTTGCTGTCAGTAAATTAACTGCAGAAAGAAAATGGGACGTTTTGTCTGCATTAGTTTATGATAAGAGTCCATTGTTGTTTTATAATTTAATTGTAATAGTAGAGAGAATTCAATACAGCTTCAAGCAACAAAGCTCTAACCTTTGGACTAGATCCAACATATTCATTTATTTATTTATTCAATCAGTATTTACAAGCACCTATCCATTGCTCCAGGGGCTTTTGGGAAAATCTAAAATATACATCTGTAAAATAAAAATCAGATATGGAAAGGCCTGCCCTGTGATAGCAACAATCTCCTGTCATACTGCCCCACTAAACCAAAAACTCCCCCTCCAGCAAACCGATCTCTCAACAAGTTCCCTTGGAAAGTACCCATAAAATACCATTGCAGCATGCCCAGAATGTCAACAGTTGCAGGGTTTGATGGACCAGGTGAGTAGTCACAGGACCCCCTTCCACTCTTTTTAAAAATAAATGTTATGGGTTCATAGTTAGAGCTATATAGTCAGCCCCCTGTATTTTAAACTAGGTGGAGGTAGTTAACTTGGGCTTCTCGGCTGATCTCATGGAAACTGCCCAGGCAGATAGCTTGCTTTGTCTACTGTAAGAAAAATAGGGTATGAAGCAAACCTCAGTTAGGCAACTGATTACCACCCATCTTAGGCTTCTTTTAATTTCAAAAAGAACTCAAGGGTTGAATTTAGTTTTAAACAGTTTGATTAAGTATCCTAAACAACAGCAACTAACAGTACAAGATATAAGAAGGTAAAAATAATATTGGACTATGAATTGTTAAGAGAACCTAGAAAACTGGTTGATATTACCATTGAGGTTTTCAGAATCAAATCACACAACCACAGTAGAAAATAACACTGATCTATAATCACTCTCTTGAGAAGGTGACTTTGTTTTGATTTTTCACTGAATCCCTAAGAATTTGGGTCTCACATGTGACAACTGGTTATCAACTCTGGTTTTGCTAACACAGCAGAGGGGGGAAATGATCCAAAGCTACAGCATAAGACAATTTGGTCAATTGCTTGTATGCCAATTCATCATAGTTTCCTTGACACTGCAAACACTGGTGGAGTGAAAGGCAGACTTGATTAGTCTTTAGTGAGCTAACAGGCAACTCAAATTGTTGGAATAAAGAAAAAGACAGTTAAAGGTGCCTAGATGAGAAAGGTATTTGATGTCACTAGGAGGACTCTAGGTGGCCAGCCCTTTCCCAGTCTTCTCCCTTCCAGGTGTCTTTATCTTTCAGGTAGTGATATATGCTGAAGGAGACAGGCTGTTTTAGCCCATTTCTGCTGAGTAGTCTAATTTAGTTCCTAATTTTGTGGGTGCTGGTGTGGACAAATCAGTTGGTGACCCATACTTCTGCCAAAGATTCACAATGTCCAAACAAAATGTTACTCTGAAAAAGATTTGGGGTTTGTGGTGGATAATCAGCTGAAAATGAGCTCCCAATGTGAATCTATAGTTAAGGCTAAGAGTTTGTCATGGATACCTTTAGTAAAAGTAGTGGAGAGGTCACGCGCCAAAAAGAAAAGTTAACAGAAGCAATGACCTGTCAGTGACTTTTAGTAAAAATATTCAATACAAAATGAGGATCTGCGGCACTGAGGAGCTTGGGGGTTCTCCTGCCACCTGGGAGCTCGGGGGTCCCCACCACCATTGCCCTGTGATTTCCATGACCTCTGTGACTAAATTGTAGCCTTAGCTATAGTCAAAAGAGCTAATGTAATCCTTGGATGCATAAACTGGGGAATCTCAAGGAGGAGTAGAGGAATATACCTCTCTATTTGGCACTGATGAGGCTGCTGCTGGAATACTGGTTCCAGCGCTTGTGCCCACAATTCAAGAAAGATGTTTATAAATTGGAGAAGGTTTACAGAAGAGCCACAAGAATGATGAAGGGATTAGAAAATATGCCATATATTGAAAGACTCAAAGAGCTCAATCTATTTACCTTAAGAAAGAGAAGGCTAAGGGGTGACTTGATTAGAGTCAATAGTTTGCCCACCGGTGTTCTATGGTCTGTGTTATATAGGATGTCACATTGGATGATCACAATGGTCCCTTCTGCCCTTGGAGTCTGTGCACCATTTTAGGACATATCTTGGACATTGGCTGGTTTGATTAGGTCAGCAACTTACCCCTTCAAGTCATTTTCCCTGGGCCCTCTGTAGTGCATCCCTTTGCCAACTTCGCAGGTATGTTTGCTCAAGTTGCACTTTCTCCATCAACTCATCAGCTGCTGAAATATTCAGTTTAAAAGTTCATATAATTCATAAAATGTCCCTCTGTATTCTTTGATGATCTTTAAACTTGTTTTAACTGTCCATTGTACGATGCAAAGTCACTTCAAGAACTATTGTTCTCTAGCAGATCAGAACCATGGTATAAATCTTCCACTTCTGTTCTCCTTGTTTTAACAACAATGGTGGGACTTTGGTATTTATGACTGAGCTGAGTCTATGCATTATTAAAAAAACAGTTACAATTCTGATTATTCCACTCTGTGATCAAGTGTCCTTATCAATACACTATTTGGTTTCAGTTCCTTTTATTTACTGCCTCTTTCTGCACAGGTGTATTTCACCAACTTGATAGCATAAGCATGCTTGATTGCAAATATTAGCCTTACTTCTTCACTTTGTCACTAAACTAAAAGAAATCAATATGAATGTAACACCTTTCTGTCCCTAGCAGGATTGCCCATGAAGTAAAACCTGTCATTAAAGTTTACAATATTTTGGCCAACACTGTATCACTCATAGTTGACTGCCCTTTCAGAAATATAACTTCATTTATATTCCCCATTTTACACTACGGTATCTGACACATTGTATAATATCTTACTGTTTGATATCAATTATAAAATTAATTCCTTCACAGATAGGTGAAAAAAGTTTCTTTTTGGCTGCCCCAGAAACACATTCTCATGGAAAACTGCAGAGATTGTAAGTTTCCCCAGACAAGCTGAAGAAATCTTGCTGTTAGATCTCAATTTTTTTTCTCTTGACCCTCTCTCCTAGCGGTTCTACACAGCCTTGACGCCTGGGCAGTTCTTAAATAGTAATAACTCACAATTTTGGGGCCTTATTTACGACACTATTTTGTTTTCCAGTGGATGGATTGTCTAAAAAACTCATCAACATATATTCAAGTATTGCACATGTAAATAGTTCTTAAGAGTGAGGTCTATATTAGACATTACAGAAGAATCTACTCTTCTCTCTTTCTCAGAAACTCTTCCTCCTCACCCAATTCCTTCTTCAGCTCTCATTCTTTTAAAGAAAGGGGCATCTTTGCTGAAAACAGCTTCAATGGTTGCCTCCTTCTCATCTAGTGAAGAGTGGAAAACAAAACACTGTCCACCCAGTAACACCTTCAAATTTAACACTCCTCCTGAACTGCAAATCTGAGCCACACGTGGCTGGTACCATCAGTGAGCTGATTTTGACTCAGATTACATCTTTAAGGGACAATTCTGTTTAAAGGATGTTGGAAAGCCACCTCCCTATGGGGAGTCTGAGAAGGAATTCTGCTACAGAGAGACCCAATCCTACCTGAGCTTCCTCTGCACAGTGGTGGTACACAGGCTGCATTCAGGCTGTAAGCCAGTGACGAGGGGTGTGGATAAAAGGCCGTGTTCTCCCCTTTTCTTAGCCCTTTCATCCACTTGTACAAGGGCCAGTCCTAATCTGGTATAGAATCTCTGCCATTTCTCCTGATTGTATTGTTCAGCCATCCAATCTTCTACCCTATTAGAGTCCCAAACTCAGCAAACCACTCCATAAATTGCTCAGCTGACCCAGCCATAAAAAGTGATAGAAATGAACATCATCAGCATATGAAAGGCACTGTAATCTGTCCTTCTAGGGCTGCATGTAAACAATGAATAAGATTATTTTTCAAATGCCAACAACTTTTCTGCAATCCACTGGTTAGTTTATTATGGAAGTCACTGTAGAAGTGGCTCTTTAGAAGGAATTTAAATGAGGATAGTGATCTTGTGGTTCCACTCAAGAAGGGAGTTTCACAAGTAGGGGATATTTGTGAAAGAAGACATATGGATGCTTACAGCAGATAAGTGTTGAGGATGGTACTACTGGTGGAGTGGAGGATTCAAGGGTGACACAAAAACAGATTCAATAGATAAGAAGGAAGGGGCATTAAATGGAACAAGGAAAGGAATTGCATCATCATCTAGACAGAAAACATCAAGCAAATGGACAAGATAAAATTATATTTCCCAATCTAGACTAACATCTATTATACACTGTTCTATCCTTGTCTCCCCAATATCCTTCTCCCACCACAGAGATCAAGAAGGAAAAGCCCACTACAACTAGTCAGCATCCTGAGCCACTGCATCCTCAGGCATTAGCAACATGGTCCAGTCCTCTCACTCACCACAAGTCTTCATCCTGCCACATAGAAACAATAATATTTCTTACCTTGACAATGAATTCCTTGGAAAAAGGGAGCAGACAAAGGGAGACAGAGACAAATGAAAGAGAAAATTATTACCCCTATATCTGAGAATGGGGAAAGAATGCATAGCTTAGACTGACTCATTCTCCCACTTACAGGAATATTTGTTTTAAAATATAGTAGCTTACTAGCATGGTTGGGTTTGGACAACAATGAACATTTATGGTTTAGGAGTTTTTTTAACTGTGACAAAACAAAAAAATAGAAAACTAATTCAAATTAAAATGTGGGAGAGGTATGGCTTTTATGGCTGGTAATATGATTTAAGCCTTAGACCTCTAGATCATTTCTTCAAGACTTAACCAGATCAGTGGGGACAGGAAGTGTTCCCCTCTGACAGCTGTGCAATGGCCTATGCAAAATGATTTAGTGGCTTTAGTCCCAGTCCTAATGGACAAGAATCTAGATTACAATTGGCATTAACTGGCACACTCGCTTGCAGTCTGAGCAGAGGCCCATGCCTGAACGGATCTTAAAGACTTAAAAAAAATCTCGCACTCACAGTGAAGGTTCAGGTATAGTGGCAGAGGTGTATAGTAGGAAAGTTTTCCTGGCTGATAACCATGCTGTACACAGTCTGCGGTTAAACAGAAAACTGCAGCTTTTAGTGCTGAACCTTTCATAAGCACTTAAATCTACTTGAAGTTGCTAACAAAATACAAAATGAAGAAATCATGAAGTATACAAATGGTTTAATGGATTAAGAGAGATTCACAGATATGAGAAAGAGAGAGCCAGTCAAACATAAAAGGATGGGGGAGATCACAGAATGATATTTCGGAAATCTTTGATTGGGCCTGCTAAGCTAGGTTGAAAGCTTATTAACTAACTAGCAGCTTCTACATTGCTACCCTTTGATCCCTAACCCCTTAAGAATCCTTGATGGGGTAGGGGGACAGTTAACTCAGGTAGATCAGGGGTTTAAAAAGCCAGCTCCTAAATGACCAGAGTTGCTAACAAACAGGAGCAGCAAACGGAGTTTGTGAGGAAGTGTGAGAGGCAGATACACCTAACAAACATACTCTAAACTTAGGCCAACAACCATCCCCCAGAAATAAAACAAAACTAAAAACCGCCACAAAAGTAAAAATAATTCAGCAGAGTGGGGAATATCCAGTTTATTGCACTGTAAGATTACCTGCCTTGTTGGCAGGTGGAATAGGGCTGCATGCATGCAAGCAGCTCTCGGCCTTCAGAGACACAACACAGGCTTTTGAGGCCAGAATGGCTGAACTGAAGGAGCAAATGGAGACAGAGAGGTACACAGAAGAGATTTTCAACGACACAGTAGAATGGCCCCAGCCTCCATCTGACAACTTCTCTCATGTTCAGGAGGATGAAAGTTTAGGGAAGAAGAATATCAAACTGCAGCAGAGGGGAAGTGATCCCATAATTAGGACTCTCCTTCCAGATGATGTCCTGGTATCCTTTAGCACTGATGATAGCCCTCCTGGGGAGGGAACCACAGTTACGAGGAAGAGCCAGGTAACAGAAAAGGGGAATTAAATTATTAGAAATATATACTGTGATGGGGCAAGGCCAGATGGCTACAGTAAAGTACTGAGGAACAGGTATGTTAACCCCAGGCTAAACAAATCCCTAGGACCGTGGTAACCAAATGGCAGTTGCTTCAGGTTAATCAAGGCACCTGGGGCCAATTAAGATCTTTCTAGAAGGCAGTGGAGATAGCTACATTGATTAGAAGACCTGCAGCCAATCAAAGCAGGCTAATCCGGGCACCTGGATTTAAAAAGGAGCTCACTCCAGTCAGGCAGGGAGGAGCCAGAGGAGAGGAAGTGTGTGTGAGGAGCTGGGAGCAAGAGGCGCAAGGAGCTGAGACTGAGAGGGTGTGCTACTGGAGGATTGAGGAATTATCAGAAAATCAAGCCTTATCAGACACCAGGAGGAAGGTCCTGTGGTGAGGATAAAGAAGGTGTTTGGAGGAGGCCATGGGGAAGTAGCCCAGGGAGTTGTAGCTGTCATGCAGCTGTTACAGGAGGCACTGTAGACAGCTGCAATCCACAGGGCCCTGGGCTGGAACCCAGAGTAGAGGGCAGGCCTGGGTTCCTCCCAAACCTCGCAATTCCTGATCAGACACAGGAGGAGTTGACCCAAACTGTGGGGAAGATCACTGAGGTCAGCAAATCCGCCAATATGCGCAGGACCCACCAAGGTAGAGGAGGAACTTTGTCACAATTCACAACGCACAGTCAACCTGTTAAACTAATTGCCAAGGCCAAAAGTATTACTGGGTTCAAACAAGGATTAAATAAGTTCATGGAGGATAGGCCTATCAATGGCTATTAGCCAAGATGGTCAGGGAAGCAACTGAACTCTATGGTTTCAGAGTAGCAGGCACGTTAGTCTGTATCTGCAAAAAGAACAGGAGTACTTGTGGCACCTTAGAGACTAACAAATTTATTTGAGCATAAGCTTTCATGGGCTACAGCCCACTTCTTCGGATACATAGAATGGAACATATATTGAGGATACACACACACACACACACACACACACACACACACACACACACACACACACACACACACACACACACACACACACACACACACACACACACACACACACACCATGAAAAGGTGGGAATTGTCTTACCAACTCTGAGAGGCCAATTAAGTAACAGAAAAAAACTTTTGAAGTGATAATCAAGAAAGCCCAGTACAGACAGTTTGATAAGAAGTGTGAGAATACTTACAAGGGGAGATAGATTCAATGTTTGTAATGGCTCAGCCATTACCAGTCCCTATTTAAGCCTAAATTAATTGTATCTAGTTTGCTATGGGTGAGTCTACAGCTCTGACTGCCAGATGCTGGGACTAGATGACAGGGTTTGGATCACTCAGTAATTGCCCTGTTCTGTTCATTTCCTCTGAAGTATCTGACATTGGGGCCACTTTAGGAAGACAAGATATAGGGATAGATGAACCATTGATCTGAGCCAGTATCACAATCTGTATATTCTTATGTTATGTTCTTCTTATATTCTTAGATAGTTGGCTTGTGATGACCAGGAGAATCAAATGACAATTTGCCTTCTGGATTTGAAGGGTACAGATTTCTTGAGATATCTAGTCAGACATATGTGCAGTTCTGGAAGGAGATGATGGTTATGGCACATATAGGACCTGTGACATAGAGAAACGTAGGAGAGAGGTCCTGGAGGCCAAATTTAGGCTTCTAGGTAAGAAATTAAAATCCAGGACCTCCACGATAGCATTTTCTGAAATGCTTCCAGTTTCACATTCAAGGTCAGTAAGACAAACAGAACTGCAGGGTCTCAATGTGTGAATGAGATGATGGTGTAGGGAGGAGGGATTTAGGTTTATTAGGAACTGAGGAACCTTTTGGGAAAGGAAGATCTTATGTAGGGAAGACAGCCTCCATGTAAACCAAAAAAGAACCAGAGTGCTGGCATGTAAAATTTAAAAAGTTGCAGAGGATTTTTTAAACTGGGAGCTGGGGAAAATCTGACAGGTGCAGAAGAGCACACGGTTTGGGTAGAGACATCTTTTAGGGATGAATTTTTTAAAGGGGAAACTACTTGGTCACCTTTGGTTCATTATAAAATGTACTGATGAGACCAAATAACCAATGTCAGTCAGGTTTATTTCTATAACCCAATAATAATATAGTAGAGGAAAAAGGTTTTATATGATACTGGGAACCATCTCATGCAGCGATGTTACATCTACTTTACACAGAAGGTGTATGCGAATATGGCATAATTAAGATATGTTTTATGCAAGATGGGTCATGTGAGATATCATTGGAAAGGTTTTGATTTACTGAATGTGTTTATCCAATTTGTATGCATGTATCATTTCTGTATCTAAAGTTAGGAATATTGGCTATGTAACACTTATAACTGAGTGTGTACTTGGTAAATATCCACCAGAAACAGGCCATCAGCCTTGATGGGCCATTAGGAAGAAACAATAATATTTTGAAGATACTAATTTCTCTCTTTCCTGAGAAGCATCCTGGGATATTGCTTTGACACTACAAGGTCAGATGGTCATGTTACCTGGTACTAAACAGCATCTTGAACTTTAGTGATTTTCCACTAAAAGGAGAGGGAGGTCAAGACTGGGAAACAAAAGGTTCCCGCCTTATGTAAATTCTATTTAAGACTGGGGTGTAAGTTGATCTTGGTTCACTCTTCACTGAATCCTCCCCCAGGATGACGGCTGGAAATAGCTGAGAAACAAAGACATGGGAGGGAAGGAGGCTGAAGAGTTGAGCTCAGGCTGGAAAAGAGATCTGGTCTGCAAATATGGTGTCTGAAGATTTGAGCTGCAATCAGGGTAGCTAACCTTCAAGAGGAAGCTAGTTAAATAGAAATGAAAAGAAACAGTGTCCAGGATGAAATACTTGTAAACTGCCTGGAAACTTTTAAAAACACCATAATACAGGCTCAAAATAAATGTATACCTCAAATAATAATTATAACAATTAATAAATAATATAAAGAGGACCATAAAATGTCACCATGGCTAAACAGCACAGTTAAAGAGGCAGCTAGAGGCAAAAAATCATCCTTTAATAATTAGAAGTCAAATCCTAGTGGGGAAAATAGAAAGGAGCATAAACTTTGGTAAGTCAAGGGTAAAAGTATAATAAGACAGTCCAAGGAAGAATCCGAAGAGCTCTAGATAAGGACATAAAGACTAATAACATATTTTTAAGTATATCAGAAGCAGGAAGCCTGCTAAATAGTCAGTGGATCCACTGGATGATTGAGGTGCTAACGGAGTACTCAAGGGAAGACAAGGCAGTTGCAGAGAAGCTGAATGAATTATTTCCATTGGTCTTCACTTTGCATCAATGTTTGCATCAAGCCATTCTTTGTAGCTGACAACTTTGAGGAACTATCCCAGATTGAGGTGTCAGTTGAGAAGGTTTAGGAACAAATTGATAAATTAAATAGTAATAAGTCACCAGGACCAGATGATATTCACCCAAGATTCTGAAGGAATTCAAATATGAAATTGCAGCACTACTAACTGTGGCATATCACTTAAATCAGCCTCTGTATCAGATGACTGGAGGATAGCTAATGTAACAGAGCTCTTGGAGTCATTGTGGACAGTTCTCTAAAAACATCCACTCAATGTCCAGCAGTACTCAAAAGAGCTAACAGAATCTTAGGAACTATTAGTAAAGATATAAATAATAAAACAGAAAATATCATAATGCCACTCTATAAATTCATGGTACACCCACATCTTGAATACTGGCTGCTGTTATTTTTGCCCCATCTGAAAAAAACAATTTATTAGAATAGGAAAAAGTGCAGAGAAGGGCAATGATTAGAGAGTTGGAACAACTTCCTAGGAGAGATTAAACAAGACAGGGACTGTTCATCTTAGAAAAGAGGCTACTAAGGGTGGGGGGAATGTGATAGAGTCTATAAAATCATGAATGGTGTGAAGAAAATGAATAGGGAATGAATTACCCCAAAACCAGCCGTCACCTGATTAAATTAATAGGCAATAGGTTTAAAACAAATAAAGAAAATCCTTCACACAACACAGTCAACTGTGGAACTCATGACCAGCAAATGTGAAGGCCAAAGTATAAGTGGGTTCTAAAAAGAGTTAGATAAGTTCATGGATGATAGGTCTATCGATGGCTATTAGGCAAGATGATTGGATATGCAACCCTTTGCTCTAGGTGTCCCTAAACCTCCAGAACTATCTTATATTGGCCACTATCAGAGATAGGATACTAGGCTAGAGAGATCTTTGGTCTGATCCAGTGTGGTTGTTGTTGTGTTGTAGGTTGGGGATTAGGGTAACAGTGTCAGTGATTACTGTATTCTTGCTTTCAACCTTGATTTCTTAAATTTGGATCTAACTATCAAGAGCAAACCAGTTGGTAATTAAAATGCTCTCCTAACTTCTGAGCTCTAGCCCTTTTCCGAAAACCAAATAATTTTAAGGTTTTGAAATTTTTAAATAAAGTCACCTCCTCCTCTCCACTTCTGGTCAGCCAAACTACCATGAGAGAGGTTTTCCTTGTGAGAATTCTAGCTATGGTGGGAAGTAGAGTGCCAGAAATCTAGATTTCCAGCTTCCTTTTTTGACTAATGTAGAAAAGTTCCAACTGTGTATATATTTTGGATGCTTCAGTGAACTGAATTAAGCTTTGAACATTTTCAGATGTAGCCATCGCTAGTTAGGGCTGTGAATACAATGGAGTACCTATGACTTGGTGCTGCATACAGGCAGACTTTTAGTTGTACATTTGGATGGGTCTGTGTTTAGGCACAGCCCTGAGCAAGGAAAGGTTGATAAATTGCATCAAAGAAAGAGCACGGCTGTAACCCAGAATTTGACATTTCCATGTGTACCCCAGAATTTGACAGTACTATAGTCAGCCATTTTGTATGATGAACCTCTGCCCTGCTGAAACTCGACACCACATAGCTAGGGTTGGCTTTAGGACTCTGAGAGGCAAGGCTCTGCAGCTGCACATTTGCAGTTTTGCTATCAGAAGGGGAGGTTGGGACCGGGAGTTAAGGTTTCATGAAAATAGAAGGAATGTTTGGACAGACACCTTTGGTTTTAGGTGTCTCTAATATGTAAGTTTTATTGTTGTTATGACTAGAAATGCTTTGCTGATAAGGAGAATAATGAATTGCTATTGGCTGTTGCTAGGGAAACTTAACTTATTCGGGGCTATTATATGTTATGTGTGTTGTCCAGAAAAAAAATTATAAAAAGTTTAGTTAGAAAGTGGGCTTTCGAGTAGTCCGAGGAAGCTTTCTTTGGGAAAGGATTTGACGCTCAAGTTCCCCAGCAGCTAGATGGAAGGAGTGCCCCCTGAAGCTTGACTACTGATTCTTCAAAACCATCTCTTAACATTAAGTAAATATAAATGCTTTAGAATTCTATGAATCTACTACAGCATACATGAGTATGTGTGTGTGTAGGTGTGCTTGAGACCAAATAAAGTATTTTTTTATTGTTTGTATCACTATTGTTTCTACCAATCATATATCAGACAGTGCCTCCATTGATTTAATTCCTGACATCACCTGGAGAGAAACAGTAAAGTTACCACTGCTTTGGGTTCTGAAAACCCTGGGTAACAGTGCTGCCCCTGTCAGTCAAATCCTCATTGCTCAGGGTGGTAATTTACTGCAGGCCTATGCCAGTATTAAATGTTTACTGAGGCCAGAGACTAGAGGGGTGGAGCCAAGGCTCCACCCATTTCCCAACCATTCCTTGATGAATTGCTTCCATGAGGAGGTAAATAGTCAATTAGCCTCATTTATTCTGTGCATTTGGACCCTAGATCTGGATAGACTGTGTAGGAATTAAAGGGATTTCTTATGTGGGTGCATAGGCTGAGTCACAATCTAGCTGGGTGCAGGTGTTTCCCCTTATACTTAGTGGGGTTAGCTGTTCCTGGTCCTCAGATGGTGTGGAAACCCTTTTGGTTCTTAAGTCTCTAAGGGATCAGTATGGAAACCCAGGCCTACCCATTCCAGTGGGTTCAAATTCAAGGCCCTGAAACCAGTAGATAGAATCAGTCCCCAAGAACTTCTCTTGCTGTGTCCTGAGCGCCTTCCTATCTCCCTTGGTTCCAGCCTGTAGATCTAGCTTCCTTTCTCTAGGTGGCTTCTCACCAGTTTACTGGCAGGACTTTCTTCCTCAAGCCTGCTCACTCCTCTGGCAGCCATCCCACGCCTCTGCTTCTCAGTTCTTTTATTCTCCAGGCTGTTGTGAGGCTGCCAATCCATGCTGACTGGTTGTTGCTGCATTAACTCCCTCCTTAGTTGTCAGGCCAGCATGGGGTCTATACATCCCATGACAATACCCCTTTTTTACACAATATATATGGTAAACTCATCTGGAAGCCCTGGGATTTTGTATTTTATTAATAGGGAATCTCGGAAGAATGAAACATGCTTTTCTTTATTTGTAGTGTTGCTATAATCATGGTGGTTCCAGGATATTAGGGATTCAAAGGATATTACCTCATCCACCTTGTCATCCTTGCCTTTAGACAGAAAAGTCAAACAATGGTGTGAATATCAGATTTGTTTAGGTAATAGCCTGAGTTCTCTGCCAGTGGAAGATAACCAAATACTAGTGCTTGGGCAAGTTCTCCAATGTTAGCAGATACCAGAGTTTTATCCAACTCTTTCAGTCTATCTCTTGAATACCCATGTTTCTGATTACTCTGGGTTTTTTGTGGTTAACTGGTTAACTCATACCCCATCATATACAAATATTAGAACTAAATCAGGCACATTTGACAGATGCCACATTTGATTAGATTGTAATGCAGTTCAACAGATTCCTCTGTGATGGCCCATTAGAAACGTGGTTATGAAGAAATTGCTGATCCATAAAGAACTCTCTGCAGCAAGCCACACTGGTCTTTTTATATTGCTTGTCTTTTACAATCAAGAAATATTGTATAGTTCTTTGCTATAAATGAATATTCTGCTTGAAATTAGTATCAAAGAGCATAAAATAAAGGCTTTATTAAGCCAATCTATCTTTTATATCACACTGATTTATCCCATTGATGGGAGTCAGGCATCTTTCTGGAGATTAAAAATGGTTTCTGTAATAAAAATAGGAATCCTCTATAGAATAGTTCCACAGCTATTATTTTAACATTTTAATAGAAATATAACATTAAAAAAAATCAAGAACATGTTCTTTAAGCAAAAAAAATCTCACTAAGTTTAGTTTTATCTCAAAAAGCCAAACAAGGTAAAAATAAATCCAGCAAAGAACAAAATCTGTTAAACAAATATTCTCCATTGGTATCTATACAACTAACAAGTAAATGTGCCTTGTATTAAGTAAGCATGTGTTTGATTTTTTTTTTGTTTATCTGAAAAACTCTTCTTCCGAAAAGCCCACTATAAAATATTATCCACCCACTAGTACCAAAATTCCTCCAATACTGAGCCTCTCTCTTGATCACCCAATGTATTGTGTTGTCTTTCTATTTAGACTGTAAGTTTTTTGGGACATAAACTATGGCTTCTTTAATAATTTTACACAGTACTCTTGTCAATATCTAGCAAATTAATACCTTTAAAATAATATTATACAGATGTGCCAAGATAACATAATAGAACATAGTACGCAGAGATGCACTCAAATAAAAACACTGGTTCCAAACATTGTGGGAAAGGTTCAGATCAGGATCTGAACTTTGTAGTTTTGTCCATATCCAATATCATGCTAGCTTGAAGAAAGAGAATAATGCCTCTTTATTCAGCATTGGTACCAATATGCTTGGAATAATGCTTATATGTAGAACATTAGGTGACTAAGATATGGTTCATTTTACTGAATCAATATTTTATTGATAAGGAAAAGGTAAACACACACATGCAATCATCACAGACAAACACATTCATCTCATATATCATAATATGGATTTCTAAGTGACAGGTACTTCTGTGATTAGTGTGATTTAAATATGTGGAGAGCTGAACT
This sequence comes from Gopherus flavomarginatus, assembly GCF_025201925.1. Lineage (NCBI taxonomy): Eukaryota > Metazoa > Chordata > Testudines > Testudinidae > Gopherus > Gopherus flavomarginatus. The sequence continues at coordinate 37,925,251 of NC_066617.1, forward strand.
GAGTGAACACAACCCTAATGAATATACATTAACATGGTAGTTCAATAAGGGGGTTGTAGCTTTCCCTCTCTCCAAACAATTTTAAAGTGTAAGTCCCATATTGGATGAAATAGTTGAGTTTCTTGTGCTTTCTGAAAGTAACACACTCTATATTTAAGGCGTAGTGAGATTGTTATTCACTGGTCTTTACTACGAATGAAGTGTTTTAAATCAGTTATATATTAGAATTCTTCACTTGGTAACTGCTGTAGCACTACGGAACCAAAGTGATTTTAAAGCAAGTGCCAGGAAAAATAGACTGAACTCAGTAAAAGAGATTCAAATGTCAATTGCAATTTCATCCTCAGCGTGAGATTATACAGGCTGCTAGAGATAATGTAAAATTTTAAAATACCAATTATTTAAAATATGTAAGCCTATATAGCATTGATAGAGGATACATTTTGCTATATTTAATTGTACAAGGTTCTGAACTCACCTGTGAGGTGGTGAGCACCCAAAATGCCCTTTGGATCCAGTGAGAGTTTAGAGTATTCAGCACTCTGATTGAAGCTTGCCTCAGACTGTAGTATCAAAGGGCTTCTTTCCTCTCTGTTATTGTTGAGCAATAGGTAAGAGTTACACACACTTGATTATAATGAATTATGTAAAATATTAAGGTTGACGTTTTCAAAGGGTCAGTTAGATGCAGAATCTAACTCTAAATGCATATTAGGAACATATATGAATGTACATCAACAGAAAATGATACTAAAGCATAGACAGAGTTTTGCTTTTTCTTTATGACAATTACATGTTTGTTTAATATAGTGAACAGATGGCCAAAGTCTGGATTTAATTGGACCCATGTAACGTTGACATCAGAGGAGTGTAATTAAGGTGAGAATTTGGCCCATTATCTCATTTGTTGTTATAATACAATGGATGAGGTTTCTTATACAATTGTATCTTAAATAAAAACAACTTTTGTGCGTGTTCACCTCTGAAAAACATCGAATGGGTTTTCCACAAAGAATTCCTAGGATTCACCTGTACAGATGTTACCTCCCAAGAAAGTACATTCACGTATTTGTACTCACAAAAGGAAGCCAGATTGTGAGTCCCTGGAAAATCAGACTTTATATTATATACAGAAATTAAAGATAGATATGTCATGAAAAAATGTATTTAAAAATATTCAAAAATAATGAAAAAAGATAATGCCATGCTAACTGCAACTGCTATAGTGCAATTAACCTGCAGCATAGGAAAGATGGCAAGAGATCATGCTGGCATAACCAGGAGATTTTCAACGGTAGTGGTATATCTTTACTTTAATAAAGCTTTTGATACTGTCCGCATGACCTTCTCATAAACTAGGGAAATGCAATCTAGATGGAGCTACTATACCTGTTTGGAAAACCATTCCCAGAGAGCAGTTTTCAGTGATTCACAGTCATGCTGCAAGGGCATAATGAGCTGGGTCCCATAAGGATCAGTTCTGGGTTCAGTTCTATTCAATATTCTCAATGATTTAGAAAATGGCAGAGAGAGTACACTTAAAGTTTGTGGGTGACACCAAGCTGGAAGGGATTTCAAGTGCTTTGAAGGATAATATAATTCAAAATGATCTGGACAAACTGGAGAAATGGTCTGAAGTAAATAGGATGAAATTCAATAAGGACAAATGCAAAGAACTTCACTTAGGAAGGGACAATCAGTTGCATACATAGAAAATGGGAAATGACTGCCTAAGTAAGAGTGCTGTGGAAAGGGATCTGGGGGTCATAGTGGATCACAAGCTAAATAGGAGTCAGTGTAACACTGTTGCAAAAAAAGTGAACATCATTCTGGGATGCATTAGCAGGAGTGTTGTAAGCGAGATATGAGAAGTAATTCTTCCACTCTACTCTGCACTGATTAGGCCTCCACTGGAGTATTGTGTCCAGTTCTGGGGGCCACAATTTTCAGAAAGATGTGGACAAATTATTAAAGGTCTAGAAAACATGACCTATGATGGAAGATTGAAAAAATTGGGTTTGTTTATTCCGGAGAAGACAAGGCTGAGAGGAGACATAACAGTTTTCAAGTATATAAAAGAGTGTTAAAAGGAGGAGGGAGAAAAATTGTTCTTCTTAACCTCTGAGGATAGGACAAGAAGCAATGAGTTTAAATTGCAGCAAAGGAGGTTTAGGTTGGACATTAGGAAAAATTGTCAGGATGGTTAAGCACTGGAATAAATTGCCTAGGGAGGTTGTGGAGTCTCCCTCATTGGAGATTTTTAAGAACAGGTTGGACAAACACCTGTCAGGGATGGTCTAGATCAGGGGTCAGCAACCTTCGACATGTGGCCCATCAGGGTAATCTGCTGGTTAGCCGCAAGACATTTTGTTTACTTTTACCATCTGCAGGAATGGCAAACCAAACCATGGCCATTTGGAGCTGCGTGGGGCCATGCCTGTGGACAGTAAATGTAAACAAAATGTCTTGTGGCCTGTCAGTGCATTACCCTGATGGGCTATGTGCCAAAGTTTGTCGACCCCAGTCTAGATAATACTTAGTTCTGCCATAAGTGCAGGGTACTGGACTAGATGACCTCTCAAGATCCCTTCCAGTCCTATGCTTCTATGCAGATGTAGATGAAGAAACGCCATAAACTGCAATACAAGAGACAAGAATTAAACATTGGAATTCAAAGGTCATGGAGAAATACCAATTAGTACTAAGCAAAAGTCACAATTTCCATCTTTTGAATAACTCCAATATATCAACGTTTGTCTTTGTCGCAAACCAGGATAAAAAGTTGAAATATCAAACCTTTTCATGGAACAAAAATTAAGATAAATTTTGATCTGGAAAAGGTGAATCATTTTATTTCAGCATTTTCAGACCAAATGAAACATTTCCTGAATCAAAATATTTTCATTTGTTAGACTGATCTGAAACATTTAGTTTGGGTCAGTACAACAATGAACTGTGTTTCCCTATAGTGGTCCATGCATCATGGCAGTTGTAGTTTGGGGAACCACAATAGGGAAATACAATATAATGTTGAAATGCCTTGAAACAAAACTTTCTGGGTAAGTTCAACTCAACAAAACATTTTGATTTGGGTCAAACTGTCTCAAAATAAAGTTCTCCACCAATTGCAACTTACCTACTGAATCCAATGCTGAGCAGCCAGGGGCAGCTCTTTTTTTGCCTCCCCAAGCATGGCAGTCAGGCAGCCTTTGGCGGTATTTCTGCAGGAGGTCTGCCGGTTACGTGCCTTTGGCGACCTCCTGCAGAAATGCCGCTGAAGGCTGCCTGACTGTCATCCTCACAGTGACCGGCAGGCCGCCCCCCATGGCTTGCTGCCCCAGGCATGTGCTTGCTGTGCTGGTGCCTGGAGCTTCCCCTGTAAGAAGCATTATAGGGTCAATGTCTTCCTTGTCATCATTGACTTTATTCAATCAAGACTTACATGTTAACTTGAGTCACTGTGACTAATATGTACCCTTTTGGGGTTTCTTTGGCAGTTCAACAGACTGAGTAATGAAGATCTACTTTCTCCAGCTGAATAATTTCAGCAACAGAACAACAAAGAAATCTCAGTGACAAGTCATCTTCCTCAAATGAATATATTCCACAAACTTTAAATAGGATTGCAAGTCAAAGGAATTGCTTCAAGAAATACTAGAATTGGACTCTCTAGGGTATTTCCTAATATCACAATTGCATTGCGCATGTTTGTCAGTTTGCCTGCATCAGATGCTTCATGTGAATGTACCTTCAGCATATTGGAGCAGGTAAAGAACTATCACCATTCAACTGTGGGATGAGAGCATTTGAATGGGCTCGCCATGCTTAATATCAACTGTGATATTGTATGAAAATTAGATTTTTTTTCTCAATTAGTGCATTTGCACAGAGGCTAGAAAAGCATTTGTTAAATAAAAATATTCAATTATGTGTCTCTCTTTTTTGGTGCCTTATTTTGTTTTCATGTGTCATTTTTTATTTTTCTTACAGCTAGGGCCTCAAAAGCTGGAAGTGGCCCAGGCCACTCTGGATCTCTGAGAGAGCCTGCTGCCATACTGTGTACTATGAGCTTTTGTGGTTAATGAATAAGGTCTAAAACCTGCAAAGATTTACACCTTTGCTTATCTTCACACCAGAGATGGTTAGAAAGTCTTCTGGAGCATTTTTCAGTCAGAAAAAGGTGATTCATTAAAATCTGAATGTTCTGTGAAATTTCATTATAAACCAGTTTCTGAAGGAACCCTGTCTGCTTGGTAAGTTTCAAAACCTGCCTGTTTTTCTGCCAGTTCACTTGACTACTTCCTCAGTCACCCACTGGGCTGACTGTGGGGGAATCCCAGATTTCAGGCTCCTGGCTCCTCAGCAGCTTGAGCTCCAAGAGCTTCCAGTCTCCTCAAGCTGCCTGGCTTCATTCTTCGGAACCTTTAGGAAAGTCCCAAACAAAATGTCATCTTGACTTTTTCAAAATAACATTTTGGAATTTCCATTCTGTGGGGAATTTGGAGATTTTTTTTGTAAATTTTGAAGTTTACAATGGAATACGAATTCCAATTTCCAGCAAGCCCTGTGTTACATACAGAGCATAAAGGTGAACAGATGCACAGGTGTTTGATATATGTAGCAGGGTGGTCAACCCCGCTCCTGCCCAGAAGGGTTAAAACAGCCAGGGGAGAGGGCTGCTCAGGGAAAGGAAAAACCTAAGCTGATTGGGGAAGCAGCCTCAGCTGGGGCCATGTCCCAGTCAGGCCACAGCTGGTCCTATAAAAGTCTGTGGGCCAGGAGCTCAGTCAGAGTCTCTCTCTGGCAGTGGAGAGAGATGGGCCTGGCTGCCTGGGAGCAGAGCAAAGTACCTAGAGTGGAGCAGGGCTGGGGGAAGGCTAGAGGAGCTGGGGGAGCTCCAGCTCCTGCAGGCCTTTGATGAAAGGCCAGGAAGGGTACTGGGGTTGCAGAAGTGCATCCCAGGGTAGGCCAAGGCAGCAGGTCCAAACTCCCCTTGCCAATGATGAGTGGCCTTTACAGACTGCAGTCTGCCCCAATGAATGGGAGCTAGATGGTGACTGGCAGTAGCCCCTGAGGTGAGGTGGGGATAGAGGGTTGGGGGTTATCTGGGGAGGGGAGACTCAGATTTGTAGGGGTTACTGCAGTGGGCAGAACCCCTGGGTAAAGGACACCAGGATCCGGGAAGGACATGGGGGCCAGCAGCAAGTGGGACACCAGCCTGCAGAGAGCGCTCCGGAGCTGGAAAAAGAGCTAATTCCCAGGAAACCAGTAGGAGGCGCCATGCCGGTGAGTCGTCGCCTCACCACAATATACCCTTCTAAACCGAGCAATATTTTTCTGGGGATCTCTCTTTTTTCTCAATATTGAGCCCTAACAATGAAACCATCTAGCATATAAATATTGCAAGAAGGAAGACAATCAGGCCTTTAAAATCAGATATAGTACTTAAGAAAAGAAATTCAAATTCACTTTTTGGACTGCTCCAAATGATTTGCTTAGAATTTGCTGCTTCAGCAAACATTCCTGCCAGTAAACCCTTCTGCTAAAATCACCACAGAAACAAATACAAATGAGTAGGAAGTCAGTCAAAGTTAGTTGGCTTAAATATTTGAGTAACTATTCAGAGGGTTTGGTTTGTTTTTTGCAGTATTTACCAAGCTCTACTGATAAAGAAGTATTGCCTATTTGCATTCATTTTTCATCCACAGAAATCTATATTGTGATCTTTTCTTTCTGTATACAATATTAGTTTGTATATGAAGAAAGTTCATTTTTATTTAATGTACTGCAAAATTTATAAGAAAAGATACTGAATTATAAAATACCAGACAATCCTATCTGTGAAGTAAAATGGCTGAATTTTAAGAACATGGTTTTGGCTATAGTTTTATGAGAACAGCAGTTATTAATGTGGTTCAAGAAATGCATTTTAAAGGTTCACTTCTTTCACATTTTGAGTGTTCAGGGGAGGGATACAGATGCTTTAAACCAGGTATTTCCTGTTGAGATTTTGCATATTTAAACATGTTTAAAGCTTTATGAAATCTGCAATTTTGAATAGGGTGAAGGAGCAAGTTTTGACCTGTCAATTCCAGTTATGTCAGTTACTTATCATTTGTTGGAAACAATTTTGGAATTTTTTACAGAAATTTTCCAAGGGGATATAAACATTCTGTTCATAAATGTTGGGCTCTTGGACAACAAACAAGAGTCTTTGAAACACCTGTGCTTAATTTTCTGTGCTAATTCATTGAGAAACTACAATTCAATGGCCTTCAAACTATACTAATTATTTGTAATAGTATGGTCTTACGGTTGCAAAGTGGACTGATATTAATTAATTATGGTCACACTTAAGAGCCATAATCATGCACCAGTATCCCATTGTGTTAGGAGATATACAAACAGAAAACAAAAACAGGATTCTTCTTGCAAAGAACTTCCAATCTAGAGTGTGAAACAGTGAATGAGTGTTTAAGAATTTGTTTTATGGCTTAAAATGGATAGTGATCACCTTTCTAATATCTACTTATATTCTGTTGTTCAGCAGCACTGTAACGAAATTTAAGTCCTATGGACTTGATTCTTAGTTACTCTGTTCCTGCGCTTGTTTGGCTTTAGGTGCCTAGTTCCTGTTGTAATCTGCTCTAGTTTACACTTGCTTTCCATCATCCTGTGAAGGTAAGAATAGCTGTAGTGCAGTGCTCTACATACTGCAACATACCTCCTGCACTGATGGCTGAGAGTAGAGCCTGTGTACATTCCTTATACCAGCTCTGTACCTTCCAGAGAGGCCCTCTGTGCAGGGAATAGTTTCAAGAGGCTGTCAACATGGCATAAAGAGGATTCAATGTAGCTGAAAGTTAGGTCCTATGTTTCTAAAAGGTATTTTGTTAATGATAAAAATGCACACAGGAGTCAGACACAGATTAAGAGGAAAATTCTTGTGAGAGATGAAATATCTTGAGAGCTTGATTCAACTCAGGTTGGCCCAATGCTCAATATTCTCAAATACTGCCAAGAGGTCCAATAGTATCAGTATTAACCCTTCATCTTTATTCATTACTAGATCCCTAGTCAGTAAAATCAGAGTAATCTCCCCATGATATGCACGCCTAAGCCTAAAGTAAGTCTGAAAGGTCCAAGGAAGACAGAGGGCCCCAAATGATGCCAAAGTTGCTCTGTCAATATAATCTCAGGAACATTTTCCAAAGAAAGAGAGATGGAGACAGAACAATATTTAGCAAGATTGTTACCATCATAATTTCTTCAACATCATCTCATGTGCCAATTGTCTGATATCTCTTTCCATTCTGAAAATAGGCATTGACAATCTCCAGTAATATCAGACTCATACTCCATTTTCTCCAGTTATGAAGGAGATGAGTCCATTACTTCCCCAGAAAATCTACAACCTCTATGGTAAGGTTTGCCCAAACTGAACCCAAATTGTCCAGCATTTTCAAAAGTGACTAGTGATTTTTGGTGCCTCACTTGTTGGGGGCCGTACCTGAGACACCATAAAGGGACGTGAATTTCAGAAAGCAGTGAACACCTGATATCTGAAGACCCTGTAGAGTTATGTTTGTGGAAGATTATAGTATAGAGATGCTCCCTTATAAGGGATAATATTATGAATATAGGGATTTAAAGATGTGCCTTGGAAGCTGGGGTTCAGAATACATGGTAGCTGTGTACTGCAGTTCACCACAGAAGCTCTCTAGTTTGTTTTATTAAAAATTTTATTCCTTTCTCATTCATTGGTTTCTTGTTTAATGATCATTACAGTCACTTGGATGTCTCTGAAATTGGGTACCCCCAAACTGAAGCACCTAAAATCAATAAAGTTTCATATTTATCCTTCCACTATATCACAGAGGCAGCTAGTCTGGTCTGAATCTACTCAATCTCTGCAAGGAAAATGGAAAATTCCTCAGAGTGACATACATTTGAGCTATTAGCAAATAGAAACAATTCAGTTTCATCACCTGAAGTGGTTCTATTCTTTGGGATTTAATAGATGCTACATTTTAGTTTCCCTCATTGTGGTTGTTTGATATATATGGGAACACATTCAAAGCATAATTTCCCACCCACCGTCGTAGATCTCAAGTATCCTCTCCACAGTCTTCAACTATCACCAGTCATCTGTATACCAACTTGATTTGAGGATGGTATAAAAACTGAACATTTAAGAGTAACTATAGCATTAGAGAAGAGCAAGAGACATTGCTCTACAAGACCTTTATGAGAGTAGTCTGTTCTGTAACCTATTTGGTTACGTTAATTTCTAAAGGTAAAATGGTTTTACTGCCCTGACAGGAACAATGATAAGTCTGATTTTGGCCATTGCTGGTAACTTCTTTTCAGTACCTGCTTCCTGGTTACTGGTCAGTAATTGTCCTGTTCTCAGTGCATTCTTCCTTCTTTTCAGAACATACATTTTTTCTTAGATTGAAAGCCTCCATAGACATTTTCCCTATCTTCTATTTATTCCTCTTCCCAATTGCTACATTATTCTATCTGCTTTCTTGTCCCTTTATAATCATATTATTCATGATCTCACACTCTGCATTGTTTCAATGATCCCTTCCTTTGTATTTCATCCATCTTTGTTTCCTCAATATCCCCAGTACATATCCCAGAAATCAACTTATACAATAGAACCTCAGAGTTACAAACACCTCAGGAATGGAAGTTGTTTGTATATCTGAACAAATTATGGTTGTTCTTTCAAGAGTTTACAACTGAACATTGACTTAATACAGCTTTGAAACTTTACTATGCAGAAGAAAAATATTGCTTAATTTAAAATGAAACAAGCACAGAAACAGTTTCCCCTACCTTGTCAAATCTTTCTTTAAACGTTCCCATTATTTTTAAGTTTACATTTAACACAGTATTGTACTGTACAGTATATGCTTTTTTGCCTCTGCTGCCTGATTACATACTGCTGGTTCCAAATGAGGTGTGTGGTTGTCTGGTCAGTTTGTAACTATGTTTGTAACTCTGAGGTTCTGCTGTACTTGCTATATATGTAGGCTACCTTGGTTTTTAATAAAATGAATTTTGCACAGCTTCTCCATCAGACTGGCTGTACTCCATCTATGCCAATTATGGTATATTTAAGATAGTTCCAATGTCCAGACATTGCAGCCTCTGCATTTCAGGACTTCACTTCTGGAACTCCCTCAGTACTCACCAATTTGCAACTCTCTGTCTGCAGCTTATGGAATTCACTGGATCATAAATATATGTAACTCTTCTGCCAGGTGATGCCAGCAGCAACAAGAGCCAGGTTCAGTGGCTATGGGTTCCTCTTAAAATTACAAAACAAAAACAGACTCAGTCTGCCACCCAGAAACCTGTGAAAACTAAATACCTCCCCTGGGTGTCTCTAATAGTCAATACTTCCCCCTTTGCAAGCACTGACTGTGTATAACAAAAATAAAACTATTAAAGGGAAAGGGAACATAGCAACAATGACTCAAAAGTAAGCAAACAATAAGTAAAACACCTGCCCTACCTAGTTAATGCAAGTAGAGGTAGTGATACAGAAGATATTGAATGCCTGACACTGTATTTAGTTTCCAATGAGAAAATGACATCATCATGGCAGATGAAGAGCATAAAGGATCTTATTTCTTGGCCTTGTATAAGTTCTGTACTTTCAGTTATTCTTTTGTCCCATAGCTCCACTCTGTTCGAGAGAGAGAGGGTTCTGGAACAGGTTCTGGTTCACTGATTCAGAGCATCAGCTTGAGCTCAATATCACTTAGAGCTGCCAAGCAGCAGTTCTAAGTTATGGCACTGGTGTAGAGTCCACCAGTGGAGTATTGGTGGAGTTAAGTTCCACCTTGCCACCTCTCTACCAAAAACATGCGCCCTATACTGTGCAAGGGTAATTAGTAGAGCTGCAGAGCTGGCAGTGGCACCAATGTGCTAGGTGGGATTTCTCTTACACAAGAGAAATTCACAGTTTGCACTTTGAAGCAGGATTACGATAGCCTCATGCAAAGTGGCAACAGCCAGGCTTCTCAGTCAAGCCTTGAGAATGTGTAAAAGAGTTAGATGATTTGTATTCATTTTAGCATGGCAATTTTCATTTCCAAATATGTATAGAATCTGTTTCTAAGAAAAAACAAACACCACCAAAAATCTTTTGATTTTTTTAAAGTAATATTAAATACTGGAGTGGTCTGGCCTATTGCAGTGGTTCAGACATTCAACTCAGGGTCAGAGGGTCATTGATGGAGCTTGCAGAAAACAAGATTAAGTGTGCTCATGCAAAGCAAAGGACAAGATTTATTCATTGATTGATTAATTTGATTGATTACCAGTCTGACAGAAGAGGCAGTTATGGATGTGTTGTGGGTACAGTAATAGAAAATGCAGAGGGCATAACTGTGCAGGGAAGGGCACAGTTCTGCAGCAGCAGCTAGTGATGACTACTTAAATAATTGTCTATTTGCCTTATACAAAATAAAGTTGAGGGCCATTAGTGTAGTGTGTACAGATGCCTGAGGACTAGGTAGAGACAGGAGAATATACTTCCATTTTTCTCCTTATCCATATACAATAAAACAAATACAGCTAATTTTACCATTAAGAATGAAGAGTTTGTGTTTGGACATTTTAGAGATAAGGGGAGATTTGCAAAATTCAGATCCAGATTTGGCTATGAATTTTGGTGGTGCATGGTTTAGGTTTTAATATTCATCAGTTACTCTCACTCTTCTCCTTCAGATAGCTACCAAAGACTCCCTAGTTCATTGAAGCACTGAAGCTATAGTAACACTTTTTGCTGCATCTGTTTTATTTTATTTTGCTCTGTATTGTATCTACTTGTATATTCAGAAGAAAACTGTTATTTTCCTAGCATACTTTACAAATCCAGGGCATTACTCACCTCTGTGCAGAAACAATAAATCACAATAGCACTAATATGGTAGCATCTCTTCCCCTAAAATTGTGATCAAATATTTAGATATTGGTTGATTCAGATGTCCAACTCTTGACTTGGTTAATATCTTACCCATTGGTTTAATGATAGGCCATTAAAAACAAATCTATTTTACTCAGTCATATGGCACTATACTGGATGTCAATTCAGCTACAATATTAATGGCATTAAAATGAGGGATGAGCTCACCCCTGAAGTCTGTGCCTTATTTTTATTGCACACCTTCCGTGTCTGCATCTCCCAATGCATTGTGATGTCATTACATCAGAAGCAGGATGGAAGCATGGCAACATGTAGTAAGAATACACAGTACAAAACACCTTAGCCAAGTGTTGGCAGCTGTGTTATGGAGGAGGGGGCACCCTCACAATCTCTACTGATTGCTGTATGCACCTGTAACAAAATGAGTTCCTCTTCTTTTTCAAAAAAAGCCACTTAGTGTGCCTTTCTTTTCTCTTCTACTAGCCGGACCTTATACAGGTTTATCAGCCATTATTGCTGGAGCTAAAAGACAAGGTCTGACAAGAACAGCTGCAGCAAGACATGATGGATCCCACTTTTCTTGACCCCATGGGCTAACATCTTTAATCCATTTGTACACAGAGAGCAAAGAAGAGAAGAGGGAGGTGATCTTCTCTTTGAATGCATCCATTACTGATCAATGCTGTTACAAGGTGCTTGCTACAGTGGAAATCAATGATAGAAAGTACAATGTCATTACTGTTAAACTGAAGGTTGGCCATAAGGGGAGTGAAAGTCATGTGACATGCATGCTAATAATTCAAGACTTTCACTCCAGGATAAGCAGGTGTCATTATGCTATCTGTACTGTACTATGATATTTCAGTTCAGAAAATCACCTAAGGTATTCAGCAGCCACTTTTCATTCTGTCCCAGGGGACAAACGAGGTGCATTCACTAGCTGAACAAATCACAATCTGAACCACAAAACACCAGTTACCAGACTGTGCTTTATGTTAATGTGATGTCTACGTTTCTGTAGTGTTTGTGTGTTGCATTTCACCAGATCTCAACCTCATATAGTACATTATGAAGCATCACAGCTAGCTACAATAAAAGCCAAACCAACAATGGAAGTGGAATATGCAACTATGAAATAAGATTCTGTCTATTGTTATAGCAACAGAGGGGTAGCCACAGATATATAGAAGATCAAGGGGTTAAATCCTAGCTTCACTAAAATCAATGGCAAAACTTCCATTGATTTTAATGGGGGCAGAATATCACCCAAGCTGTTTTACTGAATAACACAGAGCAACATACATTTATCCTAAAAGCATTTTGTATGACACTATAGAATATGAAGCTGTCATAATTATTTGCACTTAGTAGTGTGAGAGGAGCCTTTTAAATCAATGGAACTAATCACATGAGTGCATGCTACTCAACATAAATGTTGGTGGAATTGGGCCCATAGTGTTTGACGAGTACAGAACAGCAAAATAATAATGAGAAATATGGTACATGACTTACTGTCAATGGAAAACAGTACACAGCACATGAGGTTTTTCTAGCTGAAACGCTGGAAAGTAATAGCCCATATGGTATTGCTAGGACTAGGGGAATGTTGCGAACAATCTACCACAAAGCATTTTAAAGTAAATCTGCTTTGACTGGGCGTTTGTGTACTTTACATTAATAAGCAAATGAGCTTAGTGATAGAATATTCAGTGAACAAAAACAAATTTAAGCACACATTGAAGAATATTGGTGGAAAGTGAATTTTGAATCTTAAGCTTGATTCTAAGTGTCATCCCTTTGGGGAACCAAATTATTTCCTATGACCTGTGTGTCCAATAAATAAAAAAAATGCTATCTTTCAATACTGAATAATCATAAAATACTGCTTACAGCTGAGGTGCAGGGCAAGAATCATTTGCAGAAGTTATTCAACAAATAAATTCAAATAAGGAATATATCTGAGTACACAAACCGTTTCTTCATAATTGGTAAACAGAAACAGAGGCAAAATCTGTCAGATAAATGACACATTGTGAATTATTCACTCAAATGTTGCAACACATTGCAGTGTTTCTCAACTTTTTTTGATACCAGGAACTTACTTGCTGCCTTCCTAAACTGTGACAGAGAGATCTCAGGGACCAGTGCTGTTCCATGGACTAGTTGTTGAGAAGCACTGTATTATACTCAGTAATCAAATACTGTGCAACACACTTCACTACAGGGAGTGAGGAATGCAACAGAAAACTGGGTGCTCAGCATACCATCAACCTGAGGTTCCAGGTGTTGATTACAGATTGCTCTCGCCCCTCGCTCCACCGATATGGCCACCAGGTGCCCGTTATCTACCGGGTAATGAGCGTTGGAATAGGGCGGAGGTTCGATCACTGGATGCCCTGGGGGGGGGGTGACAAGTGCCCAAGGGTAGTGACGGGGATAACGCAAGCAATCAGTCGTAGTGTTAAAAATTGAGGATTTATTAAATGAGTCACAGATAAGGATAAGGGACCACACGATTAGTTACAACTTGGGCTTACAATATAATACTAGAACAAATAACACAAACACTACAATTACAAATAGAAGCTGGCCCTGGTATTTTTCTAAGACCCAGTAATTATTCAGGTCGTCCCAGGGGTTAGTAAAAGTGATATTGGTGCTATTAGTAATCATAAATGCAGCAACTAATCTTATTAAACACAAATTGCGAGGCTCAACTGGTCCCCCTTGCGTTCAAGGTTTCCTGGTCAACGGGTTTCCCCTAGCAGGAGCCTTGGGGCGGCTGGAACCAGTCTTTGCCTCTTATCTAGCAGCACAGATATACAGATATCCTTAACAGCTAATTCTACTTACACATACAAACCACAAAAGTTTCATTACGGCCGGCAAGCAGTCAGGCTCTGGGAAACGCGTGAGCCAGAGAGAGCTTCAGGTTGATCAGGCCTGGATACGGTTCGACGGGAATTCGAGTTCTCTCTCCGCCCGTCCCCAGGAGGGGGTCAGGAATATATAGTGAATTTTTCGTCATAATTTGTGATAAGCCAATTGCGGGGTCGCGAGTGGCTCATGCCCATACAAGGGAGGCAGTCGGGCCCCAGCATCTCTACCCAGGAAGCGACTGTCGCGGGGGAACTTCCCCTCCTCAGGTCGGCCGACCGCAAGGTGCTGTTTCCTGTTACAAGTTCTGCTTTCTGAGCAGCTATGTGATCAGTGGCAGTTCTGGGGGCTGGGGGAAAATTCCGTTGGGGGGTGGAGGCCGGAGCACCTGTTGTCTGGCCCTGGGGCCCAACTTGGGGGTCTAACACCAGGGTTCAGAAAAAAAGCTGGATCTTACCGTTTTAACCCTTCTAATCATTTATCTCTACAATTTGGATTGCGTTGTATAAATCATAGGCAATAATCAACATAAGATTTTCCCCTCCTTATTTTAACAGCATGTTTGATCCCTTTCTGTCCTGTTTGTGAACTGTACTTTGTGGGTCATATGATTTCTGTTGAATGTGTTTCTACATAGTGGAGGAAAACTAAACCTTTCCTCTTAAGCAAGAAGTCCCTATACTCTGTTCTTCAAGACCAAAGCAGGTCTCAGCAATTTTTGGACTAACATTTTGGTGCAAATATTAGCACACCATGAGTTAATTATTCCTTGTGTCTGCTTACTATATAACTAGGAATGGTTAAAAATCAGTATCATCATCCAGTCAATGAAACCAAAAGTGCTTCAACCGGTCATTGAGAAGAAAAGAAGGGAGAAACCACAGAGATGTGGAAGGAAGGAACACCTTATTGCACAATAAACAGAGCTGTATAAGTGTATTCAGAAACGACAATAGTTAAAAGAAATGGACCCTTGTAAGGAGTCATGAACATTGCATTTGTCCCAGAGAGATAGAGGCATTACTAGGACTACACATGGTCTCTCTCTCTAACTGCTGTAAGAAGAACTGCATGACAAATAAAATCATAAATAAAGTAGGTACTAAGAAGGGGAGGTATGGGGCAAGTGCCACAGATTAACATTAAAAAGAATAGGAACTCAGCCTTTTGCAAACATAGCATCAACAGCATTCTTCATGGCATGAGTAAGGAAATCACTGTACAGAACAATATACCATACTGCAGACTGTTACGGCAAATGTTAATAACTAAGCAAATGAAAGAGACAGTTCAGCCGCTGTGACTTATGGCATGAAAAGGTAGCATGTGATTACTATGATAAGAGGGCTACAGCTTCCTTGGAGTAGCAACAGAGCTGCTCCATACAGCTGTCCAACAGAAATTACATGAGAAATGGTATGAAGAAAAGATGCAGGATGCTAAGGGAGGCTGAAGCCCAAATGCATACTGCAATGTTTATTTAGGAGGTGAGCATGTCCATCAGATAATCCGTTGTCAAGCTCAAAATGCAGTTCACCATGCCACCACACACACACACACATGCTGGACAAAGCTGGTAAAGAAACTTCTGCGCAACACCTGGCACGCTGTAAAGATATTGCAATACATTTAATTTCCATAGCTTTTCCCATATGGCACTGTCATGAAAGTGCAAGAAAATACACAGAATGTTGACTGTTAAATTAGCAATAAACAGAAGTTTGCACTGTGGGGGTTGATACCAATTTCTGGGTGCCATTATCTTTGTACAATTGAAACTGTGCTGATGGTAGCTGCCACAAGTATACAATAGACTAAGTTCTGTAAATGCTGCGTGTTTCCAATTCCTACTGAAGTCAGCAGAGACGAAGAACTATCAGCACCTCACAGGAATGCTCAGTACCTTGAGGCATCTAGCTCATAAGGAATCAGTTTGTGAGCTACTTGGATTTTCAAAAGATGTAGATTGCAATGCAGAATGGCACCAACCTCAATTCATGTTTTCTATGGATGAATACACATTACAGAGAAAAGATTATAATGAATACATTATGATGGTGAGTTTGAGATCCATCTGAAATGAGTAAATTCTGAAAAAGAAAATCCTTGTGCTCTGACAGAATGAAAGTGACCTAAAAATTAAACGTTCATTCATACATACCCCACTGCCTTGGTGCACCCCACCCCAGGAAGTGGTCCTTTAAGAAGAGAAAAGCAGTGCATTTGGACTTCCAGGGTTGCCTAGAAAGGCCTCCCGGATCATCCATTGATGAAACCAGTGAGATTTGTTCCTCCAGCAGCTAGAAGTGCTGGGAGCAGGCAGAAGCCAATCAGTACCCAGCAGGCCAAATAAAAAGGCTGGCTGCCTCTATTAGATGGCAGTTCCTGCATGAATCCAGTGTAGGGAAGGTGGATCTGACTTGACCATAACCCAAGAAACCAGGCTTGTTCAGGGCCTATTGTTGACTACACTTTGTGTTTAAGTCATAGAGACATTTTTGAGTTACTTTGTGTGAATGGGAGGCCATGGAGGACCAACTTGAGTTTAGACATCAGTAGACTATTGAAAACTAGGCAAGCTTACTTGATAAGACACCCCTTGAGTCACGCAAGTCAGTGATAGCAGTCAGTGCCTCTCTTTCAATGCTGAGCACTGTTATGTCTCAATTAAGTTAATGTGTGAGCGAGCATCTTACAGGAGGACACTCAGAACTTTATAGGATCAACAAAATGAATAAAGAATGAATAGAAGGAGAAAAGTGAAAGTTAAAAAAAATGTGATATCAAGCAGCATGAGAGCTACAGCGTTCCAAGGCCTGAGAATAGCGAACATCAGAACATATGTCCCATGATCCAAGATATTTTTCAGACGAACAGTTAATGGGCTTCCATTCCCTCAAGAGCAGAAGAGGAAATGCAGAGAGTATCTCAGAAAAGATTTGTCAGCATCCTGTTTGAATAATTTTAGATAGGCAAGTCCAACAATCACCGCATCCCATCACATTACCTATCTTTTGAAGAAGATGAAGTCACAGGTCACATAGCACACAGAGATGATGAGGGCAGTGATTGAAGATGTTGTGAGAAGTACAAATTGTCTGAAGACAACAAGCATCCTTACTGATAGCAGAGAACTCTTTACCCAGCTGTTGAATGAATGATAAAGGTTTCCCATGCACAAAGCATCCAAGCTTAATTCATTTTTGGTCACCAAGACGCTGCTCTTTAGGCTTCCTTTTCAATGTAAAGCATAATGAACCTGCCACCATCTTGCCTATCCCTGCTCTGAAGCAACTAATAAGCAACTTGTCTTGCTTTGTCCTCCCCTTCTGTCTTCCTTGGCACGCACAAATACATTTTATCCACTTTGTCAGTGTTCTTAACCACTCACTTAGCAGCTTCTCACATAAATAACTCCATGCTCCCACAGAGCCCTATGTGTGGCACAACCTTCCTGAGCCCATCAAGGCCCTTGTCCCCTCCACCTTTAAATCCTTCAGTAGGTCTTACATCTGTCACATTTCCAACAGTCTGTTATGGGAGTGCTCTATGCAAGAGATATGTCTAGAGATATATGGACAGCTAGTTAATACAGCACCATCTACTGGCAGATAAGAATAAGTAATATTGTCAGCAAGGTAGTAGCTGCAATAAAGTCATTGCTACTTACTGCAATGTGATGAGGTGCTCACCCCACACTTGCCCTGAAGGGCTTAATGTAGATTGAGAAGGGGATAATTAACCCAACAGGCCACAGTTGAGGGGAATCAGGTGACTAGGTAATCCCTTGACTGAGTGAAGGTGCCCAGCTGAGTAAGAGTGAGCTGGGCTGGGCTTATGAAGGCAAGAAATTGCCAGCAGAAAAGGGCTGTTGAGCAATAGGATACAATCTCTCCCTGGGAGAAGGTACAAGTAGGGTTGCCAACAGTTGCCAAAAAGGGATATCCCTTATTTAAATAGAAAATTGCCTGTCCCGTACTAAATCAATATGGGAAGTCTTTTATCCTGTATTTCAACAGTAAAAGGTCAAGTACTCCCAGGCACGTCTTTTGGAAAGCAGATGGGGCGATGCTCAAGCATCATTTAAAATAATGGCTAACTGTTAATTGCTAATTTTATTCTTCTAGTGAAGAATATACTTAGTGGGTTAGACTACTTAAGTGGAGACATGTCTATATCCTACAGCTGGCTGAATAATGAGAAGTAGCAGGGGATAGCCATGTTAGTCTGTATCCACAAAAACAACAAGGAGTCCAGTGGAACCTTAAAGACTAACAGATTTTTTTGGTCATAAGCTTTCGTGGGTAAAAAAAACATGGGCAGCTTTGACCCCCCCCTCAAAAAAGTACAAATTTCCTGTAAACATATTTTGTTTGTTATCAAAAGTTAAAACCAAAAACTAAAACAACTTTGCTTTAACCTTTTTGGGCTCTGACTTAAAAACAAAGTAATAATTTTCAGTTTTTAGAAATAAAAATTGTTACAGAAAAGTTTTATCAAATAGTTTTTTTCTATCAATATGAAAATTGGTTATGAAAACTGTAGTTTGGCCAAAGAGCCATATTTCATTGGTAAACAAAATGTTTTGACAAAAGAAATTAAACGATTTACACCAGCTGAGGTGTAACAATTTACACCTTCTGGCCTTACATTTCTATTTTTTAGCAACTAAATTTTTTATGGTGGCTCATTCATGGTATGTTTAAGGAAACAAGTTTTTAATCAGATCTAGGGTCTAAAATGAATGGGCAGGAATTGGAAACCTAATTAGGCATGTCAATTATAAGAGTTTGGACTTAAATCCTGAAGAGCTGTGTTATCAACCATGATCCTGTCTGGTGAAGTTCAAAACAACATATAGGAGTTGTTCTCAGTACTATTTTTAAGCTTTAAACAAGAGTTGTTTACTTTTTTCACTTAAATAATAATAAATCATAAATATTAACTGTCAATCCCCTAAAGATATACAGTTCCAACAAAGTAACATCCACATGGACTAATGGAGATACTTTGTGTCTTACCATGTTCCTTTTATTCAAATGATGGTGCCACAGTGCAAAGAAGTAGCTCATGCGGTTACATTATGGGTTAGATTCATTGCTAGTATAACTTGTTTAATAGAGTGGTGGCTGCAGATAATTTGGCCCAATGATTCAGAACTCAATGGGATTAACAAAAAAGTTTGCTTTTTCGACTTCTTACTTCTTTGTCTTCATTAAATATTAACAAAAATCTTTTCAAACCACTAAAGTAGTTTAAAAATAAAGGAAAAAGGAAAGCAGTTTCTTTTCTAGTTGCTATTGGGTCAAATTAATCTCTGAAGGAACTCTAATGACTTCTTTGAAGCTCCATTTAGTCTTAAAAATTTATTCTTCAAATTCACTTATTTAGGAAATGAGTAACTCTAATATATTGTATTTATATAAAAATAAGTTACGTGTAAAGAATTTGTCAGCCACTGCATAAATTTACAGTTTTAAATATTAAAACTTGTTTTCCAGCATCTGAGTGGCTCTAAATATTAAATAAGTTGGAGATGCTCAGTGCCTGAAAAAGCAATTTGGAAGTACTTTTTTTTTTAAAAAAAGTACTTCTTTTCCATCTGCCTAACTTCACAACAGGATAAATATCAAACTTATTTTTTTCCAGACATCAGACAACTGGACAGTGAGTTGAACTCAAGCAATATCATTGGGATGCTCCATATCTCAAGCAAACATCTTGTAGAACCAGTACTACCAAAAATTAAAGATGAAGTCAGGCCAAGTTGACCAACAAATTTATACCTTAAGGGAAGTAATTCTTCACAACACCTAGAAAACACTTAATCTGGGGGATCCAAATAAACCAGTGTTCTGATTAAATAAACAGCAAACCAGACTATGGTATATTTATAGATAGCCAGAAACAAATATAACTACTTCTTATAGAGTAATACTCAAAATGTTGTACGTTCCTGGCAATTTGGGCCAGATTCTAACACAAATTGGCAGATTTGCCCAGCTCAGGAAGCAAACATTGTTTGGATAAATAGTTAGCAGAGAATTCTGCCAGTGTAAATAAACATGGCAGAGTTTTTATGTTCACCAGGCACACCTTTCAAACCTTGTGTAGAGGGTATGTCAGGGGAAGTGGGAGATATGTCAGTGGCAGGCACACACACAAATCCTACAGAAAACCTGCAGAAGAAGGTCAGAAGGCCATTTACTCTATAGCTTCATCTCACAGAGTTTCTAAGTATCCCTAAAGATGGGGGCCTTGTTAGACAATGTCCCAGTTAGATATAATGCAGTGTCCTTCAGAAAAGACAAGAGGCAAGACTCAGATGTAATGAATATATAGATTTGACTGAGTCTATTGAACACAGAGAATACCCTGTACAGAATTTCACGATGGATCTCTAGGTCTCAAAGCAAGCACCTGTTTCAAAGCTTTGGATAATGGGCAATTTAGACATAACTATTCCACTTCTGGTCACCACGCAGGATCTCTCAAAAACCTGGCCTAAGCAAAGCCATCACAGAAGAGACTGCTGACTAAACTATAGGTGTTGTGACAAAGTTCCTCCTCTACCTTGGTGGGTCCTGCACTTATTGGCAGATTTGCTCACCTCAGTGATCTTCCCCACAGTCTGAATCAGCTTCTCCTGTGTCTGATCAGGAGTTGGGAGGAACCCAGGCCCACCCTCTACTCTGGGTTCCAGCCCAGGGCACTGTGGATTGCAGCTGTCTATAGTGCCTCCTGTAACAGCTGCATGACAGCTACAACTCCCTGGGTTACTTTCCCATGGCCTATTCCAAACACCTTCTTTATCCTTACCACAGGACCTTCCTCCTGGTGTCTGATAACACTTGTACTCCTTAGTTCTCCAGCAGCACACCCTCACTCTCAGCTCTTTGTGCCTCTTGCTCCCAGCTCCTCACACACACTTCCTCTCCTCTGGCTCCCCCCGGCCTGACTGGAGTGAGCTCCTTTTTAAACCCAGGTGCCTTGATTAGCCTGCCTTGATTTGCTGCAGATATTTTAAAATGTCTGTTAGTCTATAAGGTGCCACAGGATTCTTTGCTGCTTTAATCAGCCTGTCTGCCTTCATTGGAACTAGGAGATTCCTGATTACTCTACTGCAGCCCCTGCTCTGGTCCCTCAGGGAGCAGAAGCCTGCTTCTCCTGGGGCCAGTACTGGCTCTCCCTTCGACTCCTCTGCTGTAGAGGAAGGAGGGAGAGTGCTGCTGCTGCTGTTCCTGCTGGGCACTGGGCCCTCGCTGCTGCTGCTGCTGCTGCTGTTTCTGCTCCTGCTGCTCCCCTGGCTGGGCTAGACACCACCCCCCACCCCTTTCTCTGCTGTCTGTTTGCTGGCTGGCTGGTGGTTCCCCCTCACCTCAGTTACTGCTGTTATTCCACCTTGGGGGAGGGGGGGGGCTGATGGCCTGCTTCCCAGAGAGGAGGGGAGAGAGGGACCCCAGCTCTTGTTGCTGAGGACACCACCCTCTGAGCAGGGTCCCTCCTGCCTGGACACCAGACCACCACCACCTGGAGCTGCTGGGGATGCTGTGGCTGTTGCTGGGGAGCTGTTGGTGCCTGGAGGAGGAGAGGAAGGAGAAGAGGACCGCCTGCTGCTAGGAGACCACGTGGAGACCACTGTGGAGAGGGCTTTTCTGGACTGAGTCTTTTTCAAACTGTGCTCTTGTGGTGGGGGTTTGGACTGTGTCTGCTGGGGCACTGGGAGTGTGGCGTGGAGCCTGCCCCCGGTCCATCCGTGTCCCCTTCCGCCCCCATCACCATCGTTGCCCCCTGCACCACCCCCGCTGGCTGTTTTCCTTCTGCTTTGGACTCCTGCCTCTGGGACTGAGCTACTCGCCTGGCTCACCATGCCCACTTCCATCGTTTGGGCCTGCAGCAGCAGCATCCTAGCATTGACTTTTTGGCACAAGTGCCTGTGGGTGCACCACTTCCCCCCTCCTCCTGGACTGACCCCCTCCCCTTTGCCGCATTTGTCCACCTCACCTATTTCCCTCTGCCGCCTGATAGTTCTGCCCCAGCCCTGCAGCTGTCCCCGTGGTCCCTCTACCCCAATCCCAGTTCTCCCTTTTCCCCCCAACCTGTGCTCCCCCAGCCCTGATCGGTCCCCCCCCCCCGTGCGCCCACGCCCCTTCCCAGGCGCTTGTGCCCTTCCCCATTTGGTTTCCCCTTGTTCACTGCACCCCCCTCTGCCGTTGTCCCCCCTGATCCCCTTGTGCAACTAGAAGAGACGGAACCCCCTCTGCATCGGTGCCCTGAAACCCTCCCACCCTTAGGTCCTTGGTTGCTCCCCACGCCCCTTTAGCCTTCCCTTTCTAACGCCCACCTCCCCTGCCTGCAGCCTAGTGGGGAGGGGTGGCCGCCTCCTCTCCTTCCCCTCCCCTCGCTGTTTGTCCCCCTTCCCGCTCTCATTATGGTGGGGGACGCGGCGGGGGAGACCCCTTGCGATGCTCCCACCGCCCCTCCTCCACCTGCCCCAGTGTCCCCTGCCCAAGCCTCTACCTCTTCTGCCGCTGCTGATCCACCTACCACCGCCCCTGCTGGGGCACCGGCGGCGGTGAGTACTGGGGAGACCTCCGTTGCTGCCATGTCTCTCGCCCCTTCTGATTCGGGGGGAGCCCCCCCAGCCGGTGGGAAGGGTCGGGGTGGGAAGAAGGGTAAGGGCCCTGCTAGAAAGGCCAGGCCCTCTGTGGCGGAGATTGCCCCTGCTGCCGCAGCCCCGCTACCGGCTGCGGCATCCCTCCCCGCTGTTCCCTCCACCAGCTCTGCAGGTGTCCCTCCCCCGGCCCCCAGGACGTACGCCCAGGTGGCGGCGGCCCCCCCGCCTGCTGCTGCTCCTCCAACCGCCGCTTCCGCCAACATCTACAGCAGTCGGGGCTCCTTTCCCACTTTGACCTGGAAGCACTGCGTCCGTTGCCTCCTGGTGCCCGCCTCGCCCCACATGGAGACCTACGTGCGGGCGTTGGCGAGGGTGGTGAGGCCCACGGCCATCGTGGCGGCCTCCAAAATGTACGGGAAGGTGGTCTTCTTCCTGGCATCGGAGGCCGCCGCCCAGGAGGCGGTAGAGATGGGCCTGGCGGTTGGGGGCTTGTTCGTCCCCCTGGAGCAGTTGGAAGACCTGGGAGTCCGTTTAATCTTGACCTCTGTCCCTCCCTTCCTGCCCAGTGCCGCCCTGCTGCCCGCCCTTTCTGCCCTAGGACGCCCCATCTCCGTCATCAGCCCTCTCCCCTTGGGCTGCAAGGACCCCACCCTCCGTCATGTTCTCTCGTTCCGCCGGCAAGTGCAGCTTCAACTGCCGCCAGCGTCGCGTGGCGGAGAGGCGTTGGAGGGGTCCTTTCTGGTCCCTTACCAGGGAGCCCACTACCGGGTGCATTACTCAACGGGGGAGGCCCGGTGCTACCTCTGCCGGGCGATGGGGCACGTCCGGAGGGACTGTCCCTTGGCCCAGCACGGAGGAGCGTCCGGGAGCCCCGAACCCCGGCAAGGCACCGGCCCTGTCATCGCCGGTCCCCCTGGCTGCCCGGCACCCGAAGCTGCCCCTCCTCCTCCTTCTCGGTCCACCTCTGTGGAGGAGGGTGTGGCGGAGCTGCCGCCAGACGTGGGAGAGGGCTCGTCCCAGGGGGAATCCTCCCCTGTTTCTGCTGTCACACCACTACCTCCCCGAGTCCCTGAGCCATTGCCCTTGCCCCCCGAGCCGACCCCTGTTAGCCAGCCCCCGGATAATGCCATGGAGGGCTGGCCCTTAGTGCAGGGGAAGCGGGGCAAGTGGAAGGCTCGAGTTTCCTTACATCCTTCGGATTCGGAGGCCCCCCGGAAGAGCAGGAAGGGGGGCACCGAAGTCGAGTCTTCCGCCTTGTCCCCTGATGACTCCCAGTTTGTGGTGCTGGCTGGGGATGCTGTGGCAGCACCGGAAGGTGACACCGCCCCTTCTCCGGGGTCCCTTCCCATGGAAGCCCCCGAGGGAGCCTCTCTCGCCCCTTCCCACTTGACGCCTCTGAGAACGCCGCGGTGGGTATCGCCTCGGCTGCTGGCGGGGAGGGCCCTGGGGTGGTGGACGGTGATCTCCCTCCCATCTACGCGGAGATTGAGGCCCTGGGTTTGACCCCGGTCACGCAGGGGGAGGACGACCGTCTGCCGGTGGGCCTCGATCTGGGCGACCTCCCCACGGCCCCCCTGTCCCCGGGTTCCCTTCCCCTAACCGCTGCATCTGCTCCCACCTTTGAGGGTCCTCTGGAATCTTCCATCGACCTGGCTGCGGGTGGCACTCTGTTAACGGCCGCCGAGCCCCTTGGGGTGACGGCCAGTGCCCCGCTGCCGAGCCCCGCTTCCCAGGGGGTGTCCCTCTTGGGTGTGGAGGACCCGCCCTCCTTCCTCAGCGGGGACCCCATTGACCAACATCTCTCTCTGGATGCTGAGGCTGCCGCACGTGCCACAGTGTCTGAGCCCGGCATCGTTAGGGGTCCCCTTCCCGCTTTCCGGATCCCTGAGCCTGGCCAGGAGGAGCCACCGTCCGGCTCCTCAAATATGGGGGCTTCTGATCTTGCCTCTACCTCCTTCCCACCTTCTATCTCTGATCCCCGCCCTACTCCTGTTGGCTCTGTCCTTGCCCCCCCACCTCCTGTGATGCCAGTGCCGCCCCTGGGAATACCCCCCAGGGAGCAGCTTCACTAGTTTCTTCCTGTCCTGACCCCCCAGGGGCTGCTGTTCTCCTTCCACCGCCCCTTCTTGAATCTGAGAGCGGGGCGGGTCGTGTGGCATCAGCCCATCTGCTGCCACGATGGGGATCTGCCCCCTGCCTACCCACCTCGGTGGGCCGTGGGGCTGTGACGGGGGCCCCACTGGGGGACAGTCATCGATCGGTGACTCCACCCCCCCATGCGCTGAGGGAGGAGCTGCGGGAGTTCCTTGAGGACGTCCGTGGCTCCCGGAACAAAGTTCATCTTGTGCTCCAGCGATGGGGGGATTTCCATCAGGTCCTCCAGGCCGCGAGGGCCCTCATGGGGGAGGGTAAGAGGACCTGGAAGCAGGCCGCCGCGGCCTACCGGCGGGTCCGTGTCTTCCGTGACTCTTTAGTCACCTTCGGGGTCGGTCATGGATTGCTGCGCGGCCTCCCGGAGGCCGTGGGCGTGTCTGCTGGCGAATATCCCCCCCAGCCCTCCTCATGGTGCCGATCGTCCTTGCCACCTTAAACACCCGGGGCTGTAGGATGGGTCTCCGCAGGAGCCAGGTGCTCTCTTTCCTCCGGGAGGGGGGGTACTCTGTGGTTTTCCTGCAGGAGACCCATACGGATCCAGCCGCTGAAGCTAGCTGGCGGCTGGAGTGGGGGGACGGGGCCTACTTTAGCCACTTCTCGGTCTGCGCGGCTGGAGTGGCGATCCTGTTCTCCCCCGACCTACGGCCTGAGGTGCTGGGGGTCGCCGAGGCTGTGCCGGGTCGCCTGCTGCACCTCCGGGTCCGCATGGAGGGGCTTGTGGTTAATCTCGTCAACGTTTACTCCCCGACATCGGGCCCAGAGAGGCTACGTTTTTATCAGCAGGCGTCCGCCTTCCTCGGCTCCCTGGATCCTCGTAAGTGCCTGGTCCTGGGAGGGGATCTTAACACCACCCTCGAGGAACGGGACCGCTCCGGGACCGAGCAGTGCCTAGCCTCCGCGGACGTCCTCCGGGAGTTCGTCAACTGCCACTCCCTGGTGGACGTCTGGCGCGACCACCACCCAGACAATGTCTCGACGTTCACCTACGTCCGAGTGGAGACCCACCGGTTGCGCCACTCCCGGCTGGACCATATTTACCTGTCATGTTTCCACCTTTCACGGGCCCACTCCTCCAGCGTTCGGCCGGCCCCCTTTTCGGATCACCACCTTGCCACCGTGATGGCCTCTCTCTGTGCGGAGAGGCCGGGGCCGGCCTATTGGCACTTTAATAATAGTTTGCTGGAGGATGCGGGCTTCGTGGCGTCCTTCCGGGAGTTCTGGCTGGCCTGGCAAGGGCAGAGGCGCGCCTTTTCCTCGGCGCGGCGGTGGTGGGATCTGGGGAAGGTGCGCGCCCGGCTCTTCTGCCGTGACTACACTCGGGGTGCCAGCCGACGGAAGGATGCGGCGATAGGGCAGTTGGAACGGGAGGTCTTGGAGCTGGAGAGGCGTCTGGCCGCCAGCCCCGAGAATCCATCCCTCTGCAGAGCGTACGGGCAGAAGCGGGAGGATGCTTTTATTCGATCCCGCATCCACCTCCTTCAGGAGATGGATCGCGGCTCCCGCTTCTTCTACGCCCTGGAGAAAAGGAGGGGGGCCAAGAAGCACGTCACCTGCCTCCTGGCGGAGGATGGCACCCCCCTCACGGATCCGGCGGAGATGTGCCAGAGGGCCAGGACATTCTACGCCACTCTTTTCTCCCTGGATCTGACCGATCCTAACGCTTGCAGAGTGCTCTGGGACGGGCTCCCGATGGTCAGCACGGGCGACCGGGACCGGCTAGAGCTGCCTCTCACTCTGGCCGAGATCTCGGAAGCCCTCCGTCGCATGCCCACTAATAAATCTCCGGGCTTGGACGGGCTGACCGTGGAGTTCTACCGCGTGTTCTGGGACGTCCTCAGCCCAGACCTGGTCACCGTCTGGGCCGAGGCTTTGCAGAATGGGGTCCTCCCTCTCTCGTGCAGGCGAGCCGTGCTGGCCTTATTGCCGAAGAGGGGGGACCTCCGCGACTTACGGAATTGGCGTCCCGTCTCGCTCCTCAGCACAGACTACAAAGTTGTTGCGAAGGCCATCTCGATGTGGCTCGGGTCCGTGCTGGGGGACGTGGTCCATCCAAACCAGATCTACACCATCCCGGGCCGCACCATCTTTGATAACTTGTATCTGGTCCGGGACCTTCTGGAATTGGGGTGTAGGGATGGTCCGTCGTTCGCCCTCTTGTCCCTGGATCAGGAGAAGGCGTTCGACCGGATGGATCACGGGTATCTCCTGGGCACTCTGTGAGCGTTCGGCTTCGGACCCCTGTTTGTGGGTTTTCTTCAGGTGCTGTACGCTTCTGCTGAGTGTCTGGTCAGGCTCAACTGGACCCTGACCGAGCCAGTCAGCTTCGGGTGGGGAGTGCGGCAGGTGTGCCCCCGCTTGGGCCAGCTGTACGCTCTGGCGATCGAGCCCTTCCTCTGTCTCCTCCGCAAAAGGTTGACGGAGTTGGTGCTTCGGGAGCTGGGGCTGCGGCTGGTCCTGTCAGCGTACGCTGACGATGTGCTCCTCGTGGTCCAGGAACCTGGCGACTTGGCACGGGTGGAGGCTTGCCAGGCTGTGTACTCGGCGGCCTCCTCCGCCCGGGTCAACTGGGTCAAGAGCTCTGGCCTGGTGGTCGGGGACGGGTGGCAGGCGAGCTCCCTCCCACCCACGCTTCAGGCCATCCGGTGGAGCGCGGGTCCGCTGCTCTATCTCGGCGTTTACCTTTCTGCCACGCATTCGTCTCCGCCGGAGAGCTGGCAGGATTTGCAGGGCAGGGTGACGGAGCGGCTCCGGAAATGGACAGGACTACTCCGGTGCCTCTCCCTTCGGGGGAGGGCACTGGTGCTTAATCAACTGGTCCTGTCCATGCTCTGGTACCGGCTCAACACCCTGGTCCCGGCCCCGTTTTTCCTGGCCAACCTCCGGACGGTGATTCTGGAGTTCTTTTGGCCAGGGATGCACTGGGTCTCTGCAGGGGTCCTCCACCTGCCCCTGGAGGAGGGGGTCAGGGCCTGAAGTGCTTACGCGCTCAGGTCCATGTCTTCCGCCTCCAGGCCCTGCAGAGGCTCCTGTTTGGTGCGGGTAGTCAGGCGTGGAGCGTAGTGGCGCACACCTTCCTCCGCCGCTTCCGAGGGCTCCGATACGACCGGCAGCTCTTTTACCTCCATCCGAGAGGTCTTCCGCGAGACCTCTCCGGGCTGCCGGTCTTCTACCAAGACCTCCTCCAGACCTGGAAGCTCTTTTCAACGACCAGGTCCGTGGCGGCCACCGTGGGGGTTGACCTCCTCGCGGAGCCCCTGCTACACAATCCCCAGCTTCGTGTGCAGGTGGCGGAGTCCCCCACGGTGTGCCAGAGGCTGGTCTCGGCGGGAGTCACCAGGGTCGGAGACCTCCTGGACTACGACCGGGGAGACTGGCTGGATCCCCTGACGCTTGCTCAGTGCATGGGGCTCTGCAGACCTCGTACTTCCCAGCGCGTACTTTAGGAGGTGAAGGCTGCTTTACTGCCTGCTGCTCGGGCTTACCTCGACCGGGTCCTGTGAGAGGGCACACCCCGCCCACCCTCCACCCCAGGCCCGTGGACATTTTTATCGGGCCCCTGCCCCGTGGACCCAATCGGCCCCCTCACCCTTTCACTGCCAGCCGGCTGCATGGTCTGCAGCCGGTTCTGTTCCAGACCGCGCCACGGAAGCATCTGTACTCGCTCGTGCTCCATACCCTTCATTACCTCACCCTCGCGTCCCGCCCCGATACCAAATGGCGAGACCTCCTGCCACCTCTCGAGGGTGAGAAACCCCGGTGGGCCAACCTGTACTCTGCCCTGGTCCCGAGGCCCGCCGGGGATATCGGTTGGTGGCTCCTTCATGGGGCCGTGAGCACGGGCGTGTACTTGGCGCGGTTCACCCCTGTCCCTAGCACCTGCCTTTTCTGTGGTGAGAAGGAGACCTTGGTGCACATTTATTTGGAGTGCGCAAGGTTGCAGCCTCTGTTCCGGCTCCTCTTGAATATTTTCTTGCATTTTTGGTTGCACTTTTCCCCTCACCTTTTTATCTACACGCTCCTCATTTGTGGCCCCACAAAGTCGCGGGATCTCCTTCTCAACCTCCTCTTGGCCCTGGCCAAACTGGCCATCTACAACACCAGGGTGAGGAGGTTGGCCGACGGGATTTCCTGCGACTGCTGGGCCTATTTCTGTTCCTCCATCTGTTCACACATCCGGTCAGAGTTCCTCTGGGCGGCGTCCACTGGCTCCCTCGACGCCTTCGAGGAGCAGTGGGCGTTGTCCGGGGTTCTCTGCTCAGTGTCCCCATCAGGTTCCCTTTGTTTAGCCCTATGACCTCACTCCCAATCCTGTTTTTCATTAGTTGTCCCCCGTAATTGCTTGGTGTTCCAGACCTGTGGGTCCTCCCCTTAGGCTGGGGGGAGGTCCTTTAGAAGTGGGCGGGCAAAGCCCGCCCACCTCCTGGATACCGATAGGACCAGACTCCTGCACCCCACTGGTCTGGGTCTGTCACTGTATATAGGTTAACAAGATAGTCTGAGACTATCACACCCATTAAAACATTTGCAATTGCCAACAGTTACAACACACAGTGGAATCTTTGGTGCCTTAATATTTCCCTATGGTTAGAATAGGAAACAACTGTACTGTCTCAAGTAAGTCAGTAAATGCTGATATATTAATTGTGATCTCTGTTTCTACTTGAGAGAGACCCTGCCAAGTTTTCAACCTCCTATTCAGGCCACTAAGAATATATATACTCTTATTTTTCTTTCTGGGGAATTGATTTTCTGTACTTTTTGTTTGGTTTTCCATTTTTATTCAAATTTACAGATTAAATTATACATCTCTGTAATTTCAAAGCAAACTGCATACTTACCAGAGGTTCCTTCCCCTGCATCAAGCTCACTCATGCTCGGCTGTTGGGACTGGCTGGATTGCCGTGGAGTCAAAACATGTCATGGCTCACTGTGCAGCTGGATCCCCTGGCCGCCTGTCCCCCATACGCCTCTTCCTCTTCCTCATCCACCTCCTCCTCCTCGCTGTTCATGCTAGGAACCTGTGACTTGAACTCCTTGAAAGTATCCATGGTGTTCCTGGGGTGGTGGTGGTGGTGTCTCCACCTAGGATGGCTTGCAGCTCTTTGTAAGAGCAGGAGGTCTTCTGCTCAGCACTGGATCAATTGTTGGCGACCCTGGCCTTCTGGTAGGCCTGCCATAGCTCCTCAGATTTCACACGGACTGCTGTTTGTCCCTGTTGTATCCCCTTTTCTGCATCTCCTGAGGAATCTTATCATAGATAGCCACATATTTATGGCTGGTTCAGAACTGTACCTGCACAGCCTCTTCTCCCCACAAGCCCAGGAGATCCAACACCTGCCTTGTACTCCAGACAGGAGTGTGCCTGCAGCTTGTAGCTGCCATGATCTGATGGGAAATTGCACACAGTAATGGGGCACTTCTAGATATTCTCGCCAAGCCGTGCAGCCAGGAAAAGGAATTTCAAAAATTCACATAGCTTTAAAGGGGAGGGGGTCTTCCTGTTTACCTGTCCTCCAGAGTTTACAATGGTGACCAGAATAGTCAGTGTGAGCGATTGTGGGACAACTCCTGGAGGCCAGTAACAGTCAATATAAGTAATGTAGTGCCTACAGTATCACTGCATTAACCTAATTACATCATCTGTGATGCTACACCACTTAGGGAGGTAGTGTAATTAAGTCAGTGTAGTGGGGCACTTACATCAGCAAGCACCAAGTTTAAGTGAAGATACATTCACAGCTAGGTTGACATAAACTGCTTTGGCAAATATAGACCTCCAAATTCACAGGATTACAGCTTTCAGCTGGTAGGATTGTTCTTTTCAATGATGATATTAAACGTGGCCACTTAGGCTTGAGATGAAGCACAAACTGTAATAAAAGTGCAGCTGCTAAGTATGGGCAAATCCTGAAAGTCTTAGAGGTATGGTTTAGATAAATGCTCAAAATTGCAAATGCTTATCTGATCTATCTGAACTTCTTAGCTCAGGAAAATTAGACTGTAAATCATATGAAAACAGGTTTGCTAGTGGGATTTCTGGTGCTTGCTTTTGGTCTAGCTAGAAATGTTATGAGAATATCCTCACTGGCAGTAATTATAACTTATTCTTTCTGATCCAAGCAGAAACCTCAAATTTCAGATGTGTGTGAAAATGAAAAATACTGACCAAAGTTAACTCGTTTAATACAAATAGAAAAAAACCCGACCAAACAAAGAAACCTCAAATAAACTTTGGTTTGGGTTGGTTCAAATTCTGGACAAGTTTTTGAAGTTCCTTATTTATCCTGAACTAATTTGTATCTCCCTCAACTTTAAAGGGCATTAGGTGTTAATACTAAGGGTTTTTTTGGTTTTGTCTTCTGTAGGTTTTGAACCTGTGTTAAATCATAAATAAAAATAAATTTACTAGTCTGTTCTTTGTCCCTATTTGTCTGCATCAGGGAGCAGCCACTCTACCTGACAGTACCTAAATCATTAAGAAGTGTTACCAGTTAACGTCATCTATTTGCTTATATTGAGTGTTAATTTTCCTAAAAATATAATGCACATTTTAAAAATTTCATTGCATGTTTAGGCCTTTCAATTTAACACAACCAAACACTTTGTCAGCCTTTGCTCAACAGAAACCCAGGACTGGAATTGCAGAATATGTAAGTCAAGACTGAACTACACTGGCAAAAGTTATGTGCATACTTGGCACAATAAATGCCCACCCAGTGCCTGGCTCTGGACAGTGCTGTTACTCCTTCACTTCCACGAGCGCAGAAGAACAAATTTATTTTTTGAAGTGATAAAAACAAACCATTAAACCAGCAAGACATACAAACCATTTAGTTCTATGTATGGAAATCACTATAATGTCAGAAATTTAAAGTAATGGTAAGAATAAGTTATCTGTGCAAACTTTTCTTTTAGTGGTAGCAGGCTTGTGAAACATTAATTTTGCTGCCAAGAAATACCAAACCCATTAAGTTATTACCAGACTTTTAGATTTTGAACTTCTATGTTGCCTTGAAGTACTTATATGAATATAGTCTTTATCTGACAGGTTTATTTTTAATAGTAGATACATGAGCTTCTGATTTCAGTCTGTGAATGAAAAGTCAAAATTTTCATTACAAGATCCCATTTTCAATTGCTTATAACTTTGCACACTTTAAACATTGAGGCTTTAATTTTTCCATGCCAGAATGACATTAAAGAAAAAGATGTTTTGTTGCAATAAAACACTGTTTTGTAGAGAAAATCTAGCACCTCTTT
The DNA here is from genome assembly GCF_025201925.1 of Gopherus flavomarginatus. Classification (NCBI taxonomy): domain Eukaryota; kingdom Metazoa; phylum Chordata; order Testudines; family Testudinidae; genus Gopherus; species Gopherus flavomarginatus. The sequence goes on from NC_066617.1 coordinate 37,957,104, forward strand.
ATCTTGGAACAAGGACTTGAAATTTGGCAGGAGGGTTATCCTGGAGTCTGGATGTGCCTTTGGCTGGTCCCATGAAAATCTGTCCAAATTTGGCCAATTTATGAGCCTCTAAAAATCTGAGTTTGCACATGCTCAATAGAGACGTGGTTTTGCAGTTATTTCTCTAAAGATTCCATCAAAGGGTGACCTTACTGATCATGCTCAATCCCAGCGTTTCAGGGTCTGAGCAGGACTTTCCCTGAAATTGCTTCTCCAAACTCCTGGGAAGTATGGTGGCAAGAGATACAAAACTGTCTCTTTTACAAAGGGTCATGGCTGATTCTCTATCACTAGCATTTTGTAAATCCAGATTGGCTGTGTTTTTCTGAATGATATGGTCTAGGAGTTGTTTTGGTAAAGTTCTATGGACTGTGGTATAGAACAGGTCAGACTAGATCTGGGATCGGCAACCTTTGTCACATGGCTCGACAGGGCTGGCAGGCCAGGCTGGTTTGTTTACCTGCCAAGTCCACAGGTTTGGCCGATCGCAGTTTCCACTGGCCGTGTTTCGCTGCTCCAGACCAATGGAGGCTGTGGGAAGCAGTGGCCAGCACATCCCTTGGAATCTGTGAATCTCTCACAGAATGTCTTTCCAGTGATCTAAATGCTCCCACTAGTGACACCCAGACAACATGGAGAACATGGAGGAAACAGCAACATGAATGCAGAGGAGTAAGAATTTGGGCCTGGAGATGTGGTGAGGGAGGTGACTGTGGCCAGGGACATGACTGGGATGAAAAGCCCAGGGTGTATGGAAACTGGAATGAGGAAATAATAGGGGATTGCAGAAGGACTGGGTCATAAAGTCAAGTGGGTTGGGGAACTGGGAAAAAAACTGGGAGAGAGTCAGGGATTGGGATGAGGATCTGAAGATCCAGTGGAGCAGGGTGGGGGTTATGACTCGGATTTGGAGCTGAGGATATGTTGGGGACCTGGGGGGAAGGCTGGGACATACAGCTGAGGAGGGTGGCTCTGGGTCTGGGTTGTGGAGCTGAGGGGTGGACAGGTTTCAGGGATAGAGGATTGGGTCTGGGATGTGGCTCCAAGGGAGAAGACTGGAACTGAAACTGGGAAGTAGAGCCATGGGAGATGAAAGTAGACTGGTGTGATGAACTACCTCTAAGCCTGATCCTTCCTAAACCTGAATGACCTCTGAGACTGAGTCTGTTTAAGCATGATGAGTCATCCCTGAACCAGAGACTGTGATGAGTCATCAGAGGCAATTACCTGTAGGTCTTGTGATAGGCCCCATGCCATTCAACCAGGGTTCCGCCAATCCACAAGCAAGTACTCAGCCAGATGATCCTTATGCTGAGATATGGGCTCCTAATGTAAGCAATCTCTCTACTCCACTCAGTGTCATTTGTGGGCTGGGAACATTCTTACTGCGTAGTAGTTCTAATCCGACTGCTCCAGTTCCAACTGGCCATTGCTCCTTCTCCTGCTCTTGCGTGATCACACACTAGCCAAATGCTGTTCCAGACTTGGGCTGCTCCTGCCTCAGCCACCCACCTGGTGATTGTGATAACTGGGAATGACTTGTTCAGCTTCACAAATAAGTTGGAGAAAGTGTTTCAGAAATTTGGAATCTAAGGGCACAGGCAGAAGACTGGTAGGTCCAGTTAATAAAGTGGATACTTGGCTTATGTTATACAATGAATTTGAAGGAAAATAGAAGGAAATTTTATTATTTATTCAGGGCGATGGATGCTTTACAGAAAAAATAAATAAGCACCAGGGTTCATCTTGGAGATCTGCGGATTGTGGAGACTGAAAACCATGTACGTCCCATGGGAGGAAGCCAATCTCAATAGGGCAACAGGGGGAACTCTATAAAAGGCACTTTAGAGAACTTTTCTTCCCCTATGTTTGTCCTTTCACAGTCATTTTTCTGTGGGACTGAATGATCAGGCCACTTTTAAAAATGGAAGTGACGAGTGCAAACACAAGACAGATGGGTCAGGTGTCTGATGAAAAAGAGTAACACAAATAAGAATATAGGCTTGTTTAGGTTTGTCATTAATGCATTTTGGTAAATCAGTTTGTGAAGTGGGATATTGGGGGGGGTTTGGCATATATTGTTTGCACATTATGGGTTAATGTAAGTAATTATTACAATTTGTCCTCTGATTGTCCTTCTCCTTTCCTGCTATACATTCCTTTCATTTATTTGCATGGAAAACTGTGAAAATAAGTGTAAAAGAGAGCAAGAAAATAACTGAAGAATGGGCATTTTGTTTCTGAAGAAAACAATATAAGAAATCCATAAAATGAGAGGTGAGACTATGATGTCACAAGTGTAGCATGGACATTGGGGAGTTGGGATTCTTTAGATCAGCGAGAGGGGAAAATGACAGAAATAAGACAAGATCCATTATTTCTCTGTGTGTGCGAGTATGTATGTATGTGTGTGATAAAGATTTTTTTTTAAACCATATAAACACTACAAAAGAAGGTATGGTTAAGTTTGCAAAGGCCTGGTAACATCAATACAGATCATAATCAAGTATTCCAAAACTTATATTTCATAGTAGCTGAGAGGAAAGATGATCTGGGGGTTAGGGTACTGGCTAGGGACTTACAAGACTTGGCTTCAGTTCCTTCTTCCTCTGCAAACTTCCCTGTTGGGCAGGTCACTCAGAGCTAGGGTTACCAGATGGCAACCATGAAAAAAAGGAACAGAGGGTGGGGGGCAATAGGCACCCATATAAGAAAAAGTTCCCAATACTAGGACTGTCCCTTTAAAAATGGGATATCTGGTCACCATACTCAGAGTGAGAACCATGAAGTGACTCAGGAATTGCAACGCTGAACACCATGGTTCGTAGAAAACCACAGGAACAATGCTGTGATCCACAAAGCTGAGTTAGGTGCCTGTGCTCCCTATGCAACAAATAGGAGAGAGAGGAACCTAAGAATGTAATCCACAAATGCCAGCATGCTAAGTATGGAGCCACCTAAAATGGCCAGTAGGAGATGCTAATGAGAGGGTTGTGTCCTAATCCCCACCCTTCTCTCAGAGATAGAGATCATCATAGTGATCCACAGATGGGAACCCACTGCTTGGAGTTAGGTGCTGAGGAGCCTAGGATGCTTTGTGAGGAAATGAGTTAGGTTCTTGTCTCACTCATTCACTCTACACAAAATGGTGGCAGCAGGAGAAGAAGGTAGTAGTGTTGCTGTGCACTTTATAACTTCTATCCTGGTGGTTAGAGCACTTGCCTGAGATGTGGGAGACTCAGATTCAATTCCCCCCTTTTTGACAGAGGGGAAGGAAGGATTTGAACAGGGGTCTCCCACTTCTCAGAAGAGTTCTGAGTAATATGCCAATAATTTGCATTAAATTATTCAATGAATAATTGTGAATACACAAGAAAAAGCATAATATTGGCAAATAAAAAAGTGCAAAAATTTAAATAATTTCCCTGTACAAATTATTTGTCTAGTTCAAGATGACAACAAAATGAATGAGAACCACTTTTCATATCTGCTTGCTAATGTAAATAAAAGTAATGTATATCATACATCTGATATTTGCTATGTCTACTTTTTTATGCCCTTCTGTTGTCCATTGCTCTTCCACACATCTTCCACATTGGATTCTGTGTTCTTGTTATCACATCATTCAATTAATACAGTCTGCCTCACCAAACCCTTTTTTCTTTCTCCAAACTTCATTTCTGTACTTTTTTTCTATGCTTCTACATAATTCTGGGCCTCTTTTCCTATTCCTGTGCACCAGTGTCCTGATCTAATGTCTATTGAAGTCGGTGCTTCCATTCACTTTAAAGGGTATTTTGATCAGTCTCCAGGGATCCACATGATATTCACTGATAACCTTCCTGAAAAATCCTTTCTTCCAAAGATCTCTAAATATAACTTATTGCAACAAAAGCTATGACAGTTCCATTAAATTAAGCAGCTCACCCCATTCCCTAGGTTTCTCGTTGTTTCCTTGTTTTTGTCCATTTAAGCTGTAAGCTTCTAAAGGCATCGCTAACGTCTTTTTATAAATCTTAGAGCACTTACCTCAGTTATGACACTTAACAAATAACAATACATAAAAACACTAATCTCTCTCATTATAAGAATACTGTAGAAGCTGCAAAGGAGAAATTAACTGAAGATCCACTTTTTTGTTGCCTATATCATGCTATTAAAAAGAAGAAAAAGTAAGATTTTATTTTTTTTCCTTGTATGCTCTTGTGACATGCAGAGATAGAGACTGTACAATGTTTGAACTGAAGCTCTCCCACACTCATTAGATTTAATTGATGCACTTTATACTTATCCTTGTCCTCCAGGATGAGAAGAGTTTAGGCGGTGTGTGTGTAATTTTATTATCCATAATAGCTGCAAGAACCAAAATGATCGGATATACTGTTGACAGTAGGCACCCAGGTGCATAGAATCCAGATGCTTCTTCAGTCGTTGAGGCTTTAGCAAGTAAATATGCAACATTTCCCCAGCCTTGCGTTGGGAAATTTTACTGCTTGACACTTTATATATGTTTAGTGTTTGGAGGTGGAAGGAGATAATCCCTCCATTTCATTTGCTTTATTCACCATCACCACACTCAATAAATGGCCTACCTCAAGGTAAAGCTCTCTGGAGCTGAGAGACTGGATGTGGTTCCTTAAAGAGTACATGAATGCCACTCAATATCAATTGCAGCAAATGTACAGTATACAAATAGTGACTGAGGACAATAGCTTTAAAATATTACTTGAAAGTCAATAAAGTTCCTATGTTACAGCTCCTACCTGAAGTTGAAGGCCTGGGCAATATTACAAAATGGAAAGAACTATTTTTCCACAGGGGCTATTTCCCTGGTTCGTTCTTTCAGAGCCAGTCTGTACTCATTGGGGCTGCCTTCACCTTCTGCTGCTTTACCAAAGCAGAAGCAATGTTCAGGGGAGAACTGGAAAATTCTGGAGGTTTGTCCTTCCAGCTAGAGCTGCTTTGGGCTGAGAAGGGGCAGCATGTGGGGGTGCAGCTTTTGCCTAGCCCCACCAGGAATTTATTAAGAAAGAGTGCCTCTCTAATCTATGCACCCATCACCTTAGTGCTAAATAGTCATTGCAGGGCAGCAAAGCACCCTTCCCTTAATCCTCTCAGGTTGTGACTCCAGCTGAGTTCCCCTTCCTGCCAAGTGGGGACCTGAGTAGGTTTCAAGGGGTCCTCCAAAATAAACCAGAGTGCAGGGCTGGCATTGTATTTGTTGGGGCCCAGGGCAGAAAGCTGAAGCCCGAGCCGTACCGCCCAGGACTGAAGCCCAAGCCCAAGCCCAAGCCCCACTGCCCAGAGTTGAAGTCAAAGTCTGAGCAAATTAACTTTGCAGGGCTGCCTGTTGTGTCAGGCCCCAGGCTATTCCCCTTCCTGCTGCCCCACTAATGCTGGCCCTTGATTTTAATCTACTGGATATGCAGAAAAACCGTGGCACAGACGGGCTGTGGATTTTTTATGGCATGTTGGGTGGGCCTCAGAAAGAAAAAGGTTGAGAAGCTCTGTTCTAGGGGGAGTCAGGAGGTATGTAATTGGCACTTGTTGCTACTGGTAGTGCTTTTCAGACTGACACAGCACATGTGAGTGATGACAACTAATAGACACTATTGCCCTCCCACCCGAAGGTCAAAAGAAGAAATCTATTTTTAATCATCTGAACAGTTTTATTCAAGGGGAATTATTTTTAAAAATTAAGAATGTTGAATATCTCTAGGGACCTATCCTGTTCCCATTGTACTTAATGTAAAATGCATCACTGCCTTTAATAAGATCAGAATTGGCCCCTAAATATTTATATAAATAACACTGAGTTTACATGGATTAAACATAAAGTATTGAAACTTCTTAATGAATTTCACTGTTATCATGGCCAAAAATTCAAACCTGGTTACTTAACATTAGACTCCTAAGTCTGGGCTAGATGTGACTAGCTGTGGCATAGACAAGCATGAGGCAACCTCTTACTTCCCTGAACTGGCTACCCCTATTACTGGCAACAACACTGGGGGAAAAGTGCATCATCTCCAGGGCCACCCCCGCCCCCCGCACACTCACACACCACTCCCTCTCGCACATGCGGACAAGCAGGGGTGGAGGATGGACAGATCCAAGGCTCTGTGCTCCCCTCTCCCTCCCCCCCTCATACCCCAAACACATTGGCCAGCATTTCAAAGGAAGAAATCTGTGTCAAATTTAGGACTGTTACACGTTACTTCCCACTAGAGCAATAGGAGTCTGGAAACTAGAATGTGAGTGAGTTCCACATCTGCTCAGGCGGCCCCTTTAAATGGGGCTTGTGGAAAAAACATGATTTGTCACCTATACGTAGGCACCTAAATAAATGGCCTGATTCTCAGCAGCCCTGAGCACCTGCCACTCAAGTCAGAGATGTTAAATAGACTCTAGAGTCCCTGCCTATTGCCCCCTAGCTACTGACTCTGCTTCTCTCAGATTCTTCACCTAAAGCCATTGTCTCCTTCTACTCTAATTTTTTCACCTTCTTCCATAGCGCACTCAGAGCTACCTCCTTCTCAACTTTCAAATTTCTCTCATTAAGATACTTGCCTAGAGCCACCTGTCCTAATACTGACCTGCCACATAAACATAGTCATGAGTATAAATTAATATATAGGGGAAAGTATGTTGCCCTAATAATTGTTTGACTTTCAGCCTAAGTATAGTATGTATTTATGTGTAATATGTTGGGAACATATTGTCTGTATCCAGTTTAGATTGTAAACTCTTGGGTCAGAGTCTGGGATGTTTAATAATGCTTTGTACAGGGATGAACACACTGACGATGGTAATAAAAACAGTATATATCAAAATAAAGGGGGTGATTCTGGTTTGCACCTTTTAAGAGGTGCAGTACAGAAGTCCCATCCCAGGGAGAGGGGGATAAAGTGGCTGGTTCTGGGCTGCTCCTGGGGCCAAAACAGCTCTTGAAATAACACAGGCAGCTCTACATGGCTGTCTAAGTTGCAGGAAGGAGCTTAACCTCGCTGCCTATGGGCAGCTCAGAATTCCAACAGCATTGCTGATACATCTATGTCATGACTCCTATGCCAGGGCTTGTGTGGAGGATCGTTGGAAGACAGCCAATGGGCATCAGATGCAGTGATAATCTCACGCAAAAATTAGAAAAGAAAATAAACATATTCTACAAACATTTCAGTCTCTTGGTGTGGCAGGCCAAATTCTCAGCTTCACTTTGAAAAGAAACGCATTCCACTTTAATATACTGCCACACTTTATATCAATGGTTCATTTATATGTAGTCCATTTAAAGAGTGTCTTTAATATATTTTCTCAGCAAAATTGTTTCATTTCTTTTGTTCTCAATGAAGCAAACCAAAAAGAGGGAAGTAGCATTGTATGAATAAGCATTGTATTGACCCATCATAAATTCAGTGTTAGCATAGTTGGGTTACCACTTGGAATAATATTGTGTGAAATGCATCAACTCTGTTTAAAACACCATGAGTAAGACAAGAGCTGTACCTGTCATTTCTGTGTTGAAAACCACTGACCCTTTAAGAGAGAATTAATAGACGTGGACTGTGATGACACTTTAATTCCATTATTTCAACACCGACATTGTAATGGCTGCTCAGATTTAGTAAGAATCACCTCAGGAAACAATAAATGAATAAAACTTTCTTTTTATCTCTATGTGCACAAAGAATGTGGTATTTATAGAGGTAATACAGGGATAAAGGCATCTAAAATGTCCTGGGAAGAAAAGATCATTTGTCTATACAAACTTATAATGACCAGTTTATCTCAGTCATACCTTTCTAATTTTGACAATACTTTTTTCAGTCCATACCTTCTATACCAATATCCAGCAATCTTTCAAATCCATGTGTGGTGTTTTTTATGTAATGTGTTATTTGCCAATGTACTCCATATATTAACTATGCTTTAAACATAAATTATATGAACCCTATTTTTTTATTTAACTTCCTAACTTTCACACATTGTCCCCTGGCTTTTGACATCATCACCAGTATGAACACTTTATCAAGTTATACACAACCACTACTCTTTATAAACTTGAATACACTCTCAGCTTTTCCAGTTGGTATGCATACTTCCACCTTTTCATGATCTCTGTATGTATAAATATCTCCTGGCTGTGTGTTCCATTCTATACATCTGAAGAAGTGAGCTGTAGCCCATGAAAACTTATGCTGAAATAAATCTGTTAGTCTCTACGGTGCCATAAGTACTCCTGTTCTTCTTTCAGCCTGGAGAGGCGCTGTTGTTACACAGGGAATTATCTCAAGATCTTACAAAGCTCGCTGTGATCGAGTCATTCCATTTTATTCAACGAAAGGAATGGTATAATGGGATTTTGTACTAAATAGCTTGAAAGTGGACTTGATAAATATGCAACTTTTGCCATCTTGGTACATTTCCTTCAAATATTTTTTTTTCTGTAATAGAAAAAAAATTCCCATGTCAGCCATTTGAATTTATTATTAATGTTTCCAAGGATCAACACAATAATTTATGTAAAAAAGCCAAGATTTAAAAATAAGCATTATGAATCATAAAATGTATCACTATAAAATAACATTTCCTTGCAGCCTTTGCTTCTGGCAAAAGGTCTTCAACCTGGCTTGTTGCTTTGACCCTCCTGTCCTCCTTCTGCTGACTCCCCTTTTTCACTCTAACAAACACAAACTACTTGTCTTCATTTTTAAGGCCATTTGCGGCTTAACATTCTAGCTTACCTATCATCTTTCATAAATTATTGAGCCACTGGCACCTACCTTGGCTTCACCAGTGATGCTAGCCTTCATTGCCCATTAGTTTCATTTTGTCCCAAGCACTGTTGCACTTTCTCCTGATGAAAAGAAGATGGCCCCTGTAAAACTCCATGATGCCACTGCATTATCCTTGAAATCTCTCCTTAAATTTCACTTCTGATATACTGCCTAAAAATGCCTGACAGATGGTTTCATGTAACAGCTGCTTATTCCACCAATCTTAATGGCCTTGCTGTCCACCTGTTTGTTAGAACATAAGAATGGCCATACTGGGTCAGACCAATGGTCCATCTATCCCAGTATCCTGTCCTAATACAGTGGCCAATTTCTGGTGCTTCAGAGCAACTTAACAGAGTAGGTATTCATCAAGTGATCCATCCTCTATCATCCATTCTAAGGTACTGGCAAACAGAGGCTAGGGACACTTCAGAGCATGGTTTTGCATTCCTACCCATCCTGGCTAATAGCCTTCAATGGATTTATCCTCCATTAATTTATCTAGTTCTTTCTTGAATCCTGTTATAGTCTTGGCCTTCGCAACATCCTCTGGCAAAGAGTTCCACAGGTTGACTATGTGTTGTGTGAAATTATATCCACTAGTTGTGTCTTGTCTTATTTTCAGATTGTATACTCTTTAAGTCATGTACCATATTTTCAGTGTATGTGAGTAAGTACAGTGACTACCGCACAAGGTCCTGATGCCTTTAGGTGCTACTGCAATACACACAGATAAATAAGCCTACAATTTCAATTTCAGATTGAATGCATTATGGGATTATTAGAACTTCAAATATGTGGAAAATCCTGATAAACATGACTGAGTTAGAGTCCATCAGGATTACAGAAGGAAGGAAGGAAATCCCAATTTAAATTCCACCCACACTTAATGGGCTGGAAAAGTAAACTAGTCACAGCAGGACTCAGCCTTTTCTTTTATCTATGTGATGTTCAATTGCTTTCTATATACCAGATTTTGGACAACACTCAAATACTGGAGGAGAATCAGTCCTTCCGTTTTGACTGAGTTATTTTTACACATCAATATTAATTGTAATAGCTTTTAGCAATCTTCTTTCCTCTATTTGTAATAATTGTGTAGATATATAGGTCTTAAGTGACTTCACTGGAAGTTGGATGAGGCTCTTAAGTGGTTATAAGATTTGTGGAGGATGTGGGGCTGTTTGTGACAGAAATTTCAATTCCATGAAATTGGGGACTATTGTATTAAATGTATGAATGGTTTATACATGATTGTGTTCAATGGGGTAACCAGGGCTGGTGTTAGACTTGCTGGGGCCCGGGGCCAAAGCCAAAGCCAAAGTCCAAGGGCTTCAGCCCTGGGTGGTAGGGCTCAAGGTTACAGGACCCCAGCTGGGGCTGAAGTCTTTGGGCTTTGACTTTGGCCCCCTTGCCCGGAATGATAGGGCTCAGGCTTAGGCTCTGACCCTCCTGCCTGGGGCTGCAGAACTCGGGGGACTCAGGTTTCGGTCCCTCCTCCTGCGGTCATAGTGATCGCAGTGCAATGAAGTTTGAGACCCCTTAGCTTAGGGTAAAATCAGATTCAAAGATAAAATAGTAAGGAAAAGCAAACACATAGAAGTTACACAGAAAATAGCCATAAAGACGCAACCTCAGGCTTATACCTCTATATTAGCTAAATTCCCTTCTCTCATACAAGTTACTTGTTGCCTCTTAACAGTTCCCCAGTGTCCCCTCTGTCCTATAAGGGATCCTGTGTTTCCCAGACTGCATTTCTGATAGCCTTCATTTACAATCTCTGCCCTTTTAACAGGATTTGCAGGTTTTTTCTCTCTCTCAGACTATAGTAATTCATGGATACACAGAGTAGGAGAAACTCTCTCCTTTGCTAGTTTTCCAAGACTGGGGTTTTCTTTTCAATTTCAATGCCTTTACCAATAACTTTCATGGTCTTTCCCCAGGTTGTACAATATTAGATGCTTGGAGTAGTGTAAATAATTAGCCTTGGAAATGTCTCCCCTGTCCCCACTTGTTTGCTTCCCCACAGTGCTGTGAGGCGATGCTGTAGTTCAGGGATGGACAAATTTTTGGCCCGAGGGCTACATCTGAGTATGGAAATTGTATGGCGGGCCATGAATGTTCACGAAATTGGGGCTTGGGATGTGGGCTGTGGCTGGGGGTGCTGGCTCTGGAGTGTGGCCAGAAATGGGTTCCGGGTGTGGGAAGGGGCTCTGGACTGATGCAGGGAGTTGGGATGTATGTGTGTGGGGGGTGAGGACTCCGGCTGGAGATGCAGGCTCTGGGGTGGGTCTGGGGATGAGGGATTCAGGGTGCAGGACAGTGTTCCGGGCTGGGGACCGAGGGGTTCAGAAGGCAAGAGGGGATCAGGGCTGGGGCAGGAGTTAGGGGCATGGGAGGGGGTCAGAGTTCTGGCTCTGAGCGGTGCTTACCTCAGGCAGCTCCCAGAAGCAGCGACATGTCCCCACTCTTGTTCCAGTGTGGAGGCATGACCAGATGGCTCTGTGCGCTGCCCTGTCTGCAGGCTCTGCTTCTGCAGCTCCATTGGCTGTGGTTCCCAGCCAATGGGAGCTGCAGGGGCAGAGCTTGGGACGGGGGCAGCATGCAGAACCCCCTGGCTACCCCTGTGTGTAGGAGCTGGAGAGGAGACATGCTGCTGCTTCCGGGAGGTGTGCGCAGTGGGGTAAGTCCCTGACCCTGCTCCCTGGTTGGAGAACCAGAGAAGGGCAAGCCCAAGACCCCATTCCCGAGTGGGAGCTCAAGGGCTGGATTAAAAGGTCTGGAGGGCCAAATGCAGCCCCTGGGCTATAGTTTGCCCACCCCTGCTGTAGCTGCACCTTGGTTACAGTTAGGGGTGTTGATTAATTGCAGTTAACTCACATGATTAACTCAAACAAATTAATCATGATTTTAAAAATTAACCGTGATTAATTGCAGCTTTAATTGCACTGTTAAACAATAGAATGCCAATTGAAATGTATTAAATATTTTTGCATGCTTTTCTACATTTTCAAATATGTTGATTTCAGTTATAACACAGAATAGAAAGTGTACAGTGCTCATTTTATATTATTATTTTTATTACAAATGTTTGCATTGTAAAAATTATAAAAGAAATAGTATTTTTAATTCACCTCATAGAAGTACTGTAGTGCAATCTCTTTATTGTGAAAGTGCAACTTACAAATATAGATTTTTTGTTGTTACATAACCACACTCAAAAACAAAACAATGTAAAACTTCAGAACCTACAAGTCCACTCAGTCCTTCTTTAGGCAATCACTAAGACAAACATGTTTGTTTATATTTACGGGAGATATTGCTGCCTACTTCTTATTTAGAATGTCACCTGAAAGTGAGAACAGGCATTCGCATGGCACATTTGACAATGGCATTGAAAGTATTTACGTACCAGATATGCTATACATTTGTATATCCGTTCATGCTTTGGCCACCATTCCACAGGACATGCTTCCATGCTGATGATGCTCATTAAAAAAAAAAATCACTAATTAAATTTGTGATGGAATTCCTTTGGGGATAATTGTATGTCTCCTGCTCTGTTTTACCCACATTCTGCTATATATTTCATGATATAGAAGTCTGGATGATGACCCAGCAAATGTTCATTTTAAGAACACTTTCATTGCAGATTTGACAAAACACAAAGAAGTTATCAATGTGAAATTTCTAAAGATACAGCACTTGACCCAAGGTTTAAGAATCTGAAGTGCCTTCCAAAATCTAAGAGGGATGAGGTGTGAAGCATGCTTTCAGAAGTCTTAAAAGAGCAACACTCTGATGCGGAAACTACATAACCCGAACCACCAAAAAATAAAATCAACTATCTGCTGCTGGCATCTGACTCAAATGATGAAAATGAACATGCGTCAGTCCATACTACCTTGGATCATTATCGGGCAGAACCCATCATCATCATGGACACGTCCTCTGGAATAGGGGTTGAAGCATGAAGGTACATATGAATCTTTAGTGCATCTGGCATATAAATATCTTATGATTCTGGATACAATAGTGCCATGCGAATGCTGTTCGCACTTTCAGGTGACATTGTAAACAAGAAGCGAGCAGCATTTTCTCCCGCAAATTGAACACACTTGTTTCTCTGAACGATTGGCTGAACAAGAAGTAGGACTGAGTGGACTTGTAGGATTTACAGTTTTACATTGTTTTGTTTTTGAATGCAGTCATTTTTTTTTACAGAATTCTACATTTGTAAGTTCAACTTTCACGATAAAGAGATTGCACTACAGTACCTGTAATGGGGAATTGAAAAATATTATTTCTTTTTTTTTACAGTGCAAATATTTGTAATAAAAATATAAAATGAGCACTGTACACTTTGTATTTTATGTTGTAATTGAAATCAATATATTTGAAAATGTAGAAAACATCCAAAATATTTAAATGATATTCTATTATTGTTTAACAGCACAATTAATCACATGATTAATCACAATTAATTTTTAAATTGTTTGACAACTCTAGTTACAATTACAATTTTCTACATATATACATGTGTACATTTGTAAACATAAACTGTACAGATATCTCCTAATGACCATCAAGTTCATAACATTATATGCTTTCATAAAAGACTGCACCTGATTTTATATAAACACACAATAACATTGTATACAACCAATTGATTCAATTGATTATTCTTTGCGGTTTCCCTCTGTTCTCCCCTTGAGGTACCTGGACTCTGATTGTCACTGTGTGATTAAGGCAAGTCGCTAAACCAGTAAACTATTTCAGAGAGTTACCATCCTTGGATTGGCTTGCATATACTGATTCAAACTGTGATTGCAAGAGACCAAGTCTACACTACATTGCTAAGGGGTGTGAAAAATAGTTATACCGGCCCTAACCTTCTGTATAGACGATGCTATGTTGACAGGACAGTGTCTGCCATTGTCATAGTTACCTCCTGTTGGGGAAGTGGATTTACTATGCTGACAGGAGAAACTCTCCCGTTGGCATAGGAGCACCTTCACTAAAGCACTACAGCGGCACCAGTGAAGACAAGCCCTAAGAGACAAAGAAATAACTTAGAATACATAAAGGCTGAGTTTAAACAGACTTGGAGTCTTCCTCTCAACTCAGCAAATGGGCAGGAACTTTAGTTCCAAGGGGCTCCCAAACTTGCTGAGGGATTGAAGGAGTCCTAAAATTTGACTGGGCACTCCTAAAGTGGACCATGGTGGGGAATACAGGTGCAGTTACCATGAAACTGCAATGTTGCTATGTACTGGTTTTATTAAAACTGTATTTGGCCTAGTTATTGAAATATACTGTATAACTAGATAAGGGTTAGTGGAATGTTAATTATATGCCAATTCATTGAGGCAGTTGTAAAAACAAGCAGGAAGTCAGTATAGTGGCTCCTCAGATTAAAAAATAATAATCTTGGCTCACACTTTGAAGATAATGAGGAAAGCTTTGAGGAGCCTCAGTCTTCTCTCCCCCATGAAGATGCAAGTCTTGTTTTGCCAGGCTTGGAGCACAGAAAGCAAAAGAGCACCGAACAATTAAATAGACCCTTTCAGGAGGTGAAGGTTGGGCCAACTGTTAGGGCTGTCTAGGAAGACAGACTGATGCAGAGACAAGTTCTGCAGAGGGAGTCTAAAGAAGTTGAATGTTCCATAGATCCAGGGATGGTAGCTTTAGGGGTAGGCAGGCATGAATATAGACTGTTTGATTGTTATAAGATCTGTTTTCTAAATAAATAGTTCTTTTCTCTAATAAGTCTGTTTGGTTACTAAATACCATTCTCATAACTCCTGGAGGTGAAAGGACTTCAGGGACTGAAGATAGAATCATAGAAATGTAGGACTGAAAGGGACCTCCATAGGCATCTAGTGCAGTCCCCTACACTGAGTCAGGACTAAGTATTATATAGATCATCCCTGAGAGGTGTTTCTATAACCTGTTCTTAAAAATTCCAGTGACAGAGGTTCCACAACCTCCTTGGGTAATTTATTCCAGTGTTTAACTATCCTTATAATTAAGAAGTTTTTCCTAATAGCTAACCTAAATCTACCTTGCTACAGTTTAAGCCTATTACTTCTTGTCCTGTCTTCAATGGTTAAGGAGAAGAATTTGTCACCTTCCTGTTTAACAACAACCTTTTCTGTATAATAAATGGAGCTATACCTATCTCATAGAACTGGAAGGGACCCTGAAAGATCATTGAGTCTAGCCCCCTGCCTTCACTAACAGGAACAAGTACTGATTTTGTCCCAGATCTCTAAGTGGCCTCCTCAAGGATTGAACTCACAACCTAGGTTTAGCAGGCTAATGCTCAAACCACCAAGCTATCCCTCACCCCCTGTACCTGCAAACTGTTATGTCTCTCCTCTAGACTAAACAACTCCCTTTTTTTCAATCTTTCTTCATAAGTCATGTTTTTACACCTTTAACCATTTGTGTTGGTCTCCTTTGGACTTTCTCCAGTTTACTCACATCTTTCCCAAAATGTGGTGCTCAGAACTGGACACAATACTCCAGTCAAGGACTTATCAGTGCTGAGTAGAGTGGAAGAATTACTTCTCAAATCTTGCTTATAACATTCCTGCTAATTCATCCCATCAGGATGTTCACTTTTTTGCAACAGTATTACATTATTGACTCATATTCAGTTAGTGATCCACTATAACCCCAGATCCTTTTCTGCAGTACTCCATCCTCAGCAGTCACTTCCCATTTTGTATGTGTGCAATTGATTATTTCTTCCTAAATGTGGTACTTTGCATTTGTCCTTATTGAATTTTATCCTATTTATTTCAGACCATTTCTCTTTTTCAAGATCATTTTGAAATCTAATCATGTCCTCCAATGTACTTGTAACCCCTCCCAGCTTAGTATTGTCTGCAAACTTTCTACATATATTCCCTATGCCATTATCCACCTCATTTCTGAAAATATTGAATAGAATTGGACGCAGGACAGATCCCTGTGGGACCTTACTTGATATGCCCTTCTGGCCTGATTGTGAACTACTCTCTGAATATGCTTTTCCAACCAGCTGTACACCTATCTTATAGTAGGTTCATCTAGGCAGGTGTTTCCCATACTTGGGACACTGCTTGTGTAGGGAAAGCCCCTAGCAGGCTGGGCCAGTTTGTTTACCTGCCCCGTCAGCAGGTTCCGCTGATCACAGCTCCCACTGGCTGCGGTTTGCTGTCAAAATCAAATCTAGAGTAGCCTCTCCCCTAGTGACTTTCTTCACCTTTTGTAATAAAAAGATGTCTCCAATGCATTCCAAGATGATGTTGGATAATCTGTGCCCTGCTGTACCATTTCCCCAATGGATGTCTGCTTAGTTGAAGTCCCTCATCACAACCAAGTCTTATGTCTTGGATGATTTTGTTAGTTGTTCAAAAAAAGCCTCATCCACCTCTTCTTCCTGCTTAGTTATTCTATAGAAAGCACCTACCATTACATCACCCATGTGTTTTTATCCCTTTCATCCTTACCCTGAGACTTTCAATAGGCCTTACTCCCACTTCTATCTCTACCTCAGTGCAAGTATATATATCTTTGCTATACAAGGAAGCACTTCCTCCCTTTTCAAAAAAATTGTGGTTGATTGAAGGGGCCTATAGCCCAGGGCCCAGTATGAAAATAAAATAGTGTGATTCTCATGGAATAGCTTGAGGACCAACACTTGAGGGGTGCACTCAAGGAGATCAGTAGGGCTCAGAAAACAGTATGGTGGCAGTGTTTTCAAGGTATTAGAGCAAAACAAGTTCTGGTGTTTGTTATCAGAAGTTGTGATATCTAACATTAGTATTTCCCAGATTAAAATGTTTCTTAATTTCTGTGGGACATACATTTCCCACTTTTATATAAATCTTATATTCTTCTACAAGTTTTCATCCAAGATTCTTCATTGTTTTCTCTTGCAATATTATATTGTGGATGAGTGTTAGTGAGAAAGTATGGGATTGTCTACTTGAACATTTAGTTCCAGATAAAATGGGGTATGAATCTACCTTGCGGTATCCTGCTGCAGACTAACTGCCCATGTGGACCCTGCTGACACTCATTAACAGTTAATGCACTGGATCAAAGCGCACAAACTAACTGTTAATGTGTATCAGTAGTATTCATCTGGACAGTTAGTCTACTGCAGACTAGCGTGGGATAGATTCACACCCCAGATTGCTGCAGACTAAATGCCAAGTCTCTTGCCTCTTTCTGGATAATTCACTTTTTTGTTGTTAATTCTCAAGGTGAAGTTTATTAAAATCTCCTGATTTTTTTTGGCCAATCTCATGATTTTTAGACATACCATATATGTGGTAGTGAAAACCTCGGGTTTTCTAGTGCTGCAGATGTGAACATGATGTAGAATGGAGTAGCCCCATGAAAGAGAGATGGCTCCTGTTTGAGCTCTCAAAACACACTCTTTTCTGGAGCCATTACAGTTGAGGAATATGTTGTTTCCTTGATATTACAAAGAACAATTATAAGGTTTTAGGTAACATGAGAATGAGAAACTTGAAGACAAGCATGCACACAGCTCCCAAAATGAGAGTTTCTCAGTGTTTTAAGTTTCCTATAGAAGGCAGGTGTGTGAGAAATAGCATAGGTATGGAGAGCTGGGTCAGGGGAGAATGAGAGGTAGCTGCTATTGTCTGAACTATAGCTGATGCTACAATCCCTAATGACCTGAAAGAGAAGCTGCAGCAGAAAGTAATCAATCCTTATTAATGTGTGCCATTTCAGGGTGATAGCAGGGGGTAAATCTATGAGTATCATACACAGTGCATGAGACTGCAGCTCTGGGAGTTCCTGTACACTTTTCTGGGTTAATATCTGGATTTATGTACAAACTGAAAACAGTTTGTATATTTATCATAACCCTGATCACAATTCTTTAGTATCTCTCCTGATTAATATGCCTGCAAAGGTTCTATTTAATGTGTACTCTTCATTTGTCTCAATATTTATTTTTTACCTAATTAAAATACTTTTATTTGCTAATTCAGTCACTTAAAATATCAAAACTACGCATATACTGTTTTTTTTCCATTATTTGTTTTACTGCCAGCATTGAAGTCATCAGCATACTTTAATAATTGCATATTTCCTCATTTTCAAGAAGTACAAACAAGAGAGGTTTCCAAATTCCTGAGGGATCTCACTAATATTTATTATCATTAATAAAACAGAACTAGCTGTAAAAAACAAAACATTACAATATGTAAAATGCATGTTTTTATCTCTGCTTGCCTTCTCCATGTCTCCATGGATTTTCCTGTGCAACGCCCATTAAAATGCAGGGGAGTCCTATAGCCAAATCACCACACAAGGCTCTGAAAATACATCTCTTTAATTTCAGTTTATCTGTGCTGTTAAGTAAACTGTCTGACAATACTACAAGGTTTGTTTCCAGAAGCTGTTCTGTGTCATCATAACAAGATAGAAAAAGATTTAGAGATAAAAGGACAACTTTTATACTTGCATTGGGGCAAAATTTTCTGAAGTCGCTGGATTTAATGGATTATATTAGTGTAATTGTGAGCAGGAATTTGCCTACAGTGTGTGACTTAGACTATAATTGCAACTAGACTCAGGGCCAGACCCATGCATAGTTCCTACTTTGTGATATGATTGATGCTGATGGTCCTTCTCCACAAGCAAACAATAAATGACACTGGAGGATTATAAGGAAAATATATGGGACCAAACAGCACAACAAAAACAAAGAAATGAATGTATAGCCTTGTTAAGGTGGAGCTTTGACTTTGGTAAAAGAAGGGTTGAATTAATTAACAAGATAACTTTCAATATTTTCCCCATTTATAATGGGCATATTTACACAATATATTATATCTATGTAGCTAGATTTTCAGGGTATGTGTTAGATTGCTGTTTGTGGTTTTGGGGTGTCGAAGAGGCTTAGCCACAAACTTTAAACTAAAGTTCAAGAAAGCCTGAGCTAGGCAAAAGTGGCCAGAGTATGAGCTTCTAAGGAAAGGATGATATGATGGCTGATGCTTTTCCACCAGGACATGCTTACATAAAGATAAAACAGATAAAATGATATTTCACAATTTGTGGGCTCACGCCATATGCACAAAGTTATAGACTCAGACTCATAGACTCCAGGACTGGAAGGGACCTCGAGAGGTCATAGAGTCCAGTCCAGTCCCCTGCCCTCATGGCAGGACCAAATATTGTCTAGACCATCCCTAATAGACATTTATCTAACCAACTCTTAAATATCTCCAGAGATGGAGATTCCACAACTTCCCTAGGCAATCTATTCCAGTGTTTAACTACCCTGACAGTTAGGAACTTTTTCCTAATGTCCAGCCTAAATCTCCCTTATTCAGATGCCTATCTCCCATTGAAATCAATGAGAGTTAAGCATGCAAATACTTCTGAGGAACTGGATCTCAGTTACCTGTCTGTAACTGTGTGCTCATCTCTCGTGAGTATATGACACTAGGTGATGTTCACTACCTGATCCTGCAGGCTTGCTGAACTCTGTGACTGTAGGGGCAAAAAATACTTCAAGTTACATTTATAGTCTCTAAATCCTTGTACTCTCCAAGAACTGGTCTGGTCTCTGTTGTAAATTACAACAGACCTAAATGGCCATTCCACTCCCTGGGGATCACCAAGGTGAAAGGGTTCTTTCAACTGGGAATACTACCAGTGCTGAGAGCCAGCAGATGGGGTGATGTAGTCTCTATTGTGACTTACTAGGGTACAATCCAGACTAATGAGTAGATGTGTCACCCCTGCCCATAACCTAGTGTGCCCTTTACAATGCCTTGCTGCTCACAAACAGCCTCCAGCATGTAAGTCACTCCCAATTACATCTGTGTGTGCTGCAGCCAGCCAATCACACCTTGGCTCTTATTAGCATTAAAATTAGCACAGGGTGACCCCAACATACCCCTAGTCTCAGATTTACCACCTCCAGAAACTTATGTCCTTTACAGCCCAGTCCTCTCCTGGGAAGTACCAATATATTAAGTCTGCTATTCTTTTAAGAGAATAATATTCACACAATTTTTATCTCAAATGGAGTTACCCAGACACTTCAACTCGAAGACACTGGATTAGGTAAAACCATTAAACAAGTATATTTACTACAAAGAAATATATTTTAAGTGAGTACAAGTAGTGATGCATAAAAATCAGAAATGGATACAAGAAAAATAAAGGTAAAATGTTTACTGATGTTTAACTTAACAAAGCGAAGTTTTCTCATCACATGCTTCATCAGCAGTCTTACTAACCAAACTTTAGGTCAGGACCCCTCCCCTAAAGCCCAACAGCTACTTCCTTTGTCTCTTCAGATGCAGTGAACGCAATGGGCAGGGAGAGAGAGGTGAGTGTCTTGGGGTGTTTGTCCGTCTTTTTTATAGTTTCAGCCCACCTCTTGAAAAATATTGCCAGCTGGGACCCAGAAGACAAAGAGTCTATGTGGAAGGATATTTCCTGCTTTTATTTACCTATTCCCACCTCCTTTATTTTCCCTCCCTGCTTGATGACTCTATTTACTCCTTAAATACAAATTAAGGCAAACATAATTCCCTCCATTATTTATCACACACCTGACTTCTGCCTCGGCAGGGCTGTGGAGTTTGCAATATGTGTTAATAACATCATACAGAGGTATCTTATAACTTATACAATATTGCCACACATTTTACCAGGATAATACTGATTAGCAAATTATCAGTTTTCAAATGATACCTTGAAAGGCATATTTTGTAAGAGGGTTATTGCAATAGTGTGAATACAGGGGTGTTCTAAGGGAATCCACAGAGGGGCAGATTCACAGCCGTCATAGCAGTCTTGCGCTACTGAAATGGCAGAAGGCAGCCAGCTCATGACTGAAGATTTAGCCCCTTCTGTGATCGGAATTTTGTAAGTATTTTTCATCATTCCCGTTGCCTGGATAATCCGTTTGAATTCCCTTCCTCTTTCACTCTAAGCACTACTGATTGTAAAGGATCATTTCATCTCATGAAAACAAAAGACAAATGTCTCTTTTGATCCTGCACTCCCTCTTCACAGCAGAAGGCAGTCTCCAGGTACATCTTCACAGCAATTAAACACCCACAGCTGGCCTGCATCAGCTGATTCGGGCTGCTGGGCTGCAAAATTGCTGTGTAGATGTTCTGGTTTTGGCTGGAGTCTGAGCTCTGTGACTCCACAACAGGGGGAAGGTCCCAGATGCTAGGCTCCAGCCTGAGCTTAAATGTCTACACAGCAATTTTTAGCTCTGCAGCCCACATCAGGTGACCCTGGCTAGCCATGAATCTCCTATTCCACTGTTGATGTATCTTCAATGGCTTCCTTTGCATTGCACATTGCTCTGCTGTCCTCAGCATGATTCTTAGTGTTTATGGATGGATCAAACCCGCCTTCTGTTGTGTGTCACACAGTTTTCATTTTGGCCCATTCCAGACTAGACGGAAACCACACTGTTCTACTTTTAAAAACTTTTTTGTTGAACTAGCAAAGAATTTATGTAAAACTTTGTTTCTCATTAGGTATAAAACTTTTCAGGTAGCCATAGAGAGATAGTTCTTTGTCATTCATTATTTTATTGCTGGTCTTACAATGCTTGGTTTTGTAGATTTAGTTCTTATCATATTCTTTCAATTATAGTCTTTTCTAACACTTTTTTTAAATAATGTACATAAAACCGTACCACAGCAATGTAGTGAGCTTTCTCGGTGTGTGTGTGTGATACCATGATGTAGAGCAAGATAATATGAGAAAATAATGTGCTCTTTTCTTCTATCTACATCTTCTTTTAAACACTAATTGAGTTAAGACAGGTTGTGCTGATTATCTCCAGACAAGCTGTTCAGATAGTGAGAGGTAACTAGTGTTCAGTTCACTTCTGACTAACCATATTGATTGTTCACTTGCTAGCTATACTAAGATAAATAAACCAATAAATAATGTTTGGCCTTATCTCCTCACAGCATTACACAACTCCTCCTGTTCCCCACCCATCCCCGCTCCTTGGCAACTAATCCTGCAGAACAAGCCACCTGCCATTTCTGGCTGACATATAAGCTATGTCCTACTACTTAATATATCATTCCCCTGGTTGTACATCAAAGGCAACTAAATAAACCAAAGTCACTCCCTGATGAACACCAGCTTCTTTGGGAACCACATTCCACTGTTTTAGTCTTGCTTTAAATCAATATTTGTATTGAGCTGATGTTTAACATCCTCATTTGCTGGTTATAACAGCTGTTCTCTATGCCCATGCATGGTTGCACTTATTTACTCTTCTCTCAGATGCAATCAGCGTAGAGCTTTCTTTAGCATTACCTTATGTAATGTAATGCTAATGTGTATCTGTTGATCCACTAGATGGCAGTGTGTGTAAAATACCCTTTTTATAAACAAACCTCACCCTATCTGGCAGAGCATTAAAGGATATTATGAACACATCTTGTGCATATAAGCAAGCTCTGTAGCCAATCCATATCAGGTATAGAAGTACATGACATGGTGTCAGAAGTGTCATGAGTTCAAAGATGATGTAAAGGCATGTGTGGATGCTGTGGGCACATACAAATCAGTGTCAGAAGAGAGACTATTCCAGGTACAAAAAGCAACCTTGACAGACATGCAACTTCTGGGAGTTCTTAGTTACACTAGGGGCAGCTGGCCTAAGTATATACAGGACATTAAGGAAGTGACAAGAGACTATTTTGTGGTGCGTGGACAATTAATTAAGTCAAATGAACTCACGATTTAAGGCAACTGCATTATAATTCCAAATGAAATGGGAAGAGAAATCTTAAATATCAACCATGAAGGACTTCAGGGATTAACTAACTACCATGAATGAATCACCAGTTGTGGTGTCCAGGCATCAGCAAGGATATAAAGAATAAAATATCTGCAATGTTCAAACTGCAGAACTAACAAACTAAAACAACACAAAGAACCTCTAATAAGAACATCACTACCAGACAGACCTTGAAAGAGGCTAGCCGCAGAGTTATGCAAGTTCAGAACACATCATTACCTGGTCATCATGGACTATTTTTTCCAGTTATATAACTAATGTACTTTAAAGACATAGCATGTCACAGTGTTATCTAGCTACTGAAGCATACGTTTGCTCACTTCAGTATTCCAGAACAACTAGTGATGGACAATAGTCCTCAATTCACTACAGCGGATTTTGTCATTCCAAACAAATATGATTTGATCATCTTACTAACAGCCTACATCACTCACTGAAAGAGTTATTCAGACAACTAAGAAAATCCTACAGGAGGAAGATCCATTACTTACTCTTATAAGTCACAGATCAACACCAACAGCAGCTACTAGCTATAGGTCCAGCACCACTCCTGATGAGAAGACAACTCAGAACTACTGTTCCCATTTTGAAAATAGGTTCTTTTCCAAAGTGGTCAGACATGAAGAGAGAAGCTAAATTGGATAAAAAAGCTAAAAAAAGCTTAAGGACACTTCTACAAAATATGTCAGTCAGTTAGAGAACTGCCAGGTCTAGAACCTGATCATGTCAAAGCAGATGGAGAAAAAAAATGGAGAACTCCAGCTGCCATAAAGGAAAACGATTTCAGTGCCCAGATCATATGTGCTTGAGACCAACACTGGAGAGTTCAATATAAACCATTAACATCCACAGTTTGTTCCTCAGAAAGATCAATCACCAGAGCAAACTGTACAGATGGCAGATGCAGAACAAGAAAAAAAGGATTCCAAACTGACCACACCCAGTAGTTGCAATTAATCATAGAATCATAGAATATCAGGGTTGGAAGAGATCTCAGGAGGTCATCTAGTCCAACCCCCTGCTCAAAGCAGGACAATTCCCAACTAAATCATCCCAGCCAGGGCTTTGTCAAGCCTGACCTTAAAAACCTCTAAGAAAGGAGATTCCACCACCTCCCTAGGTAACCCATTCCAGTGCTTCACCACTCTCTGAGTGAAAAAGTTTTTCCTAATATCCCACGGCAACTTGAGACCATTACTCTTTGTTCTGTCATCAGGTACCATTGAGAACAGTCTAGATCCATCCTCCTTGGAACCCCCTTTCAGGTAGTGGACAGTCAGATGAGCAAGTTGTTATGCGTTCGGGACATATAATCAGAAAACAAGTACAATTCAGAGACAATTCTGGCTCAGAGATTAAAAAAAATTGACAATTTTTTTTACAAAACATTTTGTGTTTTGACAGATTATGCAACCAGCTCTACTTTAGATATATTTCTGTGCCCGACATGGCCACATTCCAAATCCTTCAGATTAAAATTAAAGCCAAATCAGGCACCGGAATATATTTAAAGTAGAGCTAGTTGTACAGTTTTCTCTCAGCTTCAGGATGGAATTTCTAGTAAAAGTTAAAAAAAAACAGGGAGAGATTTCAGAATACTCAATAGTTTGGTGGTAGGGCACTCAGCTGGAAGACCCAGGTTCAGCGACAAATCAGGCAGAGCAGGAACTCCTGCATCTCAGATGAGTGCCTTGACCACCAGGCTATTTGGCTTTTCTGGAGTGTGTGTGTCACTGTTTTTTGTTTTTTCATAACAAAAATTCTCATTTTTGTTCTTCATAAGAACCAAAACAAATGTCAAACTTTCATTTAGTTTTTCACAAAGCAAAACTGCTGTTTTGTGGCCAGCCCTAATTTTAAGGCACTTGAATACCCAATACTTTACCCTATTGTATATGAGGTAAAAGCAAAATAAAAAAAATCAAATGTATCTTTAAAAATCAGTTTAATATAATCTGGGCCCAGAAATGCTATTTTAAACTAATCATAAGTGTATAGTTTTTGAATGGTGTCACTGTGAGGCATAGTTTGGATTATTTGGCTGTATTAACTGTGTGTCTTCAATCTCCTTACCTTGACAATTTTCGGTTTATTTTAAGTGCAACTTTAACTCTGAATTCCCTGGATTTGTAATGCTTGATTTGGGGCTAATCACAACATCCCTGTAGTGATTTGACTGTTAATGTACTGATATGTACTCAGATTTAGTAGTGCTTTCTTTTTTAATCTCAGAATGTATATAGACTCGGTTTGCTAGGTACTTTGCAGATGAGTAAAAGGTCTCTACACTCAAGAGCTTGTTGTCTAAATAAACAATGTACCATGGTGTACCTAGTTTCGAATGTTACAAACAAACAAAACACAATGAAGATTAGAGCCAAAAGAGAGATCAGAATTAATTTATGTAAGGCCTTAAAGCCAGAGCAATGAAATTAAATTGAAAGCATGAAGTCAGGAGGTATTCAAGGTAAGTACCTTAAAAATACTCAAAACAGCCTAGACATGGTAAGAAAAGTGGGAAATGTAGATGATTTTGTGGCAGCATTTTGAACAACTGAAGATTGTCATGGTGATGTATGTGAGGCTAAAGAGATCTATGGTATGGGAAATAATGTTTTTTGTGGTAGAAACTGGGAGGGGGATATAGCAGGGTAAAGATGACTCTGGAGATGTATAGGAAAAAATAACAGTATCTAGTGATGACACCCATAGATAGATACGTTGTGGTGATTTCCTTAAACCAATTTTGCAGATTCCTGATGGATGTTTGTCAGTACAGGCTCTAATGCTTATTGGTACTTCATATATGTTAATATGTCCCATCATATCTTAGGAAGTGGAATATCATAGTTGGAGCACCTCTGGAAACAAACTTTCTTCACTTTGACACAAATTCCTATTACCTTCCTGCCAGACTACTTCTACATTATATGCATCCCTAAGCCTAACATCTTACCACTCACCCCAAACTCTTCACTAGCTGAGAATAGCAGTATTTCACACTGGAGTTCAGTGTAAAATTTTCAGGATCATTTCTCCTTTACAGGAATTTTGAGATTTCCCTGACCTAAACTTCATGAGTGCCACACTCCATCAGCTTCTCTAATGCAGAAATTATCCACCTGGTCTCTACAATGTTCCTGCTGTAATTGTTAAACCATTGACACATGCCTCTGCAGGATGGTTGCATGACCCCTGTTCTCATTAATGGGTCTCTGCACTCCATTTGCAGCTGATTTAGCTAGCAGTTTCACTGCTAATCTAAAAAAATGTTACAGAAGTGGAAACTGTGTTATAATAACCTGTCTAACCCTTTGATGACTTCTCCAGCCTAAAGTTCTGAAAGAGCAGCAATGATTTCTAATGAGGGACTATATCTGTCAGGAGTGTAATGCTTGCTTACATGGTTAGTTTTATTGGGGTCTTCTCCAGCTCCACTTGAAGTAAATGGTAAAAAGCCATTGGCATTATGAGCAGGTTTGGGCCCTTAAAGAAAAAGAGATAAAGCTATCTAAATTAGACAGGTCAAGGAAAGGTAGAACTAAATTGCAATTGCTTTTTACATTTGCATTGTAATAGCCAAATTGTATTCATAAGCATAGATTCCTATTATAGAGAAGCATGTTCTCTTTCCATATTTAAGACATGATCCAGCATCAAAAGGATTATTTTCCTTTCTGTATTTAGCAAAGGAATTGTTGTACTTCCCTTGATATCTCTTGAATCTTCCTTCTTTTGGTTTAAAACATTATTTTGATTTTTATCTATTCAGTGGCATTTTTTTCTGGCTTTTTAAGTCATTATGATTCATATTACATTATTATCTGTCCTACTATTGTGTTAGGATCATTGGTAACACTGGAGCTGTGTAAACCATAATTAAAATATATGCTACAGCTCAAATAAGTTGTGGGGTTGGTGCAGAAATAATTGAATGAGGTTTGCCCTGTGTTGTGCCCAAGGTCAGGTGAGGTGATCACAATGGTCCCTTTTAACCTTTCAATCTAAAATATTGGTGAAAATATTACCACAGAATGTCACATACTAACTTTCACTGCTTAATTTTGCATATCAAGGTTAAAATGACACTATCAATATCATTCTAGTCTATAGACCAGATTTTCAAATTCTCAATACCCACAGCTACAGCTATGTTTTGGAAAGAGCTCATCTTCCACTTAGGCACCCAAATAAGACCTACAATTTCGAAAATGCTCGGCACTCCACTGCTCCTAATATGACACCTATGGCCAGATTTTCTTAAGATCTCAGCAACAAATATGCCAATGTCTTTTGAAAATTCAGCCTCTTATTTTGGCGCTTAAATGGAAACTGGGCTTTTTTGAAAAGTTTGGCCTTATTTAAAAAGTGACAGTTCTGATTGGTTTTTACAGTCAAGTTTTTTCCTGCATTTTTAATTCCACACTGCTGTGGAAAAGATCCCAGAAACAAATGAGAAACTGACTAATTGTCTATACATAGGAAAGAGTGGAACTGGCTATACAGAAAGTGCTGTCAAAGTCACTAAATAAACTGAAGGAAATAAAAACAAAGAAAATATAAGTTTCTCTACATTCTTTCAGTTATAGCAATCTTAAATGTCATTTGCAACAGGTAAAAGATTTCAGAAAAAAGTGTGATATTTAAGTTGCAATTTTCCATTAAACTTAAAAATGGTTATTTACTGCAGTTGAGCAGGTTCAATGGTTAGTGTGCCAGCCTGAGACTTGGCAGACCAGATTCAGTTCCCTCCAGTAACACAGATTTCCTCTGTGATCTTGGGTGGGTCATAATGTCTCTCCATGGCTCAGTTTCTCATCAGTAAAATGGAGATAATCGCACTTCCCTACTTCACAGGTTTGTTGTGAGGATAAATATATTAAAGTTTGTGAGGCACTCAAGTACTACTATAATAGGGGCCATATAAGTACCTAGGTTAAATCGATAGTCCTGATTTTTACCAATGTCTTGGGAGAAGAATCAGCCCTGAGATATCTGGGCTGGGTGCTAATATTGAAAACTTTTGTATGTGCCAATAAAGGGGTCAATGGAGTAATACAATACCTATCCAGTGAACCAAGATCCGAATAAAACAGTCTCTTAGCGCATATCCTTCTGGATTTTTCCCTCTCAAAAATTAATACATTTTTTGAACATTCTAATTACATTAGCCAGTCCACATGTTCTTGAAATTATCACTTGTAAACATATTGCTACAAAGAACAAAATATTTTGCACATCTGATTGTCCATTTTCCAGTAAAGTGTATTAAATCCTTTTTGCAGTGAGGTTATTTCTTTCTGTTACTATGTTCTCTAAAATTTACAAGTAAAGTAAGATGATCCCCTTCACATCTCTCCCTTTGTATCTACTCAGCCACTACTTTTTGTGTTCTTGTATCTCCCAAGCTATGCCTCTAATACATTCTTGCTTTAGCTCATCCAACCAGTGGTCCTTCTTTGCTGTCACTCCTTCTGTGTCTAAGGCTAACTACTTGTCTTCCTGAAAATATCAGCCTATCTCACTAAATAGGTTATATGAAGTCAGTCAACTGACTAGACTTGCTTTCTAGCAGCACAGCATGAGCAGGAATAATCAAAGCAAGACATTACATGTAATATAACTGCAATGTACCTACTTACAAAATTGATGGCTACTTCTGAAATAGGGGAGGAGGATCCAACCTATCCAACTCTTAAGTAAGTAATGAGTAAGGATGAAATGTACTTCTTTTCTGAATATTATTTTGAACCAGTGTAGCCAGTAAGACTTCTCTACTTTCTCTCTCCTGCCGTTCTCTCTGGAGACAAATAAATAGCCCATTTTGGCTTTTAGACAGTTAGTTTTCCTCTATACTAAGAGTATAGTCACAAAGCTGTATGCAGAGAATACAAAAATATAAAAAAGTAATGATAGAAACTACAAACTGAACATTAATGTAAAAATTGCTAAAAACCATAGCTCAAGAGAAGCTTTACTATATAATGCAGAAAAACATATTCACCAAAACCCATCAGTGCCTCAAGGTACCAGGATTGGTAAATGTGCTGAAGACTGCCTTGATGCATTGCCACAATGATCTAATCAGGTATCATATGAAGGACCCGATTCAAACATAAAACCTTCCAGTCCAAAACTTCAGTTCTCCTATCAAAAAGAGTGAAAGCAGTAACAGCAGTCAGACTTATTTAAATATAACTGTTCTATCTCATTACAGTGCAGAGAAGTGGTACATACTGTGACAGACACAAACCAGTGGGGTGCAGGAGTCTGGTAGAGGGCAAATATACTGGTCACTGGGTGAGTAGTTTTCTGTTCCCTGAGTGACCAGAGCAGGGGCTCCACTAGAGTAATCAAGAACTTGCTAGAACCTATTAAGGCAGACAGGCTGATCAGATCACCTGCAGCCAATCAAAGCAGGCTAATCAGGGCACCTGGGTTTAAAAAGAAGCTCACTCCAGTCAGGTGGGGAGGAGCTAGAGGAGAGGAAGTGCGTGTGAGGAGCTGGGAGCAAGGGGCACAAGGAGCTGAGAGTGAGAGACTGTGCTGCTGGAGGACTACGGAGTACAAGTGTTATCAGACACCAGGAGGAAGGTCCTGTGGTGAGGATAAAGAAGGTGTTTGGAGGAGGCCATGGGGAAGTAGCCCAGGGAGTTGTAGCTGTCATGCAGCTGTTACAAGAGGCACTATAGACAGCTGCAATCCACAGGGCCCTGGGCTGGAACCCGGAGTAGAGGGCGGGCCTGGGTTCCCCCCAAACCTCCCAACTCCTGATCAGACTCCGGAGGAGTTGATCCGGACTGTGGGGAAGATCACTGAGGTGAGCAAATCTGTCAATAAGCACAGGACCCACCAAGGTAGAGGAGGAACTTTTTCACAACTGGTGTCAGGGGTGAGATCTGGTGTGCACAGTGTGGCAGAAAAAGGAGGGTGATTTAAAAAAAAAAAAAGGTAGAGGGTTTTTTTTTTTTCACCTCAATGGATGACTTAGTACAGGCATTGATACAAGGTACAGTAGCCCAGCAGGAGGCTACCTTTGTCCAGGCAGCTGCCCAACAGGAGGCAGTGCGGCTGCAGCAAGAGACTAATTGCCTGCTGATGGACCAGGCTTCTCAAGACTGAGCTATGTTGCGAGAACTGGTGAACCAGGTAAAGACTCTTACAGAGCTGAACCACAGCCATGATAGGATGCAGATCATACGTGCCAGTAGGAGAATTGGAGGAAAAGGGGAACCCTGAAGTTAGTGAGGCCTCCATAGTAGACTGTCAACCCCCAGTTTTCTCTGAAATATCTCCAGATTTATTTTCCATTCCCAGACAGGGTAGAAAGTCAAAAAGGGAAAGGAGGGCAGCTAAGGCCTTGGGAACCCGAATAGTTAACTCAAAGCCAGAGGTTTGCTCTCGTAGGTAGGCAGACCCGAACAGCTGAAAAGGAGGTCACCCAGGAGGGAGAAGCACCCGAGTCTGACCCCTACTCTAACGCTTCTGAACCAGTAGAGGCAACAGAGACTAGGCCCCTAGATGTCGGGCAGATTAGCCCCAGGAGAGGAAATTTTGGGTGGGACCAGGCCGAAGACCCAAGGTACGACAACATTAGGAAGGAGGTGACTGAAATAGATGGGGTCCCCGTGGAAGGGAAAACCCAAGGACCAGGACCCTACTTCATAATGAAGAAGAATCTCTTATACTGGGTTGCACCAGTACAGGGGCAGAAGATACAGCAGATCCTAGTACCTCAAAAACACCAGAATGCTATATTAAGTCTTGCTCATAGTCACCTTTTTGGGGGTAGAGAAGACTCTGGCATGAGTCCTATGACGGTTCTTCTGGCCCAGAGTGTCAGCTGCACAGTCCCCGTCCCCACCTGAGGGCACCTTTAGTACCCCTTCCCATCATAGAGGTCCCCTTTGAGCGAATAGCCATGGACCTAGTGGGACCCCTGGAGAAGATGGCTAGGGGCCACCAATATATACTTGTTGTTTTGGACTATGCTACTCGCTACCCAGAAGCCGTCCCCCTGCGGAACACAGCCTCTAAAACGATAGCCAAAGAGCTGGTGGGGATCTTTGCCAGAGCGGAGCTACCAAAGAAGATATTAACAGACCAAGGAACCCCATTTATGTCAAAACTAATGAAGGACCTCTGTACGCTGCTCCATATACATACCCTGAGAACTCCAGACTACCATTCGCAGACTGATGGATTGGTAGAAAGGTTTAACTGAACACTCAAGGCTATGATACGGAAGGTGGTAAGTCGGGACAGGAAGGATTGGAACACCCTACTACTCTATCTTATGTTCGCTATCTGGGAGGTACCTCAGGCCTCAACTGGGTTTTCCGCCTTTGAGTTATTATATGGGCGTCACCCCCATGGCATATTAGACATTGCCAAAGAGATCTGGGAAGAGGAACCCAATGAGGGGAGAAATATAATAGAACATGCAATACAGATGCGAGACTGGATAGCCCGTGTCACCCCTATTGTAGGGGAACATTTGGAAAAGGCCCAGGAGGCCCAGAGAACCTATCACAATTGCCAGGCAAAAGTCCGACAGTTCCAACCAAGGGATCGGGTGATGATGTTGGTACCCAAGGCAGAAAGAAAGCTTCTGGCCCAATGGCAGGGGCCCTATGAGGTGGTTGAGCCCATGGGAGGAGTAACCTACAAGGTGCGGCAGCCAGGATGCCGAAAACAAGAACAGATTTATCACATCAACCTTCTGAAACCCTGGCATGCACAAGAGGCATGCATAAATGTCCAAAAAGACCTAACCCAGGAAAACAAGCCTTCCAAACAGATGAGAGTGTCTCCCAATTTAACACCAGAACAGAAGAATGAGGTGTCTGCGATGATCTTCGGGAACCAAGATGTGTTCTCGACAAAACCGGGTCGAACAACCGAGATGTATCACCACATCGTCATGAACCCTGAGACCAGAATAACAATGAGGCCCTATTGGGTGCCAGCAGCCAAAAGGGAGGAAATAAAAGCAGAAGTAAAAAAAATGCTGGAGTTGGGGTCATCGAAGAATCCCACAGTCAGCGGTCCAGCCCAATCGTGCTGGTGCCCAAACCTGATGGCACCACAAGGTTTTGCAACGACTTCCGACTACTAAACGAAGTTTCCCAGTTTGACGCGTACCCCAAACCTCGTAAAGATGAGCTAGTGGACCATCTGGGTAATGCCTGGTACTTGACTACCCTAGACTTGACAAAGAGGTACTGGCAGATTCCCCTTGCGGAATACGCAAAGGAAAAGACTGCGTTCTCTACACCAGAGGGCCTTTTTCAATACACTGTCCTCCCTTTTGGACTACATGGGGCCCCAGCTACCTTCCAGCGCCTCATGGACAAGCTATTACACCCACATAACAGTTATGCTGTTGCTTACTTGGACAATGTGGTCATTCATACCCCAGACTGGGAAACTCACCTAGAGAAGGTGGAGGCAGTCCTTGATACCTTCAGGCGAGCTGGCCTTACAGCAAACCCTGCCAAGTGTGCTGTAGGGTTTATGGAGGTCAAATATCTTGGCTACATTGTGGGAAAAGGTCTGGTAAAACCCCAAGTGAACAAGTTGGAGGCCATCCGAAATTGTCCGTGACCATGTCGCAAGAAACAAGTCAGGGCATTCCTAGGTGTAATGGAGTATTACAGACGATTTATCCCCCACTTTGCCACAAGGGCAAGCCCCCTGACTGACCTAGTAAAAGCCCGTGGACCTGATCTGGTAAGGTGGTCTGACGCAGCAGAGGAAGCATTCACAGACCTAAGGACTGCTCTCTGCAGTAATCCTGTACTAATAGCTCCTGATTCCACCAAGGAATTTATCCTGCAGACGGATGCATTGGAAGTAGGGTTGGGGGCCGTTCTATCACAGATGGTCAGGAAGGAGGAACACCCAATTCTCTACCTCAGTAGGAAACTCCTTCCGAGGGAACAAAAATATGCAGTGGTGGACAGGGAGTGCCTCACCGTAAAGTGGGCCATGGAAGCATTGAGCTACTACTTGCTCGGGTGCAAATTTGTCCTCGTGACCAACTGTGGGCAACTATCGTGTATTTTAGGCCGCAATTTGTTAAGTCAGTCTGGAAAAATACTGGGACCCTTGCTATAATCATGTGACTGTCTGAGTTTTATCTGACCTTGCATAGTACAGTAAACAGGACCTTTTATGGTGCCTACAGGATTGTTGCTTTGTGCATGCTGCGCGCGTGATAGTATGCTTTTGTCCAATTATATGATCAGTATGTACAACGTCAGTATGCATGGCTAGCCCTTATGTAACTGAAATCAACTATATAAGGAAGTAGAAGTAAAAATAAAGAAGAAGCTTTTTTACTTGCTTACAGCTGTGTTGTGT
Organism: Gopherus flavomarginatus; assembly: GCF_025201925.1. Classification (NCBI taxonomy): domain Eukaryota; kingdom Metazoa; phylum Chordata; order Testudines; family Testudinidae; genus Gopherus; species Gopherus flavomarginatus. The sequence goes on from NC_066617.1 coordinate 37,990,116, forward strand.
GAGAATTTTCTGTGCTCCGCATTGAGACGCCACAATTGGTGACCCCGACGTGATCCGATCCGGCAGGACCTGGTCGGAGTGCTCGAGAGAAGAAAAGCGGAGGTGGTGGCCGCGGCAGGAGGTACCGAGGGGATATCGGCTCCTGGTCGTCCGAGAGTGACGTTCGTGAGCTCACAGGTGAGCGGCCGCATATTATAAAGAAAATATGGGTTCTGCATTGTCTGTAGAGGAGAAGACAGTGCACGAATTTCTGCTGCGTATAGCAGAAAAGCAGGGAGAAAAGCTTTCCCCTGAACCACTGTCCCGTCTGCTTAAGTGGGGGCAGCGACGAGGATTTTTTATCACCCCGAACACTGTCTTCGATAAGACTGTCTGGGAGCAACTTGGATCAGATCTGTGGGGGTCGGTTGCCCACGGCAATAAAGAGGCTGTCTCCCTTAGTCAAATATGGTGCAAGGCAAAGAAAGTAGTGGAGACACTCGCTGCCGAAGCAGGAGTTCAGGCCGCCGTGGAGGAGATTTTCCGATTGAAGAAGACGGACGAGCCGCCTGCGGTGCCGCCTGAGCCGCCCACTGTGTCCCCGGCTGGGGATAAGGATGAGTCGTCTGTGGTGCTGCCTGAGCCACCCGTCGTGTTTCCGGTCGGAGCTAAAGAGTTTTTTGCACCCGGAGAGGACACAGTTATCCCTACTGCACCTGGTTTTGACCCTGATGGGACTGATATTGATCCTTGCACGGTCCCTCTTCCTCCGGATTCGGACAATTCTTTTGGTAAAATGGATGTCGATTACCCTCCCTATTTGGAATCCGCGGAATTTCGTGAGGAGATGAGGCGGCAAGGATACCAGTTGCAGGAGATGTTGAATCACTTGTCCCGTATGGCGGGAGAGCCTGTCCCTCCTCAATCTCATCTTCTAAAGACTTTGCAGGACTATGAGAAATATAAGGCCCATAAAACTAAGCCGCCGGACCCCACCTTGCGTACGGGCGGTGCCGCCGTTGCCTGTCGCACCTGTGGAGATTGGGACTGTGGTGTCCATGGAACTCCATCGCTGGATGCCCCTTGTCCTCGTTGCTTTCGTTTGGGGTGCCGTGGAGAATGTGGGCAAGCACCAGGTCGATCTTTGACCGCGCCCCCGAGACCTTTGCAACCTCCGAACCACTCCAATCCTTTTCTTAATCAACCGCCTGCGGCCTCCAGTCGTGCCCGCTGCGCTTTTCTTAATCAGCCACCCGCGGTTCCGCCGCGTCCAGCAACTGCGCCTGCAGTCCCGCCAACCGCCCGGCCGGCGTATTCCTCTGCAGGCGCTGGAGCCGGCTCGCCTGATCCGGTCCGACGATGGCATGGACTTATAAAAGAAGCACGCATAGAAGGGGAATTTTTACCCAGTGCCTTTCCGGTTATTATGCCGGACCCAAACAATCCTGCCCGGCGACAATGGGCACCATTGGATTGGAAACTCATTCGTGAGGCACAGAAGGCTATAATGTCTTATGGCATGAATAATCCATATGTGCAGTCTCTTGTGGAGCAGGTATTTGTTGGACAAGCTATGTGCCCTTACGATTCGTCAAAGTTTGCAGACATGCTTTTAACACCCACTCAACGGTTGTTGTGGAAGGATAATTGGTCAAAGCGTGTGGAGCTGGCTATGCTACAGAATATTGAATTGGATATAAATAATCCGTTACGTTTTGCTACTCAAGATATGCTTATGGGAACTGGTGCTTATGCAGATCCACAACGACAAGCCCGCCTTGATCCTCGAGTATTACAGCAATCGCAAAGACTGGCTTTGGCCGCTTTTAAAGATGTGCCTCAAATTGGTAAACCGATTCCACCATATGCAAAAATTGTCCAAGGTCCTTCAGAGTCTTATTCCACATTTCTTGACCGACTTCGAGAAGCAATAGATCGCTCCCCAAACTTGACAGCCGAGGCGAAAACAGCCGTTGGACTCGATCTTGCCACACAGAATGCCAACGCCATTTGTCGTCGTATCCTAGCCACCCTGCCAAAAACTGCTTCCTTAACTGAGATGGTGGAGGCCTGCAGCAGAGCGTCAATATATGAAGAGACAGATAAAGCAGAGATACATGCAAAGGCCCATGCATCCGCATTGGCGGTAGCCCTTAAGCCTTTGGTGAGAGCCGGTAAGCCTTCCCGCCCGTCCGGAGTTTGTTTTGCATGCGGAAAACCGGGACATATGAAAAAGGATTGCCCAAATAAGAGTGCGCGGGCGGGGACCGAAAACACAACAAAGGCTTTTGCGGGAACCTGTAATCGCTGTGACAAATTTGGACACCGTGCGTCCGAGTGCCGGTCTCGTTTCAAGAAGGACGGTACACTGCTTCAGGGAAACGGGACGCGGAGCGCCCGCCGGGGGGGCGCGAAGATACAAGTATCTCCCAACCCCAAGCCGGTTGTTTGGAATACCTCACAGGAGCAACCCGAGGAAGTGCCGGAGTGGACTTGGCCACAGCCGCAGATGTAACGTTGGACAACGATAAGGTGCAAGTCGTTCCCTCGGTAGTAAATGGCCCCCTGGGATACGGACTTAGTGCTCTTCTGATCGGCCGTTCCTCTATGTCTAAACAAGGAATTTTTGTGCTGCCTGGCCTTATTGATGCGGACTATACTGGAAATATCGGAATAATGGTCCGGGCCCTCTTTCCTCCAGTTAATATTGCAGCTGGCACTCGTATCGCTCAGCTGATTCCATTTCGCAGCTCCGTGCCAAAGACTAAATCAACGGAACGTGGCCCTCATGGATTTGGCTCTACAGATTCTCCACAGGTAGCTTTTGCCATGACAGTCACTCAACGTAAACCTTCCCGGATGGTGTGTCTACATGGCCCTGATGGCCGCCAGATCCGACATGATGCCCTTTTGGATACTGGAGCTGATGTGACTGTTGTCCCGATTCAGTTTTGGCCCGACTCCTGGCCCTTACAAGATGCCGCAACCTCGGTTAGGGGCATTGGTGGATCCCAACCCACTCACATCAGTACGTATTATATCACAATTTGCGACGATGAGGACCCTGCTACAACTGCAAAGGTGCGTCCTTATGTTCTTTCTGCTCCCGTCTGGCTTTTAGGCCGTGACTGTTTAAGTCAGTGGGGAGTCGTTTTACAAAACTCACCTTTTGCTTAGCGGCCATTGAGGGGCGGCCGATCCTACGGTTGGAATGGTTAACCTCTACTCCAGTGTGGGTCGCTCAATGGCCGTTACCAGCTCACAAGCTCGCCCATGTACACGAACTGGTTCAAGAACAACTTGCAAAGGGTCATCTCGAACCCTCTCTGAGCCCCTGGAATACTCCAATTTTTACTATCCCCAAAAAGTCGGGAAAATGGCGTCTACTGCATGATTTACGAGCAATAAATGCAGTCATGAAAGATATGGGAGCCCTCCAGCCAGGCTTACCTACCCCTACGATGCTTCCCCGCAACTGGCCTTTACTTATAATTGATTTAAAGGACTGTTTCTTTACAATTCCTCTTCACCCTGACGACAGGGATAAATTTGCCTTCTCAGTTCCTTCCGTAAATAAGGCTGAACCTGCTCAACGATATCAATGGACAGTGCTCCCGCAAGGCATGAAAAACTCACCCACCATCTGCCAGTTTTACGTGGCCTGGGCATTACGGCCCCTTCGTTGTGCACATCCCGATTGGCTCATTTATCATTATATGGATGATATCCTTTTTGCTGCAGCAACTCTTAATCCTGAAACAGCTATTTCGGAAATTACCTCTGTGCTGCAGTCTGCTGGCCTTACAATAGCTCCGGACAAAGTTCAGCGACAAGCGCCTTATTTCTACTTAGGCATGCGCATTACGGATTCCATCGTGCGACCTCAAAAACTGACTTTTAATCTCACTGTTCATAATCTGCATGATGTTCAACGTTTGGTCGGCGACTTACAGTGGGTCCGTGGACTTTGCGGCATTTCTAATGAGGACCTTGCTCCCCTTCTTCAACTTCTTAAAGGAGGCCGTGATCCAGCTGAACCTCGATCCTTGCAACCACACCATAAAGCTGCTCTTCGTACTATTGCCGATAAGATCACCATTCGGTATTCCGGTCGTATTTTTCCGGGATCGCCTGTGTCCCTGGCAGTACTCTCCAGGGATACCTCCCTGGAGGCGCTACTTTTTCAATGGTTTCCTGATCTTCCTGATCCCCTTGTTTGCCTTGAATGGATTTTTCCCTCTTCCCAATTTTCCAGAACAGTTACCACTCGACTAGAGGCTATTGCATCGCTTCTTATGATCGCTCGCTCCCGTACCGTTGCAATCACGGGAGCTGATCCTGATGTTATTTATGTGCCTTTTAATGCTCCGTTATTGTCTCACATTTTTGCCACTGATGTCTCTTTTGCTGTTGCCTTATTGAGTTATACTGGTCAACTTACCAATCACTATCCCTCTCACCGCCTTTTATCAGTGACCATTCCTTTGGAAAAGGTTGTCATGCGACAATCTTCCCCTGTCCAGGGACTTACTGTGTTTACTGATGCAAGCGGCAAAATGGCTCGCGCCGCCATTTTGTGGTATACCGCCGGTGCCTGGCATCATGAAATGGTGGTCGCTGAAGGATCTCTGCAAGTTTTAGAATTTCAAGCCATTATTCGTGCCTTTGCTAAGTGGCCTACCACCCCCCTTAATATTGTCAGTGACTCTCTTTATGCTGTGGGTGTTACAAGCCGCTTGGAACGTTCTCTTTTGAAACAAGTGCCTAATCCTGTCCTGTGGCAGGCCCTTTTAAAACTTTGGCATTTACTTGATGCCCGTTCCTGTCCGTATTTTATTACTCATATTCGCAGTCATTCTGGTATTGTAGATGGTCTGGCCCAGGGCAACGCCATTGTTGACCAATTGGTTGGTTCGGTCCATGTTCCTGATTCTTTTGCTCAGGCTCGTCTCTCACACGACTTTTTTTATCAGTCCGCCCGTGCCTTAGCCAGACAATTTAAGCTTCCATTATCTACTACCCGTGCCCTTGTGGCGTCTTGCCCTAGTTGTCAGCAACATGTTTCACCCCCTTCTCTTGCCTCCGGTGTTAACCCTCGCGGTTTGTCCTCCTTGCAAATTTGGCAAACTGATGTTACCCTTTTTTCTGAGTTTGGCTCCCTCAAATATGTTCATGTTACAGTGGATACCTTTTCAGGATTTATATGGGCGACAGCATTGGCCAGTACTGGCTCCCGAGATGTTATCAAACATTGGCAGGTTTGCTTTGCTGTTATGGGCATTCCCACGTCCATTAAGACTGACAATGGTGCTGGATATATTTCTCGTCGTACAGCTCATTTTCTTTCTCTATGGGGAATTTCCCATGTTACCGGTGTGCCTGGCAACTCTACCGGCCAAGCTATTGTGGAACGCTCTCATGCCTCCCTGAAACTTCTTTTGTTAAAACAAAAGGGGGGAGTTGCCCCCGAAGCTGATCCATTGTCCCGTACACCCCATGCTCGCCTTTTAAAGGCTTTATATGTGCTTAATTGGCTACAGGTAGGACCCCATAATGTCCCACCAGTTATGCGACACCTTGCTGGTGCCACGGGCCAAGATTGTCAGTTGCCCCGTCCACAAGTCCGATGGTTTGATTATACAGATCAAAAGTGGCAAGGTCCCGCAGATTTATTAACATGGGGAAGGGGTTATGCTTGTGTCTCTACTGTTACAGGTCCTAGATGGCTGCCCGCGAAGTGGGTTCGACCGTGGCTTGCCCGCAGTAACCCGGAGCAACCACCGAGTGACCCGCCGAGTGACCCGGAGGACACAAACCAGGACGACGATACTCCAGACCTTCGTTTTCTTTTTATTTGAGATCAAGATGTGTTGGATAATTGGACTATTGTTTTGTGTGATTTTAATGCCTGCTGTAGCTGTGCCGGATTTAGAACAGCGCTTGCGCTATAATATTTGGGTGCGACTGGCTAATGTGCTTAATCAATCTGAATTTTGCTTAACTGTTGCACCCGATATGCATGGCTTGTTGGGCACATGTCTTGTGCCTGTTTGTAAAGCACCGGAAGATTTGCCTATACCGAAAACTTCTGGCTTGTGTAATTTGCAATGGTATCGGACGGCGTCCAATGAATCTATAATACAATATGACCAGCTGTTTAATTGGGGTGGTACCCCCAGTTATTCTCTTCCCCCGGACGCTGTGCAACTTTATACCCCCTTTGTTGCCAATCATCCCAATAATACGTGTGCGCGCATGGTAAATTGCTCCAATCAGCGCCCAGTAAAAGGCTGCCTGCGCACTGGGCCAGTACGCTGGAATTGTACAACCCCTCAAAATGTAACCAGTAATTATGCTCATGTCCCTTTGCCTAGTGGGTGGTTTTTTACCTGTGGAAGCCGTACATTTAATTATATTCCTGCCAATTTGTCTACTACCCAATGTTGCCTTAGTCGCCTGGTTCCTATAATGCCTTCAGCAACCTTGCTTGATCGAACCACCCACTCACGAGCTAAACGAAGTGCTTCCCCTTTGACCCCTGAATGTAATGGGAATGTGACCCTGCTTAGTAAGGCTGAATATGTTTCTTTAGCTGCTTCATTGGTGGGTCTTCCGGGGTTGGCAGTAGGATATGGGAGAAATTTGGCCGAGCTTGCCTGTCTATTGGCTAAAACCATTAATACCACATCTAGTGCTATTGGATTATTGAACCAGGAACAGCAGGAATTGCGGCATGCTGTCCTGGATAATAGAGCAGCTATTGATTTTTTGTTGTTGCAAGAACATTTGGGATGTGAAGCTGTAAAGGAAATGTGTTGTTTTAATTTGACTGATAATAGTAATCGCATTCAACAGCAAATTGCTATGCTTAAAGCTTATGCGCTAAGCATAAAACAAGACAATGATCCCCTGTGGGCTTGGCTCGCAGGTTTTGGTTGGCCCAGCTGGCTTGTGTCTTTGGCTCATACATTTATTATTGTTTTGCTGGGCATCCTGTTATTGATACTTTTTATTCCTTGCATAATTCAGTGTATTCAGCGCAGCCTGCAGCGCCTTGTAGACTCTGCATTTAATAAAAAGGGGGGAATTGTGGGCAACTATCGTGTATTTTAGGCCGCAATTTGTTAAGTCAGTCTGGAAAAATACTGGGACCCTTGCTATAATCATGTGACTGTCTGAGTTTTATCTGACCTTGCATAGTACAGTAAACAGGACCTTTTATGGTGCCTACAGGATTGTTGCTTTGTGCATGCTGCGCGCGTGATAGTATGCTTTTGTCCAATTATATGATCAGTATGTACAACGTCAGTATGCATGGCTAGCCCTTATGTAACTGAAATCAACTATATAAGGAAGTAGAAGTAAAAATAAAGAAGAAGCTTTTTTACTTGCTTACAGCTGTGTTGTGTGAGAATTTTCTGTGCTCCGCATTGAGACGCCACAACCAACCATGCTCCTTTTCAATGGATGCAGTGGAACAAGGAGAAGAACACACGGGTGACTAGATGGTTCTTATCCCTCCAACCTTTCCAGTTCCGTATGCAACACAGAGCAGGGAGCCGTCATGGCAATGCCGATGGCTTGTCATGTGTGCACTGTCTGGCATCCCAAGCTGCCCAACCCCTTGGTGTTGATCAGGGGGGAGGGATATGTGACAGACCCAAACCAGTGGGGTACAGGAGTCTGGTAGAGGGCAAATATACTGGTCACTGGGTGAGTAGTTTTCTGTTCCCTGAGTGACCAGAACAGGGGCTGCACTAGAGTAATCAAGAACTTGCTAGAACCAATTAAGGCAGACAGGCTGATCAGATCACCTGCAGCCAATGAAGGCAGGCTAATCAGGGCACCTGGGTTTAAAAAGCTCACTCCAGTCAGGTGGGGAGGAGCTAGAGGAGAGGAAGTGTGTGTGAGGAGCTGGGCGCAAGAGGCACAAGGAGCTGAGAGTGAGAGACTGTGCTGCTGGAGGACTACGGAGTACAAGTGTTATCAGACACCAGGAGGAAGGTCCTGTGGTGAGGATAAAGAAGGTGTTTGGAGGAGGCCATGGGGAAGTAGCCCAGGGAGTTGTAGCTGTCATGCAGCTGTTACAAGAGGCACTATAGACAGCTGCAATCCACAGGGCCCTGGGCTGGAACCCGGAGTAGAGGGCGGGCCTGGGTTCCCCCCAAACCTCCCAACTCCTGATCAGACTCCGGAGGAGCTGATCCAGACTGTGGGGAAGATCACTGAGGTGAGCAAATCTGCCAATAAGCTCAGGACCCACCAAGGTAGAGGAGGAACTTTGTCACAATATGTACACCAGTTCATTACACACTGATTATTCATAGGTCATAGAAGACACTGCTGGAGACATAAGTTGTGAAGAATATTGAAAGTGCTGGATCACAAAAGGTTTTACTGGGCAAAATAACCAAGCAGCTGACAGAACGCTAAACTCTACTGCAGCTGGAGATATCTGCTTAAGGCCAATTTAGACCATCTTCAGCAAATATAATAGTTGAGATTTGTTGGGTTGTTTTTTTTTAAAGCCCACTGTGCATTGTAATAAAAACAGAATAGTTTTCACTTTTAGATCAAGCAATTCTTTTTACTGAAGGGAATAAAAACCATTTTCACTTGTGGGTAATTGCCTAAACTTTTAATTCATCTATGGAAAAGGAAGAACTAATGTTTCATGCCTAAATTAGAGTGCTCTATAAATAGGTCCTACCTTCCCCTTTTTAGTGGTGTTTGAACCACACACCTGTAGACTGATCTGTAGATTATGTATTAATTATACTGATTACTTAAGAATTGCCAGTTATCACTTTGAAGGTTGACAGGTTCTTGTCCCAAGATGAGGCCCAGTATTATTCAAATTATTATATAATTGGGAACCCTGATGTGCACAGCTGCAACACTCACACTGTAGGAACTCTTCTATATTGACCAATAATTTATTAATACTTTAAGCACAGTCACAAACATGCCAACTCAGTAAGGTAGATAGGGATACTACAGAATATACATCTGTACGTCCATATACTCACAGCATTCCTTGAAGAACAACCTGAAATGTTAGCCATGATCATCCTCACCATCATCACCTCCCCCCTACCCCCTAGTGGCCATCATTCCGGCACTTTCCCAGGGCTACATTTCTCTCTCCCTTACTGCCCATAGGCTGGGATGCCACTTTTGCTGACACCAATATACCTGATACATATTCAGCAGGGGTTTCTCAACGCTTCCTTATTTGTATTTTCTCAACTTACTAATGTTGGAGTGTTCTTCTCCTATAGGTTAGTATATTAATGATATCAGCTTATTACCATATGTGTCAATTCGTTGCCATGGTCCTCTTGTGGTTAGGTATGTGCAGATGTTACTCATGTACCTGTTGTTGTTTTGTACATTAGTTCATCACCATGACACTCTTGTGACTAGACTCATGTTTCTGTAGTCAGAAATTCCCCTTAAATTCCCCTATTTTCAGCTCCTGATACTTGGGGGTTTTATGTTGGCCATTTATATGTACCAAAGTTCTTAGGCTTCAAGCTATATGCTAAAACTGCTGAAGCTAATATATTACAGGATACAGGCCAGTAGGTTCCTTGCATTACTACTGAATATAATAAATGCAAACGTGCCCTATGGACTATACACCCTGACATGTACAAGAAACTTTAATCATAAGATTTGTCTCCATTTCTCTATAATATCATCAAACATCTTGTGCTTACCTTCAAGACCTGTCATCATTCAGCCCTTGCCTACATCTCTGATCTAGTCTCTTACTGTATTGTTGTCTCCTCCAGAACAATAACACCAGCCTCAATTATAACGTAATTCCCTTCTAAGATATTCAGCTCCATGATTTTTTCCATACTGCCATGTTAAGCTACAGTGCTCCCACAGAATGAATCTGTTACACCACATATCCCATTTCTTTCAGACTCCTTCTAATGACTTTTCTGTAGGTGCTATAGTATTACAAATAATAATCAATAATAATTATTAGAGGATAGGAAAATATTCTTCCTGGACAATTGTACGCAGGCTAACTGAATCTCTACCACCATCAGACCATTTCTTGACCAAAGCCCAGGAGATAAAAAGATGGCCTTTGCATCATGACTAGAAATTACTTTTAAAAAAATCTGGAGGACAAAGGCAGGGAGTGAGTCCCATATCTGAGAATCCACAGGTTTGTTGGTTCTGTTCAAACCACTGGTAACTCCATCTAGAACTCCTCCTGTCATAAACAGATAGTTAAGGGTTAATACCTCTTTTACCTGTAAAGGGTTAAGAAGTTCACCTAGCCTAGCTGACACCTGACCAGAGGAACCAATGGGGGAACAAGATGTTTCAAAAGGAAGGAGGGAAGTTTTCTTTGTTTAGTTTGTTTCCCTTTCAGCTGGAGTGAAAAAGATCAAAGAACCAGCCTCTTATCAGAGTAGTAAGTTTTAGAAAGGGATAAATAGGTTTATGTTTATTTTCGTTTGTGACTTGGTTTGGTGCCATTAAGGGAATTATCAAATTGGATATTCTTGTGTGTATTAAGATTTCTGCCCAGGGGAACATTCTGTGTTTTCAATCTATTGTCTGTGAGAAACACAGGTATGCTGTCTTCCAGAGGGTTTATATATGTATATATACCTTTCTTTTCTTTAATTAAAAGCCTTCTTTTTAAGAACCTGATTGATTTTTCCTTGTTTTAAGATCCAAGGGGATTGGATTTGGATTCACCAGGAATTGGTGGGGGAAAGGAGGGGGGATGGTTAAATTCTCCTTGTGTTAAGATCTAAGGGGCTGGATCGGTGTTCACCAGGGACTTGGTGAGGAAGTCTCTTAAGACTATCCAAAAAAGGGAGTTAGTTTGAGAGTGGTGGCAGTGAGACCAGATCTAAGCTGGTAATTAAGCTTAGAAGTGTCCATGCAGGTCCCCACATCTGTACCCTAAAGTTCAGAGTTGGGGAAGGAACCTTGACATGGTGAGCAGCAGTGAAGGATTTTTTAGGAACGAAAAGCCAGATTTTTTTTTCCTCCTTTGACATGCGGTTCTGTTCAAACCACTGGTAACTCCATCTAGAACTCCCCCCATGACTATAGAATTGCAATAATATTGTATAGGCTGAGAGATTACTTACTGTTTCTTCAGAAAAATATGACTCCAATGACTTGATTCAGGAAATGACAATATTTAAGATGAAGTGCAGATCAAATGAGGTAAAATACCCAAACAAGGTATATAGCTATATATCACTGTATTTTGAATAGACCTATTCAAATAATGAAGAAATGTATTTGTAAATAATGTATTCACTGTTAGAAAGAAAAAAAAAGTTGACTTTTTTTGCCAAATATCATTTGTCTGACTATCAGGCTAGTGGAATAATGAATATCATTTATTCAGTGAAAAATGCTAATGTTCATCATATACATTGTTGATACCAAGTAATATCACCAGCTCTAATTTTTAGGTACCTGTTCCAAGCCAAACTGTGTAGATAATTTTCAATAAATGTAATTTGCTAGATTATTCTTTGTCATCATGCTGTATTGCCTAATCAAATGTTATACATAATAGGTAAATCTATTGATAGCATCACAGAAATTATTATTAAAACTTAATAGTTTCTCCATGAAAAATGTATAGCAGTTAGGTTATAGTGATGCATACTTTGTTTTCCCCAGAAAGTACTGTTGTATCAAAAATGGAAACAAGGATTGTTTGAAAGGATGTTATTATGACACAGGTGACACATGCCTAACCGTCGAGAAAAAAATCCCTTTCTTATGCAAACGGGCTCTCAATGTGTATATGTAGAACAAATAAAAAAGCCAACAAATTAGTAGTCCCTTCAGACTGCTTTGGATAAGCAGTGAGTTTTTATTGCTCCATAAATGGCTATATCTTCTATAGCCTCGATATCCCATCCTATTTCCAGGCCCAATGATTATTATTTATTACCACAGACACTGCTGTGCTATTATTCATTTTATAAGAGGCATGTACGAGTTACAGTATATTCTTTGTACAAGTTTCTATTCAAAGGTGAATTTGTGAAACATATCAAGTCCAAACAGTATTTTCTTAGTCTGAAAGTGAGACTGAAACTTTGGAAAGTACTCACATGACATTATCTTTGGATATGTCTACACTGCTATAAAAGACCCACAGCATGGCTGCTCATGGACCAGGTCATCTGATTTGGGCTTGCAGGGTTTGGGCTCTGGGGCTATAAAATTACAGCATAGATGACCGAGCTCTAGCTGGAGCCTGGGTCCTGAGATCTTGTGAGGGGCTCTGATACTCACTGTACTGTTTTTTTTTGCTGAAGTGTAGACATCAATCAATCATTACAGAGCATGGTGAACGTGCTGATGAGTTCTTTGATGGCTGCTGGGTCTGATGTGTGGGTAGGGCACACCCCCACTCTCCCATGCTCTGAATCCAAGCAGCAGATTCTTTCCTCCTCTGACACCGGTTATCACAGCTGGGCAGGGAGCAGGATGGAGCAGTTGCTGTCTGAGAGTCAGGCCACTCCTCCCAGTCAGGCTCTCCGGGCAGAAGCAGCTCTGTCCTGCTCCCCACTCAGCTGCCAGGGAGAGCAGCCAAAAGTGGTGAGAGAGAGGTGCAGGGAGAGAAGGACAGAGCCCCTTTCCTTCCCTTCACCTGGCAGGCCAATTGAGCGGGCACTTGACCCCCATCTTCTCCCCCCACTATGCATCACCTCTGCTGTCTTGCCATCTTTGAACATTTGAAAAAAATTATGCAAGCATCTGATATTAAAACTTTTTAGTCTTTTGGTATGTTTGGCATAAGTCATCCATGTTTCTAAGCCATATAGAAGAGTGGATAAAGCACATATCTCATAAATATGGATGTTCACTTTACTTGATAATTTGTTATAGTTCCAGATTCTGTCTTGCTAAAGACCAAAGTTTCTGAAAGCTTTACCAATTCAACTAATGAACTCAACATCACGATCTGCATTGTTGACAACAGCAGAGCCAAGATAGCAAAACTAGTCAACAACACCTAGACGAATACCATCTAATGTGATATCTGGAACTGGTTCTGAAGAACCAAAATGCATGATAGCTGTCTTATTCAAGCTTATTGCTAGCCCAAAGATTTTTGCATGAATCACAAAACTTAGTAATAAGATGTTGCAGGGCATCAACACTATGAGACACAAGGGCTGCATCATTTGTGAACAGGTCCCTTATAATGATCTCCTTCATCTACATCTTAGCTCTGAACCTTGCAATGTTAAGCAAACCTCCAACATGTCAAGTACTGAGATAGACACCCTCTCAAACATCATGATATGCATGTTGAAGCAGGAATGAGAAGTAAATATTAAACAATTTAGGAGCCTGTATGCAACCCTGCTTCACTGTATTGTTGATGGTAAACGAGTCAGACTGTTGTTTTCAATACGTTACTGTTGTCTTTGTGTAAGTATAGCAGTATAGGTGGACAACCAAGCTTCTTCAGAACAATGTAAAGCCCTGCCCATCTAACCATGTCAAAGACTTGTCTTGAATCTATAAAAGCCATGTACAGTGGAATATGCTTCTCTCTGCACTTTTCCTGCAGTTGTCTTACAGAAAAAAGCATGTCTACAGTGGATCTTCCTGAGTGGAAGCCACACTGGCACTCAGGATAGATTATTTCAGCTAAAGTTTGAAGTCTAGGTAAAAGAATATGGCTTAAGATTTTTCCCATGAGATATACCTCTATGGTTATTACAGTCACTTCTGTCTTCTTTGTTTTTATAGAGTTGCACGGAATAAGCATCCTTAAAATCTTGTGGAACAGTTCCTTCCAACAGAGTAGCAATACCTCATACAATCTTTACAGCAAGTCTTCTTTTGCACATTTGTAGATTTCAACAGGTAAACAGTCAGATCCTGAAGCTTTGTTATTGGGAATCTTGTTGATGTTCTATTAAAGTTCCTCCAGTGTAGGTTTGGCATCCAGCAAAGTCACAACTCCAATCCCAGGCCATTTGAATGTAATCAGAGTCAGGATAAGCTCTACCCTGACATCGGGTGGAAAGAATTTCAGAGAGTGTATTTGCATAGGCACGCCTACCCTATCCCAGACTGCCGAGCTGTGGGACTGCTTGGTGACAAATGACTCAACCTCAGTTGGGTGGTTCTTGCTAGACAAGGGACATGGGTTCCAAAACCCAGTGAATTGAGAGAGGCTGGGGACAGGTATCTGTGTCTGGTGGTGCAGTCTCCTTGTGGAGCCAGAAGCACCAGTTCCAGCCCCTCCTCTCTCCACTGTGGAATGTCAGAGTTGATTTTTTATTCCCTTAAGAATCCAGATACAGGTTACTGAGCTGAACTCACTTTTGGCTAATGGTGCACTAGCACTGGGGCTCCCGTACTATGAGCTGAAATCACTAAGAGCTGAAATCACTGAGCTGAGAGCACTGAGTACTGTGCTAACTAGTGGGGAGCCTGAAGCTATACTGTGGAACAGAGCAGCTGGCAGAGCGGAGTAGCTGTGGGATGGGTAGAGCGGCCCACAGAGCGAGAGGAGCCGAGCAATTTGCAGGGACAACTGGAGCAGCTCACGGGACAGCTGGTGGAGCGGAGCAGTTTGTAAGGACGGCTGGAGGAGCAGAGTGGAGCGGCTGGTAAAGTGGAGCAGTTTGTGGAGAAGGCGGGAGCAGAACCCACGGAGAGGCAGGGCAGTTGGCCCCGGACCACATAAGGTTCCCCTTTCTACCCAGGCTGGGTGGAGGGACCTCTGCAGATAGACTCTGAACTTTGGGGCTGCACTGACCCAGGACAGAGACTTTTGGGATTGTGGGACTTTTGGGACTGTGGGTGATTTAGAGGGGTTGCTGGACTCAAGAGCCCAGGAAAGAGGACACAGCCCGATTTCCTGGGGTGGGTCTTTGCTCACGGTTTAATCTATGAACTCTGAGGTGTTTTCCCAATTTAGTGTTTGTTGTTTATCTCATGTATTAAACCTTTTCTGCTACACCAAGACTCTGTGCTTGCGAGAGGGGAAGCATTGCCTCTTTGAGGCGCCTAGTGGTGTGTGTAAGATTTTCCCAGGTCACTGGGTGGGGGCTCGAGCTGGTTTGGCATTGGGTTATTGAAACGGAACCCCTGGATACTGAACCCGGCCCTTGTTGCTGCCAACTCAGAGGGGCAGAAGGGTTACATGTATAACACAAATTGGTCTACTACATACTCCCTCTATAGTGCTCAAACCATCTCTCCATTTTTTTCCCTTTATCAGTTATATTATTGCCATCCAGATCTTTCAGTGGAGCTGTTTAATTCTTTATTGGCTTGATGGCCTTTCTAACACCCTCATACAACCATCTACTGTCACTTGTGTCAGCTGTCTGTTGGATGCTGTCGCAGAGACACAGCCACAATTCTTGAGCATATCTCCTGGAAGCTATTTAAACAACTTTACAAGCTTCTCTTGGGCTATTGATTGAATCAGTAATAGGAGTAGACTTGTAGGTGTTCAGGGCAGATCTTTTTTTCTCAATGAGTGGAAACAATATCTCCATATGGTCTATGAACCAGTCGTATGAACCAGTTGTTTCCAAAACTCTTGATTGCCACATTGTACATACTTGTCTTAGGGATTTCCCATGTGTCTGAAGTAGTTTTATTCATTCACTTCTTCATTAAAAAGCTGTTTCATGACAGGATCATTGATTCAACACAAGTTTATATGAGGTTGTACAACAGTTTAATTATGGTGGATTTTCTTAGCTTGAAATGTCACTTTGCAGCATACAAGAGGGTGGCCTGTGTCACAGTCTTCACTTTGGAAGGATTGTGTATTTAAGATAGCTTCAAATATGTACATCTTGTCAGTACCAAGTCCAGCTGGTGCCAGTGCTTGGACCTCGGATGTCTCCGTGATGTTCTTCTTCTGTTGTTATCAGCAAAGAAGGTCTTGGTCACTGATAAGCCTTGACTGTCACAGAGCTCGAGACCTCTCTGACTATTGTCAGTATAGACACATCTTTTATGTAACTGATTTTCTTTCCCCTCTGTAACAGAGCTCGGCAAAAATTTTCTTCCAATCATTTTAAACAGCTATATGAAAATTTGTATATTGTCATATTACAAAAATATTTGACTCTTACACAGTAACCCCCCAAAAAGCAAACTGGCTATCTTAGGGCTATTCC
Organism: Gopherus flavomarginatus; assembly: GCF_025201925.1. NCBI lineage: Eukaryota > Metazoa > Chordata > Testudines > Testudinidae > Gopherus > Gopherus flavomarginatus. The sequence continues at coordinate 38,006,264 of NC_066617.1, forward strand.
TTTCTTTGCAACCTGAATACAGTACAATAAAAACATCAGAAAATGGATATCCGCTCCATTATTTGAAGGTATGAATATTGGCTCCAATTTACTACCATGGCCCTCAGTTCCCATCAATAAAGTGGGAGTAATACTCTCCTACCTCTTAGGGGTGTTGTAAGGATAAAATAAATTAATGATTGTGCTGCATTCAGATATTACAGTAATTAGGGCCTGTCATAAACAGATTGTTAAGGGTTAATGTCTCTTGTACCTGTAAAGGGTTACAAGCAGGGAACGGGACACCTGACCAGAAGACCAATCAGAAGACAAGATACTTTTAAATTTGGGCGGAGGGAAGCTTTTGTGTGTGTTCTTTGTCCATTGTGTCTTCTTCTCTTGGAGGGTCTGAGAGAGACCAGACATTACTACAGGCTCTCTAAGTTTCTTTTCAAATAGTAAGTAAAAATAGGCGGTTTAGGCTTTTTGATTATTTTACTCTATTTGCAATTGTGGATCTGGCTGGTTAACTTTTATATGTGTAGGGCTGGGAATATTTTGATTTGTATTGGTACTGGGGGGGGAAGTCTCTTTCTGGTGTCTGTAAGCTATAGGACCCTGTAATATTTACATCTTGAAGTTACAGAGATAATTCTTTACTTTTTCCTTTCTTTTATTAAAAGATTTCTTTTTGTAGAGACCCTGATTGACTTTTTTCCCTTGTTTCCCTTGTGTTATTCCAGGGGATTGGGATAACTCACCAGGACGGGTGGAGGGGGAGACGGGAGGGGGAGAGATAGAATCTCTCTCTGTTTTCCTTGAATCTGTTTGCCTCTTTGTGGAAGGGAAGGGAGATGCTTCTCTGTATGGTGATTTAAGAGGTCGGATCAGTATCTCTCAGGATAGCCCAGGGAGGGAAATTCTGGGAGGGGGAAAGGTGGGGGGGAATGGTTTATTTCTCCTTGTTTTAAGAATCCAATGGATCTGGGTTCTTGGGGTCCCCAGGGAAGGTTGGGGAGGTCAGAGTGCCCCAAAAAGCTATATTTTTGGGTGGTGGCAGTGCTATCAGATCTAAGCTGGTAATTAAGCTTAGAGGATTCAGGTGCTAGTATCTCATTTTCTGAACTCTGATGTTCAGATCTGAGAAAGATCGCTAGGACATGGTTGGCAACTGAGTGGGATAGATAAGAATCCAAAAGCCAGTAAGATTATTAATTTGCTTCTCTGCTAGCTGGTTATAAGCAGAGGGAAGGGGTTTATTTTTTTTAAACTGCAGCCAGAGAAATTTTTTTTTCTTCCTTGCTCCATTCTAGCTGCGCATAGGGAGGGCTATTAAGGTTTAACGATGGTTGTTTGTTAAACAAAGCAGTCTTAAGTAGTCAGCAACACACTCCAGCCAGGACACATTTGTAAATGAAAGAGAGTTTTCTTTTGCTTTTTAACTCTTTCGGGAGAGGCTAGTAAGTTAAAAAGGACTCTGTTGCTAAGCAACCCCAGGAAGCCAACAGAGAACCAGCAATTCAGGCAATAAACACCAGAGGGTGCCTCAGCACAAGAAAGCAGGAAACATGACTTCCAGGACAAAAGTGGATGCAGAGGCACAAATCAAAGAGGCAGACCACAGGCGAGACATGGAAAAAAAACTACAAGAGATGGAGCTGAGAGAAAGAGAAAGAGAGGCAGCCTACAAAAGAGAGCAAGCAGCCAAAGATGCAGAGCACCAAAGACAGCTGGAACTCCAGAGGGAGACCTACCAGCAGTCCCTGGAATTAGAAAAGGCTAAGCAACAGAACACAGCCAATCCTAACAACCCGTCTCAAGTTGTTGTTTCACATCCCCCAAAATTTCCCACCTACAAGGCAGGTGATGACACTGAGACCTTCTTAGAAAATTTTGAAAGAGCCTGCCTTGGGTACAGCATCTCTGAAGACCAGTACATGGTAGAATTGAGGCCACTGCTCAGTGGACCCTTAGCAGAGGTGGCGGCTAAAATGCCTAAGGAGAAAATGAACGATTATAAACTTTTTCAAACCAAGGCCAGATACAGAATGGGGATAACACCTGAACATGCCCGTCGGCTGTTCAGAAACCAAAAATGGAAACCAGATGTGTCATTCCTCTGACACACTTACCACATTGCAAAGAATTATGAAGCCTGGATATCAGGAACAAAGATTAACAGTATGGACGAGCTGCATCTCTTGTTCCAAATGGAGCAGTTTTTAGATGGTATTCCTGAGGAAATAGAGAGGTACATCCTAGATGGGAAACCCAAAACAGTAATCGAGGTGGGAGAGATTGGAGCCAAATGCATGGAAGTGGCAGAAAAGAAAAAAGCTACTGTCAAGGAGAACGAATACCCCAGAGGGCGCACCGACAATAAACCCTACAACCGAGGGCAGCCAAAGACCCCACCTACAACCCAAGGAAAGCCACAGACACCCTATTCTTCCACTTCACCAGTCTCCAGTAACCCACCTTGACCCAGTGACCAGTCAGCTGGAAGATGCTTTAAGTGTAATGAACTGGGACATATAAAGGCCAACTGCCCAAAGAACCCCAATAGAGTGCAGTTCATTACACCACCATCACACCAAAGATCCCCAGGCACAGATGCCTCTCAAATACCCTTGGAGTGAAGGGAAATTTTGAGAGTGGGCGGAAAGAAGGTTACCGCGTGGAGACACATGGGGGCACAAGTGTCAGCTATCCACCAATCCTTCGTCAACCCCAAATTCATCAACTCAAAGGCCCAAGTGACAATTTACCCCTTCATGTCACAAGCTGTAGGCTTGCCTACAGCTGAACTGCCTGTCCAGTACAAAGGCTTGTCAGGAATGTGGACTTTTGCAGTCTATGACAATTATTCCATCCCCATGCTACTGGGGGAAGACTTGGCCAACCAGGTGAAGCGGGCCAAGAGAGTGGGAATGGTTACCCGCAGCCAAACCAGGCAAGCCTCCAGACCCATTCCTGTTCCTGAGCCGTCCACAGAGGCCCCGTCTGTATTACAAGGGACCCAGACAGAGGAAGTGGACCCGGATCCCATGCCAACAACAGAAACAGCCACAGTGCTTCCAGTCCCAGACCAGGAACTGGAAAAGCAACCAGCACTAGAACTGTTGCCAGCACTGATGACAGTGCTTGCAAATCCATCTTCAACCCCAATGCCAGAGGGCGCCAGTGAGCCTGAACTGGCAGAAGCAGCAGACAACCACACCCAAGAGGCTCAGCCAGAGCCTGAAATACCCCCTGGTGTACCAGCGGAGAGCGGTTCACCAGCAGCGGAAACAACTCCATCACCTACATCGCTTCCAGAGGGATCGAGCCCAAGTCCACAGTCTAAGGAAGAACTGGCATCTCCAGCTTCAAGGGAACAGTTCCAGACTGAGCAGGAAGCAGATGACAGCCTTCAGAAAGCTTGGGTGGCGGCACGGAGCACCCCACTGCCTCTAAGCTCTTCTAATCGATCCCGGTTTGTTGTAGAACAAAGACTTTTATACAAGGAGACTCTTTCTGGTGGACGCCAGGAAGACGGGCATCCACAAAAACAGTTGGTGGTTCCAACTAAGTACTGGGAAAAGTTCTTAAGCTTAGCCCATGATCATCCCAGTGGCCATGCTGGGGTGAACAAAACCAAAGACCAGTTGGGGAAGTCCTTCCACTGGGAGGGGATGGGCAAGGACATTGCCAAGTATGTCCGGTCTTGTGAGGTGTGCCAAAGAGTGGGAAAGCCCCAAGACCAGGTCAAGGCGTCTCTACAGCCACTCCCCATAATTGAGGTCCCATTTCAGCGAGTAGCTGTGGATATTCTGGGTCCTTTCCCAAAAAAGACACCCAGAGGAAAGCAGTATGTACTGACTTTCGTGGACTTTGCTACCCGATGGCCGGAAGCAGTAGCTCTAGGCAACACCAGGGCTAAAGCTGTGTGCCTGGCCCTAACAGACATTTTTGCCAGGGTAGGTTGGCCATCCGACATCCTTACAGAATCAGGATCTAATTTCCTGGCAGGGGCCATGAAAGAACTGTGGGACACTCATGGGGTGAACCACTTGGTTGCCACCCTGTACCACCATCAAACCAATGGCCTGGTGGAAAGGTTTAATGGAACTTTGGGGGCCATGATAGGTAAATTTGTCAATGAACACTCCAATGACTGGGACCTAGTGTTGCAGCCGTTGCTTTTTGCCTACAGGGCTGTACCACATCCCAGTTTAGGGTTTTCACCATTTGAACTTGTGTATGGCCACGAGGTTAAGGGACCATTACAGTTGGTAAAGCAGCAAAGGGAGGAGTTTATGCCTTCTCCAGGGTCTAACATTCTGGACTTTGTAAGCAACCTACAAAACACCCTCCGACACTCCTTGCTAAAGAAAACCTAAAGGATGCTCAAAAAGAGCAAAAGGCCTGGTATGACAGACATACCAGAGAGCGTTCCTTCAAGGTAGGAGACCAGGTTATTGTCTTAAAGGCGCAACAGGCACATAAGATGGAAGCATCCTGGGAAGGGCCATTCACGGTCCAAGAGCACCTGGGAGCTGTTAACTACCTCATAGCCTTTCTCAATTCCTCCCTAAAGCCCAGAGTGTACCATGTTAATTCTCTCAAGCCCTTTTATTCCAGAGACTTACAGGTTTGTCAGTTTACAGTCCAGGGAGGAGATGACGCTGAGTGGCCTGACGGTGTCTACTACGAAGGAAAAAAAGACAGTGGCGTGGAAGAGGTGAACCTCTCAACCACCCTGGAACCTCTGCAGCAGCAACAAATCAAGGAGCTGTGCACTAGCTTCGCCCCATTGTTCTCAGCCATCCCAGGATGGACTGAACGGGCATACCACTCCATTGACACAGGTAATGCTCACCCAATTAGAAACCCACCCAAACGGGTGTCTCCTCATGCCCAAGCTGCTATAGAACGGGAGATCCAGAACATGCTACAGATGGGTATAATCCGCTCATCTACCAGTGCATGGGCATCTCCAGTGGTTCTGGTACCCAAACCAGATGGGGAAATATGCTTTTGCGTGGACTATCGTAAGCTAAATGCGGTAACTCGTCCAGACAACTATCCAATGCCACGCACCGATGAGCTATTGGAGAAGTTGGAACGTGCCCAATTCATATCTACAATAGACTTAACCAAGGGGTACTGGCAAGTACCGCTAGATGAACCTGCCAAGGAAAGGTCAGCATTCATCACCCATGTGGGGGTGTATGAATTTTACTTCCTTTTGGGCTGCGAAATTCACCCGCCACCTTCCAGAGGCTGGTAGATGGTCTACTAGCAGGACTGGGCGAATATGCAGTTGCCTACCTCGATGATGTGGCCATTTTTTCTGACTCCTGGCTCGAACACATAAAACACCTGGAAAAGGTCTTTGACCTCATCAGGCAGGCCGGACTAACTGTTAAGGCCAAAAAGTGTCAAATAGGCCAAAACAGAGTAACTTACCTGGGACACCAGGTAGGTCGAGAAACCATAAACCCCTACAGGCCAAGGTGAATGCTATCCAAAAGCGGCCTGTCCCAAAGTCAAAGAAACAGGTCCAATTCTTCTTAGGCTTGGCCGGGTACTACAGGCGATTTGTACTACACTACAGCCAAATTGCTGCCCCACTGACCGAATGACCAAAAAGACCCAGCCAAATGCAGTCAAGTGGACTAATGAGTGTCAGAAAGCCTTTACCCAGCTTAAGGTGACACTCATGGCTGACCCTGTGTTCAGGGCCCTGGACTTTGACAAACCATTCCTAGTAACCACCGATGCATCTGAGCATGGTGTAGGAGCAGTTCTCATGCAGGAAGGACTGGATCACAACTTCCACCCTGTCGTGTTTCTCTGCAAGAAACTGTCTGAGAGGGAAAGTCACTGGTCAGTCAGTGAAAAGGAATGCTACGCCATTGTGTACGCCCTGGAAAAGCTACGCCCATACGTTTGGGGACGGCGGTTCCAGCTACAGACCAACCATGCTGCACTAAAGTGGCTTCATACTGCCAAGGGGAACACCAAAAAACTTCTTCGATGGAGTTTAGCTCTCCAAGATTTTGATTTTGAAATTCAACACATTTCAGGAGCTTCTAACAAAGTAGCTGATGCACTCTCTCGTGAAAGTTTCCCAGAATCCAGTAGTTAAAAAGTGTTCTTAAAATGTACAAGTCTGTTAGTTATATACTTAGTAGTATATGTAAAGGTGCATGTGTTGTATTAATCTGTTTATTTTAGAGTTCTAGGAAGAAATCGCCACCAGTGAGGTTCCCCACTGTCTGCGATTTGGAGGGCGTGTCATAAACAGATTGTTAAGGGTTAATGTCTCTTGTACCTGTAAAGGGTTACAAACAGGGAACGGGACACCTGACCAGAAGACCAATCAGAAGACAAGATACTTTTAAATTTGGGCGGAGGGAAGCTTTTGTGTGTGTTCTTTGTCTGTTGTGTCTTCTTCTCTTGGAGGGTCTGAGAGAGACCAGACATTACTACAGGCTCTCTAAGTTTCTTTTCAAACAGTAAGTAAAAATAGGCGGTTTAGGCTTTTTGATTGTTTTACTCTATTTGCAATTGTGGATCTGGCTGGTTAACTTTTATATGTGTAGGGCTGGGAATATTTTGATTTGTATTGGTACTGGGGGGAAAGTCTCTTTCTGGTGTCTGTAAGCTATAGGACCCTGTAATATTTACATCTTGAAGTTACAGAGATAATTCTTTACGTTTTCCTTTCTTTTATTAAAAGATTTCTTTTTTTAGAGACCCTGCTTGATTTTTTTTCCCTTGTTTCCCTTGTGTTATTCCAGGGGATTGGGATAACTCACCAGGATGGGTGGGCGGGGGGGGGGGAGACAGGAGGGGGAGAGATAGAATCTCTCTTTGTTTTCCTTGAATCTGTTTGCCTCTTTGTGGAAGGGAAGGGAGATGCTTCTCTGTATGGTGATTTAAGAGGTTGGATCAGTATCTCTCAGGATAGCCCAGGGAGGGAAATTCTGGGAGGGGGAAAGGTGGGGGGGAATGGTTTATTTCTCCTTGTTTTAAGAATCCAATGGATCTGGTTCTTGGGGTCCCCAGGGAAGGTTGGGGAGGTCAGAGTGCCCCAAAAAGCTATATTTTTGGGTGGTGGCAGTGCTATCAGATCTTAGTTGGTTATTAAGCTTAGAGGATTCAGGTGCTAGTATCTCATTTTCTGAACTCTAAGGTTCAGATCTGAGAAGGAATGCTATGACAGGGCCATATAAGTACTTAGAAATAAAATCAAATTGAGAGGAATTTTTCCTTGGCCCAAAACATTTTTCCCATTGGGCCAAAAAACTCTACAAATTCTCATCCTCCTGAGTGCAGCCTCTTGCTGGAGGGGTGGGGGAAAGTGCCTATAGCACAGGGGTTCTATGGATGGCACTGAAGTCTTTCCCCACTCTTGTGAATGTCCCTAAATTATGCAATGGCCTCCCCAAAGCACCTGAAAGTTTAAAAGCCTTAGCTTTTAAGCCACTCTCTGTTCCTACACTATGCTCATCTTCTCCTCCACCATGCAATGTTCCATGTGCTTCAGTAACTACTTGGAAAGTATTAAAATTCCTTCAAGACACCAGGAAATAATTCAACCTCAGCATGTTTAAAATAGGAAGCTTGTATTATGTGAACATCCTCTATGCTGTTACTAGAATCAGACAGCTGCTGAGTAACTTGTTTGGGTGTAAGCACAGGAAGAATCAGGGGGACTGGAAAATAGGCCCACAGACAGGGCCAGCTCCAGGCACCAGCTGAGCAAGATCGTGCCTGGGGCGGCAGATTCTAAGGGACGGCATTCCCTCCAATCCTTTTTTTTTTCTTTTTGGTTCTCCACTCTGGCTGCCCTGTAGGGGGCTGTGGCAGGGAGGAGGGGAGCACCCTCTGTCTGTCCCAGCTGGTGCCAGGTCTGTAGCAAACCTGGCAGGGCAGCTCATGTCCTTCCCTCCCCACCAACCAGAGACGTGCGAAGCCCTGGCCGCACCCCTTCTCTCTCCTCCCGCACCCTCCACTGCTTGGGGCATGTCTGAAGTGCCGGCAGTCTCCCTGCACCCGTGCTGCTCTGATGCTCCAACCACCCTGCAGGTTTTTTTTGTTTTGTTTTGTGTTTTTTCTTTTTTTGCTTGGGGTGGCAAAAAAGCCAGAGCCAGCCCTGCCCACAGAAAAATAATATTAGGTATGGGACTCCTGCCCCACCACTCTGTGAGAATTATTCAACTGTAAAGTGGGGAAGGGAGGGGAGATAGGACAGTGTTCTAAATCTCATATAAGAACTGGCCTGATATGTGCTCTGCCTCCAAGGATATGTTAAGGAAGCAGGGTGCCTTTGGAGAAGAGGATGGGGAAGAACCACCAGGCACAGGTTCTGACAATTCTTTTATGAGACTAATGGGAGATATTAACAGTCATATCAAAATCTATCAACTCTTCATGTCTCAGATGAGTATGAATATTAGTTTCTGTTCAACAGTTATATTTCACATCATCTTATAAAATATGTTTCATAGAACTTGCAGAGCCATAGATTGTGTAAATTCAGAAATGAAAGAATGGAGACTTTTCATAGACTGAAGTACACAGAGATCCTAACTAGTCAAATTTTTGATATATCCAGTAAGAGATGTATGCTCAAGAGATCCTCTTACATGCAGAGGGAGTGGATGATAAAAAAGATCAGAACTGATGGTCCATGACCGAAGAAATTAATTCTAGATGCTGGATGAGAATTAGGCTCCACAGGGAGATGAATTTGTGAATTAACTGCTGTTGACAGAGCCACAAATGCAATTTTCATTCACCCACTATCCAGGTGTTCAAAGAAAGTAGACTAAGGGCTTCTCCATGTAAATATTGAATGAATTAAAAACTGGAAATTATCCCAGAACATCAGTTTTATGCATACAAAATGAATATAAACATTGTCCTATAATCCATTCTTGAATTTAGAGAAAAGATTGGCCTAATACTACTGTTATTAACAGTTAAGTATATTTGAATTAACTTGTGCATGTATATACAAAACTGCACCACACAACCTATAACTAAAATAGAGTAGCGAAGGCCTTGAGCAGCAAGACACTTAAGCATGGGCTTATCTTTAAGCACCTGAGTATTTCCACTCAGTTCAGTAGAAATATTCAGCTGATTAAAGGTAAGAATGTGTTTGCTTTGCTGGAGCTGGACTTAATAACATAAAGCCATTGTGTGCCCAGGTAAGCAAAGAATCCATCATTCTAATGATCTATATGAATCCCTTATTAAATGAAAGAGTTTGGATGTAGTGAAGCTTGAGTGTACTGGAAAATGACCATGTAACTTATTTCATGATATGAATAAATACTTGACTAGAGTGCTATCTGGAATTTTCTGTCTTGTGAATTTTTTATGAGAAAAATATGTGATTTTTCTTCCAATTACCTCAGTTACTCAAAGCAATGATTGCTTATGGACATACTTAAAACTTGTCTACACAAGAAAAGTGCACCAATTCTAACTCATTTTGGAAATTGATTGCTAAACTAGTGGAACCTGTTTAAATATTTTGTTTATTAACTTTTTTGGTAACTTAAGCAAAATGGATATAAACAAATCAGAAACCAATGTAACAGTGTCCACAAAAGGAGGTTGCAGCAGACTAACTGTTCTCAAACTCAAATCAGTACATTTTCTTGTGTTGACAAGGTTTTAGAGTTGTCTAATGGGTTCAGGAAAATAAGGAATTATTGTAGAATGAATGACACAAAAATCTACAATCAATCTACACAAGAATCTACAATCAATGAATGTAGATGAAAGACAAAATTTAAAAGAAGAGTAGCGGAAAAAAACAAAAGCTTTTCAACTGGTAAATGAATTCAGTGTCTGAAGTTTATGGATGAAATCCTGGTTTCATTGACGTCAATGTCAAAATTCCCATTGACTTCAATAGGCAAGGGTTTCACGAAGACACATCCATGTGACATGTTCAGATACTATTGTGAGGAACACCATAGATACACTCATTAATATAATAAATAAATAAGTGGCTAATGCCAGACCTGTATTTCTCTTTGGTGCTAGACAATAAACAAATGTTGAAAAGAGGGTTTGGTAGGAAGGTTGAGAGAAAGTTTGAACAGCCTTTTTGTTGATTTTGGTTCTCATAATGAAAGTTTTTCTTCAAGTTCTTCATTCCACCATAGATGTGTGCAGGCCTACTGCACAGTGGTACCTTGGAGTGGCATAAGCACCCTCTGCTACTTCACACTACTACATGCAGGTATGAAGAGTGGAGCCATCTCAGACCTCTCTCAGTTTCTTCTTACTGTCTGTGACAGTTGTTGGAGCATGTTACCTCTTGCAATTGCAAGCCTTTCCATTTCTTTCTTGTATATAACACCCATTTTTACTAGTTTCGAGTAGTTTATAAAGTTCTGGAAAGATAGATTTTAGATAGAATTAGAGTTAAATTTAGCTTTTAAGACTTTGGCGTCACTGGTTCCCAACTAGATTCCAAAGCCAATACCAGGATCATGCCTTGGTCTTCAGCTTTCCATTGACATATTAAGGAAAATAATCTGCTGGTGATAACAGGCAATACCTTATTTGTGTTTTATGTGAACAGACAAGGAGAAGCCTGCTCCATTTGATTGTGCCAAGTGGCAATTCCCCTTTGGGATTATCCATCTCTATTCACCTAAGAGCTGCATACCTTCCAGGCGTATGGAATACATTGGCAGATCAGCTGAACAGGTCATTCATCTATCAGCACAAGTGATCACTTTGCCCAGATGTGGACCTATTCATCATCCGACTGTGGGGAACTCCCTAAGTGGACCTATTTGGAACAAGGGCCAACAGAAAATACCATCTGTTTTGTTCCCAAGTGGGTCACAGCTATGATTTGTTGACAGATGCCTTCCTGCTATTCTTTTCTAACATCCTGCTGTATGCTTTCCCTCCAACTCTGCTCCTGCCCACAGTCTTGTCCAAAATCAAACAAGACCAGGGTCTACTCATATTTATAGCCCCACCATGGCCCTGACAGCACAGCTTCATGGTGTTGCTGGCCCTATCAATCAGATCTCCACTGTCTCATCTGATGGATTTATATGTGATCTTCCAGGACATCTGGCACCTTCTTCAGTCTAACCTGCATGCCCTCCACCTGACAGCCTGGATAGAAAGGGATTGTTCCAGGAAGAAGCATGAAGTGTTTTAAATAGCAGAAAGTCTTTGACTGGGAGTACTTACCTGTCACAATGGAAAGATATTCCATCTTGTCCCACCAGAATGGTGTTTTCTCCAGTCTGGGCTCCCATCCATCATGTATTGGACTATCTTTATTCCTAAAACCATAAGGCGTGACAGTTAGTTCCATCACAGTTCACCTAGTGGCTTTTCAGTAGATAATCACTCTATTTTTTCCAACCCTATGTCTATCAGATTTTTAAGGCGGCTGGACAGATTATACCACAGGCAGAGGATCCTAGTCCCTCAAGGGACATGAACCTAACTCCAACAAAGTGGATGGGTCCTCCCCTTTGAGCTGAAGGACTCCTGTTCCCCACTAGACCTTTCTATTAAAGTGGCCTTTCTGATAGCTATTACTTCATCAGGAGAGTAAGGGGGTTGTGGGCTCTGATATCAGAAGCTACCTCCACAGTTTCCTATAAGGACAAAGTTTCCCTTCATTCTCACCCAAAATTCCTTATTAAATTGGTTTCTTATTTTCACATAAATCAATCAATTTACTTATCAACCTTCTTTCCAAAGCATTATACACATAAAGATGAGGGAAAGCTTCACACTCTGGACGTTAGAGGAGCTTTGGCTTTTTACCAAGGTTGGACTAAACCATTTAGGTCATTATTGCAACTGTTCATTGTGATTACAGACAGAAGGAAGAGCCATTCTGTGTCCTCCCAAAGAATCTCTTCCTACATTTCAGCCTGTATTTTTATGCCATTGATTGGCTATTGTGACACCCGTGAGTAAAGTATTACCTTATGCCACCAGGTCTCATGTAGCTTCCGCAGCCTTTCTGGCTTATGTGCCCATTTTGGGCATTTGTAAAGTGGCAGCTTGGACATCTGTCCATATGTGTGCCTCCCGCTATGCCAACTCTCAACACTCTAGAGATGATGCCAGATTTGGTCATGTGGCCTATCAATCCTTGTTCTAGTAGACACCAAGCCACCCTCAGTTCACACTGTCTGTGAATCACCTAGAGTGGAATGGACATGTGCAATCACTCAGAGAAGAAATAGCTACTTACACTTCCGTAACTGTTCTTCAATATATGTTGCATATATTCATTCCACAATCCACCCTGCTTCCCCGCTCTATTGGAGTCTACTGGTAAGAAGGAACTGAGGGGAGTCAAGGGTGACTTTAGACCTGTGCGCAGTATTATGAGGCAGCAGAGGGCACTTGTGCCACTATATAAGGTGTGCCTGAGGGAAAAACTCTCCAACAACTGTGCACATAGTGCATACACACATACAGTTGAATGGACATGTGCAACCTGGGATGCCCTTAGCAATGCCTTGCTGCTGTAACCTCCAACCTGGACTGCTCACAAACAATCTCCAGCATGTAAATCACTCCCAGTCTGTGTGTGTGTTGCAGCCAGCCAGTCACACCTTTATTCTTGCCAGCCTGGGTTATGCTGCAAGGTAACCCTAATGCACCCCTCGTCCCAGATCTTCCTCACAAACCTTCTTGTCCTGTACTGCCCAGCCCTTTCCTAGACAGTACCAGTGTAAGTCCATTATTCTTTTAAGGGAGGAGTATGCACACAACTTGTTACCCTAATGGAGTTACCCAGACATTTCAACTTGAACACATAGGAATAGATAAAACAAGAAAATAAGTTTATTAACTACAAAGAGAGATTTTAAGTGAGAACAAGTAATGAGACAAAAAAGTCAGAAATGGATACAAGACAAATACAGATAAATTTCTCACTGGTGCCTAACTTAACAAAATCAGGGGTGGCTCCAGGCATCAGCACACCAAGCATGTGCTTGGGGTGGCAAGCCACTGGGGGTGCTCTGTCAGTTGCCGCGAGGTTGGCAGGCAGGCTGCCTTCGGCGGCTTGCCTGCAGAGGGTCCGCTGGTCCCGCAGCTTCGGCGGACCTCCTGCAGGCATGCCTGCGGAGGGTCCACTGGTCCCGCAGCTTCAGCGGACCTCCAACAGGCATGCCACGGGCACACCTGCAGTAGGTCCGCCGAAGCCGCTGGACTAGCGGACCCTCAGCAGACAAACCACTGAAGGTAGTCTGCCTGCCATGCTTGGGGGGCAAAATGGCTAGAGCCACCCCTGAGCAAAATATACTAGATTCAAAGCAAAGTTTTCTCACCACATGCTTTCAGAAGTCTTACTGACCAAACACTTTAGGTCAGGACAGCTCTTCCAGAATAGAACAGCTACTTCCTTTGCCTCTTCAGAAGCAGTGAATGCAACGGGTGGAGGGTGTTTCCTTGTCGTGATTGTGGTGATTGTCCCTTCTTTTTATAATTTCAGTTCCCCTCTTGAAACACATTTCCAGTTGAGACCCAGGAAAGTCTATGTGTAACAACATTCCCTGCTGGTTTTTTTCACTTGTTTGAATGTCCTTTGTTTTCCCTCCCAGCTTTATGACCCTGCTTACTACTTTAATGCAAATTAAGGCAAGCACACATTCCTTCCTTTGTTTCTGCCAGGTCTAACTTCTGCCAGGGCAGGGCTGTGGGTTTGAAACATGTGTTAATAATGCCATACAGGGGAATATTATAACTTCACATTAAATCTTGCTACACATTTTGCCAGGGCAATATTGACCAGCAAATTATGAGTTTTCCAGTGATACTTTCCAAAGAACACTTTGAGCAAAGATTATTACAATAGTGTGTAGGGTGAGTACAGGGGTGTATTCCATCACAGATAGTCTTCGGTGTGCTGTGGAGCTTGTCTCATTAACAGAGGAAGATATTATTAAAATAGTTTATTTTAACAAATCTTTCCATAGTTATGAAGCAGGCTGGTAAGTAGAGTAAATGATGACTGATAATAATTTAAAAATAATTTATTTCCACCTTTAAACATGATGGAGCATCCAAATCCTCTAGACAGATATGAAATTATCAGCCCAATATGTAAGTTTATTTTCATCCTAAAGGAAATTGATTATATATATATATTTTTAATTTAAATGAATATGAAGAAATTAGAAAGGTACTAGAATTCATGATATCTTGATTTAGATATTTTTAATAATGCTCCTTGTCAAATAACCCTGCCCTGGAACTGCCATGACTTAAACTTACACAGCTTCCTTTTGTAAAAAAATGTTTAAAATATATATATATATATACTAACTTTATGTCAAACTCTGCTATAAGTAATATATATATTACTTATAGCAGAGTTTGACATAAATTTAGTATTGAGTGGAAAAATATTTGATTGCTGTTAGGTGACTGCTTCCTGCTGTGGTGAATAAAAAAATTAACAGGAGGGGAGACAGAGAAGAGTGTAAACTAAAAATAGAATAGGATAAGGAGGAAGTTGGACAAGAAAATGTAGACAGAATGTAACACAAAAGGAGAGGAAATTGCTGAAGCAAAGTGTGTGAAATAAAGAAAAAGACAATTCCTAGGACTATAGATATATAAAGATTCTGGGAGTGTGTATTCTGGGAGTATGTGTGTGGCAGAAAACAAGAAAGATTAGAAAAAATGTTTAGGATAATAATCATCAGTAGAGGGAAATAATATATAAATGTAGAAAAGAAAGCCATTGACTGCCCCGTGAAATGTCAATTTTATGCTATTGATCAATCCTGGCAGGTGGAAAACTTTCCTGTTGTGTATTTTCCTACTTTGCCACAGGTGTCCATTTCTCAGCTGCAATGACAATAAATTAGCATCATTGGCTGGATCTTGGAATGGTGAGTCAGGGCATTATTGGGGGAGGAGTGTCTTCCACCCCTGGTAAAACCTAGAGGTGTTTTATTTGTGTGTTTATTTCATTTATACATTTTATTTTGCAACTTGAGATGTACATTCACTTAATCCTGTTAAAAATTAGCTGCATAATTCTTAATGGGGATCATCATCGTTTCAGGAAATCTGGAAAACATTAAAGACAAAAATCTGCAAGGTCAACTAGGTGTCTCTCTAGCTACTTTAGGACTGCCTACAGTTGATTAATGCAGTCTGGACTATTAAGATGTAAAATGGAACACTTTGTATATGCTCTATTTTACACAGAGGCTATCATTTTTCAAAGTAATTTCTGATATCTACTACAAAATAGAAATTTTAAAAGGTGGAGCCAACAAATTTTTCATTTTGAAATGGCTTCTTTAAAGTTGGAAGATACAGATTTAATGGTTCCCCTACAGCTACAATCTTCTATTTTGTATGGAGACCATAACTAATTTATAGTTACGTTTTGGATTTAGGATACAAGAGTGTATCATTAATTAGAATGAAAACTTTTTCTCTTTGTGGTGTAGCCTTGCCCTAAATTGCATTGCTGTCTCTAATTAGGGTCCAAAATTTCAGGATATTTAAATGGACATTGGATGTACTTAATGTGATTTGTGATTAATGGTGTTAATAAATATGATCCCTGCTTTTACTACTTTTGATTAAATCTACTTCCTGATGGAAATTTAAACATCATTTATTCATTTTAAAAAATATGTTGATCACAGAAAATGTTGCTTGGAATTAAGGTATATAATGAAGATTAATCTTGAACTGTCTCTAAAATATTAAGCTGAATTTGAGAGAGCTTCATGGGGCAGAAACTGCTGAAGAAGGGTTTGGAGATCGATAGAGGTGAAAGCTACAGTTTCACTTTGTGGATTCTGAGGAAGCGTAGAGAAAGGAAGGTATACCCCAGTGGACAGCCTCTCCTACCAGGGGGATAGGTGTCTTTCTGTTTCTCTTGGCCTCATGGGATCCTCTGGAATTCTTTCATTGGTAATAACTTCCTGCCTTACGTAGCTCCTCTTTAAGTGAGTACACGTTTGGAGTTAATGTTTCACTTCTATGAAAATATTGGTAGAACTCAGAGGTTCCCAGGCAGCCCCCTTGCACTCCTGGCAGATACCACCCAACCTGTCATATGGATTTGGGAAGTAGATACTTCTGTGGTCTTGAGGGAGTTCAGGCTATGAGCTGCTGTGCTCCCTTCAAACTTTTCTCATAGCTCAGCGTTGGTGCATATAGAGCCTAATTTTCAGAGGTGCTAAGAACCCAAACTAACTGAATTCAACATTAGCTGTAAATCTCTGTGTCATAAACAGATAGTCAAGGGTTAATAGAACAGAAGTACTTCATATCTCTTTTGCCTATAAAGGGTTAAGTTCAGTGAGCCTGGCTGTCACCTGACCAGAGGACCAATCAGGGGACAGGATACTTTCAAATCTTGAGGGAGGGAAGTTTTTGTGTGTGCTGTTAGTTTTTGGTTGTTGTTCACTCTGAGGGCTCATAGGGACCAGACGTGCAATCAGGTTTCTCTCCAATCTCTTCGATACAGGCTCTTATAAGTCCAGAATAGTGAGTACTAAGTAGAAAAAGCAAGTTAGGCTTATGATTGTTTTCTTTATTTGCAAATGTGTATTTGGCTGGAAGGAGTTCAAATTTGTATTTTGCTGAAAGGATTTTAATTTGTACTTGTATACTTAGGCTGGGAGGGTGTTCCCAGTGTCTATAGCTGAAAGACCCTGTATCTATTCCATTTTAAATTTACAAAGATAATTTTTACTGTTTTTTCTTTCTTTAATTAAAAGCTTTCTTGTTTAAGAACCTGATTGTTTTTTTAATTCTGGTGAGACCCCAGGGGACTGGGTCTGGATTCACCAGGGAATTGGTGGGGAGAAAGGAGGGAAGGCGGAGAGAAAGGTTAATTTTCTCTCTGTGTCAGGATTACTTTCTCTCTCAGGGAGAGTCTGGGAGGGAGAGAGAGAAGGAGGAGGGAAGGTGGATTTTCCTCTCTGTTTTAAGATTCAAGGAGTTTGAATCACAGTGATCTTCCAGGGTAACCCAGGGAGGGGAAGCCTGGGAGAGGCAACAGTGAGGGAAAGGATTTACTTTCCTTGTGTAAAGATCCAGAGGGTCTGGGTCTTGGGGGTCCTCGGGCAAGGTTTTGGGAGGATCAGAGTGTACCAGGCACTGGAATTCCTGGTTGGTGGCAGCGCTACAAGTACTAAGCTGGTAATTGAGCTTAGAGGAATTCATGCTGGTACCCCACTTTTTTGGACGCTAAGGTTCAGAGTGGGGAATTGTACCATGACACTCTGAAAATCAAGTTCACAATGAAAACATTTAATAGCTTTATTCTCATGGACCAATGTTTTCCATGGTCTTCTGAGTATAGCACCCTTACTGGAAAGAGGCAGATGCTTTTTCAGAATGCAGTCACTTCAAACCGATAAACACCCAGCAGCTCAGTGTCTAAGTCTCACCCAGCAGGGTTCATAAACTAGGTGCTCCACCACCTATCTTGCCTGCAGGGCCAAATCTAGTAGATGTGGTACAGAGATTTGAACCCAAGTGTCTTATATCCTAGGTGAGAGTCTTAACTCATGGACTATGGCGTACTCTCGGGTGCATCTTTCTCAATCTTTCTTGTTGACACTTTTCCACATTATATAAAATTCTTGTATAAAAGCCCAATTGGAGATATGTTTATTTTCATAACACAAGTATTATCATCTCCATTTTACAGATGGGGAACTGAGATACAGAGAGACCGAGTGACTTGTCCAAGATCACAGAGGAAGTATGTGGTAGAGCAAAGAATGGAATCCAGGTCTCCCAAGTCATAGGGTAGGTCTCTAGTCACTGGACCATCCTTCTTTTCTCTTTCTAAGCCTCATGCTAGATAAAAGAAATCTAGTGGGAGGAGGAGGCAGTGAAAGAGGTTTTCATGATTTTATAGACTTTTTTACTGGAAAAGGAATGAGACGCACCTAGACCAAAGCCAGTGGAGACTGATGGCCCCAGGAGAACAAGCAAAGCCACCCACAGAGTTCACCAGGTACAGAGAAAAAGTTTTGTCCACTCTAGCTGAGAGTCTGTGCTTCCCCTCTTAGAGCAGAACACACAGCCCAAGGGGACAGGGGTAGCTAGATGATTTTAAGTCTTCTTTATGTTCCCTTGATTTTGGGTTGGACACACACACCACAATCTTTTCATTGCCAGCACAGCCTCTTTTGTGCCCCTAGGCCCAGATTTGGGAAAAGCTCCTTGAGAGGAAGCCTTATGGCTGACTTTTTTCAATTCTTGCAGCCGGGAGTTCTCTCCTAGTCAGGCCTGGGGCTTTTAGTTAGTCCCTTTATGCCACATATAGAGTCATAGAGTCATAGACTTTAAGATCAGAAGGGATCATTATGATTGTCTAGTCTGACCTCCTGCACAACGCAGGCCACAGAATCTCACCCAGCCACTCCTGTAATAAACTCTTAACCTATGTCTGAGCTATTGAAGTTCTCAAATCGTGGTTTAAAGACTTCAAGGTGCAGAGAATCCTCCAGCAAGTGACCCGTGCCGCACGCTGCAGAGGAAGGCGAAAACCCCCCAGGGCCTCATCCAATCTGCCCTGGAGGAAAATTCCTTTCTGACTCCAAATATGGCGATAGTTAACCCTGACCATGTGGGCAAGACTCACCAGCCAGACACCCAGGAAAGAATTCTCTGTAGTAACTCAGATCCCACCTCATCTAACATCCCATCACAGGCCGCTAATAGTCAAAGATCAATTAATTGCCAAAATTAGGCTATCCCATCATACCATCCCCTTCATAAACTTATTAAGCTTAGTCTTCAAACCAGATAACACCACGAGGGGAAAAAGGCCAGAGCATGGCCAAGAATCTTACTTCTATGTGGAAAAGAAGTCTTCATATGTGGTTGTGGCAGGTAATCTTTGCATGGTCCCAACTATGGAACATTATTATGATGTTCATGCATCCTTGTGCCCAGAAAAAAAAATCTGTGGTTGCATTCAACAAAAATGCCTCTCAAACTTCTGTAGTTTGGTGAAATCCCCACCAAGTAGAAATAGGGCAGATGTGTACATAAGAACATAAGAATAGCCCTACTGGGTCAGACCAAAGGTCCATCTAACCCAGTATCCTGTCTTCTGACAGTGGTCAGTGCCAAGTGCCCCAGAGGAAATGAACAGAATAGGTAATCATCAAGTGATCCATCCCCTGTCACTCATTCCCAGCTTCTGGCAAACAGAGGCTAAGGACACCATTCCTGCCCATCCTAGCTAATAATTCTAACTTCACTGAGAATAATACCTATATAACTAAGGCAACTTTGTTCCAACTAAGCATAACGTTTCTAAAAATATTTTTAAAAGTCGATATACCTTTATGTATGTATCTATTAGGGAGGAATTAATTGCCTCATTAACAATGAGTCAGACAAGTCACAAAAATTCTGAGACTATCTTGAGAATTAAACTTCCTTAATGTTTATACCTATTATGAATTAAGCTAATAGGTAAGTTGACAGTATACTAAAAAGTTACATAAATTATTCTGGATAAAAGTTTCTACCTATATTTGGGGCCAGGGGAATTACAGTAACTCCAGATGGGACAATAGATTTCCAATAATTAAATTGTGAAGGCCAGGGGAATACAACATATTTCTGCTA
Organism: Gopherus flavomarginatus; assembly: GCF_025201925.1. Lineage (NCBI taxonomy): Eukaryota > Metazoa > Chordata > Testudines > Testudinidae > Gopherus > Gopherus flavomarginatus. Next base: position 38,025,881 of record NC_066617.1, read on the forward strand.
CTGGCAAAGCACTAGAAAGAAAGTCTGTGTCATTTTAAATATATCAAGTTTGAGGAAGAAATGTGAATTTGGCTACAGAAAAAGAATTCAGCTATCAAGTTTAGTAAAGAACACAGGTAAAATGAATTGTTCTATGACCTCTTGATATGCATAATTACAAAATAATAATTTTAGTTTATTAAAAATGGAAGTTGTACTATATATGTGATACCTTCAGGAGATCTGGATATTGGGGAGTGGTTGAAATAAGCCCTTGTGTGCTGAATACCTATGAAAAATGACCCTCTAGCCTATTTCTATAGTAAGAGCCATCACTAAACATACTTTAAAAAATCAGTGTGCCTCTTTGCCATCAGCAAATAAGGTACAGAATTAGATTTCTAACAAAGTCAAATTCCCAGAACTTCAGATGTCAATCAAGTGAATTGTTCTTGAGAATGCTCAATCCCTTTGCACTTTTACATATAGAAAGTACAAGGTGTAAATATATGTCAAGGTTTTTCAGCATGTCAGAAGAAGTCTAAGTGAATGAAAGTACCTTGGGAGTCATACCATCATGTTTTTCATTTCAGTGATTTGTTACAGCCAAACAATTGTTTTCACACAGTGAGCACAATATATATTATTGAGGCAGAGAAATTAGAGCCTGGAAATACCAGCAGGGGCATTTAATCCACCTGCCAATGCAACATTATTCCCTATTGCTCATTTATCAGTGCTGACATATAGGACATGTCTACAGCAACACCTTAAGTCAACCTACGTTAGGTCCACTTGCAGCCACTGCAGTAATTACTGTGGTGGCTGATGTCCACAGTACCCTCCTTTTGTTGATGGTGCGTGTCCTCACCAGGAGAGGGGAAGATTGGGGGGCTGAGAGCCACGGCTCTCAGCTCCACACAGCACCACACTGGGAGCACAGCTTTTCCCCAGGGCTTCTCGTCTCTGGCAGACAGATCCATGCCTGGAGTCCGGTTGGCTGCCAGGCTCCTTGTGGGGAGAAGGGAGCTGGGCCCCGGGGGGCAGCAGGATTTCCTAAGGTGAGGGGCAGGGTGGCAGCCCAGCTTGGAGCACAGATATGGCAGCAGCCCAGCTGGGGAGCCGGTTTTTTTTTTCAAGACTCCAGCAGAGTTGTGAAATTGACAAGACAGCCAACAGCTGTATCCGAGACAGATGCAGGTTCGAGTACATTTTTGATTGAGAGAGGAAAATTAAAACATGACAGATTGAAAGTTCAAGCAACGTGGCTGTTTATTAACAGGGATAAATTACAACTTGGGGAGGGGAGAGGCAATATATCAACTAGAAATACTATTTAGAATAAAACCACACACAACTCGAAACAGTCTATTTACATCCAACAACAAGAAACCAAGTGATTTATAATCAACTGCTCACTAAAATCCAGAGCAAATACATAAAACTAAATAAACTGTACACACATTAACCGAATATTATAAAATACTCCAACCAATCACAATAGCAATCAATACAACAATTTGACCTTTATATACTGTATACACAACTTTATACCGAGTAAGGGAAGGGAAAAAGGGAAGAGGCTAACAAACAGAGTATTTACAGAAATTAAAATGCACATACCACACTCCAAGCGCAGCTAACCAGTAGTACAGACACCGAGAGCATGACGAATTGGTGAGAAATAATCCAAAAAACGAAACGAAACGACACGACACGAGTCAGCTAAATCCAGAGGAGACCCTGGCTGAAAGGGTGATCAGGCCTTCCAGCTAACACGCGGATACTCCTGCCATTTTTGGCGTGAGACTTACCTTTATTCGAAAGCTCTTACTCGTGTCAGCATCTGATTGGTCCCTAGCTCCTTCACCAACTAGGTTCCGAGCTGGTGCCCTTTACATAAACAAGATCTGCACCCAGCACAGTAGGGGCTGCACATGACACACCACTTTTGCACACAGCACACTTGTGGCACACGGCCCTGAAGCAGCACGCAGCACACAAGTGGCACATGGCCCTATACTGACCTTTTGACCAGACAGAAGGTTCGAGAATATGCACACGGCACTATGGTGTTGCACACGGTACCAATGTGACCTTTTGACTGACAATTGGCCATACAGACGCCATGTTTGCACATAGGTTTAGGGTTGTGACAAGCTGATGTAATGAATGCAGGGTCTACACAAGCACTGCTTTGTCCTACCTACACCATCATAAGCCCTATGCCTCTCATGGAGGTGTAGTTATTGTGTCACTCTAGTAGGGCACTTACATCGGCAGGAGCAAGACTGTAGTGTGTACGCTGACATAGTTAGCTGCTTTATGTCGACCTAACTCTGTAGTGTAGATGAAGCCATAGTCTTTTGAATACATCCTGGTCCTCATTAGAAATGCTTTACCCATGCGAAGCTCTCCCCAAACCAGCTGAATTGGCCACTAGAGGATTCCCACTGCATCCTGGGTTCACTGGGTAGTGCAGAGCCACTGTGGTTATATCATCTCCCTTCTCCAATACTGGTATGGGATGCATGGCCTGAACTTCCTTGCCCTCTGGCTATCCCAACTGCCTTATCAGACTCGTGGAGCTGTTGGGAGATGGAACACCTCGGAGCAGCTCTCGAGGTATTCTCACGTATGCCAAAGGGATTGGCCTAGCACACAGTGGAATTTGAGGAAAAGCAAAGCCACTTGTGCATCACCCCTCTGGAGTTGTGCTAAGTACTCGTTGGCTGCAGTCAAGGTCCTTTTCTCTTATTGCATTGCTCCCCATTCCAGGCAGCCCACCAATGATCCCAGCCCCAATATCCTGTTTGCCTGCTTCTCCCATGATTGTCTTAATACTTTCTTCCACATCTTCACCACCCATGGAAACCCCTTCTTGAGCTGCTGCACAAGCCCACAACCCATTTCTCATTCAGCTCTACTTCTGCAATGGCATCTACAAAAAAGTCAACAAATTATGGCTGGGTAGAGGGGCATTTGGAAATAAAGTATACATACTAAATAAAATAAACAACATAAATATGTTGTATCCTGCTTTCCCCACATTTCATTGTCTGCCTTTCAGATTGTAAACTCTCCAGGGCATGGACTGTCTTACTATGGGTCTATATGGAGTCTAGCGCAGTTTCATAAATATTGCAATATGAGCAATAATTTGCACAGATAAAAACATGAACTGTACAGCCTACAGAGAGAAAGAGAGAAACTATAGGAATGTTTGGGTCTCACCTGATTGAGCAGGCTGATTGAAATGACTGTTTGAAACAGCAGGAAAAAAATAACAGAAGCAAGAACTGGCAAAGGCATCACACTGGCTTTGCTTCTACAATACATCACCATAACTTTGTCATCAGTGCATCCAGTGTCCCTCTCAAATGTATGAGAGATAGCAACTTGATACTTCTGGATGAGGCAGAAGCCTAGCAAAACTCTTTTCTCTGAAATATATTTCTCAGGGATGGAAGTTCTCATTTCATACATGATTTCCAGATCACCATGGAGATTATTTTAAATAAGTTTTGTAGAAAGTTAAGAGACGGACAACTATTTCTCTTTTTTTTCCCCAAACTTCACTAGCGTTGCTATTTAAGCACAATAGGTTCTGATTTAAAGTCATAGTAATGCAATAAATTATTTGAACTATTTGTACCCCAGTATGTAACTAAGTTACCAGTACTGCACCTCATTACAAAACTGGATTAAAAAAACCAAACATGACATCTCAGTTTTTTTCTTTATACTTTCAACTTTTTGTTTAAACTCCCGAATTCTGATAAATCACAAACAGAGTGATTAATTTTAAAAAGAAGGGGGAATTTCAGGGAATATTTTCTACAAAAAAAATTATTTTTTTCCTTTGTTGACACCATTTTAATTGAGGTCACAAATCTCATCTCTTTTATGCACCACCAAAGGTATGCATGGTGTCTGGTCTACAAATCAGACAGGCATCTTTCCTCAAGTTATCAATCTAAGTTATAAAATTATTTTGTGTTTATATAACTTTTCTATACAGTGGGTCCAATCAGGAATGGAGTCCATTGTTCCAGGTGCTGTACAAACATTTACACATATACACATACATAGAAAGTCCATGCTCTAAAAAATTTACATTCTAAGAATTGTTGTATTTTTTTAAAAGTACAAAGAGATAAAGTACATGCAAGTATTCTGGTGTTGATCCTTTTGAAAGTGTTATGTATTTTACCGTATGCTACTATTTTTCCATAACGCTGTAATCAGCTTCAGTGCAGTAGCTTGCTTTTTGTCTTGACATGCAGTCTTCAAATCAAATGCCATACCAACCTGTGTCTGTATTATTTGACCTTTAATTATAGATGAAGCTGGTAGCATCTCTTATTATTAAGGTTGCTCAACACGTCCCTTTATAGGACCCAGTTTTCAGTTGCTTATACCTTTGTCAAACTAACTGTTTGGGCTGACATTTTCCATATTCTGTTGGCCTCAGATTGGATTGTTTTGAAAACTTCAGTCGAAGTGATTCACCTATTTCTGAGACTGAGGCTAGGGAGAAAAAATGTTGCTTTACACAAGTTAAAAAAAATTGCATTTTTTTTTAAAAGTTCTAGTGCCTCCATGCTTTGGTGCTGGGCTTTGAAATGTGGTAGGGGGTGGCCTTCATGTTAGTAATGTGCCTTTTGCTGTTCCTGTGAAAATGCATCCAAATTTGACCAAGTTATAAGATAAGAAATTTTCAGTCTGCACATGCTCACTAGAGATTTCTTTAATTTTAGCAGCTAAACTCTCCAAAGCTTCCATCGCCACTGAGCATGCTTGAGCCTCTCACAGCTTCTCCTGCTGACCGAACTGTGCATACTCCATTCCCCACAGAGTGACTGAGCATGCTCCACCCCTTCATAGCTCTTGTGCTGACCAGACTGTGCATGTGCCTTCTTCACAGAGCAACTGTGAAGAAGTTGAACTTTCCCTGTAATTGCTGCTACCAGCTGCTTCAGGTCTGGTTGGGGCCCGGAACTGAGAGCAGGATCCCCATCTGATTTAAATCTAGTGAGGACAAAAGTTGGATGAAGGGAGAGGGAAAAGAGTAGATGGAGGTAAGGAGTCTGGTTAGACTGGGAATTGAAGAGGAGTAAGAAAACCTGGGAGCTGAGGTGAGTCTGGGATTGGCTGGGCAAGGAGAGTGAGTTTGCTGGGTGACCTTAGGCAAGTCACGTCTCTTATCTGTGCCCATTTCTCTTCCCACCCTTTGTCTTGTTTATTTATATTATAAAAGCTCTGCAGGGCAGGGACTCTTCCACATTGTGTGTTTGTATGGTATCTAGCACAATGGTGCCCTGACCTCAGCTGGGGACTCTAAGCAACTGTGACATGTGAAAATGATATCTCAGCTACTTTGAAGGTGAGTAATTACACCCTGGTCCTGTTATCAGATCCCCACAGGCAGACTTACCCCTATATGAAATTCCAATTGATGTCAATGAGTTCCACACAGGTACACAGGTCTGTTCATGTGGATCAGGCCTTCAAATATTAATGTATGTACTAGGCAATCCATTTTCATAAAAACAAGGCACTGATTTTACAGGTTAGTTGAAACAGAACCACTGTGATATGTAGTTCTTTGGCTATTGTCCCACACACAAAGGGTTTAAGCACATCTGTTGAAGTGGTGCTCGATGAACTTGTTCTGCTCTGTTCTTGTAGTGAAGTCATGTTCAGCACTGGTTCAGCTGCACCCCTTGCTAAAATCCACTGTTGGCAACAAGAAATTTCCCAGGGGAACCCAGTCAAGAAAGTTTAGCATTTAGTACCAAATAAGGTTTTGTCAATTTAAGGCTAGGAAGGCTTAGGGCTGGTCTACACTCGGGGGAAAATCGATCTCAGATACGCAACTTCAGCTATGTGAATAACGTAGCTGAATTCGAAGTATCTAAGATCGAATTACTCACCGTCCTCACGGTGCAGGATCTATGTCCATGGATCCCCATGTCTACTCCGCAACTCCGTTCGGGTTGGTGGAGTTCCGGAATCGATATAAACGCATTCAGGGATCGATATATCGCGTCTAGATGAGACGCAATATATCGATCCCCTAGCAATCGATTGCTACCCGCCGATACGGCGGGTAGTGAAGACGTAGCCTTAGACAGCAGTGTGGAGACATTTTGAGGACTTGAACTTAGAGCTGTATTTCAGCTACCGCTTCAAGTGTGCATGCTTAGCAGGTGCTTTTGCTGTTTATCCATCCTTGTTGGAGCTAATAACCATTGTGCTTCTTGCAATTTGCTTTATGTTGAAGGGAGAGGCTGGGATCTCCACATGACAGCAGGCCTATTGGCCCATCCCCCTTTGGATAAGAAGGCTCCACAGAATTGGGCTCTGCAGTGCACACCACCAAATGCTGCTTCTCTCCCCTGAGTAATAGAATGTGCCAGAACTTCTGGAAGGGGACTTTCAGGTCAATTGGGAAGAGAAGGATTTTCTACATTATTAATAAAAATAAACAAGGAAAGAATATTGCAAAACTATATCCACCTGCAAAGAAATATCCCACTATAGAAAGCTTTGGAATCTGGAAAAATAAGTATTGATGATCTGTTAGTACACTAACCACTGGATAAAAGGAGACCTCCTCCCCCCCCCCCCCCGCAACCTGTACAGAATTCAGGCACCTCCCTCCAGGAAAGGGTTCACAGCTGAGACAGATGCAAGTAGAGACATATGCAAGTCCTGAGAGGGTTAGAGTTTAGGCCACTCCTTTCTCCTCAACATTTCCTATTGACTAGCTTAGGTGGCTCCTCATTCAGTGTGCTGGCTTTTGTGGGTCCCATTCTTAGGTACCTAATTCTCTTCATGGATTGTTTAGGGAGTCTGGGAACCTAACCAGGTGCTGTGGATCGCACTGAGTTGGAAGGTGCCCCTGAAATAGTCATTGCATAAGTACTTTCGTGGGTCTATCCCCAGTGCTTTATTAGTTTCTGTGAAGTAACCAGAACAGTTTTGGGTGCTTAAGAACTATAATAAAAATAGCCACATTTTCAGATTCTAAATGTGTGTATACAGGGGCGGCTCTAGGTATTTTGCTGCCCCAAGCATGGCAGGCAGGCTGCCTTCGGCGGCTTCCCTGCGGGAGGTCCCCAGTCCCCCAGATTCGGCAGCACACCTCTGGGAGATCTGCCGAAGCCACGGGACCAGCAGACCCTCTGCAGGCATGCCGCCAAAGGCAACCTGCCTGCCGCCCTCGCAGCTACAGGCAGAGCACCCCCTGTGGCTTGCCACCCCAGGCATGCGCTTGGTGTGCTGGTGCCTAGAGCCGCCCCTGTGTGTATATTTGATTCATTTCACTCATGCTTTTTATTTTTTTTTCAGTTCAAGTGTAAACTGTAAAATTGTAATCATGCAATAGTGCCTAGGAACAATGCTATTCTTTTCAGATAAGTGAAAATAACTTCTTTTTTCCCCTTACCAATTTAAATATTTTTTTAAAGAAAAAGATATTGGGAAGAAACAGTTAATGGCACAGCACAGAATTAAATGTTTATGCTTTCAAATTATCTGTTCCACCATCAGAAAATTTCACCTTTAGAAGTGTCAAGGGATTATAACATTTGCTAAATATGCATGTAATTGTCAATACAATTGAGGAATTAACTGACATTTCAGATCAATAGGTTCATTAAGAATTATAAATAATTATTAAACAAGAGTCTTGAAAATCTGATTAAAAGATTAAAATTATTCATTGGATCACAGAGAATAATCAAGGGATTTGCAAATATATTTTATAAATTAAAACTACACAAACTAAATAATACAGAATCTTCATTTACCAAATAAAGGTATTTATGTATGTGCACTGTTTACATGTATTTTTAACCTAAGAAAAACATATGGGGTTGGACTAGATGGTCTCCTGAGGTCCCTTCCAACCCTAATAATCTATGATAATCTATGTCTGAGAGCATGGTTTTGGATTGTAGCTTCACATTAAATGCTCACCAGTCCCTTGAATTAATAGTAATATCTATTTATTTTAGAATAAATTTTCCAAAAGTACAAGACAGTCTACTGACTTTACTGTGTTTAAATCCTCTATGTGGTAATGACCTTATCCAGTGTCCATTGAAGTCAATGGTAAGATTCTAATTGACTTCAGTTGGGCCATAACATTTTTATTATACTTCTCTCTACACATCTCACAGTAATATTTTCATTTCTGACATATAGAGAAATGCATATGTTATATGAGGACACGTGAAACAAAAAATCCTCTGCAGGAACTTCTGAAAGATACCTAATAAATAGATGTATTGATAAAATCAGTCACAATGGTTGAAAGGTAGGCTAATGCTTGAATGCAACTTTATGTCACCAATGTTGAAAGCTGTAGGGAGACAAAGATTTGTGACAGATGGTAGGCTTTTAATTGGATCTTGTTCAGGAAATATACATGCTAAGCATCTGTGGTCAAGTCACCAGTTATATAATTGTCAGTGAACAAGCCCTCTACAGTAGAAACTGGAAATTTCTTAAGACTTGAAACTGAGCTTTGGTGCTTTTCAGTTTTTGAAGCTATTTTTCTTTTATCAAAATATACTAAACTGGAAACATTATAACAATGTGCCTTGATACTGTATTTTATCTTAATACCACATTTTTCACTTACATAAAAAGCTTGCTATCAGCAAACATGAATCTTGGAACACTGTAGGTCATGATCCTCTACAACGAGCTGAAAGGCTGTTGGTTTTAGGATATAGTTTTCTATCCAAATTGCTCATTCACTTTAAGGGTGCCTAAAATTCCTCATCTGGGCTGCAAAACAGATTATATGAATTGACGTTTCCTATATACTAGTAAAATTAATTCCACTTCTTATATGATAGCCACACATTCATAATGTTACATTGAGATGCATATGGGTCATGCTCAGTTACAGGATGCACTGCAAATCTTGTGCAATATTCCCTTTTAAGGTAGGTGATTTAATATGATATAGACTGAGTCGTTATAATGTAAAATGTCCTGTTTCAAAGACAAAGCATACATCTCAGGCTACATATATCTGACAAGATGACATTGGAAGCAACACAGTACATATTTAGTAACCATTTAAGATCCTCTTGTTTCTTAAACAATGTTGGTTTTCTTTCTAAACAAATCCTATTAACATGTAATATAATTTTTTCCCAAGAATAGCATCTTATTACTGAAAATAAGTTCATTTTTTGGAAATAAGCATATGAGAAGAGATACTTATGTGTTTAGAGTCCACAAGAATGTGCCCTTAAAATAGATGGAGTGTCTTCCTATATTTTTTTGTATAGCACCTGGCATAATGGAGCTTTAATCTTAACTTGGGCCTTTGGGCACTTTTATTTTAAAATGAAAATTATAAAGAATAATAAGAAATCCAGGTCTAATAACCAACATGAAGTCAGCAGAAAAAGATATTTTAACAGGGCCAAATTCTTGTCCCATTGAGAATTCAGTAGTGACTTGTAGTTTTAATATCAGTGGATATTAAAAGGGAATAGAGATCTTCATGGAATGAAGTATCTTATCCTCCTTTGGTGACTTAGTGTTCTTGAGAGCTGGAGGGAGGATTGCTTTTCTGAACAAATGAAATGTCTACTAAATGCAAATATATTATATTATTATTTAATATTTATGTCTGCACATACACTAGGATAAAGTCAATGTGCAAAAATAAGAGGCATCATACTTGCTCTAGAGAATCTAAAATCTAAAATAGACTAATATAGCACATAACATACAAAACTGTATAAAAGGGCAAAATGATAACATGAACTATACACCATTGTGTATGACATTTATGCATATCAGTTTTACAAACTGAGAATGAGGATGTGGCAAAAGGAGATGAACAGATAAGAGAGGAGAAAAAATGAATGTTGAAAAGCACAGAGGGATTTGGACGTGTATGGTGAGAGAAGAAACAGTAAATTAAATAGTCATGAAAGCCAAGAAAAAGAGTGTATTGAGGAGAAGCTGATTGTTGATCATATCAAGAACTGCAGAATAACCAAAGAAGAGAAGTAACTCTCAAACTGGAGAAAGAAGTGGTCCCTAATGATTATTATAAGGGCAGTTTCAATGGGATGGAGAGGATGGAAGCCACAGTGTGCAGGATCAAGAAGCAAGTTGCATGAGAAGTCAGTCCACCAGTAATACAGCACTGAGCTATAAGTAGGATAGGCAGGCTCAAAAAATTAGAGCCAAGTGAGAGAGGGTGATGAGGAGAGGAGGGGAGATAATGAAAAGGAGTTAGGGAGAAAAGAGGCGATGAGGCTGAGAGGACGAGTCCTGGCCATTTAGTCAGACAGAAGTTTAGAAACATGGGATAAAGTAGAACATAGAGTTTGATAAAGACTTCAAAATGACTCCTATCACGGGTTAAAGCAGCCTGAATAAAGCAACTGGGAGTCTACAAATAGGCAAAAATATGAAGTGTTTATGGTCATTAGTAATGGTAGGAAATTATCCATATATGTCTGAAACACAGATATGGATAGTCCTTTGAAAGTGATATCTTCAAATAAAAATATGTCTCTTAAAATATGCATGTGATGATGCAAGCTGTGCTACCCTTACACTGAGCAGAGATGCACCTCTTTTTTAAAAACGAGTGTTTTATTCAAAAATCAGAATAGAGCCCTCAGTTAGGGAACCAGGATTTCAATTTCTCATTTTTAAGTTGTATACTCTATTCAAATTAGCACTAATTGCTCTCCAGAGAGCTGAAAATGTCCCCTTCTTGATCTGTGTAGCTATCCTATATGCTCTCCTGGGACCGCAGGAAACATTGGAGGGATTATACAGCATGCAGTTTAAATGGAGTTAAAAAAAACAGAAGATGCACACAATTTAGGAATGTTATGCCTATCTCAAGATTGAATTCTCCAGTTGTTTTATATTTAAAGCGAGAGATACAAAACATCTTGATGAAAGAGAACCTGGTAAATGATGTAGTTGATTACATGAGCCAGGTGTTTCTATGACAGTTGATTTTGTTTACTTTAAAATTTATGAAAAAATGGAAGATAGGCTATCATTTCTCAGTTGAATACAAGAACTACTTCTGAGTCTTTGGCCAAAAAAACAAAATAAAACAAAAACAGGTCTCTAAAGTTAGATTCTTTCACAGCCACTCAGAGAATTTAGAGGAACAAATGTAGAGGCACAAATATATCTGAAATTAACCAGAGTTTTGTATCTACATATTTAACTATGTTCTGTAATTTGAGCAGCTGCAGGTACTTCCATGATAATCTCATTTCAGTTGCATTAAAGATTAGTTTGCCACTGTGGACATAAAGAAATCAACCAAATTAATGATTTATACTTTAACAGCTTTACATCTCTCTCTGAGATGTAAGCACGTTCACTTATGTAGAAGCTAATTTTTAAAATATATACAGATTCACTGTTGCTAAAACAAATTAGTTAGCAAAAATACCATTACTCTAAAGAAAGGTGACACTGACATATGTGATATGTTAAGCCTCTCAGCTTCAAGACTATACAAAAACATTTTAAATCATAATAAAAGATGATTAGGGTCAGAAAAATCTAGGAATTAGAAGTTAAAATCATCATCTTCCAAAAAACAGTGGAAACAAACTAGACCCACAATGAGAAAAAAAAATTAACTGCAGCACTAGTTAAATCCATTGTTTGACCAGCTCCGTTTGTGTAATAATTTAACTTATTTTGTCAAATTCTCAGGGATGGGACTAGAAGGGAGAGTCTCAGCTGGTGTAAGTGGTCACAGATCCACTGAAGTCGTATATATATCTTTGCTGTTCTACTGAAGTTGATGAAGTTAGGGCAATTTATGCTAGATATGGCTCTGTCATCATGTCTTTATTGTTACTATAAAGCTCTAGGTACATCCCTGGAGTGACATAGAAAACTGTTAATAAAAAGAGAAAAATTCCGCAGCAGATCTCAGGACATGTGTGACTATGAAAGACCTTGCCCCTCCTGCCTATTTAGTGAGTGGAAACCTTATGATACCCCAGCACCACCTCCATGATGGAGTGAAAGGAAACTCTAGAATAGGAAACATGCACAATTTCCTGGCTCTCCGGTGGGTTTTCACAGAGGAAAGGAAGATTTAGCCCTCAAAGAGCTTGTCCTGTGTACACACAGCCCACCTGTTTTATTAATCTTTTCTGTGATGACTCTCTTCAGTTGGGGTTCTGTGGGATGCAAGTCAGGTCATAGTGTAGACTAAGATTCTGTTGAAAAGGGCAGAAAATTAAGTGTGCTCAGTTCAGAGGGTCCATAATGAAATAGAGGCAAAGCCACTGCCACACTAATCTGTGCTATAAGGGTGCACACCAGCAAGGTGTGTGGCCACCGGACAGAGTTGCAGAGTACTTATTAAGTCCTTACTCAGGCAAAACTCCGACTGACTTCACTGGTAGTCTTGGCTGAGTAAAAAGATGTAGGGATTTGGTCCAGAAAGATTACAGAAGGCAGACTAGTTTGGATTACTAATAATGACTCTCACTGGACCTTCTTTGCTTACACCCGGTGACACTGGCAACCAGGTGCCAAGGTCCCCATGCCTCCTCTGAATACGGATAAACACATAGTGGGAATCTATCTGGTTTACCTGTGTATTAGTGTTGCTATAATAGGTATTAGAGTTATAAAATTGTGCTAAGTCTTTAGGCTTTATTAATTCAGGAAGCCACTCACAAGCATTCAATCTCATGTATAACATCTGTATTCCATACAGTAAAGCAATATTTGAACATTTGCAGTTGTAAGCCTCTGTACCTGTGCTAGTCACCAGCTTGGAGAGAATAATTAACTATTATGAAATACCAGTCTCCAACAGAGGTGTTAGCTCTTGACCTGCAAAGAAGGCTCATCAAGATCAGACGAACTATTGCAAGTCCAAAATCAAAACAGTGTTGCATGTTTGTACTGACAAACCCTCCCATGCATTGACCTCAGTGTGACTTCTTGCAAGACTAAAGGCCATTATCAAGAGTAAGGGATTGTAGTCATTAAATTCTCATTTTAGCAGTGTTTTCCTTGCAAAATGTATCATGTTTTCCTCCTTCTCCTCACTTCCATACTAGTGTTGGTCATTCAGAGGAAAGGAGAACCAGTATAGCCAGGAAATAACTGGCCTGCTTGGAAACAGGTTACAGCCTGACTGGGGAGCGAGTATTTAAGGGGCCAGATGCCTGGGTGTTGAGAATTTCTAGCTCCACTGCTAACTGAAGGATTTTTTACAGAAACATGCCATGGGCCGACCCATTACTCCAGGATCTATCCCAGGATGCCTACAACTAGCAATCCATGTCTGCTCAGTTTCAGACCCTACTGTTGTTTCCCTGGGCTCCATCCTACTCCCCTCCACACTCTGCCAATCTCTGGGTTTGCCAACAAAGATTCCTTAGTTCCCTGTGTCTACTTTCTCTTCTCAGTCCTTGTAAGACTCCCAAGTCCAGAATAGAACCCCATAATTCCTTTTTGTCACTCTTTTTCCCTCTAGTGCACAGGTTCTTAACCCCCCTGGGGGTACACAGAGGTCTTCCAGGGGGTACATCAATTTATCCAAATATTTGCCTAGTTTTGCAACAGGCTACATAAAAAGCACTAGCAAAGTCAGTGCAAACTAAAATTTCATACAGACACTAACTTGTTTATACTGCTCTACATACTGTGCATTGAAATATAAGTACAATATTTATATTCTAATTGATTTAGTTTATAATTATATGGTAAAAATGAGAAAGTAAGCACTGTGTGCTGTAGGAAAGTAAGAAAGTGTGCTATGACATTTTTGTATTTTCATGTCTGATTTTTAAGCAAGAAATAAGGTGAAACTCGGGGTATGCAAGAGAAGTCAGACTCCTGAAAGAGTACAGTAGTCTGGAAAGGTTGAGAGACACTGCAGTATCTGGAAAGGTTGAGGAGTGACTGAAGACCTCCTCCATACAGCCCCTTTCCTGCTCTTGCTTCCTGGTTGTGTAATCTTTTCCCAGATTCTCCCTCAGCTCAGCTTTACCTTCCAGTAGCCCTGTCAATCCCTGATTCCTCTCCAGGAGCAGTATCTAAGGTTAATTGGTCACTTTTGGCCTGAAATAGCCCACACTGGGCTTGTGTGGGGTGGGCACCCTATCCCTGGCCCTAATTTTATTCACAAGGGGTTTTATGCTAAATACTCTGAAAGTTTATAAAATTTATTTGAGAGTCATAGAGAGGATTCCTAGGCTAGCTGCATTTCATGCTGTGTCACTTCAATTTTTTTGGTAAGACATCTCTCCTGGCAGGGTTTTTGCTCATATAGGTTTTCTCTTCACGCAGTTTTGGTTGTGTGTGTAAATACGACATCATTGCATATAGGTTACTTAAGAAGTAAGGAAGAGTATGAGCTTTATAATTAATATCAGTGGCATATCCCTCTGAAGATCATTGTGGCCTGATGTACGATTTTCAGGTGAGATTCTACACCTGATTTGGCTGGCACCTGGTAGGTTGTGGTGTTTATTTCCAAAGAGAATGATGAACTGATTTGGTTGCAGAAAAATTAAGATAGGATAGCTCAGGGGTTTGAGCATTGGCCTACTAACCCCAGGGTTGTGAGTTCAATCCCTGAGGGGGCCATTAAGGGAACTGGGGTAAAAATCTGGGGATTGGTCCTGCTTGGAGCAGGGGGTTGGACTAGATGACCTCCTGAGGTCCCTTCCAACCCTAATAGTCTATGATTCTATGATTTGATTAGAGGTTATTAGCTATAGACAGAAGCCTGTAACCATATTTATTTATCAAGAGTCTTATTTTGTGGCATTTGAGGACAACCAAATAAGGGGAAAAGAAATCTACCACAAATTTTATACAGACACCAGAAAAATCAAATGAGAAATTAAATATTTCAGTAGCTTGTACACTTTTTGGTTCAATAATATTTTGCAGTCGTCAGATGTGTCTAATGCAGTGGTGGGAAACCTGAGGCCTGCAGGCCACACACAGCCAGTCAGAATAATCTATTGGCGGGCCGCGAGATAGTGTTTACACTGACCATCCGCGGGCACAGTCTCCCGAAGCTCCCAATGGCTGCGGTTTGCTATTCCTGGCCAATGGGAGCTGCAAGAAGCAGAGGCCAGCACGTCTCTGCGGCCTGCCAGTGTATTACTCTGATTGGGTGCATTCGGCCCTCGGGCTGCCGGTTGCCCACCACTGGTCTAAAGTGTTTTTCATTCTTCTTTGACAGTAGGAACAAAAACAATGAGGAGTCCTTGTGGCACCTTAGAGACTAAAAAATTTATTTGGGCATAAGCTTTTGTGGGCTAAAACCCACTTCATCAGATGCATGGAGTGGAAAATACAGTAGGCAGGTATTCATACACAGCACAAGAAAAGATGGTAGTTGCCTTGTGCTGTGTATTTACACCTGCCGACTGTATGCCATGCATCTGATGAAGTGGGTTTTAGCCCACAAAAGTTTATGCCCAAATAAATTTGTTAGTCATTGTTTTTGCTGATACAGACTAAACGGCTACCACTCTGAAATTTGACAGTAGGGTTATTAATGAATGGTTGATAAATAATTTTTCAAGGCTCATTGATTTCATTTTTTGAAGTTTATTTTGAGAATTTTTTGGATTTTTATGGAGAGGTCCAAAAATTAGGGGAGGGGGCATTTCAGGGCTTTCTCTCTGTATATACCATATACAGGTAGCAGATTCTGTAACAAGTAATTTCTTTGTAATGTTACCCGATGCGCTTTAATGCAGGACTGTTTGAAACAGCACTAAGTTCAAGCATACTAGGGATCATTTAGTGTGCATCAACAGTGTCTACACAGATTGATTAATGTGCACAACATATTAGTGCACTTTACAAATCACACCCTTGTAGTCTGCATTACTGCCCCTTGTAGACAAGCCCCTAGATGCACGTAACTATTTCTAGTGAGTTGTGGTGTATATTGGATAAACATACTTAATTTATTTTGTATCAAGAATATTTTATTGGTATTTAACAGTTCAAAATCAAAAAATCAGAAGCCCTATAAATAATCAATGTTCTTATTTTCATTTGCTAGTCTATATCATATTGACTGGAACACTAGGACTAATTATTTTTAATATGGGAGACAAGCTAATGGACAAGAAAAGCAAATGTTAGTATTCTACATTTGCCATCTGTTTAATGCCTAGTGACTCTAAAAACAATAGCTATGATTTTCATAGCTCATATGACATTTGTGAGCTTGGGAACATGAATAGCTCTTCTGGAAACCACTTGATCTGAGGGTAAATGTGCATTTCTAGGATTGAAATAGTTATATAGACATTCATTTGGTTAATTAATGTATTCACATTTTAAAACCACAAAGAAATATTGATGAAGCAAAAACCATGAAACCATTGCTATATTGCATGCTTCATGAAAATAATTGAAATGTTCATCTGCAAAATATTTTGTTTTATAAGGTTTGCGTAGGTCAAATGTTTATGAAAATAGGAGTTAGAATTCCTATTTTTATGTGAAGAGGTTGATTCTTTCACCTCAGGCATCACTCCTTCATTAAAAAAAGATTTATCTGTATTCCCAAGTGCCCTTTTTCTGTTGTTTTGATGTATAACATCACACAGAAGCTGCTGGAATCTTTAGAAAAAGTTTTACTCTATGAAAATAGTTTAAAAAATAGACAATGAATTTTACACCTTATCCTTTAAGAAGAAGAACTCCCCAAATTAAGGATTTGTAAGCTATTTATGGTTATAGGTAAGGTGTACATTTCAGTACATTCAACAATGTAAGTTTTTGAAGAATATCCAGGGAACTCATTAAAGGCCATGACCTTGAGTAAAGTTTATTTAGCCTGGAGGTTATTGAAATAATACAGTGAGTTTTTTGGAGTTGATGGTATGACTGCAGAATATTAAATACTTTTTTGAAAAACATTTTCTTGCCACAGTACTTCTATATGTAATTCTACAGGAATTAGCTTCCTCTACACTGCTCTTCTTCCAAATACACTGTCTTTCATTCACTGCAAAAACAGAATAAGATTATAGAATACGTAACACAAAGAACTGTACAAAATTAACTGATGTCTTATATTATGTGTGAACTAAGTGCTATTCATACTCACCCTTATAAAGCCATAAAGGAAAAAATAGATATGATGGGAAGGAAAGAAGGAACCAAATGTATCAGATTCGCTGGGAGTTTAAGGGATGAAATCTAGGAGAATGCATCACACAAACAATTGTCACAATATTCAGTTGCAGCAAAACTGAGAATGTGAATGTTTTCCACCTCAAAACTGTTTCAAACAAAAAACACATGGTAAGCACTCCACAAGCCCTCTGTGACAGAAGTCATGAAGAGAGATTTTAGAGACTGGTGTGTGGGGGTAGGGGAGGGAGGGAACAGAGGGGGGGGGGTGAACATTTCTCTGTGTGTTGTATATCCCAATTATTTTCAAACTCTGTTACAAATTATATTCATTAAAAACAAAGCCCTCTTTCAATTAGCAAACTTTTCATGAATTGTGCTAATCTTCTTCAAATATATATTTTCAGACTGTTTGATTTGACTCTTAAATTTGTGCTGTGTGGTTGTTCAGCTAAATCACACAATGTTTCTGTTCCCCAGTTGGGTAACTGAACTATCTTAAGAGTAGAATGGCAAATAGTGAACAGTAGGGCTGTTGATTAATCACAGTTAACTCACACGATTAACTAAAAAAATTAATCACGATTAAGAAAAATTGTGAAATTTGCATTTTTAAACAATAGAATACAAATTGAAATTATTAAAAATTTTTGGATGTTTATCTACATTTAAAAATATATTGATTTCTTTTACAAAACAGAATACAAAGTGTACACTTTCTATTATATTTATTACAAATATTTGCACTGTAAAAATGATAAAAGAAATAGTATTTTTCAATTCACCTCATACAAGTACTGTAATGCAATCTCTTTATCGTGAAAGTGTAACTTACAAATGTAGACTTCTTTGTTACATAACTTCACTCAAAAACAACAATGTAAAATTTTAGAGCTTATATGTTCACTCAGTCCTACTTCTTTTTCAGCCAATCGCTAAGACAAACAAGTTTGTTTACATTTATGGGAGATACTGCTGCCTGCTTCTTATTTACAATATCACCTAAAAATGATAACAGGTGTTTGCATGGCACATTTGTAGCCAGCATTGCAAGATATTTACATGACAGATATGCTAAACATGCATAGGTCCCTTCATGCTTCGGCCAACATTACAGAGGACATGCTTCCATGCTGATGACAATGTATTAATTAAATTTGTGACTGAATTCCATTGGGAAGAATTGCGTGTCTCCTGTTCTGTTTTATCTGAATTCTGCCATAAATTTCATGTTATAGTAGTCTCTGATAATGACCTGGCATTTGTTCATAATATGAACATTTACACAGCAGAATTGACAAAACACAAAGAAGGTACCAATGTCAGATTTCTAAAAATAGCTACAGCACTCGACCCAAAGTTTAAGAATCTGAAGTGCCATCCAAAATCTGAGAGGGGCGAGGTGTGGAGCATGCTTTCAGAAGTCCTAAAAGAGCAACACTCTGATGCAGAACCTTCAGAACCCACACCACCAAAAGAGAAAATCAACCTTCTGCTGTTGGCCTCTGACTCAGATGATGAAAGTGAACATGCGTTGGTGTGCGCTGCTTTGGGCTGTGGTTGAAGCATGAAGGGACAAGTGATTCTTTAGATAATTTGGCAGGTAAATATCTTGTGATGCTGGCTACAACAGTATCATGTGAACACCTGTTCTCACTTTCAGATGACATTGTAAACAAGAAGCGGGCAGCATTATCTCCTGCAAATTGTAACCAAACTTGTTTGTCTGGATGATTGGCT
This sequence comes from Gopherus flavomarginatus, assembly GCF_025201925.1. Lineage (NCBI taxonomy): Eukaryota > Metazoa > Chordata > Testudines > Testudinidae > Gopherus > Gopherus flavomarginatus. The sequence continues at coordinate 38,044,763 of NC_066617.1, forward strand.
GAAGTAGGACTGAGTGGATTTGTACGCTCTACATTTTTCCACTGTTACTTTTGAATGCATTTTTTTATACCTAATTCTACATTTGTAAATTCAACTTTCATGATAAGGAGATTGCACTATAGTACTTATATTAGGTGAATTGAAAAATACTATTCCATTTGTTTTTTACAGTGCAAATATTTGTAATAAAAAATAAATATAAAGTGAGCAGTGTACACTTTGTATTCTGTGTTGTAATTGAAATCAAGATATTTGAAAATGTAGAAAACATTCAAAAATATTTAAATAAATGGTATTCTATTATGAACAGTGTGATTAATCTAGATTTTTTTTTAATTGTGTGATTAATCACAATTAATATTTTTAATTGCTTGAGAGCCGTAACAGTGAATAATGCAAATTTAGATATTGATTTTCAAATGACAAGTCACACAGACTGAAATTCATGATTCTTTTCACAGACATCCCTGATATGCACAGATATTCCTGAGACACACTTGCAATAGACATACCTGTGAGCAAAAAACCAAAACAAACAAAAATCATGCAAAGCTGATCCACTTTTTTGTTGTTGTTGTTTCTTTTATACAGATTGTGAGCATTGTACTTTTGGAACAAAGTTACTTGGAGCTCAACAACTTGATGGGTAAAGCACCTCTTTTGCACCCACACTCTGCAAAGTGGAGGTGTGGCCAGCCATTCTGATGAAGCTTGTTCTCTCTATTTCCATAAGCTCTTTTCTAAAGCAAAGAGCCAAATGTGCCTCAAAAACCAATATGCAAAAGTGGTGGTAACCTCATCCCATCAAAATTAACCAATTAAAACTAACATGTAGAGGTTCCATTTCTGAATGTTTGCTCCCACTTTAGAGGCCTCTGCTGTGTTGCTAAAACAATTTTGTGATCTTGTTAGGAGCGTTGAAACAAACTTAAAATATATTTTTTTAGTTTAAATACATTCCATTTCTGCCAGCCTGTTTGGAATGCAGTTGATGCTTATTTTATATTTTTTTAGATACCATTTTTTCCAGATGACCATCACCTTCTGCTGCCTTTTACTCACTTTTCACAATTCAGAACTCCAACCCAGGCCTCAGGAGTGTCTTACATCACTCAAGAGTCATAGTTTCAACGAATGAAAGAAGGACATTAGTGAGGCTCAAAGACAGTCTGATCCAATCCCCCCCAAAACAGAAGAATGGAGGGTACAGTTAAAGTACGGAGAAATGGGAGGAATGATAAGACTTCCAATGCTGAGTTGGCTTAGAGAGATGTTCAAGGCAGATTATCTTTACTTGGATGAGGAGAATATGGGTTTTCAAGAAGATCACAGTCGTTCTCCTTGCCATTTTCATATAGCGAGATAACCCCATAAGAAACTTCTATATATAGCTGTACCAGTATACTCTGACCACTCATTAAAATCCAATCTGAAGCATGAATCGGTTAGAAGGATGCCAGAAGACCTTTATATAACAGAGTGTGGCTGTCTTTTTATTTTTATTTTTTTGGAACACAGGAATACAATGCTACTAAATTGAAATAATCCTGTGAAGCAAAACATCTGTACAATAGACTTTATTTTCCTCTCACTTCATGTATGTTTTACACTAGTGTACCTCCAATGATCTCATTTGACTGCCTCCAGTTTCACAGTCAAAAAGCTGCGAGAAGCCCTTATTTTCTTGTTCCAGCCTGCTTTTAAGATAACACTTTTGTTCTTTTTTGCAGCACACATTGTCTCAGAATCTCCCACTTTGTTCTAGATTATATTTAATAGGCAAGGAAGCCATAGCAATTTTCTACAGTTACTTTTATTACCTCAATTTGCATATCATCATTCACTGAATTGTGAAAGCGTCATTATAATGCTCAGGTAAGCAGCAGATGAAAAATCATGATGAACCATAGATAAGATCTGGAATCAGCTCACCTTTCTTCGATCTCCTTACTGTAATTAGAACATGTCACTGTCCTGAAATTGGGTAACTGGAGAGCCATACCGTTTTGTACCATCTTAATGTGAAAATAAGGTTTCCTACTATTTGGCGTTACAGTATCTGATAAAAAAGCACAGACCAATATACCAGTGCACCAGGTGGCAGAAGAGGCTCAGGAGTACATTCTGCTGGAGCTGTTCCATTTGTGAATAGTACTAATCAGAGATAGTGTCCTAATCATAGAATCATAGAATATTAGGGTTGGAAGGGACCTCGGGAGGTCATCTAGTCCAACCCCCTGCTCAAAGCAGGACCAATCCCCAACTAAATCATCCCAGCCAGGGCTTTGTCAAGCCTGACCTTAAATACCTCTAAGGAAGGAGATTCCACCACCACCCTAGGTAACACATTCCAGTGCTTTACCACCCTCCTAGTGAGACAGTGTTGCCTAATAGCCAACCTAGACCTCCCACACTGAAACTTGAGACCATTGCTCCTTGTTCTGTCATCTGGTCCCACTGAGAATAGTCTAGATCCATCCTCTTTGGAACCCTCTTTCAGGTAGTTGAAAGCAGCTATCAAATCCCCTCTCATTCTTCTCTCTTCAGACTAAATAATCCCACTTCCCTCAGCCTCTCCTCATAAGTCATGTGCTCCAGCCCCCTAATCATTTTTGTTGCCCTCCGCTGGACTCTTTCCAATTTTTCCACATCCTTCGTGTTGCGTGGGGCCCAAAACTGGACACAGTACTCCAGATGAGACCTCACCAATGCTGAATAGAGGGGAATGATCACATGCAAAAACAAGAAGAAAATTCCTAACCTGAAACTTTTCAGTTTACAAATGCCATCCCAATGCCTCTTTGAAGTTGTGGTTCAGCCCTCATGCTCCTCATTCTCCTCTTTGGGTTACACTCCCTGAAGGAAAAAAATTACAGATAGCTCCAGTGTGGGGTGCTTTTCAGACCATTGGAAAACACAGTCCATACCTCAACGTGCTTTAACGTAAAAAATATCAAAGAGGATCAACATATATACAAAGTGTTCAAGTGAGTGACTGGCACCACTCTTGTTAGTGCTATTTATTTTCTTTTATATATAAATATATAAAATGATCTCATTGTTAGTTATTGATCTAACTCTCATTCACCAGCCTCTCTTCTTGCATCCTTCCCACACTTCCCTACCAAAGCTTTGCCTCTTTCCTCTGCACAAGTCCCAGTACCAAAGAGATTAGATACTCAGAAATGTCTCTCTTGACATCACAAGAGACATCATATGGGGTTGTATTTCCTGCTGGCTCCTCCACAACTGCAGGCTCAGTCTCTGAGCTTCTGGTGCCTTGCCCCATCCTGGAGAGATGTGACTGCTGCCCCAGAGTCTACCTATGTAATGTAACTAATTTCATTTGACTCTGAAAATTTTGGAGTTCGAGGTTAGCTCATGTTTTGTGTTACTGAGGAATAGAATAGGGACTTGCTATCAGTTTTCATATAGCAGAATGTTGAGGCAGAATAGCAGTGAGATTATTCAGCAATCACCTAAAACTCAGCCAAGCGTAGACTTGTAAGTCAGAAGCAAAGTTTTTTTCCCTTTCCCTCTCTCCCCATCCGTCCCCTCCCCCCATCCCTGCAAATTATTCTCAGAGTGCAAAATCAAATGAAGGAAACGTTTTATGCAAAGTACATGTGTCCTTGGGAGAGACAGATGTTTCTGAAGGATTTTTACCCATCTGTAAATAATTCAATTTTGAATGTGGTAGAAAGAAATAAGATCACTTTATTCAAATCATAATGCACTGACACATTGAGTGTCATCCCAGCAAATGTGGGTCGAAACAGTTTTTTAAAAGGAAAAATATTCTAGGATGGATATACAGCCAGAATAAACCTACCTTTGTTTCTCTTGCAGGGGTTAGGAACCTGGATGCAATGGGACCAACATGATGCTATCTGCAGATGAATAGGGGTGGTATTTGCAGAATCTACATTTAGGTATGCAACCACTGTCTGCTACAGAGTGCAACTCTGTGGGGATGTCTGAGATCAGCAGAACTCTGGGTGGAAAGATTATGAATACAGAAGAGGGACAGGCCAGAAGGTCTATGACTAGGTGACTTATGAGGGGAGGGAAGGGGGGTTGGAATGATTCCAGTCATGGGGCTAGGTTTCTCGACACCCTGCCCCCTCAATGTGCACAGCATGGTGATTTGGCTGTGTACTGAACATGGAGTTTGAGTTTGTACATGCTCTACAAAAAAGTAAACAACTGATATAGCCAGTGGCTTCTCCTTTTTATTGTATTTCAGAAACATCTACTTGCAAATGAACTTGTTGCTTATATGGAAAGAAACAAAAGAGATGTGTCTTCACACAACTAGAGGACAGACATGAAATTATAAAATGATCTCCTAACACACCATGTAGAAATCAAATTCCATTCATTTGACAAATTAAAGAAATGTCCTGTACTTATGCCAGAGTATTGAGCTCCTCAAGAGGCTCAAGGAAACCACAGGCAGAATATGCTCCAGAAGACTGTCTGGCATAACTTTGACAAACTGAAAATATAATCAGAAAGTATACACACCATATTACATACTGAGTTTGTGTTGCACTGCATTGTTATTTCACAGATGTAATTTAAACTGTCTTGTATCAGTGACTGAATATAATTTGTCAATAGAGCAGTATTTTAGTTGAAACTCAACAGTGAACATAATTATTTGTTAACATGCAAAGTTGCATATTCTCTTTTTTGAGGATATTCTGCTTCCTCTAGGCAGTTTGCTGTTTTCTCTGGAACTATCCATTTTGGCTAAGCTTGATGATTAATACACAGCCATGCATGGGGCCATTGCAGAGTCACACTTCTCTTTGAGGAACTCTAAGACCTATTGTACTTCAGAAAGGCCCAATTCTTCCTTGAACAGCCAAGTGCAGGAGTACTGTGCAGGCCGCATCCTCCTTTAGGGATGATGTGCGCTGCTTCTCCAGCTGTGTGGCTAGCTTATTGTACAGCTGATGCAAAATGGATTGCAGCCATGTCCCTATTTCTCCCTGCCCCAAATGTTCAATGGCCAGGCACAATAAGGGAGCAGACTCCTGAGTGCAGGAATTTCACTTGTAAAGAGTGTGTGCCACATGGGACTGGGGGGAGGGTAAGTAGGAGGCAGGGCCACCCAGAGGTGGGGGCAAGTGCAGCAATTTGCCCAGGGCCCCGCAGGGGTCCCACGAACCCTGACCCAATGGTGGTCCGAGTCTTCGGCTGCATTTTGGCGGCGGGGGGCCCTTCAGTGCTGCCAAAGACGTGGAGTGACTGAAGGGCCCCCCCGCCGCCAAAATGCCCCGTGAGCACTGGTGCAGCGGTGGTCCCAGTCTTCGGCAGCAGGGGGCCCTTCATTCGCCCCGGGTCTTCGGTGGCATTTCAGCAGCGAGGGGCCCTTCAGTGCTGCCAGAGACCTGGATCACCACCAGGTCAGTACAAGCCCTACAGTTTCCCTGCTTTGCCCCAGACCCCCTGTCCTCTGGATGGCCCTGGTAGGAGGAGATTCTTTTTTTCTCCCCTTCCCAGATCCTCAGTTTCCTTCTATGGGTTCACCATAACCTTAATAAGCCACACTTCCAGATCAGCATTGGCTTGTTAGGAATGAAGAGGGAAGTGAGGACTGACCTTTCCTTGTTTACAATTTAGTCCTACTTCTTGTTAAAGAGAGTAACTAAAAATTATCATCTTTACTCTAGCCCTTAGTACTATAGAAACTGCCCTTGGGCAGTATGTATGTATTCACCTACACAAGCAAAATATCCAGGTGATCTTTAACAGTTTCTGGGCTCTCAAGAACATTTTAAAAAGGGGGACAAAATTTAGAGTTGGTGTAAATTAATCTACAATAACTGACATGATGGGGCTTGCACCCTGAGTGTGAATTTCTGGTGAAATCCTTGTCCTTTTGAAGTTTGTGGCAAAGATCTGATTGACTTCAGTAGAATTAGAATTTAACCCAGTAATCTGATATGTTTATATTAAAACTGATTTCTTATTGGCACAAGTTTTCACTTCCTACTCTACCTGGTATTTTTATTTATTTTTTAAACCATATTGAACCATATTGCATGAAATATTCACCATGAAATTCAAAAAACTTTTCATTTAAGGTTTTACTTGAATTTTTTTTTATTAATTTGAATTCAGATGTGAAAATAGCTAAACTATGTCTATATATTTGTACTTCAGCCATCACTGAAGCACATGAGTGCCAGCTGGCTCAGGTTCCTTCAAACATGGTTCAATTTTTAGCAAAACTCACAAAATATTCTAAATGCTATTTTCCCATTTTTCTCTCTTTGACTAAGTCAGATGTCATATACATTACTGGTTCTTGGTATCATTACTGTATTTTATATCAGCACATTTGGAATTAGTAATTGTTCAGAAACAGTTAAGACTTAAATCCCAATACTTAGACACCAGCTTAACTCCATGCAGGTGAGCAGTTCCACTTGGCTTCAGTGAGACTGCTCACATGCTTCAAGTTAATCACGTGCTCAAGTGCTTTGCTGGATTGGCATCTAATGCAGTGACAGAGGCTGCTGTTGGGTGGAGTGGAGTTACAGCTGTTGGTGACTACATGGGCAAAATAGCCCTGGCACTGAGCCATAATCCCATTGTGGTACATTAATTGTGCCTACATTTTTTACTTAATTGTAAAAAAAATGCACATGCTAAAAGTGGAATTATTAAAGTGCATTTGTTTTTTTCTAATCCTAGCCTGATTTATTCAGCAAGTAAAATAATTAAAACATCCATTATTTATTTGTTTGTTTGTTTAGTGACTTTTTCACATGTACATTTTTAATATTTTTCTCAGGTTACATTATAACTGACAACACGGGCCCCCATAAAATGCTCCATTTATGTTGTTTTTCTAATGCTTTTGTTTAATTTACATGATTCCTGTATAATCTATTCTAGACAGTCTTTTAGACAAAGAAAATTATACTGAGGAAATATAATGCATAATTGTGTTCGGTGGATAAGAATGCACTTGGCTTCTTTCTCTCTCCTCAAATTACTAATATTCCCCAGGAGCCGTCCTGTGGTGAATTGGTCTTTTTCATGTCATTTGTCTTCATTCATTACAGCTGTTATTATAACATGACAAAATGTTTTTCAGATTGCATTTCTGGATGATTTCTATCTAATGTTCTGAAATACATCAAGGGTTATAATAGTCCAAAACTGATAAGACTTTAAGGTGAGAAGATGTTAAATGAATAGAACCTACATATATGTACTAAGATGGTTAATCGTCTTTGAGGGGGAAAGATGATAGTAGCTGCAAATAATAATATATATCTCATTTATTTGGGCAAGATATTTCTTATTTTTTTCATCTCACTTATTTGATTGTAAGAATTGCCAGATGGATCTATAAACTGACTGAGGTTTTCATGGCACTTGCTGCATGTAATGATCATAAACTTGCTTGCTTTGCTATGGTAATGTAAAGCTAATTGGGTATACAACACTGAACAGGTATTTCCAGAATCATTGTACATCTAGCAGTTTTTCAGAGTTGCAAATGATGAGAGAAGTTATGGTGGTTATTGATACTGCAAATTAATTAACTATTTAGGTTCAAATGCCTTGATAATCAAATTATATTGGTTCAGTTGTCTGGAATATGATGTTGAACCACATGACCAGATTTATTAAGAAGCAGAAAGAGATTCTATGACTTTAATGTGGAAATTTCATTGTATTATACCATGCCTCTAGAACTCATTTGTTAATCTTCTTTTGGGGATTGGAAATGAGAGTGTGTAGGGAGGTTATCAATTAATAAAACTATAACTTATCAGCAAAGGTGTTATCCTGACTGTTCTGTTTGCCACTAACATTTGACCAGAATTAATTACAGCATCCACAACATTCATTGTTTTGTGTAAAAATAAATATATTTAATAAATGGTATTTGCTTAACTGTTCAATAATATGGGCCTGATTATCTTTCACATGGTGTCTCAGTTGTACTGGTCACTGCTGTCGTTGACACAACTGGCTTGGTTGGCTACTGGGGAATCCTTGAGCAGTGAAGAGCTGCAATAGCAGTGATGAGTACAATATGAGAACATAAATAGAACATTCATCCTTTCTTTCCTTTTCCTATTAACTTACCCTCACTGCATATCCACCTTGCCACAGGCCTCTGTCTTCTCTCTCTCTCTCTCTCTCTCTCTCTCTCATAATATAAATGGAACTGGCATGGCATTTGCTGACCAACACTTTGATGGTTCATTGCATTTTTCAGTGTGCATGTATGCCTTTTTTGTTTTTTTTTGTTTCTGTTTCATTTGTCTCTTCAGTTCTGATCTCTTCAGAACAGTGGCTGCATGACAGTATCCTCCCAAGAGGTCCCTCCATGCTGAAGGGAAAAGAGTTCTCACTCAGTCTTCACTAGGGATCTGTGGTCTTGGGCCCTGATTAAAGGCCACAATCAGGACCTGACCCTGGAAACTTCTCCTACTGACTTTCCAAGATCATACTTCCTCCCCGGAACACATGAGTTCCCTTTCTCTTTAAGAATGGTCTCTAAGAAAGAGTTTCAGTTTTCTCTCCTTTGGGTGGAGATCATGGCTAGCAAAATTAAACTTAGATTCTGATCTGCCTCTCCTGAGAATAAACTGCGAAACTTTTTGGGAAAACATCAGGTAAACTCCTCATCCCAGCAACAGGCTCTTTACACTGGTTAAAAGGATCAGAGCAATATAAAAGAGGACTCAAAATCTCCAGCTGTGCATAAGGAGAAAATGTTCTGGGTGCCGCCACTGTGGCATACTACCACAAGGATGCCTTCTGAAAACCTCTACACAGGTCCTGGTGTAGGGGTTGTGCCAGGACGGGAGAGGTGTCTAAGGATCAGGTTGCAACATGAAACAGGACAGTTACAGAAACGTTCCAAAACTTAGACAGACCTCCAGAGATGTCTAAGCTCTTGCCTTCACTGCAAAAAAAAATGTGCTTAACCTGGGTTAGCTAATCTGAGTTAAAACATCAGTGAAGTCAAAGCAATTTAGCTTTTAAATCAAGGTAGCTATCTCAAGTTAAAAACACACTTTTTTCAGTGAAGACATACCCTAGGTACAAAGATGGCTGTGAGCAGCCCAGGATTGGCAGGATGATGAAAAAAAGATGGTAGATTCTCTTAATATTCAGCCAGTAAGATCTATAGCCCCCTTGTGACAGGTGACACTTCTCTGGAGAGTTCTGCTGGTAAACTGAAAAGCCCCTACTTATGTCCAGTCCTCTATGCTCATGCTCCAGTAGATGAGTAACTCAGTTAAAATCAGAGTTAACTGATTAAGACATAGAAGAAGACATTATGGAAGAAGATATGGAAGACATTTCATATTTGCATTTTGGGTAGGATGGGTAGGAAGTGGGACAGGTTTAGTATCAAAATAATTCAAGAGAAAAGAGTATGAGCTTAATTTTTCCCATTTGGAGCTTCAGAAGACTGCAGGCCATCTGAGAAGAGATCTCAAAAAATAAGAAAACAGTCAAGACTGAACTGCAAAAGATAAGTGCAAAATGGAGAAGTCATTGGCATATTCAGGAGTCCTGTGCTCCTGCTCCAGGAACTAGAGAGCAACTCTCACTGAAGACAGTGGGAATTAGTTATATCCTGCAGAAGGAGCATAGGGATCCTAGATATTTTCTCTAGAAACTGGACATAAACAAGAGACATTTATTAATGAGGCTCTGCTGGAAAAGGTCATTTTAATCCCAGTGAAGTTGTGGATAGTACTGACTGGGTGTTAGCAAGGTCTACTATCTTCTGGATCACCTGCCACATTTCAGACAGCTGGATCCTTTTGCTTCTATCTTTACTGTCAGCTGCTGACTCCTGCTTTCCTTTTACCTCCAACTACCTACTTTTAATAACAGGACTTTGTTACTAACTTAACTCAGCCATGGAATCTTATTTCTAGCTCCTTATTTTATCTTCTTTTAACCTAGAAGAGATAAAATATTTTAATATTTTTCTTTTGCTGCAGGGTGCAACACCTTGCAGGGAACTTTCTCTATGCTTTAGGCCATTAAACTTCTTGACTTTCCATAGTAGCACTGTCCGCAACTTAAGACAGCCAGGCAAGCTTATTTCTATCCCTTTATCTCATCTCCCTTTGACCTGCCAGGATATTTTAATATTTTCCTTTGCTGCAGGGCACAAGTCTTTGCAGGGGAACTTTCTCTATACTTAGGGCTCTGAGACTTGCTTGACTTGTCATGATAGCATCATGTGCCTGATACTCCTTCTGTTCCTGTCCCTCATCTTAAACACTCCCCTGTAGCATTCCCATCCACTTCTCCAGCATGATGGGCCTCTTTAATCCCAGCTATGATGTTACTTTATCACAGCAGCTTCTCTCTGTCTTACTACAACAAAGCTTTTTGTACAGTGATATGTAATCCAACAGAGTCATGACAGCATTCTGTTCTCTATTGATACAGTCTGGGGCTTTGAAGGATATTCTTTTTGCCTTTCATATTTACATCCTGATGTACTTGCACAAAAATGGTAAGGCACATGCCAAAATGCTCAGGGCTTGCATTGTTCCCATTTTAGAATGGTATAACAGTTTTGTTAATATACTGGATGTAACAATTCTGGTCTTAAAATTGGTGTATGTATCTTCTGAATTTTGTATTTTTGGTGGACATTGCTTTTGTAGTCTGGAGGCCTTTCTTTGGATGCACAGCTGTGTCCCTTTAAAGGTCACCTTTGGGGTCTTGTTAGGGAGTATTTGGGGTCCTTAATGGCTGTAGAAAAAGGAAGAGAATTAAATCCAAGACATTAAGATACTACTAATGCAAACAGGACCACTCTGCGGTGGGGGGGGTGAGGGCAGGGCAAGTGGGGCAATTTGCTTCAGGCCCCGGGCTCTGCAGAGGCACCCATGAGAATGGCTGAGTCTCCCTCCCCGGCCCTGGCCCAACCCCACCTCCACCCCTCTCCCGGAGCCTCAGTGCATCCAGGAGCATCCCTGGACAGTGGTGCAGCGTGGCTCCTGTGCAGCCTGAGCTCCTCCCCGCTCAGAGTCGCATAGTAAGGGGGTGGGGCTGCGAGCTCTAGCGGGGCCTGAGCTCCCTCCACTCGACCTGGAGCTAGCAACCCCGCCCCCTTACCGAGCGGCTCTGAACTGAGAGGAAATCAGGCCCTGCTGGAGTTATGCTGCAGCGCTGTTCAGGGATGCTCCTGGATGTGGCATGCTGAGACTCTGGGTGAGGGGGGAGCTAGCGGTAAGAGGGGGGTTGGATAAGGGGCAGGGAGTCCCGGGGACAGACAGGGGATGGGAGAGGGCGGAGGTTGTGGGGGGCGATCAGGGGACAGGGAAAGGAGGGGTTGGATCATGGGCTTTCCGGGGGTCTATCAGCTCTCAGCAGGCGGGGGTGGATAGGGGTTGGGGAATTCAGGGGACAGGAAGCAGGGGTGGGGTCCCGGGGTGGTGGTTGGGGGGGCTCTCTGGGGGATGGGTCGTGGATTCTGAGGGGGGCGGACAGTCGGAGGGCAGGAATTGGGTGGGGGTCGGATGGGAGCAGGGCCAGGCTGTTTGGGAGGCACAGCCTTTCCTACCCTAAAGCTCATTCTGCAGTTTGAGGCTTGCAGAAGAGCTAAGCTGTTAGCTTTTCTATTAGGGCTAACATCACTTTCACTTCTCAAATGCCAAATTATAGTCTATATTTAATGTCAGTGCCATAGGGAGATTCATGTCAGGGAAGGGTAGCTTCATTTAAAATTAGCCACTGGGGGAGGGATCACTTGAGGAGAGCATCATCCTACACCACCTACCTCCTCCTGAACCCTACCAAGGGAGACCCCCCCCCAGCATTCCCTGAGGCTTCAGAGTGGTTTATTCAGTGGTTCTCAATCTTTTGTACTGGTGACCCCTTTCACATAGCAAACCTCGGACTGCACCCCCCCACCCTTATAAATTAAAAACACATTTTGATATATTTAACACTATTATAAATGCTGAAGGCAAAGCAGGGTTTGAGGTGGAGGCTGACAGCTTGCGACTCCCAGTAATAACCTCGTGACCCCTTGAGGGGTCCTGACCCCCAGGTTGAGAACCCCTGGGTTAATTTAATTTTAGCACTCTGTGTCCATTCACATTCATGTGGTATTTTAAGCATTTCAGTTTTCACAACATAGGCTCATCCCAGATTCTGGAACAAGCTCAAATGCTCAGTTCTTGGAGTAGGTGCATAAGCTCTACTAAAGACAAACCCACAGTAACCGTCTCCAGTTTGTGAGGGACCCCGTGGAGCCAGTCTCTACGAAACAGATAAATGTATGGAGGTTAAGTCCATTAATGGCTATTAGCCAGGATGGGTAAGGAATGGCATCCCTAGCCTCTGTTTGTCAGAGGGTAGAGATGGATGGCAGGAAAAAGATCACTTGATCATTACCTGTTAGGTTTACTCCTGCTGGGGAACTTGGCATTCGCCATTGTTGGTAGACAGGATACTAGGCTGGATGGACCTTTGGTTTGACCCAGTATGGCTGTTCTTATGCTCTAACCTAAATGAACCAAAAGTTGTGGAGTCAGATATGAGTTAAGGAAGCCAACAGAATACCAGAAACCTGGAAAAATCTCTGACCGGATGGGCTCAGGCATTTGGTCACAAGCTTAGGTGGTTCAAAAGTTTTGGATTTTTTTTAAGCAGAATTTTTTATTGTTTCTTTAAACAATCAAACATAGCAAACAGCAAGTATTTGGCCACACGCTTCTGAAACCTCAAACCATATTCAGGTTTTGGCAGACTAATTGCAGCTTTTCAATTAAAAAAATCACAACAAATTTGGAAGGAAAGCAGACATTGTCCGTGATTTTTTTCTGCTTTCTAAAAACCCCTAGTTTTCAATCCAAAAAAAGTTTTGACAGAAAATATTTGTCCAACCCTTTTAATGAGCTTTAGTGCATTTTAGCACTAGCTGATGCTGAGAACCAGAGATACTTTGTAAAGAAGTTTTCTCAAAACTGGGTTTGTGCCAAGATGCAGAAGATTTATTTTTCCCAGGGCCGCCCGTGGGGGTGGGTGAGCAAGTGGGGCAATTTGTCCCGGGCACCACAGGGGCCCCCAAAAGAATATAGTGTTGTATAGTATTGCAAATTTTTTTATGGAAGGGGCCCCTGAAATTGTTTTGCCTCAGGCTCCCTGAATCCTCTGGGCAGCCCTGAATGCTAATAATAATTCTTTTGTAGTAATTGTCATCCAGTCCAAGCTTTCAAAGTGATTTATTCCTCAAGTGTGCAACTCTGGGGCTATTTTTTTTAAATTTCCTCTCTTTTTTGAGGCTCAGACAGGAGCCAGAATGGTCAAAATGTCCTTTTTTCACTCTAATACTAATCAGGAGGCACTGTGTCATTTCCTCTAGGAGTCGGAAGATGCTATTATTATCCATGCCTTTATGAGTTCTAGACTGGACTACTGCAATATACTCTGTATACCATTATATATTAAATCCCTGTAGAAGATGAAATTTACCTCTGTATGTGGCATTCTGCTTGGTAAATAGTGTATCTGGCAGTTAATGCATGGTGCAGCTGGAGCTTAAGGTGTTGGTTTTGACTTGTAAATCACAGACTTGGGAATTCCTTCCTGATAGATGACATTTCTCCCAAGGTGAGCATGCCACAGCAAAAATCAGTGGTGGTACTCAGACTGGCGCTTCCTTGGTTTAGTAGAAGGAGCTGCAGAATGTTTTTCCAGGAGGGCACTGTGACTTCGGAACTCATGCTTCTCCCTCCTTGGTTCCAAATTTCCTAAATCTGATGATCTTCGGTATATGCTACAAGTTCCATCTATTAGCTCAGGTATTTGAGAAGGACTCAGGTGTGGGGGGTATAGGAAGTTATGGGGAGGGAATTACGGGATGTTGTTTATGTTCTGTGTGAAAAAGCTAAACTTTGTGAAATCTGCTGTTACTATTTTCTATATTTCACTTGCTTTTTTTCAGTTTTTTATAGAGTCTATTCCAAAGCATGCCAAAGTTGATGAACCATTCCACTGAACTCAAAGGGCTTTGAATAGGGACAATATAATACATTTTAAATATTTTCTTAAGGCATTTATATCCTGAGTTAAGCATCTTTTTGTACATTTTAGATGAAAATAAATTGAACCCATTTTTTTAAAAGCCAGCATTCATATAAAGAAGTTTGTATTGAAGTTACTTTAGTAGCTCAAAGCTTTCTTGAAGAATGTGTATAATTTTCATGTAAATTGTGTGATGTTCTGCCAAAAACTGGAAGGTTATGTCTTGTGTCTTTATCTTTGTTCTGCAACAGCTGTTATTTCCAACAAGCTAGAAAATAAATGAGCAAAAGAGCCATACCAATAGAAGCATAATCTGAAGAAGGGGCTTTATATTTTTTCAAATGATTCATAATGAAATACAATTTAAAAATGTTTATATAGTGGTGGTTGATGCAGAATATTTGTGTTGAAAGGTTAAAGTGACAATCAGGAAGGATTTGTCAAAAGCTTTCTGTGTCAGAAAGACATGTGGATAGGTGACAATATCCATTGTGTGTGTGAATGACAAGCAGCACTTCAAAACAATTTTATTGAAGAAAACATCAGAGTTGAGTGATGTGTATACAGTATAAGAAATTGCCATTTAAAATGGCTAAGGATTTATGAGGAGCATATCTCTGTGTTAACAGCCTTGTTCAACCAAGGTAGGAAACTACATGCTTATTTGTTTTATTTTAAATGCAATTAAAATTTGAAAACACACTTTGTTGAAATTGGACACTGGGGAAGTGATGTTAAAAATTATGTCCTATAATAAACCAGATTTAATTTTAATATTTAACTATCTGTCCACCTGGGACAATCACTTGAGGTTACAAATGCCTGGTTCTTTAGGGAGACTTAGAGAACACAATTTCCAAATTTGTATGCCAAAAGTTAGATAGCTAACTCCACAGTATGGACATAAATAACTTTAGTCTAGTTTTCAGGGATGCAGAACACCTGCAACTCCCATTAATTTCAGGGGAAGTTGAGGATACTCAGCACTACTGAAAATGAACCACTTGTATTTAAGTATCTAACTATAGAGATAGGTGCCTTCTACATATCTTTAATTACCTGTAAACATACATCCTTATGTCTAGCATGACCCCTCCTGTCCAGATGCAGAGTTGTGGAAGACTTTACCTCATATTCTTTTAGTGGCCACTTTCTAAGCTGTTATGACCAATCTCAGGTGATCCCTTCCCCGGATCCTCTCAATAGGTCTGCTGTGGCTCAGTTCTCCAGCCAAGGCACACAACAGTTCAGTCTCCTTCTTGGGTTCAGCTCTAAACAAGAGATTGATACTCAACTTCAATTCCTCCCCATTCCTAGGGTACTGACTCCCCAAACTTTTCCCTTCTGGGAGTTCAAGTACCACTTAAACTACCTCTCCAACCCTCACAACCTTCTATCTCAATCCCTGGTCCTCACAAACCATAGCTCAGGGCTCCTCTCTATTCTAGGACCCCACCACAGGTGTTAACCCTATTCCTGTAGCTCTGCTTTCTGGCATTATTTACCACATCACCATATCAGAGATTCGGGTAAGTGTTGTTATATAATTCTTCTTTTTCAATATACCTATCATCCATTTATTACACACCAAAATAAATTTACCAGTTGAGTCCTACTGATAGAAAGGGAATTTATAATTAGCTATACTAACTGAACTCTGGCTGGATTTCTATTTAATACCTTTTGTATACTCTTGTCTTATACATGGTTTGGTAGCAACATGAGAAGAGAAACAGTTCAAGCATGAGAAATCTACTGAAATAAAAAATAGAAACCCAGCCACATTGTGGCTGAGACACCTAATTAAGGAGAAATACCATTGCATCTCTGATATGGTGGTGTGGTGTGGTAAATACTGTTTTGTTAATGGCTACCACTGGAGAGACCTAAAAATATCTGGAAGGCACAGACAGATTTTTCATGGTTGTATTTTCTATAGTCATAGCTACAATTTTGAGAGTCACTGGTGGGTTCAAAAAATTGTTAACGGAGAATAAATGCTTTCAGCTTCAGGTAACTTGAATTGGTGGTCTAGGTTGTAATAGAGAAATGTTCACATCACAGTTAACATTTTCATGCTAGAGGCCAACGACTGAAGTGATTGTAGTTCCCTGAGACCTTGTTAAGCACCAGTTCCTACCGAATAAGGAGAAGATACATTGGGCTATATATAAAGAATCTTTCATTGCTGGTGCATCTCCTCTGAGCGAAGGTATAGAGAATGAAATCTTCTGTATATCTATTGCAGACACTCAAACACACACACAAAAAGGAAAAAAATGGTTCAAGATCATTTTGTAGACAAGTTTGAAGGTTTTGAACTGTATCAGAACTAATTCTCTTTTTTTAAAAATAGGGACAGTAGAAAAGCATCTGATTAAGGTTTATTTCTCTGGTTTTTATTTTTGTTTAAAAAAATATGGTGTATAAAATAGGAAAAATAAAATAAGAAAAATAGTCTCAGTGAATGTTATATTGATTGCCTTGACCAGCACAACCTTATTGTATGTACCGTCTTATTTATAGAGCAGAACAAATAATAAAATAACATAAGCTGTACTCTCTAATAAAAATAACTATAATAAAAGTGTGCTATTCATTTTCAAAATGTATTTTTCAATTTTCTTTTAGATTACATATACTAGACTGACTTGATTGTAGTCATGAAAGGCATCCAGGGGCTGAGTATATTAGACCTAATTCTGTTCTAACTTACAGAAGTGGATATCAAGAGTAACTCTATTGGCATTATATCCATGTAAAACCAATATAACCGAGAGCTGAGTATGGTTCACAGAGTATTAAATAAAGGAGTCATTGCCCACAAGGAGTGTTTCTTCTGAGAACAAAGAAAATAACATGCAAGCAAAGATAGTTGCCTTGTGGTCTCAGTGTCAACAAATTAAATAACATGATAATTTGTAACCTTTACATTTGCAAACAAATAATTTCTAGTGAAAATCCTCCTTCTCCATTATGGGATTGGTTATCATTTTGTACAGAGTGATGTACCCTAGAGTTATCATCCGGAGTAAATTTTGCTTTCAAAACTCACCTCTGCTACCCGTATCACAGCTGATATTTTTTGAATGCAAAAATAATAGAGATGAAAACTGACTAACAATGCCTTATAAGGGACTGGGAGAAAAGAAGTCCGTGTATTTTAGTATTTAGCAAAGCTAGCTAAAAAAACGAACACCCAGATGCAATTGTGTAAGTGTGTTATGGATTTCAGTGGGTTTAACTCATGTGAACAGTTACTCATGTGGTTAAGCAATTGCAGTGTTGGGGCTTAAATAATTAACTGAGATTAAACAAATAAACAAGCCAAGTGCTTTTTAACAAATGCCAATTAGGAGGCTAATGTGGTTAAGGCACCAAGCTGGTAGCTGAGAGAAGTGGCATCTGTATCCTGGTCTGCTAAGGACTTTGGGCTTGATTCTCTAAGCACTGACAAAAGTATGTAACTCAGGAATAACCCCACTGAAATTAATTGAGTTACACTGGTATAAATGAGTAGAATCAACACGTCAGGTCTCAATTTCCTTGGTTTGGTACCTTGGTGACTCCACTAACTTTAGGGGAGTTACACTCACGTGAGAGAGGAATTGTGCCACCCTACTGTACAGCCTTGGCCAAAGTCACCTAACCTCTGTTTGCCTCTGTTGTCCCATCTGTAAAATGAGGAGGATGAGGCTAATATTCTTCAGTTATTATTTGTAAGGTATTTTGAGGTCCTCTAGGTGCCACAGGTAACCAAAATATTACTATACAATAAAATAGAATAGATGCCTGTGCAACTATAGAAAGAGAGAATCTTTCATCTAGTAATACCACTGTATATGTATTTCATGTTAGCCTCCATCTAAGGAGAAACCCACAGCACTCTATACACATCACAACAAACCACCAGTAAGTAAACTGGGAGAGTTTGTGCGTTATTGTGGGATTTTGGAAAGTTAAGATTTGTTGAATGGTTGTTTTGATTATGTAATATAACATATATTGCATCATATATTACAGGGGTCGGCAACCTTTCAGAAGTGGTGTGCCGAGTCTTCATTTATTCACTCTAATTTAAGGTTTCGTGTGTCAGTAATACATTTTAATGTTTTTAGAAGGTCTCTTTCTTTAAGTCTATAATATATAACTAAACTATTGTTGTATGTAAAGTAAATAAGGTATATAAAATATTTAAGAAGCTTCTTTTAAAATTAAATTAAAATGCAGAGCCTCCCGGACCGGTGGCCAGGACCCGGGCAGTGTGAGTGCCACTGAAAATCAGCTCTCGTGCTGCCTTCAACACATGAGCCATAGTTTGCCTATTCCTGATATATTGCATAATATGTAATATACTTTGACTTAGTCCCACACAACATTATGATTAAAAAACTAGAATGATACAAAATCAACATGGCACATGGTAAATGGATTAAAAACTGACCTACTCATAGGTCTCAAAACAGGGAATCATCAAGTGCATGTTTGTCCAGTGAGATTCCACAGGGATTAGTTCTAGGTCCTATGATTTTTTTTTTTTATCAGTGACCTGGAATAAAAGATAAACTCATTTCTGGTAAAGTTTTCAGATGACCCAAGAGCAGAGGAGTGGTAAATGATGGAGAGCATGAGTCACTGGTACAGAGCAATCTGGATCTCTTGATAAACTGAGGAGCAAGCAAACAATATGCATCTAGCAACAAGGAATAGAATACTTGCAAGGTCAGAGATTTTATCCTCGGGAGCAGTGACTTTCCAAAAACTTGAGGAACATGGCAGATAATAAGCTAAACATGAGGTCCCAATACTACACTGTGCCCCAAAGGGCTAACACAATGCTTGGATGTATAAGGGGTAAGTGGTGACTTGATCATAGTCTAGCTAGAAGTATTTACATGGGGAAAAGACATTTGCTCATTGAGGGCTCTTCGTTTTAACAGACAAAGGTATGCAATGTTCCAGTGACTGGAAGCTGAAGCTAAATAAATTTTTGGTGCAAATTTTTAATCAGCTTTTGGAACAATTATCAAATATTGTGGTGGTATTCTTCAGTACTGGCAATCTTTAAATCAAGGTCAGATGTTTTTTCTAGAAGTTTGCTCTATTTCAGCCACAGTTGTTGGATTTGAAACAAGAATTAATACAAAGGAATTTATGGTCTGTGTTATACAAGATGTCAGATGAAGATCACAGCAATCCCTTCTGGCCTTAAAATATATTAATCTTATATTGCCCTAATAATCATAGTAATCAGAATATCTATGATAAATGTTAAATATAAAAGCAACATCAGTATTGATAACTGGATTACCCCTTATTTCCCTCTTAGGTTCTGCCCATACTGTGGCTCTGGAAAAAGTGGCGGACAGCAGGAGATACATGCTTGATACTCCCTCTCCTATGTAAGGGGAAGTAGATGAGAAGTGGGTCTGAGAGAGAATGAGAGCTATTCTGGTGAGTGTAGCTCTCCAGACATATGGGAGAAGTAAGCTGCTCCATGAAAATGGGTGAAATAACTTACTCTCAGGTCCTTCTGGAAATCAAGAGACTTAGCAGGAAAGGTTGTCATTCTCTGAGTCACAGTTCATTTTCCAGGTTGCCCCTGGAAAGGAAAAGCTGTGAGTTGCCTTGATATTCAGGGCAGATTGCAAAGCTGCAGTACAACTACATGTGAACTGTTAAATTTCTTAAGCTTTTGGATACCTTTGCATATAAAAAGAATGAGGAGTAATTGTGGCACCTTAGAGACTAACACATTTATTTGGGCATAAGCTTTCATGGGCTAAAACCCACTTAATCAGATGCATGCAGTGGAAAATACAGTAGGAAGACACCATTAAATTAGGCTTGAATAAAGACTGGGAGTGGATGGGCCATTACACAAATTAAAAACTATTCCCCCATGCTAATTTTCCCTACTGTTACTCACACCTTCTTGTCAACTGTATAAAATGGGCCATCCTGATTATCACTACAAACATTCTTTTTCTTTTGCTGATAATAGCCCACTTTAACTAATTAGTCTCATTAGAGTTGGTATGGCAACCCCCATTTTTTCATGTTCTCTGTGTATATATATCTTCAAATATCTTCCAACAGTATTTTCCACTGCATGCCTCTGATGAAGTGGGTTTTAGCCCACGAAAGCTTATGCCCAAATAAATTTATTAGTCTCTAAGGTGCCACAAATACTCCTTGTTCTTTTTGCTGGTACAGACTAACACAGCTGCCACTCTGAAACTTGTTTGCATATAAAGAAACTTTTAAGGACTGAAGTTCCAAAAATCTCAAATTGTGGCCAAATACAAACTCCCACAGCTCTTCACACTAAGTTCACAATTTAAATATGATGATGCCTATTTTGTTTTTTGGGCATGCAAATATATGTGCTTGCAAATTTTGAAGGCATGTTTTCAAGTAGACTTGTACTCCTAAATTAGTGAGGTTCTTTTGAAAATCGCACCCACAGTGAAAATTTGGAAGCCTGGAAATCTGTGTCTTTTGCTGTTTGTGTGAGAGAGACACTAAATCAAAGGAATCCAGGTGCTAAAACTTCATACACAAGCACACAAGTTGGTTTGTTAGGATACATTTCTTTTTCATACAGACACAAAATGGAAAAGGAAGTTGTATAATTCTCGTTTTATTTTGTTGTTAGCAAAACAGTTTGTTAAAGTTGCCCAAAGTGGGATGACATTTCTATATATCACTAAAAAGTCTCCAAGGAATAACACACTGAGAAGCAGCTGTTAAGCTGCCTATGATATGCCTTCTTTGTGAATTGCTCTTGTCTGATTGAGGAAATTAGTTTGGCAGAACAAATTCTATTGCTTCATGAATATATAATGACAAAATAAATACAGTTACCTGTATGCAAGGAAAGTGATGAGCATGCCTTTCACTAAGCAGATTTCTTTTAGAAGATTTAGCAACAGAGAGTTTCAAGTAGTTATTTTAATTAGTGATGGGTGAACTGCAGAAATTTCAGAGGTTTGGTTCCAAGATTCAAGTTGGATAAGAACCATAAAGCTTATATGCATAATATCTGAATATTTGAGGTAAAATCAGGATAGATATCTAAATAAGGCAACTTTTCATGTGGTATTTCTGTATTTTCTTCCTTTCAGTTCCAACTGCAGCCCAAATCAGGAAGTTGAAAGCATCTGGAAATGTTCAAAAACAGAAAGCTAAGAAAAAAATTGTGAGCCTTGGTGTCACCATGCCTCAGTGAGTCACAACTGAGAATACTAAATTCAAGACAAACTGCTGAGATACCACCCCAAAACTGGTGGTTATTCTTGCATAAGATATATCAGACCAACAACAAAAGTAAACTTCTGTTTCACCACACTGGCTAACAAGAAGTCAGAGAAGCAGTCTCCTTACGTATTCCTGTTCTTGTTTCATCACCAAAAAAACTAAACTTAATGATGAGTGATTATTTAAAACCAATTTCATCAAAATGTTCTTCTGATTCCAAAGGACCAGCTACATACCCAAGTCAATATACAACTCAGATCTTACATAATAATCACACTGCTGCCAATCCTTTATTATCTAAAATCTAAAGGTTTATTATAAAAAGAAAGAAAGAAAGGTGAGAGTTAAAATTGGTTACAGGAATCAAATATGTACACTAATTGCAAAGTTATTGGATCAGACTTGTAGCAGTGATTAAATAAACGTCTAGCTTGTTAAGTCTTCGATTGCTCCCAAATCACTGGAAGATCCTCAGTCCCTTGGTTAGAATGTTCCCATTAGTACAAGTTCATAGTCCAGAGATTTGAGCAGGAAAGAGGCAAAATGGAGATGTTTTCAGGGTCTTTTATAGCTCCTGCCACATGGAGGGAAACTCAGTGTTTCAAACAAAGTCGTCCCCACAGCTTGTGGAAAAATACGGGTAACAAGATGGAGTTTAGTGTCACATGGTCTCGTCACATGCTCTTGCCTGCTCCCCTGAGTCATAGCAGGGGCCATCACCCATACTTTAATTAGAACGTTCACATGAAAGTCCATCAGGTGTGGATAGATGTATTCCATGCTCCATTGTGAGTTAAGTGTTCCTTGATGGGCCATTTAACCTGAATAGTCCCTTCAAGATGTGCAGGCTAAATACCTTCTGGGTATTACCACATGAGCAAACACATTTGAAATACAGGTACATGGTCAATATTCATAACTTCGTATACAAAAATGATACATGCATTCAAATAGTATAATCATATTCAGCAAATCATAACATTTTCATAGACAGTTTACATGACATACTTTGTCCAAGATTTGCTGCAATTATATAACAGTGGTAGCAACAATGGTCTACATACTCATATTTTAATCATATAACATCACATTTGAGAGGATAGGGCAGAAGGAGAATTTGGATCAAGCTTTGAATAAAAGTTTCACTAATCTTTTGCCTTCTCCAAAAGCAGTTTAACCACCAATATTAATAGTCTCCTGTCATCCAAAAGTGACATGAGCTCATGTGACTATTTGCGGATGCTTTGGAGCAATTTTAGTTTCTCATTAATTTTAACAGTACTTTGTGTAAACCATAAAAATTGTTACCCGTAAACTCCTTTTTGTCAGTATACAACACTGTATCTGATAGATACCCTTTTAAGTATTATAGACTGTACTCCAAAATAAATTAGAAGTCAATGTAGGTTGTGTAAGATAGATGCAGACTGGAGCTTGATACCAGAACTACAATCTCACTGATTTCATAATCTATTTATCACCACATTGTGTCACAAGTTCCTCTGGAAGAAAGACATATAAAGGAGAAAAGTTGACCCCAAAGGGGATAATCCAGGTGAAAGTTCAACTAGATAGACAATCTGTTGTTTTCCTCTTTTTTGTGATTAAAAGTTCTTGGCTTGAGAGGCTCAAGGTGAATTGAACCGAGATCAAGGTTTCACCAAAGCACCCCAAAATCTTCAAGAAATACTAGACAGATCCTCCAAAGTTTTTGAATAAGAGATTGGACAGATAAGCAACATGTCAGTGAAGCTCACTTTTAAGTCTGATAGCCAGCCACAACATTCCAAGCCCAGAGTTATGCCGTATGTTCTGAAGCTTCTGGAGAAAGGTGTTTTGGACCACTTAATGAACACTGGAGTCCTGTCACCAGTTTCACAGAGTGAGTGAGCTACACCCATTGTACCAATGATCAAGAAAGATGGCTCAGTATGAATATGTGGCTATTTCAAATTGACTATGAATCCAGTTTCATGTTGTCATAAACAAATGGTTAGGGGTTAATGTCTCTTTTACCTGTAAAGGGTTAAGAAGCTCAGTAAACCTGGCTGACACCTGACCAGAGGACCAATAAGGGGACAAGATACTTTCAAATCTTGGTGGAGGGAAGTCTTTGTTTGTGCTTTTTGTGTTGTTCGTTGTTCGCTCTCGAGACTGAGAGGGACGGGATATCATTCCAGGCTCTCCCAATCTTTCTGAATCAGTCTTTCATGTTTCAAAATGTAAGTAATAGCCAGGCAAGGCGGATTAGTCTTATGTTTGGTTTCTCAACTTGTAAAGGTTTCTTTCTGTTGGAAGGATTTTTACCTCTGTTTGCTGTAACTTTGAATCTAAGGCTGAGGGGAGAGTCCCTCTGGTCTATATGAATCTGAGTACCCTGTAAAGCATTTTCCATCCTGATTTTGCAGAGATAATTTTACCTTTTCTTTCTTTAATTAAAAGCTTTCTTTTTAAGAACCTGATTGATTTTTCCTTGTTTTAACATCCAAGGGATTGGGTGTGAACTCACCAGGGATGGGTGGGGGAAAGGAGGGGGATGGTTAATTCCTCTTTGTTTTAAGATCCAAGGATTTTGGATTTGTGTGAAGCCTCTCAAGGCAACCCAGGAAGGGGAAAGTCTGCGGGGAAAAGGAGGGGGATGGTTAATTTCTCCTTGTTTTAAGACCCAAGGGGTTTGGGTCTGGGTTCCCAGGGAAGGTTTTGGGGGAACAGAAAGTGTGCCAGACACTAAATTCTAGCTGGTGGCAGCGGTACCAGACCTAAGCTAGTAATTAAGCTTAGAAGTGTTCATGCAGGTCCCCACTCCTTGTACTCTAAAGTTCAAAGTGGGGAAAAAACCTTGACACATGTGCAGACCATTATCCACTACCTCATACTGAAGTTTTGTTTGCTACTCTGAGTAGTGGACAGCGTTTCAGTAAATTGGATTTGCCTAGTGTATACCTACAAATGGAGATTGATTTGGCATCTTGCAACTATCTTGCAATCAACATGCAAAAAGGCTTATTTTGTTATAACAGATTGCCTTTTAGTATCACAGTGGCACAGCTCTGTTCCAAAAAGCCATGGGATGAGACCCTGAAGGGACTGAACCTGCAGCTGAATATGTTGTACATGTAATTGATGCCATAGGCTAAGAAAATTGCCAGAGAAAAAGAAGGTTGTTCCTGAAGTGCCCCTGTCAGAGAATGTGTCAAGTTTACATTCATTCTTAGGACTGTTAAACTACTATGCATCTGAAGAACTGGGTATTCACCCACGAAAGCTCATGCTCCAAAACGTCTGTTAGTCTATAAGGTGCCACAGGATTCTTTGCAGATCCAGACTAACACGGCTACCCCTCTGATACTTAAACTACTATGGTAAATTTCTACATATCTGGCTACAATCTTGGCGACAAGCAAAGAAAAAAATGTAAATGCATTAAAGATTGTTACTGTGTTTTTAAAGAAGCAAAGAAATTGCTTCTTATGCACTTTTTATTGTCACTACCATTGCAATTGGCATGTGATAATTTGTGAATGCAGTTCTTTCCTACTTTTTTCCTGATTGCTTTCACTTCATGAACATTCACCACACTGAGAAGAACTATGCACAAATAGAGTGAGAAGCTCTCTGCATTATCATCAGAATTCGTAAGTTTCATACTTATCTATATGGTAGAAATTTTACCTTGCTAATGGATCATTGTCCATTAATTTCAATTTTTGGACTGAAACATGGAATTCCATCATTAGCTGCTGCTTGTATACAATCATGGGCATTGCTACTTTCAGCATATTCCTCTACTATACAATTCCATAAAGGTATTCAACATGGCAATGCTGATAGGCTGTCACACTGCCATTCTCAAACTCTCATCAACCCAAAGACATTTCAGACGAAGTGATCTATCTCAATTTGATGGGTTGGTTGCCCATTAATAGAACAGATATCTACAAAGAAAATATTGTGCTTTCTTTGTGAAAGGAATGGTACTACAGGGTAGAGCACTGGATCACAAGAATCACCAGTTTACATAATTCATGTCAAGTCGATGTGAATTATCTGTGAATAATAGTGCAAGTGATCATTCCGAAATCTCGTCAATCTCAGGTTTTGGAAGCTCTTTGCAAAGGTCATTTTGGCACTGGATGGATGAAGGTTATATCCTGGAGTCGTGTCTGGTAGCCAGAGATTGAAAAAGATATTGAGAGCATGACAAAGTGCTGTACTACATGTCAGCAAATCCAGCATGATCCTGGCCCAGCTCATCTATGCCCTTGGTCATGTCCTCAGACTCCTTGGCTGTGTATTCATGTGGACTTTGCCAGACCTTTAGAAGGTTGTATGGTTTTGGTCATAATCAATGCCCATTCAAAATGGCCAGAAGTTTTCAGAACTACTACATGATAGCTACTAAGACCATTACATAGGCATAGGAGCTAAGGTGCTGCAGCACCCCCAGTTTTTGTGCAGAGTCCCAGCTGCTGGCCCCATGCCTGGGACTCTGGTACTGGTCCCGCACGTGGGATGCCAGGGCCTCTGGAGCCATGCTCAAGGCTCTGCTCTCACCCCCAACAGTGATCCAAGACTCAGACCCTTTACCCCTGTCCGAACCCCATCCCTCATCCCTCTGGAGTCATGGCCCAGTACTGGCCCCAGCTCTGGGGAGAGGGGGCATAGACAGGGGTAAGGAGGGGTGTGAGGTAAAAAGTTTGGGACCACTGGCTTTCAGCATCCTCACTGTAAAAATTGTTCCAGTACCACTGGCTCATTAGACATCTTCATACCTTGTTTATCCAGTTCAGTTTACCTTTACAGTTGATGAGTGAAAATTCCTAGTTTCAAATGTAATTCAGCAGATATGCTCTGCTCCATACCATCCTTCTACACACGGACTAGCAGAATGCTTTGTACAGATACTTAAGCATGCATTAAAAGCATCAAGTCTATTTTGAGCCATCAACAGAAACTGGACAATACTTGCTCGTCTACAGGAACACA
Source organism: Gopherus flavomarginatus (assembly GCF_025201925.1). Taxonomy (NCBI): domain Eukaryota; kingdom Metazoa; phylum Chordata; order Testudines; family Testudinidae; genus Gopherus; species Gopherus flavomarginatus. The sequence continues at coordinate 38,071,055 of NC_066617.1, forward strand.
CCACATATAGGTGCCTTCTGGGTAGTAGCAACTTTTTTTTTTTTTAAAGATTTTGCAAACTTGTTGGGACCAGCTACATCCTGATATTGCCTCATGTGTAGCCAAATCCCGATCTATGTAGCTCGATTGACTCAAGACTTGTTATCATTCTTTTTCAGTTAGGAGACTTAGTGTGCATATCTAGGATGTGTAATGAAATCAGTACTTGCAGAACTTGTAAAATTCCTGGGACTTGTTTCATTTGTGATAAAACTACGTGGCAGTATTTTATGGAAAGGAAATGATATATGGAGCAGTTGCAGCCTTAACAAATCTGGAGATGTTCCAGCAGGACTTTCTGCTTCTCTGATCAAACCTTCTTCTGTTACAACTTCTAATTTTGATGACTTGTTTGGAGAAACTTTGGTACGAAATCCAGTAGATGCTTTACTACCAGCTGTTCCTGTTGTTCAGGACACTGGCACATCACCATCACTCTGTTTTCCCAAGAGTGTGCAAAAAGAAGTGGTGTGCCTATGAAATTGTTTAGTAAGTTAGTTGCTATTCCAGGGCAGAATAATCCCTTGAAATTTGAAAGTCTGCAGTACTCTACCCACAATTATTAGTTTGGTTATATAATGTCTTAAGTTAACCACGTAAACAACAATGTATGCATATTTGGGAAGTTTTTTAAAGTATGGTGGAGGAACGTGATGTCCTGTCCCTTTAAATGTTTGAGTACTTCATCTCCCTCCCCTAGTGCGAAGTCTCATATTCATGTTGTTTTCAGTTTTGCTGCAAGAACAATAAAACCACCACCACCGCAGACAACAGTGTTTCTAACAGCTCCCTCTGTGTCTATGTCTATCTCCTTCTTTGCTGGGCCCAAATATTACAATTACAGCGCATCAAATGAATAATTTTGATTATATAATGAACTAAATGGTAAATTAATTAATTCATGGTTCTCCCTCAGGTTTTACCCCTAGAAGCATGGGAACATGTGTCTGCTGACTCCTTACAATTGAAAATTATTGATTTCCTTTAGGACTTCATTCTTTTTGACTGTGAATAAGTCCATTTTATTCAAATCAACAATATAAATCAATAAAACACATAATCTTTTCCCCTTTTTGCCACATGCTGTATTTAATGTTTGAATTGTTTACATTTTCTTCAAAACTTAAATATGGATACGATACAAAAGCTATTTTCTCTTATGAAACAAATAAATGGATTTGTTCTGCTGATTTTCTAGTCCATGATAATTCTTAGCTAGAATTACTGAGTAACAGAACAATCCAGGGTAGCAAACTGACCCCATCAAAGTCACTGGGAGTACTCCTATTAACGTCAGTAGAGGCAGGATTTCACCCAGAGGCCTGAAGACAAAGCACAGGACTATGAACCAGAAAACCTTGGTTCTGTTACTAGCTTTGCCACTGCTGTTCTGTATAGCTATGGCCAAATCACTTCACCAGCTTTCAGTACCTCTGTTTCCTTTTCCAGCCTTTGTCTGTCTACCTACTTATACTGTAAGCTCTTCAGCTCTGTAACAGCTTAACACTAGTGAATGGGTCACTTTCACAAGTCCTGTAAGATACTCCTATCAGTCCACAATCTGAAATCCTCACTTCCTTTTTATTATGCATCTTCTCTGGCAAAACCCACATTGAATTCTGCTATCATCTTCTCTGCTGAAGTCCCTTCAGCCTCCACAGCAGGACATGTGTAAATTAGAGGATGGTTCAGTCCAAGGGAGCATTGTGCTTGAATAAAGACTGAGTGTTATGATTTGCCTTATAGGAACAGATCTGTGTTAACTCCAGAAAGGCCTCCCCTTTTGGCATGGCCTGGCTGGTAACACTATAGGTGTTAACACAGATGATACATAGGGGAGACATGCAGAGTTAACCATCCCCCAAGATTTCTGCTTGGCCTGCCTGGGGAGAGCAAGAGGGGCTCTGTCCTTTTCCTGCTGTGCCTGCTCCTGGCAAGATCCTGGCAAGTAGCCAGGCCCAGACAGGGAGCAGAAGGGGCAGGACCAGCCGCTTCTCATGCCGGCAGCTCTGGATTGCTCTTGCAGTGTAATGGCTGCCTAATGGGAAGCAGTGTCAGCCTGCCCCCTTTGCTCCCTGGCCACCAGGCCCAGACGGGGAGCAGAGGAAGCGGGCTGCCGCTGCTTCTCCATATGGACTCACTGTCAGGCAGCTGCCATGCTGAACAGATGCAGAGACCAGGAGCAGCCAGCTTCAGCCAGCATGAGAAGTGGCTCGGTCCCGCTCCCTGCCCAGGACCAGCTGCCAGGGAGAGCAGCTGAATGTGCTGGGGGTAGTCAGGGGCAGCTCCAGCCCCAGCATGCCAAGCTCATGCTTGGGGCGGTATGCCGCAGAAGGCGCTCTGCCGGTCGCCGGGAGGGCGGCAGGCAGGCTTCCTTCAGCGGCTTGCCTGCGGAGGGTCCGCTGGTCTCATGGATCCCCTGCAGGAGGTTCACTGGAGCCACGGGACCAGCGGACCCTCCGCAGGCATGCCTGTGGGACGTCCACCGGAGCCACGGGATCGGCGACTGACAGAGCGCCCTCTGCAGCATAACACTGTGCTTGGAGTGGTGAAATGTCTAGAGCCACCCCTGGTGGTAGTAGAGGCACAGCAGGAGAAGGACAGAGTTTCCCACAGGTAACTCTGGTGAGGCTGGGAAAGTGCTAGAGCCCTGGGTCAGGTGCAGGATAGGGGGGTCAGTGGGAAAGTCACTGGGAGCAGATTCCCTGGCCTCTGCTCAGCCAAAGTAAGGGCATTGTTCATGTCCCGTGCCTCCCCTGTTGAGGTGTCCATGAGCTGTGGGAAGACACTAGTGCTGTGAGTTTCCCCAGACTGGGACTGGCCTTAGCAGCATTTGCTTCCTTCTCCTGTGGCCTCATTCCTGCAGGAGCTGGCAGGATTGGCTGCCTTGTCTCAAGGAAGTTCCTCCCAGAGGAGACACATGGGGTGGTCACATTTCCTCCCCTTTACATTGCCCCCCCACCCCCCATCAGGTGGCACCAGTCGTCTATGGGCAGTAACATTATACAGTCTTTGTATAATCTCAAGAGCTGTGATTGTTCTCTGCCTCTGCAGGTGGGACATGAGGGGAAAAGGTGCTTTCATTGTCCCCGCTTGCACACCCAGGCAGGAACTTAATGCATGAATGTAAATACAGCAGAGTGTATACCAGGAATGTGTAAACATTGTTGAAAATTGAAATTCACTGAACTAGCTTGAAAACCAGTTATAGCCCACTCTTTAGCTAGGTATTGGAAAGTAAATTTCAGAGTTCATGTGCGCATGCATGATGTTGCCAATTTTTGTTTTTAAGCAAGCCTTTAAAATATGGTGCCTCACGTTCTTTCCTGCACAGTGTTGTTATGTCACTTTTATGAAACTGAGAGGGATACTGGAGGTATCCCCAGTGTAGTCATGTAGAACCTGAAAAGAGCCATTGGGCATCATTCCTCTTACCATTTTGTATGCCTACCATTAATTTTATTCTGGTTCCAAGGATCTTCCTGGATAGTCCCTGACAATAGTTTAAAATATGACATTTTCTATTCTGTTTCTGTACACAATAAATGTATGTATATATCGGGGTTATCTTTATCCCAGACTTTTCAGGTTCGTTGTCTGACCGCAAGAGAGGCAGAAAACCCAGTAAAGTCCGAAACAAAGTTATTTATTGATGCATGCACACAAACAACAAAGAACAAGCCCGTTCTCCACAGAGAACCAGAACCAGCCCCCCCTTTCTTCAATACAGCACAAATTTATATAAGCAAGTTTACATCACAGTTAAAGCATTTAATTGCCTGCGGTTAATTAACTGCACCTGGTGAAGCATTTGATCACAAAATTCATGGCCTTGAGCAGTTCCTGGCACACAAGCAGCTTCCTTATCAGTACTGAGAACTTTTTTATCCGCACTTTTCAAGTTTGAGTGCAAGGGGGGGTTTATCCACCCAGCTCCAGTGTGCTGACTTCATTCACCCACCTTCTGAGCCCCCCTTGCTCATGCATCAAGCATGTGATCACCTGCTCAGCCTATCTTGTGGGCCTTCGGGCCCACTTTAAAGCATCCTATCAATCATATATTTATATATATATACACACACACACAGAGGGAGAGAGAGAGAGAGAGAGAGATTGAGAACATACATGTGTGATAGGCTGTGTCCTGAAGATTTTGCCTTGTCTGTTTTATCATTCTTACTCAGTGTGTGTAGCCATAAAATAGATTTTTAGAATGAATTTTCATTCCACATTAAGTGAGTTTTAAATTCTTCAGTGCATTGATACAGACTATTGCATCTCTCAGGGATTGGAAGTAATTTATCATTGGTTTAAAAATTAACCCCTTCACTTTCACCAGATACGAAGGAGAACTTGATTCCCTATTCCTCTCAATCTGTGATCTTAGCTCATTAAACTGGATTATTGTAGCTTCTGAGACAGATATTGGTACCACATGCAGTATCTTTGGTGACTATATTTTATTAAGTGTATGACTTATATATCATTGTGGTCCACTGATTGTACGCAAATCCATGAGCGGCAGATTACCACATCTCTAGGAACATGTTGTGGGGGATGATTTACTACAGGCCAAGATTGTAAACAGCTCCAGAGAAGTACCACTCCCTGAAGTGGCTGGCATGTACTGGTTTAGGGAAGTATCAAAGGAGAGGCAAGGGGCAAAGAAACAATTCGTGATATATAGGTTGAGTTATAACAGATTTGGGGCTCTTTCTTTTGATTTGTCAACTGGACAGGATGTTCTGTCCTAAGGTTGCCCCAGCATTTGCTGACGGGTTGGAAAGATTTTGGCCTACTAGGATCTCATAAGCCTGGTAGCCTGTTTCTGTTACATTTATGAAGTATGTGAATCCATTTATTTTAATATATTATGCTTTTACCTAAGAATAAATGTGCTTGTTTTGGAAGAGTTGTCACTGGAAAAACATGGTCATTGTCCTTCAAGAGTAACTAAAGAGCATGGGGCTGGACGCTAGTAAGACCTGCTTGGGATTGCCCCAATGAAAAAGCAGGGGAATATAGCCTAAGAACCCTGGTCCTGGAAAGAGAAGGGATGTGGTTTCCTGTTCATAGAGAGGTGAAGGCTAGAGGCTTCAAACCTGAATGGGCATTTTCAGAGCAGACCACGGAGGTCAAAGATGCAGTGACCCTGAATCTCTGTCAGCTCCTTCTTAGTTTCTGTAATCTTAAAATAATATGATTGCTATTATACTCCAAGGGCAAATACAAAACATGGGGCTAGATCCTCAGCTTTTTAAAATGGACTCACTCCATTGACATCATTTGAATTATCACCAATTTACACCAGCTGAAAATTCAGCTTCATTATTCCATTTTTTACTGTATTTGTTCCAGAAAAATTCCCCCTGACTTCCACTGGAATTCAGGCTGCTCAACCCCTCTGAAAATCAGGCTGTTTCTGTCTCAAGTCAAGCACCCAAAAACTGAGGCACCAAAATCAGAGAACAGGTGTGAAAAATTGGGCATAGCGATTTACCTAAGGCTACACCTGAGAAATTAGTGGCCGAGCTGGGAATAAAACACAAATCCTGGTTTACAGTCATAAACTCTGACCACTGGGCCTCTCTTTGGTTCTGGTTGCTTGGCTCAGGGTTCTGTATCCTCCAATTTCACAGCATCACGTCTACATTTATTTTGTATTCTTACGAGTCATAATACCATCAAAGATACAGAATCTTCCTGTTTGCTAATCCTATTTTCTGCTACAGTTAATTTTTTCTATGGGCCACAAATTTGTATTTATCTTGGAAACATTTGAATCTACATTTGTAATCTGCTCTGGAAGTTTCACAGACCCATCTTGAATTTCCTGGTCAAATAGTAATACATTTTATTACATTCACTTCCTAATCTTTGAGTTATTCTCACATGCTTTGGATGAACTCTGTTACTTCTCCCTCTTGATAAGACGACTGTTGTGAGGATTCCTTCTCCCTCTTGATAAGACGACTGTTGTGAGGATTCCTGATAAAGGTTGCTTATCTTGGGGCTTGTTCATATATATATATATATATATATATATATATATATATGGCATTTCTGTTAATCTTCCTCTTTTATTTTTTAACAGGTATATACCCAAGTTCTAAACTATAGAGTAGAAAAGGAAAATAGATTAAAGAAAAAAAATCCTTTTTTGCATTTTATCTGTCTCCATATGAAAAAAAAAAAGAGCTCCACAAAGATGGAAGGAAAATTAAAATATATGGTCCAGATCCTCACTGAAACCAACATATCTCCATTGAAATCAATGTAGATAAATCAATTTACACCATTTGATCTGGCGTAATCTGTCTCTATCTATTGATTTTTCTTATCTAGAATTTCACCTTTTCTTCTCTACTGTGGTAGACATATAACCAATAGTTTTACACTGGTCCTTATCAGGTAGGGTGACCAGACAGCAAGTGTGGAAAAATTGGGACAGGGTGGGGGGTTATAGGAGCCCATATAAGAAAAACTCCCAAAATCAGGACTGTCCTTATAAAATAGGGACATCTGGTCACCCTATTATCAGGCTCTAATTAATTTTAAAAACACATGGAAAAAGGACCAAGGAATTACAGTGAGAAGTTAAAAATAGGAGAAAATTTGTGGGAAATCTTTATATAGTCATTAGTGGTGGCAACATTAAAGCCTGTTAACTTCACAGGACTAACAAAAGCTTTGTAACCTAAGATATGTTGTCAATTTCTTCAGATATGGAGTCCAATCAGAGTTATATATTTGATGTGCACTTAGGCACCTTCAAACACATACAATAATAGACATTGGGGATTATGCCTTTCAGTTACTATGGGGATGGGAAGCTGTACAAAACTCTAAAGCATAAAGTAAAGGCTCAGATTGACCTGCTGTGGTATTTATAGAGATCGGTATGAAATATGTCAGAATTAGTCTAGGAATAAATAATTGAAAATTACTAGATCTAGCACTGCTTTTTACTAGGGTCAAGGTCTTTAAAAGTTTTGAGGTGCCTAACTCTCACTGATTTCACAGGAAAAGGTTGATTTTAATGTGATTTAGGTATCTAAACACCTCTGAGTGTTTAATGCATTAGCTTAGTGCATATGTCCTGGGAGGGTGTGCAAAAATTAAGTTTATGATTCCCATCTCCCCCATTTCCATCACCCAATCTACTCCCTCAGTTGTCTCTAGGGGGACCAGACAGCAAGTGTGAAATATTGGGATGGGAGTGAAGGGTAATAGGCACCTATATAAGACAAAGCCCCAAATATCGGGACCGTCTCTATAAAATCTGGACATCTGGTCACCCTAATTGTCCCTCCCTAGCACAGGGCTGGGAATTTCCACTCTGCATCTTAGTCAGAATGCTTTCTCTTCATGGTGTTGGGGTGCCAGCAGGTGGAGCACTGAGCACATGGGAGAAACAGTGTCCCTGCTTTTGTCACCACACTGACCCACAGCAACTGAAAGCAGCAATTACAGAAAAGTTTTGTTCAGTGCCTGCAGCAGCCTTGGGTTGGAGCATGTTCAGTGCAGATGGAATCTCCAGAGAATTTAGCTGCCATATGCTAACAAATCTCTACTGAATATGTGCAAACTAAGATGTAATCAAAGGCTTTTGATTTGGCTAAATGTTGGTGGTTTTTCATGGGGAAAGAAAACAAACATCGCTGGCATAAAGGTCATCTCCCTGGTAAATTTCAAGTCTCTGCTCCAAATGATTGAAGAACTAGAGCTTATCAATTAAACAATCATAAGATTATATTTTTTATAACAGGGATAAAATTACATATTTTTCCTTAATCTTATTCTGAACCTTTTTTTGCTGAAACTTTCTCAAAAAATTCAGCATGAGGCAAGCACCCCCATGGAAAAACTCAGCCAAAGCAGCTGAAGACTGGCCAAATTTATAAGCAACTGGAAACAGTGTCTTATCATGGGAAATGCCAGGTATCTTTAACTCCAGGTCAGTATTTGCACAGGCAATAATACAGGATTCTACATATCATACCCGCCAACTCCATGGGTTCTCCGGGACTGGAACACCCATGGGGAAAAAATGGTGGGTGCTGAGCAGTCACTGGTGGCCCTGCAGATCACTGCCTCCCAGTGCCTCCTGCCCACCACAATCAGCTGTTCCATGGCTGTACAGGAGATGCTGAGCCGGAGGGTGTGGAAGGGTGAGGAATAAGCAGGGAGGAGTGGGAAAAGGTAAGGTGGTGATGGGGCCTTGGAGGAAGGGGTTGGGCCTCGGGCAGAGCCAAGGGTCCAGCCCCTCCCCCACCCCGGTACATTAGAAAGTCAGCGCCTCTGCTACATACCACAATTTATTTTCCAGCCTTTTCTTGTGAGTGGACCAAAATTTACTTGTAAAACACAACCTTTTTGTCCTTAAGGGCCTAGTGTTAGGATTCCCCTGATTCAGACTGCTGGTGATTGTCTAATTTGCATGTGAACACATATTCACTGAGTCAGTTTGTTTCAGTTAATTCGTCCTTAGACATAAGTTCTCCACAATCCCACACATGAAAAATGAATATTTTATCCATTACATCCTGCATCTCCTCACAGTATTTTGTATACTTGTCAGAGTATGAACATTGGTCTTCTACTTGTGGTTATATTTTTATAAATCTGGGCTGTCACATATTCTTTTGAGGGAAAGAAGTCTCTTGGGAATTGTAACTTTCCAGAAGCAACCTGGTGCAATTTTGTAACTGAGAAGAAACTGTTACTAAAAAGGGTTATTCTAAGCTACATTATTTATAATGAATACCTGGCAAATATCCTAGAATTCAAGAAGGAGGAGAAAACATTAATCTGTGTTTGTGTGCACGAGGGGAGGAAGGGAAGAGGAACATGTTTCTTGTGCCTGAATGATTATTTCTGTTAGACCCCTCACAGAAGGCACACTTTAATTACAGTACAGTCTTGAGGAAGCCACAGGAGGAAGCATTGGTCCGAGGTGGTACCACCATACTGTGATAAATGTGTGAGCTCCTTGGATCAGTACTAAATAAGACACAAGTGCACAGGTACTGTAAGTGGTTTGGAGACTCCCCATTTTCTACGCTCTTCACACTGTTAATTTATTCTCTCTCCTTAGCTTGAAGCACCATACAGTGAATGCACTGGTCTAACCACATTCTTTCAGGGGCTGTGGGAATTTGTGCAGATTTTAGACATGAAAGTGGAGTGGACCAATAGTTGTCTCTTTCTCAGAAAAATAGCTAGCAAAAAGGGTAACAGTACTTCCTGGCTGCTCCCTGTATAATGGTGCTACAGGAAGACTCAATGACTTCTGAATGGGGCAATGTGCCTTATAACATTCCTGATAACAGCAAAGCTTTTCTATACAATAGTGAATAAGAAAAATACATCAAGGTGACACTTACTTGGCAATGTTGGCAAGCCCCCCAAGATCTGCAATGGTCCTGCTTCACAGGATACTGGAGGGCTTCAAAGAGGGTTGTGCATCCCTGGCGTATTCTGGAGTTGGATTCTGCACTAGTTTTTTCTAGGCTAGCAAGGAGCAGTTGTGGAGTTGTGACACTAAACTATGGCCATCGAGCCTACAGTTACACAGAACCAGTGACTATAAAATCCGCACTAAATGGTATGTAACCCATATGACAGATGTGGGTTACAGTAGTGTCTGGGGGGGGGGAGGGTCCTGTCCACTCTTTATTTAACTGGATAAACAATAGGGAAGAATTGTAGGAATAAGTGGGCAGTTTTCACAATGAAGACAGGTAAAGAGCAGGGTCTCCCAAGGCTTTGGACTGGAACCTCTGCTGTTCAACATATTCATAAATAATCAGGAAAAGAGGGTGAACAATGATGTAGCAAAACTTGCAGACGATAGACAATTACTCAGAATGGTTAAGTGCAAAGCTGCCTGTGAAGGGTTAAAAAGGTATCTCACTAAACTGGTTGACTCGGCAAAATGGCAGATGAAATTCAGTGTTGATAAGTGTAGATAGGAGAGTTCCACAAGTATCTGGACTGAGGCCTGTGCTATGCTATTCAACATATTCATAAATAATCAGGAAACACACTGGAAAAAAATCCCAAATACACATACAAAATGATGAGGTCTAAACTAGCTGTTGCCACTCAAGAAAGATCTTGGAATCTTCATAAATAGTTTTCTGAAAATACCTGATCCTTATGCAGCAGCAGTCAAAAAAGTTAACACAATATTAGGAGCCAATAGGAAAAGAATAAAAGATAAAATTAGAAAATGGCATAATGCCACTATATATATCCATGGTATGCCCACATTTCAATACTGTATGCGGTTCTGGTCACTCTATCTCAAAAAAAATAGAATTGGAAAAAGTGCCGAGAAGGGTAACAAAAATGATTAGGGGAATGGTATAGCTTCCATACAAGGAGAAATTACACACACTGGAACAGTTCATCTTAGTAAAGGGACAACTAAGGGGTGAGGGATATGCTAGTGAGCTATAAAATCATGAATGGTATGGAGAAAGTGAATAAGGAAGTGCTATTTACTCCTTCATATATCACGAAAATTAGGGGTCACCCAATGAAATTAATAGGAAACAGGATTAAAACAAACACTTTTACACAATACATAGTCAGCCTGTGGAATTTGTCGCCATGGGATGTTGTCAAGATCAAAATTATAACTGAGTGCAAAATAGAAAAAGATAAATTTATTGAGGATAGCTCGATCATTGACTATTAGCCAAGATATCAGGGATGCAACCTCATGCTCTGGGTGCCCCTCAGCCTCCAGAAGCATCTGGAACTGTCTACTGTCAGAGACAGAATACTGAGCTAGGTGGACTATTGGTCTGAGCTAGTACGGCCATTCTTGTGTTCTGATCATATTCCTCTGCCAAACTTCAGTTCAAGGAGCCAGGCTGTGTAATGTGTTCGGACTCTGGCAATTTACTTCTGAGATCGAATGTGGATTATGTCACAAGTTTAAAAAATAAGTGTTTGGTAACAGAGTTCCTGTTTATGAAGAAAACAATGGCTCTTATGTTATTAAATGTTCCTTTTTTTTGTGGGAGACTTTATATTTGAGTCTTGTGCCTGAGAAATATAAATATTATTTGTTCTTGTGTCTTTTTAAGATTACATTTACTTTGCTGAACAACAATAATGAACATTTGATAGTATAGATACAAGTGAGTTGAAAGTTTTCACTAGGTTGGAATTAACTACTTGAAAACTTGTGGACTATAGGACATGTATTTGCCATGTTTTCCTGTATTGGATGGGTAGGTCAATATTCCTCCTAATCTCCCCTTGGAACAGCTAAGATTGCCTAGGAAGCTCAGAGATATGTTTTACAGTTTTTGAGTAAATAATAGATATAAGACGAGTTTCCACACTGACTCACGGTCTGCATGCTCCATTCAACACAGTGTAGGCACTGGTCATGTTCCTAGTCTTTAATAATGATTCTCAAGATGAATGTGTTCCTTTAATGGTCATTTTGTGACTTTTTCAATAATGAATCAGTTACAAGTTCTACTAATTACCAATACTAAACAAGCGTTATATTTTATCCTTTGAATTAAGTCATTTCTCACTGTAACAACTTATGTTTTGATCCGGAGGTTTATGTTGCAATGTAGGGTAAGAGTCATGCCTTGATAACAAGCAGATGCATTGCCTGATAATACGTCATGACTAGACTTATTGAGATCATATTTTAAAAAAAACCCTGCAATGCATTAATTTCGTATTGACATCCAGCAATCTACAGCAAATAAAGATCTTTCACAGTTTTCATTACTATTAGGGTTTGTTTCTTGGTATTATTTTTAAATGAAAAAATATTGCAGTATTTACTGCCCTTCTTTTTGAAAGGTATTGAAAGGTGGGGGGGGGGAATAAAGCAAAAATAAATAAATACATCTTTGATGAGATTTTGTTATTTTCTGTAAGTGAAAGATAATTCTTTGCAGAGTTTTCACTCTAACTGTGGCCTGAAGGATTTAACTTATTAAAACCCCACAAACCTGAATTGTTTATGTTGTAGAAATTGTTCCCTAGTGGCAAACCAAAAATAGTGAAAAAGAGTAGAGACCTTCACTATGGCAACATTCAGATCCACATTCAGAAACCTTTCCCCTTCTTGAGTAGTATCTCACTCCTTGAGAAGTCTCATGTTGAAGAGTGAGTGTGGAAGAATTTGGCTGTAAAAGTTTTATATTCAAACACTAGTAACTGAGTGACCTGAGTACAGCACAAGGAGAAAAACATTTTAGACCTTCACATGAAAGAGGATGCCACAGGATGGCACTGGGCCTTCAAGAAAAAATAGGCCAATACACCTGAGACTTATCAGTTGTCTCCTAACTGAGTCTGAAAGAGACGGCACCTGAGTTATAGAAATGGGAGCTGCCTCAGGGTCAGTCAGCAAAAGGGCAGGTGAGAACTGCTTGGGGTGGGAGAGATCAGCAGGTAAGGTCTGACACAAATCAGGTGACTGTAGGAGATCTCTGAAGGAAACTATAGGTGATTTCTAGGCAAAAGCTGAAGACAGGAGAGCAGCAAGAGGCATTTGTTGACAGACCTCCCTAAGCCAGAAACCCAGAGCTGAAGGCCAGAGGGCAACAGAGGGAGCTGACAGCTGACTTTTAAGCCAGAGAGCTGAAACTGCTGATCAGAGAGGGCTGAAGGCAGGGGAGCAGCCGAAGGGCTTACCCACTGACGTTTCCCTGCTGGAGAGCTGGAACCAGAAGGCTGGAGAAGGCTGATGGTACACCACTAGAGAGGACAAAATCGCAGAAGAGAGGCTGTAAGCATTCCTGCTGGGAAGAGCCCAATTGCACTGCAGCAGGTGTGTGTGTGTGTGTGTGTGTATGTGCGTCTGCCTGTCTGTCTGTCTGTTCTGGTAAAAGGACAGGAGAGGACTGAAGAAGCACCTGGGATGTGGTAGAAGATGCTGGACAAAAGTATATGTTGTGTTGATGGAGTTCTATAGGATGTAGGATTTCAAGGACTTATATACACTGGATATGAGAAATAGACTGTGTTTAGGACTTTGTCATGGAATTGTCTGAACAATGTTTTAGTAATAAACTGGCCCCAACGACAGTATTATTGAGACCAGAAAATGTGCATAAAGTTACTGGGGACTCTGAAGAAAGGAATGTGAGGCAGGCACAGCTGTTCCACTGCAGCCTGTCACAGAGGAGTACCCATGGCGAGTCTGCCTTATCATAGAAAAGTAAAATGTGTGGTGCAATCATTCTGTGCATAATAGAAGGAAAGCAAGTGAGACAATGTAGGCTTGCTCTGTCCGACCACAGGCAGAGAGTAATGTAAACAAGTGCAAAATGAGACATGATGATCCTGATCCTGATCTTGAATTAATGAGAGTGCTGATGCATGAATTCCCTTTTTCTCTGGCTCATATCTCTCAATATCATAACCAGGGATTGTGTGAAAAATGAGAAAGAAATGCTTCAAACAACTGGTGCCACTTTTTAAAATTTCAGTGGTCCTCCTTCACATAAGCAGCTTTATTGGTGTGAAGTAGGGCAGAGAGAGAGAGAATTGGGTTTTCAGTAAAATAAAAATTGTAATGGAAAGAATCAGCTTCCCTTGGAAATGTTCAAGTACTATGATCAGAAAACTGGGGAAAAAAGCACTGGTCCCAAACTAAAACATCAATTAGTTTGTGTGCTTGTGTGTGTGTGTATTTAATGATTAGCCTTTCCATGGGAGGGAAGAGGCATTTCCTGACTAGTTCTGACATTAAAAAGTCTGTTTACTTAGGTATTTACCTAGGCCTCACTGACCAATGTGTTAGCAGTCGGGCTGTTAACCCATGCGATTAACCCCAAAAAATTAATCATGATTAATTGCACTGTTAAACAATAGAATACCAATTGAAATTTATTAAATATTTTTGGATGTTTTCTACATTTTCAAATATATTGATTTCTATTACAACATAGAATGCTAAGTTTACAGTGCTCACTTTATATTATTTTTATTACAAATATTTGTACTGTAAAAATTATAAACAAAAGAAACAGTATTTTTCAATTCACCTCATACAAGTACTGTAGTGGAATCTCTTTATTGTGAAAGTGTAATTTACAAATATAGAATTTTTTTGTTACATAACTGCACTCAAAAAAACAATGTAAAACTTTAGAGCCTACAAATCCACTCAGTCCTACTTGTTGTTCAGCCAACCTCTAAGACAAACATGTTTGTTTACATTTATGGGAAAGAATGCAGTCTGCTTCTTGTTTACAGTATCACCTGAAAGTGATAACAGGTGTTTGCATGGCACTTTTATAGCCAGCGTTGCAAGGTGTTCAAGTGCCAGATATGCTAAACATTCATATGCCCCTTCATGCTTTGGCTACCATTCCAGAGGACATGCTTCCATGCTAATGCTGCTCGTTAAAAAAATAAAGTGTTAATTAAACTTGTGACTGAACTCCTTGGGAGAAATTGTGTGTCTCCTGTTCTGTTTTACCTGCATTCTGCCATATATTTCATGTTATAGCAGTCTCAGATGATGACCCAGCACATGTTCATATTAGGAACACTTTCACGGCAGATTTGACAAAATGTAAAGAAGGTACCAATGTCAGATTTCTAAAAATAGCAAAAACACTTGACCCAAGGTTCAAGAATCTGAAGTGCCCATCCAAAATCAGAGAGGGGCGAGGTGTGGAGCATGCTTTCAGAAGCTACAGATGCAGAAACTACAGAACCCAAACCACCAAAAAAGAAAATCAAACTTCCGCTGGTGGCATCTAACTCAGATGTTGAAAGTAAACATGCATCCATCTGCATTGCTTTGGGTTACAGTTGAAGCATAAATGGACAAATGAATCTTTAGGGCATTTGGCACATAAATAGCTTGTAATGCTGACTTTGTTGATTATGAGAAAGCGTTCGATAGCGTGGATCGAGAGACCCTCTGGAAGCTCCTTCGGCACTACGGCATCTCAGCAAAGGTGGTCAACTTAATCAAGAACTCATATGATGGTATACACTGTAGAGTGATCCATGGAGGGCAGCTTACTAACAGCTTCCAAGTGCAAACTGGAGTCAGGCAAGGATGCTTGTTGTCACCACTTCTCTTTCTCCTCGTCATCGATTGGATTATGAAGACATCCACTTACGAGCGTAGGAACGGAATCCAGTGCACCTTGTGGACCCAGCTTGATGACCTGGACTTTGCTGACGACCTTGCGCTCCTTTCGCACAGTAAACAGCAGATGCAAGAGAAGACCAACATAGTGGCAGCCACGTCATCACAGGTTGGCCTCAACATTCACAAGGACAAGACCAAGATCCTTAGGATTGACTCCATCAGCAATGACCCAGTCACATTGAATGGAAGCCCCCTGGAAGAAGTGCAGTCCTTCACCTACCTAGGTAGCATCATCGACCAGCAGGGTGGCACAGATGCAGACATCAAAGTAAGGATTGGTAAGGCAAGAGCAGCCTTCTTACAGCTCAAGAACATCTGGAGCTCCAGAGAGCTGTCTTTGGCAATAAAAATTCGACTGTTCAACTCCAATGTGAAATCAGTCCTACTGTATGGAGCTGAAACCTGGAGGACAACCAAAACAACCATCAGGAAGATCCAGACCTTCATTAATAGCTGCCTCAGAAGGATTCTCCAGATCCGCTGGCCAGACACCATCAGTAACATCCACTTCTTGGAGAGGACCTGTCAACTCCCAGCAGAGGAAGAAATCAGAAGGAGAAGGTGGGATTGGATAGGACATCACTACGTAAGCAGCCAACTAACATCACCAGACAGGCACTGCGGTGGAACCCCCAAGGCAAGCGGAAAAGAAGCCGTCCAAGAAACACCTGGCGACATGACTTTCAGGCTAATAGCAAAAAAATGGGCTATACCTGGAACCAGATAGAGCGAATGGCCATTTCCTGTGCTGTGGAGCAATAATTGGCGCCGGGTTGTTAGGGTTGGCTGGCACATGCAGCCCAGCTTTTGCCAACTCCAGTTCATGTTTTCTCTGTTTTTCCTCCTCTTCATTCTCTTTTTGTTGTTTTTTCCATTTCTTTTTGGTGCTTTTCCATTTCTTTTTGGTGCTTTTCCATTTCTCGGCGGTGGGCCAACTCTTCTTCTGCTTGTTTCCTTCGGTAGGCCACCTCTTCTTCTTCTAGTTTTCTTTTGTGTGCTGCCTCTTGGGCTGCCTGTTCTCTTTGGAAGGCTGCCAGTTTGATGCTTTCTTCCTTTTCTTTCATCTCCATCTGTCGCCTGTGTTCAGCTTCTTTGATTTGTTCTTCGGCCTCAATTTTTGCCTTAGAAGTCATGGTTCCTGTTTTCTTGTGTTGGGGTGCCCTCCGGTGTTTATCTTCTGAACTGCAGGTTCTGTTGCCTCCTGAAGTCTGCCTAGCAACAGTGCCTTTAGCTAATCTTCAATGTTAAGTAAACCTGAAAAACCACTTTATTTGCATGCATATAGTGCTGGAACTTGCCTCCTAATGGGAGGGCTATTGCATGACAAAAGACCCTTAACAGTCTGGTAATGGCTTCTTGCTTAACATGCAAGCCACAACTGCCAGAGAGAGCAGAAAAAAAAATTCTCTCTGGTTCCCTTTTAAAACCAACTGTTTCTCTCTGCTAAAAAGCCCTTAGCAGAGAAGAGAAAAATATAATATTCCTACTGGCTTCTGGATTCTGTCTATATCCCACCTGCTGCCACTCATGTTATAACCTTAGTCCCAGATTCGGACCTTAGCGTCCAAAATATGGGGGTTAGCATGAAAACCTCCAAGCTTAGTTACCAGCTTGGACCTGGTACTTGCTGCCACCACCCAAAAAATTAGAGTGTTTTGGGGCACTCTGGTCCCCCTGAAAAACCTTCCCTGGGGACCCCAAGACCCAAATCCCTTGAGTCTCACAACAAAGGGAAATAATCCTTTTTCCCTTCCCCCCTCCAGGTGCTCCTGGAGAGATACACAGACACAAGCTCTGTGAAACTACACAGAGTGACTCCCCCTCTCTGTTTCCAGTCCTGGAAACAAAAAGTACTTTCCTATTCCCCCAGAGGGAATGCAAAATCAGGCTAGCAAATCCAACACACAGATCTCCCCGATTTCTTCCTCCCACCAATTCCCTGGTGAGTACAGACTCAATTTCCCTGAAGTAAAGAAAAACTCCAACCGGTCTTAAAAGAAAGCTTTATATAAAAAGAAAGAAAAATACATACAAATGGGCTCTCTGTATTAAGATGATACAATACAGGGTCAATTGCTTAAAAGAATATTGAATAAACAGCCTTATTCAAAAAGAATACAAATTAAAGCACTCCAGCACTTATATTCATGCAAATACCAAAGAAAAGAAACCATATAACTTACTATCTGATCTCTTTGTCCTTACACTTAGAAACAGAAGACTAGAAAGTAGAAACTACTTCTCCAAAGCTCAGAGAAAGCAGGCAGACAGACAAAGACTCAGACACTCAATTCCCTCCACCCAAAGTTGAAAAAATCCGGTTTCCTGATTGGTCCTCTGGTCAGGTGCTTCAGGTGGAAGAGACATTAACCCTTAGCTATCTGTTTATGACAACCTGGAACCAGCTAGAGCGAATGGCCCAGGATAGAGGACTCTGGAGATCTGTGGTTGGCGGCCCATACCCCAATTGGGGTGACGGGCATGAGTGAGTGAGTGAGTGCTGGCTACAACAGTATCATGTGAATGCCTGTTCTCACTTTCAGGTGACATTGTAAACAAGAAGCAGGCAGCAAATCTCCTGCAAATTGTAACCAAACTTGTAGTAGAACTGAGCGGACTTAGCGGCTCTAAAGTTTTACATTGTTGTATTTCTGAATGGAGTTATTTTTTGTACCTAATTCTACATTTGTTAGTTCAACATGATAAAGAGACGTTAGTTTCATGATAAAGAGATTTCACTACAGTACTTGTATAAGATGAATTGAAAAATATTATTTCCTTTGTTTTTACAGTGCAGATATTTGTAATAAAAAGAAATATAAAGTGAGCACTGTGCACTTTGTATTCTGTGTTGTAACTGAAATCAAGATATTTGAAAATGTAGAAAACATGCAAAAAGATTTAAATGGTATTCTATTATTGTTTAACAGCACAATTAATCATGCAATTAATCACAATTTTTTTAAGCACATGATGAATCACGATTAAAATTTTTAATCACTTGATAGTCCTGGTCAGCAGAGCTAAATTAATTGTATTTGAACAGGAAATGTATTCTATCTAATTATTACATATCACTGCAATCACACCTGTCTTACCACAAGTGCCACTTTTGTTCTCCCTGTTTGTTGACGGGGTAAGTTGAAATAGCAACATGTAGCTGCAGTGAAATCATTTCCTTGACACCAATTTAATTTCCATAGTTTTGCTCTCCTTTATCCTTATAACTAATCTGTATTCAGCACTCATTAACTATGATGCTATCATGCTCAAATAATAAAGATAACTCATTAGTAAACATATATAAAAATAATTCTTGAGGGCTACATTTTAATTTTTAAAATAGTACTCCATAGAAAAAGTGTGGCATTTTTGTTTTTTGTATAGAACACCATCAAAATAAATCTAGAGGAGAAAACATATTCTAGCAGAAAGGAAAAATGTTACTCTCCAAAAGGACAAACAGCCCGAGGCGAGATTTAAATCTGTCTCCTTCACCACATCTTAAATATATAATAACAGCAAGAAAACATTATAGGATATGAAACATCAACACAGTAGTCAGCATACAGCAAAGTTACTCCAGCAGTTTGGTATATTTCCTCCCAATTCCCTTGGTGAACATGGTAATATCAATGTATGTTTCAATGTACATAAAAGGCAAAATCAACTGGTTAGATCCTAAAGCCCACTTCCGTCAGTTTTGTGCTTGCTGACATAGGGAAATCCATTCACAGATCTGACTCAGTACCATTACTCCCTTCCCTGCGGATGAAAGAAGTTTGTTGTGGGGAGAGTCAGGAGTGGGAGCTGTTACAAAGGGGACTGAAGTACACTATGCTCAAGACAATCCCAGTTTTGCCAGTCTAAGTCATTCAACAATCAAGAATTGGACTCGAAAATATCATGTGATTGACTTAAATATGTAAGAGTTGTAAAAATGTTTTTTTCCTTCTAGTACCTCAGTCTACAGGAATCACATGTTCAAGCTTTCCTCTGTAATCACGAGGGAAAGAAACATAAATAAAAGGCTGAAATTCTCATAATCACATGGCTCCCGGAGCTGGAGCTTTAAGAAAAAAATAATGGTAGTGAGATTTGCAATGAAATCTCAAGAGCTGGCATCATAAAATCCCTGCTAACCTAATGGCAGGGAACCTTTACAAGCTTTGTAAATGAGACGGATTTTTAAGCTGTTCCAAATTTGCACTATGTGATGCATCCCTTGACTGTCCCCTAAGGTTGTAGGAAGTGGAAAGATGGTTGAGATCCACTTTTCCTTCCCCTACTCAGCTGTGCTTCACCTGAGCCCAGATATATCTGAGGTCCAGGCAGAGCAAAATAATGGTCAACTACCTGTAAAAGTTTCCTATTTTTATATGAGAAATGTGAAGCAAAAACAACAACAAAAAACTACTTAGATTTTTCACAAGGACTTAAACTTAACTCTGGCCATCAGTCAGGATTTGCCACACTATCTCTGATAAAAGCCTACAGCATCTGATTAAGAGAATTATCTAGTGGGGCTCTGATTAGTTGTGCTGGCTGCCTAATCATATAGTAAAAAACAAAAAAGACTGAAGCATGGGCTTGACTGGGATTTTCAAAAGAGCCTAAGTGATTTCAGTCCCCAAATTCAATAGGAGTGGATCACCTAGAGCTCTAAAGCTCCTTTGAATATCCTGCCTTAGGCCAGGTCCTCAGATGTTATAGGCACCTAACAGCCCTTGATTTCACTGGGAGGTAGGTGCTCAAATCCCTTTCAGGATCTGGACCTTAGTGTCCATCTCTTAGCTTTACAGCAAATCTAAAATGCAATAAAAGCAAAAACATCTCACAATCACTTATAGTTAAATTCATAGAACAACTTGGTGGCACATCTAGCCAAAGAAGAGACACACTCTTAGCTACCGACCCCAAATTCCTCATGAGATAATTTTATCATATCATCTGTTGACTACTGAACTTTATCAGTGAGCTGGCAAGTATTTTCTGCATTAGTGGTTATGAAAAATGGGCTGCCACCACCATCTTCCGTTAAAACAATATGACAGCAACTCTTGATGCTCAAAATGAATGTAAGAGTGTAATGGTGGGAGTTTAATATAGTCAGGAAAAACTGGCTGTAGGTGGGCATTTGTTTTGAGTACATAGCTGATGAGGTAAGACACAAGTGGATCTGGTGGGGGGCTATGCTTATACTCTAAGGGAAGATGTGTGAACATGAGTCTGATTCTTATGGAAAGCTGGACTGGCCAAAGGGTTGTACTTTTGACATCTCTGATTTGTATACAAGCAAAATAGATTTTGTACCTTCTGAATTACTGTAATATCAAGACAAAATTTTGCACGTTAACAAGAAGTATAGTTCTACCGTGCAAAGCAGCCTTTTAAGAAATGTAAACCAGTGTCATGATAGACTTTCTGCTGTGATCTAATGTTGTGACCATTGCTACTGAGAAATGAGAAATAGGTAAGACATTTTGAGAGCTATTAACTTAAAATTTTCACTGTAGATCAGCATAAAGTTACTTTTCAGCAGGCTTTCCTGCCGCTATGATGCATGGGGTACCTTTGCAGTGTTTAATGGCACCCAAGTTCCCATTCTAAATGTGTTGTGAATATTGGTCCGTGTAATACAGAGTAAAGCATGTTGAATATTAGCTGACTCAAGACATTATATGGTTATTTGAAATCTGTTATTTTGTGTGTCTGTAACTAAACTTTTCTAGCTAAGTGTATATAATAGCAGTCATTACTATTCTGAATGCCTCTCATGGACTTTTTAAAAAATAAAAAATGAACGTCCAATGGCTTAATTTTTAGATCTAATAGGTGTGAATGTTACAGTGGTTTGGGAAATTTGGTGACTGGAGAGAGTTAATTATCACCTTTAGAGATAAAGCCAGAGAGTTTAAAAATGTGTACTTTCATTCTGGACCCATATGATTTAAGGTCATAGTAATTTGCAGTACACAGCATATTTCTTGTTCCTGTAATCTTGCACATATGAATGGGTCTGATTCTCCCTTTGTAAATCTGGAGTAATTCCACTGCAGTCAATGGAATTAGTCTGATATTAAATCAGTGAGGAGGAGAGAAATCAGATCATGCTATTTATGTTTCTTTTATGCTACAGCTTTTGCTTATATTCTTCTTTCCTTTCCTGCCACACTCCCTTCCTCCTTTGTAAAGGTGAAAATGTTAAATTACAAAGAAAATTAAGGCGAGGGAGTGATCTGTCAAGTCTTAAATCTCTTAAGTGTTTTAAAGAGGGTGGCCACTGATGCATACCCAGAATACGGAACGACATTCCCTTGGTTGTCCCTGCCCCATCCTGTGTGACCCCCACCTCTTCCAGTGTGATCTCATATGCACTCTTCAAAATGGTGTCTTCTATGTAGGATACCAGACAAAACCACATCTAGTTTCATATCAGTACTGGACAGTAGACAAACCATCCATAAACAGGACTGTATGGCATAAAACCAGACAAATGACCTTCCTAGTTTTAAAATATACAAACATTGGATAGACTGCATAAAATTATGTATATATTCATTGATGAGTTATGGATATGCACTCTTACAATTACGGAACATGAACAATTCAGTAGCTCACCTTATTATATAGAATTTCATTTTTGTATAATTTCTCTTTGTTATTGGTTTTCCCTCCAGCTCCCATATGACTACAGAAAGCTATTCAAAAAAAGCTATCCATTTCATGTCAATTCAGAACTACTTTTGAAAGCAGTGTGTAAAGCTCCCAGTAATATCTTTCTGCCAATCTCCTCATTTCTGAAACTTGTTTGTAAGAGCCATAATAAACTACCTGCCATCAATTCTAGATCGCATGACTATATGTCAAAGAAATGAATTCCCCAGAATTATTTAAATAAAACTACTAATTTTGAGCATCCCTCCACTGCTCTAAGAAGATATGTATCTTATAACAGAATCTTCCATTTGCAAATCTGTCTCTGTCTTTTGTTCCCATCTATGTTCTGACATCAGTAACTGCAGAAGAGTAACTAATAATTGGCATACTATATGCATTTCAGGGGAAAACAACAGATTTCATATCATTCCAAGAATTTGATTCTACTTCTTGTTAAAATATTCATATTTCCAAGAAAAGGGTTAGTAAATGAGATTTTCTTGAGGTAAAATCTCTGGAAGATGAGCCAAAAAAAAAAAATCTGAAGACACAAATGTAAGGGCCAAGGCCAATTTTATATTATGGCTGCCTAAAGTTAGGCATCTAAATCCATAATTCCTCCCACACCCTGCAATAAAAAAATTGCCTGACTACACGTCCTTTTAACTTCAGATTGGATTGATGGGTGCTCAGCACTTTTGAAAAGCAAGATACTTATATAGACACCAAACTTGTTCAGTGGTCTATCCATAAAAATATAAATGCATGCAAAAACACCACCGAATATTTGTATTTCCAAAATGCAATTGCAGATACTTTTCTTCAAGTTCAGATGGTCATTTATCCTTCTTTGAAGTGCAGTCATTGCAGAGTGAGATAGTGGGACATATCTTCTGGCCCTTATCAAGCAAAACACATTTCTGTTGGTTTACCATTGAAGGTCTTTTTTTTCATTCTTGACACCTGTCACACTCATTGCAATCCCTAGAGTCTAAGACAGTGGTACAAATGCTTCCTTAGACTAGTGTAGCCTGCTCTTTGAGTAGGTATCTCATAAACCTTTACTACAACTGAATGGTCTACCTTTCTGTTGATTGCTGGTTTGTGTGTGCCGTGTGCCTGATTGCCTCTATTGAAAAGAACAGATAATTAATTTCTGGGTTAATATCTGTTTTGTTTGAGTAAGGACTGCAGGATTTGGTCCATTCAAAAGTACAGGAGCAGGTCTGCTGACCAACCTAGAAATGTATTATTATTCGTTTCTCAGACTCCTGACATTGGGATGAGTAATATAGACGGTGTCCTCAAGAGGGACATAGACAGTGGTACCCCAACACAATTAATTTCTTTCCTGGCATGAGCCCATACAATGTTAGATCAAGAAACATGAAGGGAAAAAACTTTCTAACTATAAGGATAGTTAATCTCTTGAATAGGTTTCCAAGGGAGTTTGTGGAATCCCTATCATTGGAGGTTTTTAAGAATACGTTGTACAAACAACTGTCAGGGATGGTCTAGGTTTACTTGGTCCTACCTCAGCGTAGGGGGCTGGACTTTACGAATTTTCAAAGTCCTTTCCAGCCCTACATGTATATGACAGATCCCAAAACCTTTACAATGGGAAATTTATTTGAAATAAAGTCCGAGCAAAAAGTGATTTAACTGGAAATGAATATATTCAGCACACTTGTAGCGTTGAAAGTGTGATCACAACTGAGTAAAATTCTACTACTTCAGGGACAAAAAGCTAGATCTACAAAAGGAATCAGGTGCCTAAAATGGCAGTTCGATACCTAAATTCAACATTTAGGCACCACCCGAGCTCCTCAAAAAAATCTCTGCTTAGTTGCCACCTAATTCAATAAGTTCCAAAGGTGCCTAAGTTTCCATCAGTAAGCATGTGTGTAGCTGCCTCAGTCTAGGTACCCAGGCACCCTGCTACCATCTAAGCCCCAGCAGGTCCCTCAAATGATGCATTCTTCCACCTGTGTCATCTGCAGGGCCTGACCAGTAGGCATCCTCTGAGCATGTCTAAGCCTGCACAAAATAAGAGGAATAGGTGATCGTGCCCCACTTACAATTTTCAGTCCAGTGGTTAGAGTACTCACCCGTGGTGTGAGAAGCATCAGTTCACTGCCCCTCTGCCTGATGTAGATCTACCATCTCAGAAAGGTACCTAGCCACTGTGCTATGGGGTATTCTGGGGTATTCTCTCTTGCTGAAGATGCTCCACTATGTACACATAATTTAAATATTCATTAGAGAAGGGTACTGGCAACTGGGTCTCCCACATCCCAGGTGAGTGACCTAACCACCATTCTCACTTGTCTTCTGGTCCAATGCATATTTATTTATATGAATTTATGTCATCTGAGACTCCATCTCACTAGTTCACTGCTATCAAATCTACACCAAAATCATAGCTTTGATTCTGACTCCTATCTGAAATCTGGTCTCTAGTATAAACCTAGTCCAGGTCTGATTACCGCAAATCTCTGACACTGAACACCTTCCATATTCAAATAAAACAGTGATAATCGGTTTTCTGTAAGCCAGATTTTATTCATCAGATATAATCAGTCAGATAATTTATCTGTGGGATAATCTGTTTAAGCCTCACTAACATTCAAATACACAGTGTCTACCACATTCTCTTTTATTTATCCATAGTCAGTTAGTCTGTTGTAAGGACTATGAAAAACACACCTTTTAAAAAAGTGCCTTGGTATATTGCATAACAACATGCATATGCAAAAATATAATTAAGCAATACTCATAATATATATTTTTCTCATGCAGTAGCTTTTGAATTGCAGAAGTTATCTCTGGGTGTACAGCATCAGATCTACAGAATCTGCATATATTGCAGAAATGTAATTTCTTGGTCAGTTTAGTATATGGCATGAGGCATGAAGATATTGGTTGAGAAATAAACCTGGTGCTTTCTCACTCTTAAACAGCCATGGCCTGGGATCATCTCAGAAATGACACTTGCTATCTCCAAAGAGAATATGAACTTTTCACTACACTGAAAATTCCTTATTGGCTGGCTGGGAAGAGTTGCATCTTTCTAATCCAATTTCCCAGCCCCACCCACTCCATCCTTGCTATTTGAAGGAAGAGTAAAAATGTTACTAGGAATATTTATGCCTTCTTTATGAGAGGGGCGGCATAGAAAAGTCTGGACACAGAAGGAGCCCACAAAGGCCAAATGCCTTGAGTCAGACTAAACTCATCTAAATGACTGTTTGTAGGCAAACATGGGTACCTCTTGATATTAGCCCTAGACACTTTTGTGTCAGAATGGGATACACACATAGTAGAATCAATCAGGTATAGGCTCCCTAACAGAGACTGACAGTACTCTCATAGGGCTAAAGGAAAGCACACAGGAATGTCACAAAGATTAGGCTATAAAGAAACAAGCAGCCCAATCAATAGAGACAATAAACTAGTCTTTGCATCACTTAGCTACTTTTTTCATGGGTAATTAGCAAATATATTCTTGATACTTGGGTAAGAAAAGTAGTTGTTCAACTCAGTTGCACCCAGCAAATGGCTCCATGTCTTGTGTCTGTCAGGAAGGTGTTTGGGGCTCAGACTGACATTTATTATATATCTGTAGAGATCTGTATGATACAGTGCAAACTGGTTGTGGCTAATAACAGTCATACTACAGTAACACCAATACTTGCACTAATTGGGGGATTCCCCTTAATTCTCTACCTTAGAATTTCTTAACAAATATTTCAGTGGTTCCCAAACTGGAGTTCGTGAACCCCTGGGGGGGTTCGCAAAATTTTACAAGGGATTCTCGGGGGAAAATTCCCTAATGGCGGTCGGAGCTGTCCCTAGGGACCCCAGGCAGCACAGGGCCGGCAGCCTGGAGCCCATGGACTTCCAACAGCTAAGCAGATCAAAGTAAGTATAATCTATCACACTGAGGAGATTTAAACTTAAAGACTCCTTATAAGAAATGGAAAGGCAGGTGGATATTTTTTGCCATTTTTAAAATTAAATAGGCAGCTAATATTGTTTTAAAAATTATTGTGAAGAACAAGTTTAAGCTTTGCTGTAACGTGCGTTATTTGTCTGGACTGCTCAAGACCTGAAGGCTTGTGTAGGAGGAACTCTTTCAGTTGGCTTCTTAAATACCTTCATGCTATTTCACATCTGATACTCCTTGATGAAACATAGGAGCCTTGTCTTATAACAGGCTTATTCAAAGTGATACAAGCTACTGGAAGAGTGCCGTTTTCATAATGTAATAACAATACTGTTGTCATGGTAAAATTCCCCACTCTGAACCTTAGCGTTCCAAAGATGGGGTACCAGCATGAATTCCTCTAAGCTCAATTACCAGCTTAGAACCTGTAGCGCTGCCACCAACCAGGAATTCCAGTGCCTGGTACACCCTGGTCCCCCCCAAAACCTTGCCCAGGGACCCCCAAGACCCAGACCCTCTGGATCTTAACACAAGGAAAGTAAACCCTTTCCCTCACCATTGCCTCTCCCAGGCTTCCCTCCCTGGGTTACCCTGGAAAATCACTGTGATTCAAACTCCTTGAATCTTAAAACAGAGAGGAAAATGAACCTTCCCCCCTCCTTCTCTCTTCCCCTCCCAGATTCTTCCTGAGAGAGACAGTAATCCTAACACAGAGAGAAATCAGCCTCTCTCTCCCCCTTCCCTCCTTTCTCCCCACCAAGTACCTGTGAATCCAGATCCAGTCCCCTGGGGTCTCACCAGAATTAAAAAAAAATCAGGTTCTTAAACAAGAAAAGATTTTAATTAAAGAAAGAAGAAACAGTAAAAATTATCTTTGTAAATTTAAAATGGAATAGGTACAGGGTCTTTCAGCTATAGATGCTGGGAATACCCTCCCAGCCTAAGTATTCAAGTACAAATTAAAATCCTTTCAGCAAAATATAAATTTGAACTCCTTCCAATCAAATACACATTTGCAAATAACGAAAACAAACATAAGCCTAACTTGCTTTATCTACCTAGTAATCACTATTCTGAACTTATAAGAGCCTGTATTGGAGAGATTGGAGAGAAACCTGGTTGTACATCTGGTCCCTCTGAGCTCCCAGAGTGAACAACCACCAAAATCTAACAGCACACACAAAAACTTCCCTCCTTCAAGATTTGAAAGTATCCTATCCCCTGATTGGGCCTCTGGTCAGGTGACAGCCAGGCTCACTGAACTTAACCCTTTACAGGCAAAAGAGGCATAAAGTACTTCTGTTCTATTAACCTTTGACTATCTGTTTATGACAACTGTAATGATAAATAATAATTAATAATAAATAGTGTGTAATAAGCATATCATAAAATAAATTTTATATTTCCAAGATCAGTGCTTTTATAATTTATACTCAGGTAAAGGAGAAAATCCCTGGAAATATTCATTTTTAGGAGGAGGTTCACGAGACTTGACATTTTAGTGAAAGGGGTTCACAGGTTGCTAAAGTTTGGGAACCACTGGAATATTTGAATGTTTCAGGGCTTTCTGATAGCTAAGGCACTATAGTAATTATTATATGCTGAGGGTACCACAATGGGAGTTGTGACTGCAGCATGTGTAGACATACCTGAGCTAGCTTTAATCTACTTAGTGAGAGTACGAATAGCAGTGAAGCCACAACAGCATACACTTCAATGTGGGTTAGCCACGTAGGTAAGTACGCAGGCTCCTGGGCAGGCCTGTACAGCCTATCCTTAAGCCCAAACTGATGTGGCTTCTCTGCTATTGGTACGCCTGCTAGTTAGCTCAGAGCTAGCTCATTTATGTTAACACATGCTGGAATTAATCCTCTCATTGCAGTGTAGACAAACCCTAAAAAGCAAAGAACACAGCTGAGATGAGGAAGAGAAAAATACACAAGAAACAGGAAGCCAGAAAAGCAAACTATTGATGTGGAAGTGGTTCTGTCAGTTTGGATTGGAATTGGACTAGGCTATAAGTTTGGTTACAGAAGAGTCCAGACTTTTGATTTACCTATGAATGTTACCCTCTCTTGCCGTTTTGGAATCTGCTCTGTCTTCTGGTCAAAATCTGTCCTCAGTTGTCTCCATGTAGCCATGTGACTTAATAGAGTTGTCCTAGTGTAACTAAGGGAAAAATTAATCCCACTAAAACTACCTCTCCTTAATACTATGTATTATCCTTATTCACAATACATAATTTATGGGACAGATGGCAGGGCTGCCCAGAGGGGGGGCGCAAGTGGGGCAATTTGCCCCGGGCTCCGCAGGGGCCCCCATGAGAAGAATGGCTGAGGCTCCCTCCCTGGACCTGGCCCAACCCTGCCTTCGCACGAGCCGCAGGGACTCTGAGCTCCGCCCCGCTCAGAGTGGCTTACTAAGGGGGTGGGGCTGTGAGCTCCAGGCTGAGCTCTGCTCCCTCTGCTCAGCCTGGAGCTCGCAGCCCTGCCCCCTCATCACGCCGCTCTGAGCGGGGCAGAGCTCAGTGGCCCTACCGGAGCCACACTGCAGCTGTCAACGGAAGCTCCTGGATGCGCTAAGGCTCCGGGTGAGGGGGGAGCCGGGGCCAGGTGGAGGGTTGGTTAAGGGGCAGGAAGTCCAGGGGACGGGGGGGCAGAGGTTGGTGGGGACGGTCAGGGGAAATGGGAGGGTTGGATTGTGGGCATTCCAGGGGTCTGTCAGGCCTCAGCTGGGGGTGGTGGTGGATAGGGGTTGAGGCAGTCAGGAAAGGGAGCAGGCATTTGGTCACAAGCTGAGGTGGTTCAAAAGTTTTGGATTTTTTTTAAGCAGATTTTTTTTATTGTTTCTTTAAACAATCAAACACAGCAAGCAGTAAATATTTGGCCACACATTTCTGAAACCCCAAACCATATTCATGTTTTGGCAGACTAATTGCAGCTTATCAATTAAAAAAAACACAACAAATTTTGAAGGAAAGCAGACATTGTCAGTGATTTTTTCTGCTTTTTAAAACCCCCTAGTTTTCAATCCAGAAAAAGTTTTGAAGGAAAATATTTTCTTTTAATGAGCTTTAGTGCCTTTTAGCACTAGCTGATGCTGAGAACCAGAGATACCTTGTAAACAAGTTTTCTCAAAATTGGGTTTGTGCCAAGATGCAGAAGGTTAATTTTTCCCAGGGCTGCCTGTTGGTGAGGAGCAAGTGGTGCAATTTGCGCCGGGCCCTGCAGGGGCCTCCACGAGAATATAGTATTGTACAGTATTGCAATTTTTTTATGGAAGGGGCCCCCAGA
Organism: Gopherus flavomarginatus; assembly: GCF_025201925.1. Lineage (NCBI taxonomy): Eukaryota > Metazoa > Chordata > Testudines > Testudinidae > Gopherus > Gopherus flavomarginatus. The sequence goes on from NC_066617.1 coordinate 38,100,153, forward strand.
ATTGCTTTGCCCCAGGCCCCCTGAATCTTCTGCGCAGATGGTGGAAGTAGTTTTTTCCATGAATAGCCTATTGAAATTAATGGAACAAGGCTTGTGAAGTAAAGTGCTATTAAACCAGACTCAGAGTATCACAATCTATTCCTATAGATTTATGGTAATGGTTATGCATGTAGGAGCAAGTTGTGGTTGTTCATGTGCACATGCTAAAAGGTAGAAGGAAAGGACATAGAGCTCACATCCACTCACTCTTTCTCTAGTACAGCAGGAAGCCAGGCTCTTGGTGCTTGTGTTTCATTTTGCAGTGTTAGAAAAAAACAGTGCTGCTAGACTCATGGAAGAGGCATGACTCCCTCTGCACCTCCTAGTGAACAGAAGAGAATGCTTGCAATCTTCAAAATTCACCCTGTTTAAGGAAGTGGGCTTCTGAGTTCCCTGGAGACATTATATATCTGGGACAAAAAGGCAGCCAGGATGTCTCCAACAGATGCTTATTCCTCTCATGGTAGGGTGACCAGATAGCAACTGTGAAAAAAAGTGACAGAAGGTAGAGGGTAATAGGTGCCTATATAAGAAAAAGTCCCCCAAAATGGAACTGTCACTTTAAAAATGGGACAGCTAGTCATCCTATCTCATAACAATGTAGCTTTGGCCTTAAAAGCCACAAAATGCCCGTAATATTTATTAATTAACTATATATTTAGAGGCTTTTTTGTGCATAGTTGTCTAGCCAAGCAATGTCATCTTCAGTGGCGTGATGCAGTTCTTCTAGGCCACCACTGAACTTAGTCAGCAGGCATTCATCAACAGTGGGCATCATCGTCTGTGTTGCACTGTAGCTGCACAAAGGGCTGTCAAGAAGGCCCCAGCAATACTGGTTGGTTGCACAAAGACCTTGCCCGGTCCTGAACCTGTTCAACAGGGATCATTGGCAATGGGGCAGGTCAAAAGCAAGTGGACAAATTGTGTGGTTGGTGATGAGGGACCGGTTGGGGATCTTACCAGATATCCATTCCTCTCACCAAAGTGTTTCCGCTCTAACATCCTGGCATGGCGGATGAGACCATAATGGGTGACGTGACAACAAATGTGCAGCTGGTGGTTTTAAAAGGTCATTGTGCAACAGCAGGCTTGAGTTGGTGTGTACTTTCTCCAGTAACTTACCAGTGGCAACCTCTCTTCTGATATGAGGAGGAGCAATATTGTTCAGATCTGGAAGTCATGCGAGTGGAGTTGGATGCAGGTGCCAGAGATGATACGCAAGGAGGCATGTAACTGCTGATCGGCTTCATACTGGTGTGCTGTACTCTGCCACTGATTATGAGGTGGCAAAAGCTGACTTCCACGAAGTTAGAGCATGAGCACCCCATGACAAACCTGCCAGTTTGCTAAGAAAATTATTGCACATCTTAACTTTAGCTGCTGTCTTCTTCAGTTGGGCATAGTAACTCAGTGTGCAATGTAAAGTCACATCGAAATAGACTGGTTCTACTTCATGCTTCACCTTCTGACCATTCAGATAAACATTCAGTTCTCAGGCTGCACTGCCGTGATGAAGATGGAACAAACTGGAGACTGTTTTTATGACGCTTGGCTGGAGGCGCCAAGTCTTACAGTAGTCAGCTAACTTTGTCATGTCCCGGTTTAAGGTGGCATCAAGCTCATGAAACGTCCGGGCCTGGGTACCGAAATAGATGTCATCTGCATAAATGAACTTTCATAACTCCGTCGTTGGCAGGTCATTGATGTAAAGGTTGAACAGGATGGGAGAAAGCACAGACCTCTGGGGTAACCCATTGCTCTCTTGTCTCCAAGCACTCGTCTTCTCCCCTATATGGACTCTGAACTCCCTATCACAGAGGAATAGTTCAATGACGCTTGTGACCCAAGGTAGCAGGCCCAGTGATACCTTCACGAGCAGGTCAGTGTGCCATACCGTATCACATGCTGTTGCTAGATCAATGAAAACAGTGCCTGTTTTTGAGTTTCTCTGGAAGCTATTTTCAACAAATGTGGTCAGTGTGAGTACTTGGTTGCATATGCTACGGCCTCGGCTAAAGCCAGTTTGGTCAGGGCTCAAAATTCTCCCCACATCAGGTAATATGCACTATAGGACCAAGCGGTCCAGTGCCTTGAAACACATCAACAATAATGATATGGGTCAATAGCTTGATCCTTGACTTGGGTCCTTTTGAGGCTTTAGGAGGCCAATGACTTTTGTGGTGTACCGTATCTTCTGTAGCCTACCTTCCTTGATGACCCTGGTGAAAAATTTCACAAGCCAAAGCCGAGTACGGGGGGCCAAGGTTTTTCAGGAATTCTGGAGATACATTGTCTTGGCCTGCAGCTGTTCCACACTTGATGCTACCCAGTGTCCATTCCAGCTCTGTTACTGTGAATGGTTCTGGCCAGCTTCTGATCTGGTGTACATCTTTATACATACGCCATTCATTCCTCACTTGTCTTCGCACCTGTTTCTCCAAAGGTGCCACTTTAAGTTGATGTCTGGCTACCTGGTTGGGTGTCACTGAGAATCAGCAGAATGCAGGTGGCTGCTGCGCTGCTCCAAGGCATCAGAGAACACTTGCAGCTGGAGCTGGTAAAGCTCATCGTCTCAGTCCTATCCTTCCATCTGGCTCGGCGAGCGGTGTCCAATGATTTGGTCAGATGGATCAGTGACATCTGGGTCACCAGGTGCCTCATACTACTTGAGCATGGCAAAACTCTCTGTGTCAAGACAGGGGATGTAGACCGGGTGGCAACCACATGGGGTGGCTCTGCAGGATACTTTGTAGAGAGCACCACAGAAGCAATGGTAGGTCTCATTTACCGAGATATGCCAGGCTGGTATTGTCACTACACTCTTTTCTAATGCTTCCCTGTAATTTTCCCAGTCAGCCTATTGGAAGTTCCACTGCTTCTTTTTGGAACTCTTGACAACTAGGAGCTGTAACCTAATATGGATCAGTGACGGTCTGTGTTGGCTGTGTGGAAAGTTATCCAAGACTTGGCATGTTGCTGTCTGAGGATGGCCATGAACTGAACTGACCTAGCACAAGTCAGGAGAGTAGTCATGATCCCATCTAGAAGAATGGAACATGCCTCACTGCTTAGCATCATGGATAAAGGCAAGATCATTTTGAGATGCCCAGTCTGCAAGTTGTTCACAGTTGGTGTCAATCTCCTTATACCCCCAGTCTGTGTGATGGCTGTTGAAGTCTCCAATGTAGACAGCTGGCTGTGGCAGGCCTGGTAGAACCTTTTGGCTCCATCTGACACTTGGAGGCTTGTAAACATTTGCAAGCCAGAAATCGCCAACCTCAATGGTGTCACAGAATTCAGTAGACATCAGCTGAATGACATCTGCAATATTGGATCAAATGTATGTGGCTCAGCCATGCTTCGGGTGTGCCACATGGCAAAACAGGTTGAAGCCATTGATACTGTAACACCCAGCTTTGGCAGTTGCTATGTGTGTCTCTTGCAACGAAATTATTTCAATAGTACGTTGATGAGCAAGAAAACCAAGTAAATCATGTTTGGCAGCTGACACACCCTCTAAGTTGAGTTGTTACACATGTAGAGCTGGACCAACAACATAGAATTCACCATAGAATGCACATTGGGGTTGTCAGTGATGACAGTGTCAGGATTTGTTGAGCTGGTGCTTGTGGAATTGTGCTTGCTGGTTGGATCATTAGCTTCCCTGACTCCTCTCAGATACTGGCAGGTGGCGTGACGAGGATGCTGATCCATTGCTTCCAATTAACTTATATTAATTAAAATTCTATTATAAATGAACATCAGCAAAGAGCCTTTATAATTAAGCAATATTTTCACTAACTCAAGACAACATACCATAAACTGATGTAATTTCTTGCAACCATATTATATTTAATGAAATATAGATTAAGTACTGAGTTTTCAAGAACAATTATTTTTATTGTAATGCTCTAAAACATGCTGACAGACTTCAATGATATTGGGGGAACTTAAAAAAATCACTATTTTTCCAAATATAAATACAAATATTATTAATATTAATAGAGTTGGTTTATTCCCTAGCTAGTTGAGATCAGAATTTCCGTGTGGCTACACAACTACACATAATGTTCCAAAATCTGATACATCTACAGAAGCTGCAACAAATATATCACAACACATTTGAGGGTCAGACTCAGTGCAATCATGGTAAAATGGGATTGTTAGAACATCTGCAACTATGTGGGGACTGATAAGTGGGATTTATACTTGAGAATGTAATGAGAGTTGACACCTATTTGTGACACGACTGTATCATGGATTGCCTGCAGCATGATAGCATCACCATTTCTACCAGGCAAAGATGTATTTGCTGAAGGTGAAAATGTCATTTAAACAGTTCTTACCTTTCAAATAGTCTCAACTCAATGCCATGTACAGTTCTTCCCTTTTCAGAATAAATATACACAATTTAAAATTCTGGATAAAGAAATAATGCTTTTGTGATTAAGTGAAACCAACATTTCTAGCAACACATATAACCAACAGTGAAGGAATCTGATGTGCAGTGTCAGTGATTCATAATCAAATACAGCTGCAAGGCTGTGAACAGTAATTTTGACATCTTGACTATATATTTGCTTTATATATCACAGAAGATAAAATTGTTAATATAAAATGAAATCAAAAGCACTATGTTATTTAAAACAGCTTTTCATTTATACAGTCCATCATCTAAAATTTGAATAAAGTAAGGAATTATCATCCTGTTCCTTTATTTGAAGCTCAGAAGTTTTTATTGACAGATGTCAACAACAGAGCATTTCGAGCCTGGGTTAAAAGGTAATTGATGTGAAAGTAAGTTCAGAGTGGTTCTAGTGGTAGTAGTAGTTAAATGAGAAATCACATTTAGGAGTAGCTAATACTAAAATCCTCATTTCAATGGAATTTTTTTGGAGACTGAAATGAGATGTTTCACAAATTGCCATAACCCCAGATTCCGTGTGTTACAATTACACTAACTGAGCAGAACATTCAACAAAAATGCACCCTGCTATAAATTCATTAGTATTTGGCCAACCAGAGTGAGGTGCTGAAATCATGCAACTCTGCTTCAGGTTAACAAGAATTTTTGCTTCACAATAGCTGCTCAGCACCCCCTTCCAGGATTAGGTATTAATAATAGGGCAATTTTTAGAGCTGTTGGTTAATCGCAGTTAACTCACGTGATTAACTCAAAAAAATTAATCGCAATTAAAAAATAATTGTGATTAATGGAAGTTTTAATCGCACTGTTAAACAAAAGAATACCAATTGAAATGTAATAAATATTTTGGATGTTTTCTACATTTTCATATTGTATTCTGTGCAATAAGTGAAATCAGAGTGTATATTATTTTTATTATAAATATTTGCACTGTAAAAATAACAAAAGAAATAGTATTTTTCAATTCATCTCATACAAGAACTGTAGTGCAATCTCTTTGTTGTGAAAGTGCAACTTACAAATGTAGATTTTTTTGTTACATTACTGCACTCAAAAACAAAACAATGTAAAACTTCAGAGCCTACAAGTCCACTCAGTCCTACTTCTTGTTCAGCCAATCACTAAGACAAACAAGTTTGTTTACAGTTACAGGAGATAATGCTGCCTTCTTTTTATTTACAATGTCACCAGAAAGTAAGAACAAGTATTTGCATGGCATCTTTGTAGCTGGCATTGCAAAGTATTTACATGCCAGATATGCTAAACACTCGTAGGCCCCTTCATGCTTTGCCTACCATTCCAGAGGCCATATTTCCATGCTGATGACGCTCGTTTTTTAAAAAGTGTTAATTAAATTTGTGACTGAACTCCTTGGGGGAGATTGTATGTCCCCTGGTCAGTTTCAACCTCATTCTGCCATATATTTCATGTTATAGCAGTCTCGGATGATGACTCAGCACATGTTGTTCCTTGCAAGAACACTTTCACGGCAGATTTGACAAAATACAAAGAAGGTACCAATGTGAAATTTCTAAACTAGCTCAAGCATTCAACTCAAGATTTAAGAATCTGAAGTGCCTTCCAAAATCTGAGAGGGATGAGGTGTGGAGCATGCTTCAGAAGTCTTAAAAGAGCAACACTCTGATACGGAAACTATAGAACTTGAACCACCAAAAAAGAAAATCAGCCTTCTACCAATGGCATCTGACTCAGATAATGAAAATGAACATGATTCTGCTTTGGATTGTTATCAAGCATAACTCATCATCAGCATGGAAGCATGTCCTCTGGAATAGTGGTTGAAGCATGAAGGGATATATGAATCTTTAGCACAGGGATTGGCAACCTTTGGCACATGGCCCACCAGGGTAACCACCCTAGCATGCCAGGCTGGTTTGTTTACCTGCCGCATCCATAGTTCAGCCGATCACTGATCCCAGTGGCTGCAGTTCACTGACCTGAGCCAATGGGGACTGCGGGAAGTGGTGTGGGGCGAGGGATGTGCTAGCTGCCGCTTCCTGCTGCCCCCATTGTCCTGGAGCAGCAAACCACAGCCAGTGAGAGCCATGATTGGCCGAACCTGTGGACGCACCAGGTAAACAAACTGGCCTGGCCCACGTGGGCCACGTGCCAAAGGTTGCCTGTCCTTGCTTTAGTGCATCTGGCATGTAAATATCTTGCAACAGTGGCTACAACAGTGCCATGAGAATGTCCATTCTCACCTTCAGGTGACATTGTAAACAAGAAGCGGGCAGCATTATCTCCTGCAAATGTAAACAAACTTGTTTGTCTGAGTGACTGGCTGAATAAGAAGTAGGACTGAGTGGACTTGCAGGTTCTAAAATTTTACATTGTTTTATTTTTGAATGCATTTTTTTACATAATTCTACATTTGTAAGTTCAACTTTCATGATAAAGAGATTGCACTACAGTACTTGTATGAGGTGAATTGAAAAATACTATTTATTTTGTTTTTTTACAGTGCAAATACTTGTAATCAAAAATGAATATAAAGTGAGAACTGTACACTTTGTATTCCGTCTTGTCATTGAAAATGAATACATTTGAAAATGTAGAAACCATCCAAAAATATTTAAATAAATGGTATTCTATTATTTAACAGTATGATTAATCTCATGATTAATTTTTTTAATCGCTTGACAGCCATATTTATTGTAAGATGTATACTTACTTTGTGCAGTAGATGAACTGCCTGGTTTGATATTTTTGTGAAAATGTGTTATGTAGAGGCCAAGAACTTGGAGTGGGTCCTTTTTTTTATACATTACAGAATAAATTAGATGTCATGACAAAAGTCAGTAGTAAAGTTTAACTGCTTAGCAAATTCCTGGGCTATTTTTAGTTCTGTAGTCCCCTAAAGGCAACATTAGTAGAAAAATGGGATCAAGACAACAACCTTCATCTGATACTTCTGTTGTGTGTTATCAAATGTCAAATGTTGTCAAAAGGCTACTAGATGTAGATTTGTTTATCGCCTGGTATGACTAGCAATGTGAAATTTTGTCAAGAGTTTTTGTCTGGGACACCACCTTCTTCTTCATCCCATATAAAAGCAGAAGAAGTTGAGAAACATGGAGGATATTCATTCCGAGAAGTTCTTCCTTCTAAATCAGAGAGTGGATGTTATATGACAAATCCACACCTTGTTGACTTCAGCTATGTCAATTCGCAGCAGCTAAAAATCAACCCCTTAACATCCAAAGTCTAGATTGAGGACATAAGCCTCTGGGAGTAAATGTCCCTGACCCTAGAGATATTTCTCAAGTGGTGAACATTGGGGAACAATACAACTAGATTGCTTACCAACCATCACCATCCTTCACATGTTTTCTCACACAATGGAACAATGGGAATAAATGTTGTTTTATTGCTTGGACTATTTTCTTGTACTTTTCCCTCCCCCTACCTCCCAACACTTTTTCCTCTCCAGCATGCTCTGGCAAAGACTGGGGGTGGGGGGAACACTCAGAGCATCAAGTCTTCAGCCAAGGCCTCTCTGATGTGCACATGTTCTGTCCAGGGAAACTTTGCACTATACAACGTTTCAGAAAAAGACTAACTCCTAGTTTCAAGATATACTATGCAGTTTATCCAACAAAATTTAAATAGGCTTTCTTTGTTCATTTACTGAAGTAAGGAAACAAAACTTCCTGTTTAGAAATTTAAGGCAATGATCATAAACTATTTGACACTTCTTAGTAATTAAACAATAACAATCCTGCAGCTATAAAAATGTAAATTTCTGCATTGACTTCTGTTCTCCAGACTCAGGTAATCTGGCATGCTAGTCATGGTGACCTCCTCAGTCCCGCTCATATAGACCCGCAGAACAAGGAAGAGACAGGACTCTGGTGTAAGGAATATAAAGACGATCCACGATTGAGGCTACTGGACATAGAGAAGCCCTTTAGTTATCTCAAAAAAGAACAGGAGTACTTGTGGCACTTTAGAGACGAACAAATTTATTTGAGCATAAGCTTTCGTGGGCTACAGCCCGCTTCTTTGGATGCATAGTTATCTCTGACTGTCAAGATCCCAAATCAGCAAAACATGCCCTGTTCTGCATTGTGTCATCATGTGGATGCTCACTAACCCCTGGATTGAATGAAGAAATAATTGAACGGATCACTGATTGTAGTACATGTCAAATACATGGGAACAGATACTTTGCTCTGATTAAGTGCACTTTTCACTGCTCCATTGATGCATAGGGAACTTAAAGCCATCTTACTTACAGCACAGCTCAATACTAAGGCTGCCTGACTGTAAGGCTACTGCTTCTCCCCTTTGGTATAAGGTCATGCTGGGGGAGGGAAAGGGTGTGCTGAGACAGAGTATCATTTAACTGTAGCATTTACTGTAAGTGCACTTATGGGTCATTCTTATATCTATACTTTTGCTTCATCTACAGTGCATCTCAAAATATTTGATGTATGCTGTTTTTCTGAAGGGAATCCATAAATTTAATCAGACGAAACTTCTTTCTTTTTTCTTGTTTTTTCCATATATATCATAGATTCCAAGGCCAGAAAGGACCATTGCGACCATCTGCTCCAGCAGTTCTCAACTAGGGTTACATTTACCACTTGGGTTCCTTCTATTGCACTGCTTCTCAACCAAGAGTATGCGTACCCCTGGTGGTACACAGAGGTCTTCCAGGGGGTACATCAAATCATCTAGATATTTGCCTAGCTTTACAACAGGATACATAAAAAGCACTAAAGAAGTCAGTGCAAACTAAAATTTCATATTGACAATGACTTGTTTATACTGCTCTATATACTATACACTGAAACCTAAGTATAATATTTATATTCCAATTGATTTATTTTATAATTATATGATAAAAATGAGAACATATGCAATTTTTCAGGAATAGCTTGCTGTGTTACTTTTATATTTTTATGTCTGATTTTGTAAGCAAGTAGTTTTTTATCTAAGGTGAAACTTGGGGGTACGCAAGACAAATCAGACTCTTGAAAGGGATACTGTAATCTAGAAAGGTTGAGAGTCACAGATCTACTCTGACTTCCTGTACAACATAGGCCATAGACTTTTTCCCAAAATAATTGCTAGAATTGACCTTTCAGAAAAAAACATCCAATCCTGATTTAAAAATTGTCAGTGATGGAGAATCCACCATGACCCAATTGTTAATTACCCTCACTGACAAAAATGTATGCCTTACTTCCAGTCTGAGTTTGCCTAGCTTCAACTTCCAGCCTTTAGATTGTGTTATACCTTTCTCTGATAAATTGAAGAGCCCATTATTAAATATTTATTCCCCATGTAGATACTTATAGACTGTAATCAAGTCACCCCTTAATGTTCTCTTTGTTAAGCTAAATAGATTGAGCATTTTGAATCTATCACTATAAGGCAGGTTTTCTAATCCTTTAATCATTCTTATGGCTCTTCTCGGAACCTTTTTCAATTTATCACTGTCCTTCTTGAATTATGAACATCAAAACAGGAAACAGTATTCCAGCAGCAGTCGGACCACTGCCAAATACAGAGATAAAATAATCTCTCTATTCCTACTCAGGATTCCCCTATTTATGAATCCAAGGATCCCGTTAACTCTTTTGACCCCACCATCATACTGGGAGTTCACGTGCAACTGATTACCCAGCACAACCTCCAACTCTTTTTTAGTCACTGCTTCCCTGGATAGAGTTCCCCATCCTGCAAGTATGGTCTGCATTCTTTGTTCCTAGATGAATATATTTAAATTTAGCTGTATTAAAACCCATTTTGTTTCCTTGCACCCAGCTTACCAAATGATCCAGATGTCTCTGAATCAGTGACCTGTCCTCTTCATTATTAACTTCTCCTCCATTTTTTGGTGTCATCTGCAATCTTTATCAGAGATGATTTCAAGTTTTCTTCCAGGTCACTGAAATAAAGTTAAATAGCATAGGCCCAAAAAACATATCTGATCAGTGAAAATTCCCTCTTTACAATTACATTCTGAAACCTATCAGTTAGCCAGCTTTTAATTCATTTAATATGTGCCATGTTAATTTTATATTGTTCTAGTTTTTCATCAAAATGTTATGTGGTACCAAATTAAATGTCTTACAGAAGTCAAAGTATATTGCATCAATAGTATTACCATTATCATCCAATCATGTAAATTCATCCAACCCCCCCCCCCCCCAAAAAAAAACAAGTTAGTTCCACAGGATCTATTTTCCATAAACTCATGTTGATTAACAATAACTACATTACACTCCTTTCACTTTTTATTAATCGAATCCCATATCAGTTATTCCATGTATCTTGCCCAGATTTTATGTCAGACTGACAAGCCTGTAATTACCTGGGTCATCCTGTTTACCCTTTTTAAATATTGGCACAACATTAGCTTTCTTCCAGTCTTCTGGAATTTCTCTGGTCTTCTAACACTTATTGAAAATCTACGTGAATGGTCCAGTGAGTGCATCAGACAGCTTTTTTATAACTCTTGGATGTAAGTTATCCAGACTTGCTTATTTTAAAATGCCGGTCTTTAGTAGCTGCTGCTTCACATCCTCCTCCTTCCACGATTATGAGATTGTGATTTTTTGGGCATCTAGTAACATGTTCTTAAACAATTCCCAATTACCATTCACATTTTTCTGGTTAAATTCTTCATCCCAGCTGATTTGGCTCATAATTGTTTATATCTTTGTGAAATTGGATCTATTAAAACACCAAGTATATATCTCACCGATCTGGACATTATATTGTTTGCACATTATAAATGTGATCAAGTCATTATCACTTTTACCTAAGTTAAACATTAATTTTTAGTTCTGTGATCAGTTCCTCTTTATCTGTCTAATGTATGCACTATTGTAGCTGCATTGGTCCCAGAATATTAGGAAGGCTGGCTGGGGATTGCACCACCTTCTGGTGATAAGAGAGAGAAATTTTCAAAGTTACACAGAGCTGTTCTTCTGATCTGGGAAATGTACTCAGTGTGTCACAGCTAAATACACGACAGAACAGATTGACAAGGTGGGCGAGGTAATATATTTTTAACTTCTGTTGGTGTGAGAGAAAAGCTTTTAAGTTTACACGCAGCTCTTCTTCAGGTCTTTGGAACAGATTGTTCAGTATAAGTAGTTAACACATATTTCAAAGGACCATTCAAGGTGAAATGGCCCGTTAACACCTCTCCAGTCATGGAGGAACGTTAGCAGGTTATAGATTGTTGTAATAAGCCATAAATACAATGTCTGTATTCAGTCCACGATTTTTAGTATCCTCATCCTCAAAGGAAACCTGCACAACACCTTCAAAAGATGAGCCTGGGAGCTAAATTCATAACTTTGCTAGACACTAACCCTCTCCCACAGCTTTTTCCCTTGCTATGATTGGAGAAGTGTTAACAGTCCACTTTACCTTATCTCTCTAATATCCTGGAACCAACAACACTACAATAACACTGCAAATGTTAGACAGATAAAAGAGGAAGTGATCACAGAACTAAAAAATAATGGTAACTTAGATACAAGTGATCATGACTTGGTCATATTTATAATGTACAAACAGTATGAAATCCAGACCAGAGATAGACAAACTTGGTGTTTTAATAGTGCCAATTAGAAAAATGTGAATGATAATTGGCGAATTGTTTAAGAATGCCTTAGTAGATGCCCAAAAATGTTCGAACGGCTGAAATTGTCTTCAGGGCAAGAATGGATTAAGTGTGCTAAGCAGATTGTAACCCTTCATTTCCAACTCAGTTTTTATTTTCTGCTTAAAATCCTTCTCAAACCATGCAAAGTTTTAAAGTCAGAGGGGGGGGGGGGTATTAAAGAGTCACTTTGACTTTTTCCCCGAAGGAAATAGAGAAATTTGATTTCCATGAAAAGTGGGCAATTTTTATTATCAGTAGAGAATTCATTTTGGTTAGTAATTTACTACTTGCACAGCCTTTCTGCTGTGAATTTGTATCTTCATCGGGTATAGTGGGCAGCAGTGTACAACTCCAAAAGAAACTTGCTTTTGAAGCTATATATAACTATTGCAGCTCCATAACTAAACATGTAATTTTCTTTTGAAGTCAGCATGCAGGATTTTTTTTTCTAAACTACCTTAGAAAATAGAATGTTGATGGTACTATATCACCCACACGAGTTTTCTGCCTCTGTCTAGTGCAAAAAGGCATGAAATGGAATGCTCTGGTCTATCATTGATTTTGTTACCAGTGTAATCTGCTTTATTCGAGTCACAGTCCAACTGTTTCACCACAACCACATTATTTCAATTTCTCTTCCCCAAAGCTGACCATGCATTATGGACAAGTCAGATGCGTTCATTCAGCTTTGATTTTTATACCTCTTTTAAATCAATACCTCAGTGATTAATCTTCTAAAATTTAAGAATCAGTGGACTGTATAACTGGATGGCTTAGGGGGTAGGTGGAACGTTTTCAGTCTTGATTGAAATGAACCGTAGGTGCTATCTTGTGATTTTAATGATTTACAGAAAAAAATTAAATGTGTTCCAGAATCGTTTACCAGCATACCTTCTCTCCTTATTTAAATAATAAATTGTGCCAATCTTACTTTTCAGTGACACTGGAGACCAGCAGGCAGAAGAACCTATAAACAGCTATTTAAATTATTATTTTTTACAGTAAGTGTGCTGTTAGAAATGCAGCAGTCTTATTTTTTCTTATGTTTTCTTTCTTAAATCAATTAATCATCTGTAAAACAGCTGTTGGAACTTAAAAAAATATAGGAATTGCTATAGCAGAACAAACCAATACTTCACCTGTTCCCGTATGCTGCCTCTGACAGGGGCCAGTCCCAGATGCTTCAGAGGAAGGCATAATTCATCCAATTGAGCAATACTGTTATGTGACAGGAGTGGTGAATTCTTAACTCCAAAAAGCGATTAGTTTATGCCTTGAGCATAACACTTACATTAGCTCCTGCAGGATAAAAATTATAACTTCAAATTCTATTCTTATTCCCGTAGGACCTGACACTGAGCTCACAGAATTTAATTGCAAAGCTCCTGTGGATTTCAGTGGTGCAGGATTAGGCCTATATAAATCTAATCCAGTTGTTCTTGCATTACAGAAAATAATAACTAAAAGTATTTGATTGGACATTTATGTATTCCATTCTGTATTTAATCTGCCTCTATTAGATTTCCTCTTATTCTTTTCCTTTCCAAAGTCAACAAGAGTAGTCCTTTTAGAGCCCAATCCAACTTTCCTCTCAAGAAAGTTTGCTTTCTTTTGGGTCCCTACAGTTCTAATAGCAATATTTGTTTCCAGGTCTAGATATTTCCTGTTCTGATATGTCGCTTTGAGATGAGGTTTGCAGTATTGTTATAGCCATATTGGTCCCTGGTTATGTGTGAGACGATATAGTTGGGGTGTTATCTTTTATTGGACCAACTTCTGTTAGTGGAAGGGACAAGCTTTCAGACTTCACAGAGCTCTTCCTCAGGTCTTGAGAAGATAATCAGAATGTCCAACCTAAATACAAGGTGAGGCAGATGGTTAAGCAAACCTGAGGAATTTTGGTCCTATAAAACATATTACCTCACACACCTGATCTCTCCTGAGATAAAGTGGCAAGGCTAAGGTAAGTATTCAAAGCAAGGACATGCTACTGATTTTTATGATGGCATTCTCTAAAAATACTGATTTAGTATTCCCAACCCCTTCCTTAATGCAGTCTAAGACCCCAACCCTCCAAAACCTTATGGACGTGCTTAATTTTAAGCAAGTCAATAGTCCCTTTAATTTCAATTAAACTTCTCATGTGCTTAAAGCTAAGTGTATACATAACTGCATACGTAAGACCAGGACCTAATATTTTATTTGTGTTTTGTTTCGTTTTTTTCACTGCCACAACTTCATTGAGCTTCATTGCTATGGTAATGCTTAGATTTTTTTTTTCTGAGAAACTTGGTCAGAACTCATCAGTGGCTATGAATAGTTTAATATAATTCTTCCAATGCACATTACCTTCTGTGGTAAATTTAATCTTCTAGTGTTGTCCAATTATTTACTTATATTAAACCCTTTAATAGTTTATCTGCAACCTTTCCAACTCTGGATTTAGCTAATCTGATTTTGAGTTAGCAGCAAAATATGTCATCTCAGTATACATCCTTTGTTCCAGATAATTAATTAGTAAGTTGAACATGGTTCGAATGGCCACTGTTAAAGACTATTGCTAGTATTAAGATACTAAATTAGTAAATAGAATGCCCATGGTATTGTCGCAGTAAAGATAAATACTGTTGTTCAATATATACTGGTCCCATTTACAGTTTGGCATCAGTGATAAGACCTTTACAAAGTATATTTGATTTATTTATGTTACGTCATTTATTAGTGCTGGTAACTAAATAACCACTTATTCATATTTTTTAAAATTAAAATAATTTTAAAACAGCTGAAAAAATGTCAGGTTAACAAAACTTCAGTAAAGTACATTATGTCTTCCCCTGAAACACCAATAAAAATAAAAAACAGAAAGCAATGACTATCATTACAAGGTCAACTCAAGTTAATTTCTTAGCTTTCTATTCATGGGCTGCATTTATCCCAAACTCTAGGACCCTCAGTGGTTGAAAATTTGACAACAGAAAGGAGCTACTACCTTTCTAGTGAGAGAACTGGAGGCAGAGATGGCTGGGAATGGATTGTGGCTGGGACAGCTGGGCAATAGTCTGATGAGCGTCTAAGGAGGCAATTAAATTTGAAGGCTCAGGGGACCACACTGGTGACTGCCTTTCTTCAAGTGAATGTCCTTCTGAGGAGCAACAGGCTGGACTAGTACAGAAATGCATAGGTGGTGGAACTAAGGGTGCAGGGAGTGCTGCCGCACCCTACTTTCTTGATGTGGTCTCCATCATATACAGGGTTTACAGTTTGGTTCAATGTCTCTCAGCACCCCCACTATACAAATTGTTCAAGCATTCCTGCAAGAACGTGCACTTTCCGATTCCCTCTGCTCACAAGAGTGACTCTGGCCTCATGTCTTTACCAGGAGCACCTGCACCATTCCACCTGCTTGGCATTCTCCAAATGTTTCTTTTTAATGTGGACAGGAGATCAGGTGACACTTGGTCAAATATTGCTTCTTTGTCCTTCATAGCTCACAATCTGTTATGTATAGGGCCCTACCAAATTCACAGTCCATTTTGGTCAATTTCACGATCATAAGATTTTAAAAATTGTAAATTTCAGGGTTTGGCTATTTAAATCTGAAATTTCATAGTTCTGTAATTGTAGGTGTCCTGATCCAAAAAGGCATTATGTGTGGGGGGGGGAGGGGGGAGGAGGAGGTTGCAAGGTTATTGTATGGAGGGTTGAAATACTGCTACCCTTACTTCTGAGCTGCTGCTGCACTATCTTCAGAACTGGGCACCCTCCAGTGGGCAGCCGCCACTCTCCAGCCAGACAGTTCTGTTCAACACAGAAGTAAGGATGGCAATTCTGTGATACCCTACAACTCCCTTTTGGACCAGGACCCTCAATTTGGGAAATGCTGGTCTTCCCGTGAAATCTGTATAATATAGAGTAAAAGCAGACAAAAGACCAGAGATCACGGTGGGAGACCAGATTTCATGGTCTCTGACACATTTTTCATGGCCGTGAATTTGGTAGGGCCCTGCTTATGTTTTGTAGGTCCCTAACAACTGAAACATGTACTTGGGAATGAAAAGTTCTACCTGGCTGTATGGATAGTAGCAGAGTCAGAGTTTTGTAAGTGTCTGTCAACAAGCTGGATTAACAATGAATTGCTGCCTAGTAAAGAAAAGAGAGGAGTTAAAATAGATGATGATCACAGTGCAGTCACCATAACCGGATATGTCATTTCTGTTTATTTTTATTTCCATAGCTGAACAGGAAAGGGGATGTGGTTATGATGAACACTGATAGATTTCATGAATGTCAGTAATAAAAACCAGTGGGTACCTATGTATACATGCTGGGAAGTGCCCCCATCCCGAAAACAAACAAACAAACAAACAAACAAAAAACTCTTGAAATATATTGCAGAGAAGCTAAGTTTAAAAAATGAATTTCACTCTGAAAGGAAAAAATAACCTTTCTTTTATATAGAGGCAGACTTGATTCATGTAATTTTATTTGCAGAGTGTGGCTCACCAAATAATCAGTTTTAAGTTTCTGATGCAGTCAAACTGCTACTGTCAGGTCCTACTCCCATTGATGTCAATGGAAAAATTGACTTTACTGAGTGTATGATCAGACTCATAAGGCCTGTTTCTGCTCTCAAACTGATGTAAATAAGGAGTTACTGTGTTGAGGGCAATAGAGATACACTAGTGTTGAATCGCAGAAAAAAAGAGACCAGAATCAGGCCCTACATTATGGAAAAAGCTATATGCAGCATTGTCAATCCTTGGGTTCTGCTGAGCTGTAAGTTACTTTCGTGCTACCTTGATATTGAGGCAGCCATAACAGGTTTGGTCCTTGACACAAATTAGAGTAGCCTGAGGGTGTCTCTCTCACACACATGGTGTCTGCAGAGCAACGTTCTGTAGAGGCAATCTTAGGGCCATAAGCCTTTTCCAGGATTCATCTGTGATGCTGTGGATATCATCCATTTCACCTTTGAATCCATATTTGGACCACTGTGTTATGATACAATTGATTGTTTGGATGTTTTACCACAGCTGGATGAAGGGGAGTCTTTGATTTTCCACTTGTGCAAGTAGTCACTTCTTCCATGGTAGTTCAGATGCAGTTCAGTGTGGTCCAAAGTTGCATGGCAGGTTAACAGTGGGAGGACAGCTTGTTGGTTCAGTGATAAGGTGCTTGTTTGGAATGGTGGATGGGGTCCAGACACTTTGCCATTCCATGGCCGCATCCAAAAACATGGGATAGTACCATTCCATCCATAGTGGGTTTTTTTTTATTTCACTTGTTGTTGGGATATGTTGTATGGACAGGAATTTCCAGGTAGTCTTCAGCACATTTAAATTCTCATGCTGTGGCTATATCTCGATGGAGGTTCAGTGTTTGCTGATACAGAAAGCCATGGTAGAGAATGGATTTTAAAGTTCCCAAGATGATTAGCATGACCTGATTCAGCTACCTATCCATAAGTTGGGTATGTCAGCTTCTTGTCCACACTGGGGCACAGTACTCTCCAACTACATACACCAAGGCCATGGCCAATGTTCATAGCACTGGAGCAGTTAATCCCCAGTGTGTTCCTGCTAACTTTTGGATAATGTTGACACAGGTCTTTGCTTTGGATTCTACTTTCTTAAGGTCATCACGAAAGGTGAGTGTGTGGTTAAGAATGACACCTAGTTATGTTGGCTTTGGGTCAGAACACACAATTTCATCACAAAACTCAACAGTGTTTTGTGTGATTCTGTTGTCAAGGTGAAAAGTAGAGACTACTGATTTGCTTGCGTTTGGTTTCAGCCACCACTTTTTGGAAGTACTCCTCCATGATCTTAAGGTCAGATGTAAGGGTCACTTCCAGTTCTTTAAAGCTACAGGCCCAAGCTGTGAGAGCTAAATCATCAGCATACACAAACTTCTGCACTATAATTTGAGATACATTAGAACCTCAGAGTTACGAACACCAGAGTTACAAACTGATCAGTCAACCACACACCTCATTTGGAACCAGAAGTACGCAGTCAGGCAGCAGCAGAGATCCACCCTGTCCCTCCAAAAAAGCAAATACAGTACAGTACTGTGTTAAACATAAACTACTTTAAAAGAAGGGAAAGCAGAATTTTTCTTCTCCAAAGTAAAGTTTCAAAGCTGTATTTAGTCAATGTTCAGCTGTAAACTTTTCTAAGAACAACTATAACATTTTGTTCAGAGTTACAAACATTTCCAGAGTTATGAACAACCTCCATTCCCAAAGTGTTCATAACTCTGAGGTTCTACTGTATGTTGTTCATGTAGACATTGAAGAATATCGGAGCAAGTATCAAGCCTTTTGGTAGCCCATTATTCAAAGTGTGCAGCTTGCTGGTTTGATTTCTGAGGTATATACACATCCTTCAGCCACTAAGCATGGTGTTCATCAGCTGGAGAAGCCATAAGCATGGGATCACTTTGGCCAGCCTCAGCAGCAATCCATCTGTGACGAAGTGGGGCTGTTCTTAATGTTTCCTCTGAATACTGTGTGGGTGCCTCAGTTTCTGGCCAACACTCTGTCTCCTGGCAACTAATGACCGGGGCCCTTCCCCCCCTGCAAGAGGGAGAACAAAGAGGTCAGGTGACCTCCTGGCCCAGGAAAGAGACAAAGGCCAGAGAGGAGGGGCTGGGGAGGTTTCAGTTTGGAGCTGTCTGGGGATGAGAAGTGAGTGAAAATGGGGTTGTCTGGCTCGCTGGGCCCCAGAACTGACCTGGCTGAGGAGTCCCATTCTCTGTACCTACAAGCTCTATTTTAAACCCTGTTCCTGTTATTTAATAAACCTCTGTTTTACTGGCTGGCTAAGTCACGTCTGACTGCGAAGTGGGTGTGCAGGACCCTCTGGCTTCCCCAGGACCTTGCCTGGGCGGACTCGCTGTGGGAAGAGCACGGAGGAGCAGAGGATGCTGAATGCTCCAAGGTCAGACCCAGGAAGGTGAAGCCGTGTGAGCTTCTTGCCCTGAAGACAGTCTGCTCCAAGGGAGAGAAGGCTCCCCAAAGTCCTGACTGGCTTTGTGGGAAGCAGTTACAAAGCATCGCCCGGAGACTCAGTGACACCATTCTTCCAGACTATGTCGTATACCAGTGACAGATTGATGAAAGTGGTACTGGTCTTCAGTTTTCTCTGGAATCCAGACTCAATGGTTGTAGTGACTGCCAGGACCTGGTTCCAGCAACTTCTCTGTGGTCGTAAACCAACTTGCTCTTGGGTAGGCAGGAGTCCATAGCAGGGCAGAATTATGCATTCTATCACGCTGTAGGTGGTGCTCAAGAGGGAGACTGGCCTATAAATTGAAGTGTAATCTGCATATTTTCCAGGCTTCAGGAGTGCAATGACCTTTGCTTCTCTGCACACATGGGAGATTTCACTGGTTTCCAGGATATTGGTGAAAAGCTGCATCATCAATTTCCATACCAGAGGATCCAGTTTATACAGGAATTCAGGATTTTCTGGGTACTTTTTCCAGTTTCATGGCTGCAACTGCATTGATCTTTTTACTTGTGAATGGTTCGGACCATTGGGATGATGGAGTGTGCATGGATATCACCTGCCAGAATGGACTCCAGAGTCATCTGTGATACTGTTTGTTCACCGGTTGTTTTGATATCCTTGAAAGTTTAGCAGCTATGGCATTGCCTTTCACTTGCAGTCTATGGGTATGTATGGGATTTGCAGCCACCTGGTGTCTCAGCAGGTTCCAGGCAAGATTCCTCGAGTATGTGAAGTTTAGACCTACACATTTAAGCCACCATTTCCATTTTACTGCATTCAGTGACACCAGAAGGGATTTTCCAATTTCTGTGTCTCTACACTCGTCATATTTATGGAAGAGCTCTTGGTTCTCTGATGTCCAGCAAGGCATGTACGATGACCTGTGTCTCTGGGGTAGGTTCTTCTTTGTGGCAGAGATTAGGAGTGAAGTAAAACATTCCAAAGTCTTTAGCATTGTGGTAATGTGGGAGATTGTATTCTCCACAGTTGTAGTGAAATTAGCTACCAAAGATCTACTTTTTTGATGTCCCAGTGTGGCACCAGTTTTGAGTAGAGAACTGGGAGGTTAATGCCAGTATGTGGTCTGTACTGGCTGTTTTGGAAATCATCAAGGCCAATCTGTGATGGGGGTGATGAACATCAAGTTAGGCAGTATCCCCTGCCTCATCTTGCAAAGTTGAAAGTGACACACTGTTTTGCATCAAAAAGGAGAAGTATATCATTTGTTGATACCCAGTGATTCAGATCTTCACTTGCAGTGTTGTTTGCTGTGTAGCCCCCCCATATGTGGTGACTTCTGAAGTTGTCCACAAATACAGCACGGCCCTATGTGGTTGGCAGAGCTAGTTGAAGCCACTGCACACTGAGTGATTTATGATGGTAAGGTTGCCTATGTTCATAGAGAAAGTAGTTGTTTATTCACTGTAGGAAGTAAGACTACATATTCATTGATCTCATGCTTTATACAGACTATCAGCCCATATTTATAGTGGTAATTGCTGACTATGAGTTTATAGCCATTGATTTTGTAACAATAGGCTTTTTCTTCATGTTCAACATGGGTCTCCTGGAAGGCAAGGATGTCAATATTGGTCAGCATTTTCTTTAGGTAGTTGTACTTGGACCATGAAAAGCCTTGAACATTCAAATGGCAGATCTTTACTCCAGGTCTGTCTGCCTAGTATGTTGGCCCTGAAAAAATAGGTTTATTGTGTTGCTTTTTTGACTCAGAGGTCAACAGTTGACATTCAGTCACTGGTTTGGTGATGTTAGTCATGATTTCCCACTTAACAGGGTGGATTGCATGAAGGTCATCATCTTTCCACCCCTAGCCTGCGTGCTACTTTGACTTCATCAGAACACAGCACACTCCAGTCATACTCCCTCCCCTGCACGCAGTGCATATCTCTGATGTTTGTTCTATGGGGTGGGAACCAGGATGACATTGTGAAGAGCTGATATAGCCATCTCTACAGCAGCAGTGGATTGTCCTCACAGAGTTTAGGGAAGTATTAAAGCTCCCTTGTGCTGCCCAAGCCATGCAAAAGCGTTGGATCACAGGTAAGATCTAGCCCAGTGTGGATAGAACTCTATCCAACAAGTGAGAATGAATTCTTCAGTGGTGAAGGATCAGCACCATGATAAAGTATTGAAAGCCAAAAACAGATGTACCACATTTGTAAGACATTGGGAAATTTCACAATGTTCAGTAGCTTTCTGCTGGTGAAAAGTGGTTCTTGCATGTTAATATATACATTGAGTGAGCACACTGGGCTGGAATATAATAATGTAGATGTTCGGTCTGAATAACGAAGTTACAAGATTGTTTTTATTTCACTTTTTGTTTATGTTATGTACACCTAGCTCTTTCCACTGAATTTAAGCATTTTGCAGTGAAAAGGGGTCAAAATAATGGATACAAAGTAAACTCATAGCTCTTCTTGTCAACAAAATAAAAGGTGACATAAAATTGATTTTAAATTGATATTTCAATTTACTGTCACAGCTGAAAGTAGCAGGCGTTGTCAAAAGCATGTACATGCTTGTACTGGGGGGTTTTAACATGCTAGCTATATTCTACTTTTCCCTGCATCTTTTAAGTAGTGGTAATATCAGGAATGTTTATTTCCGTATAGGTAAGCATTCTTAGAGGAGATATTAAAGGCATTAAGGACAGCAGTGCACTCAACTCCTATTGCAAGTCAGTGGGAGTTGGGCACCTACTTTCTGTTTGTACGTTTGGAAATTCACCCTAAAGTATTTACTGCTAGTAAGATTTTTATTCCAGGGCTCTTATTTTTTACCTGTAATCAGATTTCTTCAATATCACTTTTTAAGCATATTGTGTCAATGTGAATCTCCTTGTATATTTTGTATGCTATGATTTTTAAACCTGGGGAAATAAACAAAAACAGACGTTTTCTTTAGCTGAAGTCCTTGTTAACAGATATCCCACAGTTTCTATTTAGTCCATTTATTGGTCCTATTGCAGGAATAATTTGTTGATTGCTTGGTGTTGGCAAAATTTGCTACATCTGATAATGTGATGAATATTGCATTCTAAAAGCTTGGTGCATCACTGTGTGTTTTCAGTGCCATCTGGATTTGTCGTACCCCTGTGAAAGCTGTTGATAGAAATCCATAGTTTAAAACTCACTCAAATCTGCTATATTTATCTGGTAGTGTCCCACTGAAATGTTCTGTGAAACACAGGTTGTTTATAAATCAGAAGAGCCTTTTATGCACCTGTTTTTATCTCTGTAGAACCTTACCTAGTCTCTTTAAAGTAATATTTGGCAACGGACGCCCTTTTTACAAAAATGAGAGTGAATGTAATTGCTTTGGCTACAGCCAGGTATTATGAGAGCGGGCTGCAAGTAAACTCCCTTACATAGCTTTGTTAGTGCATAGTCTCCTAACCTACAACACTCCTGATATTCCATGCATTGATTTCTATAGAAGAGAGATTTCCAGTCAAACTAGGGGATAGTTATAGGATATGAACAAATGGCCATTAGGAAACAGAATGAGAACTATTTCTATTTGTGGCATAAGCAGGATCTGAACCTTGATTGTCAGAGGTGAAAATAAAGTGCATTAAACCATAACTACAGCAGGCTGTCCATAACAAAGACACTTGCTCTGCAATGAAAATCTATTCTTTTCTTAGCTAGGAAACAGTATAAGAATACATAGCTCTGATCAATCATCTGAGTCAGCCAACACAGTGCAGAGCATTTACAAAGATGGATAAATACAGCATTCCCATTTAAATTTGTTCATATTTATTTACAGAAACACAGGCTACTTGCTCATACATTTTTGAAATACTGAGATAGCATGGGAGAATTTTAGATATTCTATACTCAGAATAGTTGATAACTGTGTTGTACTGATTTGTTAATGGAAAATGCAAAGGTACACAAGACTTTTCAGGGGTTAATAACACTTTTCAATTTCCAGGCAGATTGAGGGCATGCAGTCTTCACTCATGGGATCTTCACTTATTCAATGGGATTTCTTATTTTCAATAGGATTACGCACTTGAGTGAGGATTGCAGGATTGGGATTTTGGGAGAAAAACAATGTTGTTTATGGGAACATTTTAAAAAGCAGCTAAGTCCCAGTTTGAAAAGTGCCTAATTCACTTAGGGGCCACAGCCTATTGAAAGTCAATTATACTTAGGCTCCTAAGTCGTTTAAGGGCTTTTGAAAATAGAATTTAGACTTCTCAGTGCTTTTGAAATTATCCTTCCTTTTTTTCTTTCTTTCATAGTAATGCACAGAAAAAGGACAGCGATGAGGGTTCATTCTTTATTCTGTAATTACAGTTTTACATGGCTGCATATGGTGATTAATTAGATCCCTCCTGCAGGTAGTGTCTAAATGGAAAAACAACCCCTGACAGAAATAGGTTACTATAACATAAATAAAAATTGTTTTGGTGACAGTTAAAGTTGCATCAAGACAAAAGTGGTCTGATTTTTCAGAGTTGATGAGAAAACACAACTTCTGTTGCAGTCAATGGGAATTGCACATGCGCCTCATCCTGGGAAATCAGGCCACTAAAAATTAGGAGCCTAAACATGAATTTGGGGGCAGATTTTCAAAGGTATTGATCTGCCTAAAGATGTTGACAGGTATTTAGTGGGATTTTTAAAAGTGTTAGGCAGCTAACTGTCACTGAAATAAATTGAAATAGTAACAGCAAAATCTGATAGTTCCTTTTTAAAATCTTGCTGAAAAATAATTTATATTTAATGCAATTGGCTTTTCAAAAGTCTGTATCTAAAACCCACAAATGTATCTAAAATATTCTATTTCAAATCAATTTAAAGTTAACTTCAAGATGGTGGCATTTCTGTAAGCATTTGCATGACCTTGGTATTAACAAAAGTTAGGCTGCTATAGCAACAGGCATCATGTGATGACTTAATGAGTGGCATCAGGTGACATCCAGACAGTAGCTTAGGAACAGCTGCGTCTGTAATGGGTTTAGTTTTGAAGAGATGAATGTTCTTCCTGGATGTGAGAGTGTGAGGATTTGAGTCTACAGCTGCTATCATGTATGAAGTAGTAAAGATTCTCGCTTCTCCACAGCTGTGTCCAAACCAGGCTGAGATAAGAATATTGTGGGTTTTTCAGCGCTGTTTCATGCCTCTGTAAACAATACAGTACCCAATGGAAAAGGTTAAATTTACTGACACACTTTAATTATGTAATGAAGGGAAATAATATGAAGTGATAAACAATAATAATATGAGGTGATAAATCTCAGGATCCAGAGAGCAGTGATGAGATGTGTTCATAATATGAGGTGTATTCATTTATTCTATATGTAACAAAAGAATGAAGGCAACCTCACTAGTTGGAGGCTGACTGTCCTGCTTCCATAGCCCTTATCACTCTTTCCAGACAAAAACCTAGAATAGAAAGGAGACTTGAGCCTAGATCCCACATGCTACAATGCAGGGCATCGTCGTGACCAGTTGAATGGGGTGCTTCAGTAATTGAGGAGGCAACCAGATTTGTTTCTGATAAAGACAAGCAGTTACACTAAGAAATAATTTATCCTAAAGCCTCTATTTTCTTTAATTCTTCTAAGCCTTTGCCAGTTTTTCCTACTGACTTAGGTGCAGAAGCATCTCAAATTGAGGTGAAAAGGGTTCCCAGTTCAGAACTTGACTCATTGTTTAAACTGACAACTTTTCTTCAATCACTATTTAGCAGAAGGTCGCATATGGACATGATATCACCCAGAAATATTGGTAAAATGGATTCCTAGGAGTTTGAGATTATATGCTGTGTTGATCACTGCTCCTAACAGAATCCCCAGATGACCATAGAGGGTTTAGCCCCAAACTGGCAGTCTTGTTTTCAGTTTCCTCCTAAAGGATGAAGTGTTGAAAGGTTCTGTTATTTCTGTCCTTCGGAGCACATTACCTCATCCAAGTCATGACAAAATCATATGTGCACGTGTACACACACACACACACCTCTCCAAGCAGGTGGGAGACAAGTTTCAGGTGTACCTTCTCCAAAATGCACATAAACATGATTGTGTAGATCACTAACAGAGTTTGAGACTGGAAGCTTGTGAGAGGTGTGTATCCAACACTAACTCCTATTCTATTCCTCTCTAAATGCTGCAAAGCTCAGAGTTTCATATCAGGCTTCAGCCTGGTGTATGTTCCCCAGCTGTGCAACCTGGAGCACTGCTCTTAAATTTGAGGAACAAGGTTTCATTATGAGCAATAAATAGCAAAAAAAGCTGGCTTACTTGAGACATTCCCAGCCTTGGTTTCCCAGATCACAATACACACATAAAGGTGGGACCTAGCTACAAAACATGCTTTCTCTAAAATTCACACAAAGTCAATGTATTCCTGGCAATTTGTAACATTAAAGATCTATGAGTGGCATGTAATCTGGACTGCCTTCTTTCCCTCTCTTCCTGATATGTTCTTTACCTGAGAGTGTCACTTCACTGCTAAATCTACACTCTTTGGACCAAAGGCCTGTCTATATGAACAGTTAGTGTGTAGCAAGCTTGGGTGTTAATCTATCTTGCACTGGCCTACCACTCACTAAAAGTTCCATAAGGAGCCTTGATCTACCCCACTTTGAAAAGGGAATAGGTTAAAGTGCATTATGGACATTTAGTATGCAGCAGCAAGATCCACATGAACAATTAATGTACAGACTAGTGTGAAGTAGATTTACACCCCAGCTTGCCACACACTATTTGTATAGACAAGTCTTAAGGCCCAGCTTCCATATTTAAAGATTTCAGTTTTTTCAATTGCTTTAAACTGACTAAATTAATCATATTGTGATACCAAATTCCCACACATTACTCCCTATCAGAGGAGCTCATGCGGTTCTGCAGCACATGGATGGGACAGGATTTGGGGTAATTGTGCAAATAGTGTACTCTCTCTGTGTGTTTGAAGATCTAAGCTCTGCAACAGTTCCTTTTGCATTATCAGCTTGTAGCCTGGGAATGGCAAAGTGATGTCTTTAAAATCCATACTGGAGAGAGGAGTTTCCTGTTCATAACTTCACTCACTGTTGTACTGGCAGCTTTCCTGTAGGCCCCTAATGTTATTGAGAAGGCAGAAGTCTGATATCTCTATAATGTTGCTTAGAGACGCTGGCAAAAAGGATTCCCAAGAATCTGAGTGTTAACTCCTCCTGTATTGATCACCTGTTCTGACATGGTGTCCAGCTGAACATAAGAATGTCTCATTACTATATTTCCTCTGTTTAACTTCATAAACCATCTGTAAAAATGCTGTAAATTCTGTCCTTCTAAAGGATAGTCCCTCATTTCTGGTCACACTGAAAGAATGACAGGCACAGATGAGTAGAAAGAACCAGGTGGCTGGTGAGATGAAGGCAGCTGGGAGTCTAAGGGAGTTAACCAGCTGGTGATTATCTCTGGGAGACATCTGTCTTATTGCTATTGATGAATTTCGGGGGCTCAAAAGAGAGGACTTTCTAGTGTGTGCTATGGTGGCAACTTGACATCGAGTTTGGTAGGACCCTGGGCTGGTTGCTGTATTTCCTGTGCTTTGGAATCTAGGCGTGGTTGTTGGCTGACTGGGCTTTATTTCCCTGCAATTAGGTATGTTAGTGCCTGCTTTCTAGCAGGGGGCCCTTGAAAGTGAGAGCAGTGCAGCTGGGTAGGACAGTGATTAGGAGGCAGGTGAGTGAGGGGGTTGAGTCTTAGTTGAGCTGTGTGGGCTGCCCAGGATCCATGGCTAATAAGACATGTGGCTGGTGATACAAAGGCAGCTGGGACCACTAATGGAGTTTGCCACTGTAGGGAAGCAGGGAAGTAGGGTTGCGTGTTGGTTTTAGTTTTTTGTTTACGTAACTTCCAGGTACTCCACAAGGAAGAATCTGCTGTGGGAAGAAAATAGCATGATGTCAACATCACTGCTAGCTCTTCCTCTCCATGCATCTCTTGGGGCCACTTCCCGACAGGCATCCTGACCCAGGAGGCTTCCACCTAGGCCCTGGTCTTGACCTGCTGGATAATGAGGGCTGCATGACCCCACCAACGAAAGCCAGGTTGGAGGAACCATCAGATGTGAGAAGTGTCTGTTGGTGGAGTTCCTCAGGAAGCAGGTCAGAAAGCTGCAGGAGGAGGTGGCTCATCTGCGTAGCACCCAGGAGCACATGAACTTTATTGACAGGACACAGATGGAGACATCATAGAATCATAGAATATCAGGGTTGGAAGGGACCTCAGGAGGTCATCTAGTCCAAGCCCCTGCTCAAAGCAGGACCAGTTCCCAAATAAATCATCCCAGCCAGAGCTTTGTCAAGCCTGACCTTAAAAACCTCCAAGGAAGGAGATTCCACCACCTCCCTAGGTAACCCATTCCAGTGCTTCACCACTCTGAGTGAAAAAGTTTTTCCTAATATCCAACCTAAACCTCCCCCAGTGCATCTTGGAAGGAGGATACTAGCTGACTGCAGCAGCACCAGAAGAGGAAGGAGAAATGGCTGTTCTGTGAGAAGACTGGCTACTGGCCACTCAGGCAACAGACAGTGCTCCACCCCACACCCATGTCCCTGCCATTGAGGTGAAGAACTGGTATGTTGTGCTGGCAGCAGAAGGTGAGGGGCAGACCCCAACGGCTGAGGAGAAGGAGCCATTCACCCCCAAGGCTTGAAGGCTTGTGGCCACCGCACCCAAAAGGAGGAGATGTAGAGTACTGGTGGTCAGGGACTCCCTTCTGAGGGGAATGGAAACATCCATCTCCTGATCTGACATGAAGTCCTGGGAGGTGTGCAACCTGCCTGGAGCCTTATGAAAATGCTGTTGAGGCTCATCTGTCCTTCTGATCACTACTGCATGCTGCTCATCTATGTGGGCACTAATGATACTGCCATGTCTGACCCCAAGCATATCAGCTGTGACTACAAAGCTTTAGGAGCCACAATAAAAGGATCAGGGGCACAGCTGTATTCTTGTCCATCCTTCTGGTTGAGCGTAAGGCCCCAGGCAGAGACTTGTGCATCCTGGAGATGAATGCATGGCTGTGCAGATGGCGTAGACAGGAGGGCTTCAGCTTCCTTGACCACAGGATGCTGTTCAGGAAAGAAGTTCTGCTGGGGAGAGATGAGGTCCACCTGACCAAAAAGGGGAAGAGCATCTTTGTGCACTGAGTCGCCAATGGATTGAGGAGGGTTTTAAATTTGTTTCAAAGCGGACAGGTGACAACAGCCCACAGGTAAGCATAAATAAAATGGCAAACCTAACACCAGATTAGATGTTGGGGTGGGGGGTCTTAGAAAATTAGAGTGTGGCCATAGGAACAGCAAGAAAGAAATCAGTGGGGGGAATCTGTTCAACATATTAGACATCTATGCACAAATTCAAGGAGTATGGGGAATAAACAGGAAGAACTGGAAATATTAGAACATAAGCTTTTGACACAATCCCTCATGATATTCTCATAAGCAAACAAAGTAAATTTGGTCTAGATGAAATTACTATATGGCAGGTGCACAACTTATTGAAAGACCATACTCATTCATTGTCAAACTGGAAAGGCATATCTAGTGGGATCCTTCAGGGGCTATTCCTGGATCTGGTAACATTTAATATTTTCATTAATGACTTGGATAATGGAGTAGAGAATGCACTTATAAAATTTGCAGATGATACCAAGCTGGAAGGACAGAATCAGAATTCAAAACAACCTGACAAATTGGAGAATGAGTCTGAATTCAACAAGATGAAATTCAATAAAGGCAAGTAAAAAATGTTCATTTATGCTGACATCACTCTTGCAGTACAAGACAAGGAATTCACCATCATCAGAGACACCCTCTCCACCAACCTCAAGACAATGGGAGAGTACTCTCAGTACTGGAAGCCCTACCCTAATGCCTCCAAAACCTTGGAAACAGCCTTTAACATAAAAAAATAACCAAATACATTTCCACTTAGGAAGGAAAAATCAAATGTACAACTACAAAATGGGAAATAAGTGACTAGATGGTAGTACTGTTGGAAAGGACCTGGGGGTGGATCAATAAGGGAGATTTAGATTAGATGTTAAGAAAAACTTTCTAAATATAAAATATTTAAGTTCTGGAATAGAATTTCAAAGGAGATTGTGGAATCCCTGTCATCGGAGATTTTTAAAAACTGTTTAGACAAACACCAATCAAGGATGATCTGCATTTACTTGATCCTGCCTCAGTGCAAAAGGATGTCCTGGATGACTTCTCAAGGTCCCTTCCAGTCCTGCATTATTCTATGATATAGGCCTGGCTTGACATGAGTAATTGGACATATCTGAGACAGGATTAGGGAGGTAGATGGATCAGCAGGCTCAAAACACAACTAGCTAAGATAAGGGGAAACACCCTTGAGAACTATTTACAATGGACAAGATGACAATAGATAAAATAAGCCTGAAACATAAGATGAGGTAAAGAGTAAGAGGGACATAGACAGTACATGGACAGAGCATGCTGTACATTAGTTCCTACAAAGTGATGAAACCAACCCCAAAATGTGTGATATAATGTTCAGTAAATGCAATGTAATATGTAAATGTATAGAAAAGGAGAGGTTTGCTTCGTATCTTGGGATGTGTGGTACACTCTATACATTTGTGCCTGATCAACTCAACACAGTTTTGCTATATGCCACATAATGGAACCTATCCAAAAGTTCTGTTTAACTGTAGTGTAAAACAAATATTATTTTAAAAAACTATATAATAAGTGTTTTAAACAAACAGTGTCCTAAACTAAAAACAAATATTCAAATAATGTAAAATTAAAACCTATTAAAAATTGAGCAAAAATATTCCAAAACTCAAGTTACCAACAAAATTGTTTCCACTAACATTTTAAATAAAATATAATTAAAACGGTTTAGAAAAAAATTCTAAACAAACTTTAAAATGTGTAAAACTGCCAAAATGGGGAGCAACTACACACACACACAAACAAAAAAAGAAACAGACACATTTTATTGGCAACATGCATAAAATCTTGATCCCAATTAAATCAATAGTAAAACTCTCTTTGACATCAAGGCAAGGATTTCGCTCTAAATCTATATTCCTGATAAGCTTCCTGGAGAATATAGATTCCCACCTACTTGTCCTATTTAAAAGATGCACAGCAGCTTGTGGATCAGTTTAATTTCTCTGAGGTTAACAAAAGATTATACCTTTCCTGCTTAATAATTTTATGAGTGATTTGTATGAAAAATACATGCTATTGAAAATAATATGTTTTACATGGCTTGCTTGTAATCACTGTTAGAATCAAACACTTGGTGATGTAATGGCCAAACGTGGCAGTTTTATGAGGAACTTGACATTTGGGAGTCATTTCAGGTATTGCACTTTTACTTCCTACATGGGTAATGGATTATTAAACTTAAATAGTCACTAGAAATTCAAGGTAGAATTTGACCTAAATTTTACCTAGCATAAAATGGAGAGCTGATTACAAGAAAATGTGATAATGCTCTTTACTATTAAAGCTTCAATGCAGTGTAAAGTCATGAACCAGCATAAGGTTTTAGCCACTGGTATATTTCATATAATGTCAGCACTGTCATGGCTCCACAGTTATAGTTGAGTTCCACTTTGCCCTTAAAGCAGAGATTCATCCTCTTTGTTTTCAGTTCCTGACACTGACATCATATCCAACACCAGATATTTGAAAGGGAAAGAATGGGAGGATGAGAGAAGCAGCATTTTCAGATATTAAAAATGGTCTTTAATGTATGCACCTTTTCTCTTGAGTTAAAGTAATCAAATTAACACTTCAAATTATTGTTAACATTTAAAGGATATGATTTGGTCTCTCTTTGTATATAATATTAAGAAAAATCTAGGGGTGAAATTCACGACTAGGTAGAGGTACAGGACAAAACCTCGACAGCACTAAAAATCCATGAAAGCCTCACACAGAGGTACATTTCATCCTTTGTAAGTGTATCTCTTTGTTATTGAATTGATAAGTATCATTATTGTGGAATAATTCAACACATTTGTGGTATTTATCTTCCAAAGAGACCCAAGAAGAGGTCATAGATCCACTTTTGCAATGAGCCATGATATTAATGCATCACATTTAATACCTTTTTTGCGGAACTGGTTATATTTAAACAGAACAAAACATATACAGAAGCATTTTAAATACCAACTTTTTAACTATATGCAGTATTGTTGTAGCTGTGTTGGACCCAGGATATTAGAGAGACAAAGTCGGTGAGATAATAACTTTTATTGGACCAACTTCTGTTGGTGAGAGGGACAAGCTTTTGAGCTTACACAGACCACTTGCCTCTCTCACTAAGCTCAAAAGCTCGTTTCTCTCATCATTGGCAGTTGGTCCAATAAAAGATATTACCTTACCCGCTTTGTCTCTCTAGCTTTTTTTTAACATAAGGCCTCACTCTATATGTGACATGCAAGAGATAACCATTTCAATAAAAAATGATGGGGTTTCCAATGGCAGGACAAGAAATACCAGTTGCAACAAATTATTTGCTATATGCTCCAGCCATGATATACATTATCATATACAAAGGTTTACAGTCATAGCCTGCCATGAGTGGTTCCATTGCTACAGGATCAGGCCATAATTCTGTGGTGAATGTTTCCTGATTTAAATTCTGCATTAAAAATAAAGATCTGCTAAATGTTTGATGAATGGAAAATTCAGTTTAATCAATTTAAATTCATAATTCTCAGCACTGAGAAGAACAGCTGCTCAGAAACAACAAGAAGGCCCCAAGGCTTATATAAAGTGAATGACAGCTGTCATTAGCTGTAAATCAGTTATTATTTTCGTCTTGTCTACTTGCTCTGAATTTCATTTACACAATACAAATATGGATTAACATTAGTAGGTAATGTTTTAAAGTTAGAATTAACTTGCTCTCCTTTAAAATTTAAAAGAATAATTCCAATAAATCCCAGGCTACTACTCTATGGATGAAATTCTAGCCTCTTGATGTGAGTGGGGTTTTGTTATTGAACTCGGACAGAATTTCACCATCTTGCTTCAGAAAAGATGTTCCTTTCATACACAAATTTCCAGCTATGTCAGTGGAGAAAAGAAAGGACTTATGGGACTAGTTGGGGGAAGAAGAAAGGTCTCAGTGGCTATTATTCATTATACAAGATATGTGCCATCATTCAAGTCCATGTGGCCCTTCTTTCTATTTCTCCACTTCCCCCCAAACCCACCAAAATAAACCCTGGCTGTCCTATGATGTGTGCATGCTTTTCTGAGTAGCAATTTAATGTTACTTGTTTAACCTCCTTATAAGATTTTTGAAGCAGAGAATATGCATTTTCTGCACTACGAGGCATCTACCACACTACAACAGTAACAACAACATGGCCATGGCCATCCAACATCTTCACAGATGAAAGGAGATGCAACAAAGTCAGTCCATCAATGGTGCATAGCAATGGTATGGAAAAAAAGAGCCTCCTGCATGAGTGGCAAACCTTCCCACAGCGGCTACAGTTCCACTTGCCAGATGGAGCATACTCTGCTTCCTGGCTTGCCTGCAGGCCTCAGTCTGGGCTTTCTGATGGCTCTCCATGATGACTGCACCTTAAGCCAGCTTCTCCAAACTGAGTGATTGTGGGCAGGATTTTCCCAGTTGTCAGCAGAAATGCTGAATTTCTTGAGCCCCTGGTTGACCTTGTGGCAGTATGGGAGATTTGGCCTTCCTATGCATCATGAGTGGTTCTTAAATTGATCATAGAGCACAGCTTTTGGCCAATGATCTTGAGGTATGTGCTCCACGTGTCCCAACCAGTGAAGCCTTCGAACATCCAGTGTATTCTGCATAGACTATAGGTCGGTTCTCTCAAGGATCTCTTTATTGGTGATCAATTGGTCCCAAGTAACTTGTTACTAGGTAATATCTTGTATTCTCCCTTTAATCCACCAAATGGATATTCTTGCACAACAGATAATTTGTTAAATACCTGACAGAGGCACAAATTTATTCTTTATAATAACATGCCAAAATATAGGCTTCACAAATAACATTCAGTCCCTTAGGTATATAAATGGTAAATAATTAATGACAATAATCTCCCTTTTCCTTTATTGTCTCTAACTAATCTGTTAGAGGGGAACATATACTGCCATATCCTCTTTGATTCAAGTCCTGTCTGTTTATATAGAGTAATTGAGTTTTTATTTATGTCTTTGTCTCATTTTGAAAAGGCTGGAACTATCAAGTGTTATGTTATTTGCATAACTCTGATAATCCCATTTTCTACTACCTCCAGGGGACAGCAGCCCTTAATGACATCATGCTTATTCCATACTAATTTTCTCAATATGTGTTATTTGATTATATACAGTAGACAGCATCCTGAAGCTGGAATAAAGTCACAGTAATACATTATGTAATTTATTTAAATAGAACGAAATGTGATAAGTCTACACACACATCCAGATACTATACCTGCAGGAAATAATTTGATTGAAATTCCAAAGTTTAAGGCTACTGCAAATGAAAATTCCCTCTCAATACTGTTCCAATGTTTTCTTTGTCCCCAAACATATTCAGAAAGTCTAATTTTTATCAAAGAATCACAGAATCATAGAATTGGAAGGGACCTCAAGAGGTCATCTAGTCCAGTCTCCTGCACTCAAGACAGGACTAAGTCTTATCCCTGACAGGTGTTTGTCCAATCTGCTCTTAAAATCCCCAATTATGGAGATCCCACAACCTCCCTAGGCAATGTATTCCAGTGCTTAACTACTATGACAGTTAGCAAGTTTTTCCTAATGTCCAACCTAAACTGCCCTTGCTGCAATTTAAACCCCTTGCTTCTTATCCTATCCTCGGAGGTTAAGAAGAATAATTTTTCTCACTCCTCCTTTTAACAACCTTTTATGTACTTGAAAACTGTTATCATGTCCCCTCTCAGTCTTCTCTTCTCCAGACTAAACAAACTCATTTTTTTAAAATCTTCCCTCATAGGTCATGTTTTCTAGACCTT
This sequence comes from Gopherus flavomarginatus, assembly GCF_025201925.1. Lineage (NCBI taxonomy): Eukaryota > Metazoa > Chordata > Testudines > Testudinidae > Gopherus > Gopherus flavomarginatus. The sequence goes on from NC_066617.1 coordinate 38,134,305, forward strand.
TAATCATTCTTGTTGCTCTTCTCTGGACTTTCTTCAATTTGTCCACATCTTTCCTGGAATGTGGAGCCCAGAACTGGACACAATACTCCAGTTGAGGCTTAATCAGCACGGAGTAGACTGGAAGAATTACTTCTCATGTCTTGCTTGCAATACTCCTGCTGATACATCCCAGAATGATGTTTGCTTTTTTTGCAACACTGTTACACTGTTGACTCATGTTACTAATTGTCTATGTGATTCTGATCCTGTGAAGACTTATATATATGCTTAATTTTATGCATTTGTGGTGGTTACACTAAACTTCAATTCAGTCATCAAGTTGAAGAAATGTATGGCCCAAGAAGTCCTATTCAAGCTGTTGTTATAGCTCTTAGAAAAAGTACTAACATTTCAGACTGCCTCTTGCAAACTTTCTTTTTCAAGAGTCAGATATTTAACAGGACATTATTGTGCCAAATTTGCACCAAAATTGAATGAAATTTTACAAAATCTTAAAAAATAAAGATATCTTCATAAATTCCAGTGAGAACAGGTGTTTTTCATTAAAAAAAAATCCCCTTCCATGTTTACAGCTCAGCCATTACAGCATTGTGCTAGCAACCAAGAAACATAAAATGAGAACAACCAGATATGAAATGGATTCATTCATTTTCCTTGTTCATGAAACGAGGACTGGAAAAAGCAAACAAAAGGTAAATTAGATTAGACAGAATCTGACAGGATTAAAAAAAACATTAGTAACATAGGTAAGGAATTGTAAGTATTTTTTAATGCGGTAGTGTCCCTCTAAATGCTATGTTGGCTTCCTTTGATGGAAACATTCTTAAACACATTAAGACTAGTTAGAAAACTCCAGATGTGTATTTCCACTTGATTTCTCAGACATGTACCCAGCAACAAACCATTCATATTAAAAATTAAAAAAAGAAGAAGTTCAATACTGAGCAGATGTAGAACACGTGAAAAAAGAAATCAGCCTCTCCTTCTATAAGCTAGGGATAGGTAGGATGTGCAGAGCAGGTGTGGAAGCCCAGATTTATTTGTGTGCCTGAGGGACATCAGCTTGCACCAGATGATGTATCCATGACATCCCTTCTAATACCAGTCAAGAAACTGTAGAAATTCTGAAGATAACTGAGAAACAACTCACTAAACTTGAGCCTATCTAATGATTTTTTATGAAAGAATTTGATTTTACTCAAGCAACAAGAATTTTACTTAATCAAGTCACAAGGACAAGGCAGACCTCAAAAAGCATGGATTTTAAGCGTGTCAATACTAGGAAGAAGGAAATTGGGTGTTTTTTTTTTTTAATCTCTAGCTTCAAAAGGGTGGATATCTTAATAAAAAATTAACATGTACTTGATACTACTTTAAGGAAACAACACTTTCTATAATGGTGTCACTTTTACATCAAATGCAGCAGAAGCTATGTGTTAATTTGATTTCCAGGGCAATAGTACATTGCTTCTTGCAGACATGTCATGTGCAGAGGTAATAGGTAGAGAGAGTGGCGCTGAGTCTAAAAAGATCAGCATGGCTATAATGGTGGCTGTCAAGTAATTTCACGGGCATGAATTGTCTCCTGGAGATCTGCATATGGAGGTGGCACTCTGTACATGCACTTACATCTGCAGCATCCTTTCTGGTCTCCTATGGATGCTTTTCCAGGGGTATAATACAGATTATTTGAACCAGTCAAGGATCAGGAACCCACACAAGTGGCTTAATGCCCCTTTGCCTGCTTTCCCTCATATTGGGCCTGGCACATTTTGGCTGGATTGGAGGACCTGATCTGTGTGAGAAGAGGATTGACTGCAAGTTTGAACTTGCCTGATTTTACTGGCTATCTTCCAGCAAGGGAATAACCCACTCCAGAAGTCCTCCCTGACCACTGAGAAACCTGGGCACTATTTTCAGAAGCAGGTTGATATTAACTGTAATTTCCAAAATAGAACCACATGGCCATTAGTATATCTATTTTATTGCTAGTAATTATAGTAACTACTGAAAAAAAGAAAAGAACAGAAGTGCAGGAACTGTTATGCAACCCTATAAACTAATTGAAAAAGAATGTCCACATCTGTAATAATCTGATTCTACCACTGGCTAAATTCCATTGAATAAATCCCACAATGTTGCTGAATCTACTACAAGAGAGGGAGTGTGGCAGTCCTTAGAGCAGGGCACTTGACCTCAGTACTCTTGGGGATGAGAGACTGGAGTGGGGAGAAGGGGAATTATAGAGCCCAGGGAAGGCAGTTAAGCCTCTCCTCCAGCAGGAGTAAGAGGGGAATGTTTGTTTATTAGACTACAGAGGTTCCTGAGATCAAGAGGAAGAAAGGGCTTAGGTGTAAGGTTTGGCTATTTGGGAATCTCCTGCTGCTAAAGGGAATCAACTGCTCATACTTATTGCATATGTCCAATAAATCTGACCTCAACAGGGAGATGTTGTTTAAACCATGGAGGTTGGAAGAGTATGCCAAGAAGATGAGAGAGGAGATACATAACAGGGTAGGATAACTGTATTAGACCTCTCAAGTTTGAAAACTAAAGCCCATGTTTTCAAAGCACTTTGAAGTTTCCTGGTGAAAGGTGCTATTAGCAGTGCAAAATGTTGTTCCCCTTTAATGCAACATGTCAGTGATCTGGTGATTAAATTCACACATCTGAAAATTACTCAGCACGAGGAACAGAAAAGCTATTGAAATCAAATACTGTTCTGGAAATCACCACTGTACCATGATCTCATATGGTGTATCTGTCTATCTATCTTCTAGCAGTCCAATCCTGTAAAGTGCTGAAATCTGAGCACGTCTTGCAAATGCTGAGTGCCCTTATCCCAGTGAATCCAATAACTGGGCCAAATTCTGAGGTCCTTCCTCAGTTTTTGGTCTCCCATTACAGTAATGGGAGTTCTGTCTGAGTAAACTGAGTAAAGGAATGAGGATTTGACCTGATTCAATTTGAGGACATTTATCCCATCACAGGAAAAGCACAACATCTTGAGAATGTGTGGCAGTGAATGTGTTTTAAACTAGCATCATAGATTTTGTTACTTGGTGAGTTATATCTTTCAGGTTTGCATGTTTGACTGAGCATTTTTTGTCTTATTTTTGCTTCTGAATTTGATACAATATGAATTGATATGAAGTGGTTGGGTGGATTTTAGATTACAACACAGTTTTCTTAGTCAGATTAATATTGCCATGAGAGATCTACCAATTTTAAGTGCTCTTGCTCACAGTCAAACCAAGAAAATGAAGGGGTTAATGTACTCAGGTAGCACTTTCCAAAATCTTCCTTTCTGCCTCACAAGAGACATGGAACTACTTATATGGATGTGACTGCTCATCAGTGCAAGAACAGGACTCACAGTCTGGCCCTTGGTGGGTCTCCTTATGCTATTAATTTCCCATGCTCTGCAGCACTGGTGAGGTGGAGAGTGACCATAAGTGAAAGAACAGCAAAGGCCAGAGATCACAAGGATCCCTGCTACCAGACTCATGAATTTCAGCTGGCTATAGAAAAGAGACTCTGCCATGTTACCCTGCAATCCTTTCAAGTCATAGCAGTGCAGCAGATTCACGAAATCTGCTGCCATTGGCTCACTGCTCCAGGCTGAATGCTTTGACCCAATGGGTGATGGCCACAGATTCTATAGTGTGTTAAGGCAACCTAAAGCATTTTTTCCTGTGGCTAGTCCATGGTTGGGAGCATACACTGGACTATGACTCATCTTTGATATCTCACCAGGCTTCACTCTGTTTTTCTGAACTGGATTTCTCATTTTTGTGTAGATGGGGTTAAGCAGAATGGGCAAATAGCCTACTTGGCCCCTTTTCTCCTTCATATCCACTGTTGTTTCTTCTTCTCTTTTGCCCTTCTTTGCTCTGTGCAGCTGGAGGACATCTGCACTCTAGACTTTATTCCAGGCTTTATAACTAGGTAGCATATTAAATCTCTGTGTTGTAAACCTCATTTAGAACATTATAATCCCACACCATTAGCCTGAAAGTGAACTGAACTATATATGAACCTATTAAATACACCACCTAATGAGTATGCCACTCTGACTCTCTTAGATAAAACTGGATGATACAGGCAAAACAAGGCAACTGGAATGTTTCACTCATACCTATCCTACAAATTAGAGAAAAAAATATTAAAACTACGAAAGGTCACATCTGATTACTGTGGCTGAACTGCTGCATCGTATTAACCTTAGGGAAACTGCTATGATGGAAATGTACTGTCTAGCCATTACAAATCGAAATCAGATACTGAGCCTGAAAAAAAGAAGGCGGGGGGTGGGAAGGAAAGTAAAACAATTTGTTTTACTATAATTTCCTTGTTCCACAGTTCACATTTTTAATGTGCTCTGTGTAATAGTAGACTGAAGTGATGAATTTGATGGTTGCATAGTGGCTTCATGCCAGTACTATACAGCATTCTAGCTGCTAGATCTAGACACTTATTTCATGACGATCCAATTTTATTTTCCCCTTTAACAAAATGTAAAGGGGATAAAAGCTGGTTTTGGATCCCAGGCTAAGTTTGTAGGGATGATTTTTTGTATATAAATAGTTGGTTGAGAATTGAGATGATACATGCAAAGTGAAATGTACTTGCTCAGGGTGAAAACAAGGGGAATATATGCTACAAACATTTTTCCGAAAATGCATCATAAATCTTAAAAAAACCTTTACATATATTACTTCCTTTTTAGGTTTACGCCACTTCCACACATCCTCACTACTACAAGTAATGAAGTAGTATTTAAGGTTGCTGAACACATGCCATTTTAACCCTCTATTTTCAATTACTTATAACTTTAACAAACTTTAACCCTTCGGTCTGAAATTTTCTGTGATTGGTCCGTGTCTCATGATTGATTAGCTGTGAAAGTTTGAGCAAAAGTGGTGTAGCCATTCCTGAATGTGTGTGAATGTGACGTGGGGACAGGGGTGGCATAATAGATCTTTGACCTGTTTCACCTATACTTTGTCCACTAATTTATCATCCCCAGGACAACGTACAACATTCCAAACTGCTGACGAGTTTCAAACCATTAACATTTATAAAATCATCCTGCCACAACAATAATTCTATTGCTACTATTCTTTCAAATGTAAAATTTCCCCACTAAATATAAATGTGTAACTATAAATAAAGCTTTACTAGTGCAGTAAATACCCTGCCTAGTCTACCTTCTTTGTATCTCTCTCTCAAATTTGAACTCATTGCTAGTTTTGTTCCTGTATCATTATTTATTTCAGATAATAAAAGCAACAAAACTAACAGTGCCCCCACCCACATATAAACTTGCTCCACCATGTTGCATACATGTCGACACTGGGTACTTATTTACAGTAGAAAAATGTAAGTCAGGGCTCCATTGTGCTAGGAGCTGTACAAACACATAATAAGAAATGGTCCCTGCCCCAAAGTCCTATCAATCTAAATGAACAAGCCAGACAAAGGAATTATTATTCATATGTTACAGCTAGGGAACTGAGGCACAGAGAGATTAAGTAATATGTCCAAGTTCACTAAGGAAGTCTATAGCAGAACAGGGATCTGAATCCACATATCTTGAATCCCATACCCATGTCTTAACCTCAAAGCTGTCAATCTTCTCTGTATAGTTTTCTCATGGTAAGCCCTGTCATACTCCTTCCATCCTCATTCTGTTGATTTGCTGCATCCTGTGTATTAAAAAATTAGATCCAATCATGCATCCGGAATTGCATAGGTGGACGCTTTCACCTGCACAGACCTCCATTGACTTCACAGGGATTGTGTTTGGGCCCAGGGCTCTTAGTGCACAGATCCAGTAGCAGTATTGGGTCCTCAGGTTGTAAGCTCTTCAACACCATGGGTGAAATTCAGGCTTCTGTGAACTCCATGGCACAACTCTCATTGATCTCAATAGGGCCAAGATTTTTCTCTGTCTCTTCCTATCTCTAATGTGTGGCATTGTAAAAGAAATACATTAACAATAGTTAAAATGGAGTAAAGCTGAAAAATACTGAACTGGCAATATTTGGATTGATCCTCTTTATTTAAAGATTAAAAAAAAGACCAGTGTCCCCAACCTTAAATTGTACCTACAGGATTCAAGCAGAGGTTTTTTGTTTGCTTTTACTTGGATGCAGTAGATAAGCAATATACCAAAAGAAATCCATTGCCTACCAGAGGCATATCTATAAGTCCTGAAGCTCAAGTACTTTTACAGCAAATCCTTGTCTTTAGCTTTGCTTTTTGGTGCTGGAAATAGCATCAGCATGGACAAGAATGGGGTTGTTTTTAGAAACTTGAAACAGGAGAAAGAATATCATTTTCACTGTCATCTGCACCTATTAACCTTGAAAAGCACATTTGGAAAAGTGTTTTTCTAAACTCTGAAGTTGCCATTGCATTAAAAGCTTTTTTTCCTTCATCCCAACACCAAGAAGGTGCATAAGAAACAGAAAAGGCATAGATGGCAGAGATAGCACCAAAAGGGCAAAGTTGAAATACAGTTCTGAATGCCATTTCCTGTAGTCTTGATACCCATATAATCAACCAAGTTTACCAACCCTGTGGAGGAATTGGGAGAGTTGCTGGGAAAGAAAGTCATATAGAGGGCAAAAGAAAATAAATTTTTTTTCCTACCATATCTGGTTTTCTTAAATTTCTCCTACTTGTGTGATAAAACAGTGCATACATATTTTGTAAAAATGTTTTGTTCCCTTCTATATATCTCTCTTAGTAGTGTGCAGGGGTGATCATGATCATGATCATGGGTGCGAGAAAGAAAACAAGATGGGTGTGAATTTGTTATGAAAATATGTATCAGAGTGACCAAAAAAAATAAATAAAGGAAATGAAATGGAGAAAAGAAGACGGGAAAGGAAAAAATAGGTTGGGGGATCAAAAGAAGAAAAAAACTTCAGGAGCCTCATTTTTCCATTTCCCTGCACCTTGTGTAGTCCTTTGTACTAGTGCAAAGTGAATGTAAAGTGCTGCCATGATGACTTGGAAGCATTTTATATCCACCCTGCCTTCACTCTGCACTGGCCTAAATGACTCCACAAGATGTAGGGGAATGGAGAATCAGACCACAAGTCTGCTGTTAATAGACAAAAGCAAGAAAATAAAAATGTAGGAAAACAGCAGCTTCCCTCTATCTTCGCTCTCATTTCATTCTTTGATAGATTCCACTCCATCTCTTTATATCATTTTAAGAGACATCTTAGCCAACACATTACATCAGCTTAATTCCCATCTCACCTACACCACAGTAAATGAGGAGCAACTCCATGTAAACACTCTGTTACCCTCATGTGAGGGAGATCAGAATCTGGCTCTAATAACTTCTAGCACTTGAAAGCTGTCTAAGTTGTAAGTAACTATGACAATTGTTCCCTTTTCCCCAAGCCTTCATATTCAATGACACTGCTATGACGTGATGATCCTATTTTGTAGGTCCACTTATCTCAATCAGCCAGAGAAGAAAGTTAGAAAAGCCATAGTCTGAAGCAGGTTCTTTGTTTCAGCTCCAAACCAAAGCTATCATCCAGGGAGATGAAAAGCATTACCATTTCCCATATGTGCAAAGTAATTAACAGAAAAGCCCTCCAGAGACTGGCAAGGAAAATGGTTCTTAGCTCTCTAGCAGGCCTCTAATAAAGGAATCTGCCCCCATTGCTTGTATCAGCCCTCTGGTGGGGGTTAAATGGATGGAAAGACTTTCCTATAATTACGGACATCCAGAGATCTATTTTTTATCTCGGTCCTAATGGGGGCGGAGGGTGGTCATGAAAGGGATTTTCTCCAACCCTAGAGCAGTAGGTGCTCTCATATCCGGTGTGGCCCCAGCAGATGAAACACAGAGACAAATAGGATCCTGTAGAGAAAATAAAGCTAGGAAATCTTCATGATCTCTTCTATTGTTGAATAACTCCCTATAGTATGAAGCGACAAAGAGTCCTGTGGCACCTTATATACTAACAGAAGTATTGGAGCATGAGCTTTCGTGGGTGAATACTCACTTCGTCAGATGCATGATTCACCCACCAAAGCTTATGCTCCAGTTCTTCTGTTAGTCTATAAGGTGCCACAGGACTCTTTGTTACTTTTTACAGATCCAGACTAACACAGCTATCCCTTTGATACTTGACTCCCTATAGTATATATGTTAAAAACAGTATATTGTATATATTAAAAATAACAAGTTTCGGAAGGGATGTAAACCTTCATGCCTTAGAGCTTAAACCAGTCTCTACTTATTGGCGTTAGAAGGAAACTTTCCTGGGGGGAGTTAACCCGTAATTGTCTACTGCATGATTTCTTGCACTTTATCTGTAGCATATGTTACTGATCACTGTCCGAAACAGGATACTGAAGAAGATAGACCACTGGTTTGACATAGTATGGCTGTTCCTATGTTCTAATACCTAGAATAATATAGACTAGGTAACATAAAATAGAATGTTTAGCCTTCTATGTCCACTTCATTTACAAAATGGGCAGATGCCTAAATTAGCCACTATGTGACTTATTGTATAATCATTTATTACATGTCTAGCTTTACATACAACATCAGTCTTGTGACAACAGCCCAGGGTATGTACAATGAAACATCCTTATTTGTAACCCAAATGAACTATTAAAATGTGATAACACTTTGCAAGAGAAGTCTTAAAAGTGTTTCAAACTTGCCTCATTTATAGAGGAACATACAAGTTGTTAAAAATGTTAGCAGTTCTGATTAGTTTTATGCAGATTTTAAATTACAGCTGATTAAATTTAATCTCTCATTTATTTTGAATAGAAAACCTGCATCAAGCTTGCTTTAGCAATGCAAGTTGCAATCATTAAGTGAGTGTTCAATAAAATGTAAAGATTGGTGGTATAAGTGGAAAAAATACTGAACTTTCACAGTTAATTCAGGTAGCAGTAAACATGGGCTGATTCCAGACCTGCAGGAAGACTTGATACTGTGTGTTCTAATTCAGCTTTTAATTTTGCTTTCAAATAATAAATAAAAATGAAGTGTTGTTTTGACTGTTCAGCATGCAGTGTATTTTCTGTGATTAAATGTTACATTTATATACTACCATGAGTAAAATAAGAAATACATATCTACCAAATTGTTTTATTCATAGGCATCCACCAAAATCCTGGTACATAACAACAGGGATAAATGGTGGGAAAAGGCTTATCAGTTGAAGCTGTGAAGAGGCACTGGGGACGTCATTGACATATTTATGCACATACCAAGCTTGATCAGGAGAGAGAATGCACTCCTCCTAGGAGTTTAAGGTCCCACTAAAATAAATGGGAGTTGATGATTTTGAACATCGCGTCAAAACAAGGCCACATCCCATCAGTGGACTGTGCTGATTGTTCCTGCTTTAGATAAGAATAATCTGCACAGGAATTTCTGGGTGGAGCTACTAGTGGCCAAAATACAGAATTTGGCAATAAATGAGCGAGCTTTAGTTTCTCCTGCTGTACGGTATTATTAAAATACATTTGAACAGTGGTTGCCTGTAGAAGTCAGCAGTTTCCAGGTGTGATTCCCCTGCTCATGTAAACATACTTGTGCTAGCTCTCATAAATAGCAGCTTAACCACAGTAGCACAGTTTGCAGAAGTGTAGGCAGGCCTTAGCTGTGCCCAATACATTCCCACAGGCTTGTATTTGACATGGCTAAGCCATGCCTTCACTGCTGCTACCTATGCTATATGGTTACACTTCTATTTATACCTGAGCTAGCTTGATGAGAGCTAGTGCAAGTCTGTGTACATAAGCAGGATAATCACACCCCTAGCTTCTAGTGTAGATGTAGCCTTAGACGTTGCTGTATAGTCTCCTTCAGTGCTTCCTTCCCAGTGATAGCAAGTACGAAAGGAAGGTGCTGGCCACATCCCTCAACTGACTAATGACTCCACTTTTGCCATGTTAAAAACTGCCATTCACACTGTCTTCTTTCCCCCTTGTGCTTCACAGGTCAAATGCCAAGCTGGTATTGAACAGCGTAACTGCACTAATTTCAAAAGAGCTATGTTGATTTACAGCAGTTGAAGATTTGGCCCAAGGAATAGAAACACTTACATTGTGAACTCTACTTAGATTGTAAGCTCTTTGGGTCAGGGAATGTCTTTTAATTCATTTTGTCCAGTGCTTGACACCATGAGGTCCTAGGTGCTATGGGAATACAACTAAATAATACTAAAATAGCCACATTGTGGCTACCCTCTACTCAGGTGTGCTAGCTGTGTGTGTTTGGGGAGATATTCCCAGTGCCCTCTTTCCCCCAGCTTACTCACTGGGGCAGGCACAATCTGACCTTGCATCTTATTATATCATAGCAGTGTGCAGTTCACATGTGCTGAAATCGTCCAAATAAATTGTGAGTGATCTGAATGGTTTCCTTTTCTATTACCACTCAGAAGCAAAAGAAGAAGAAATCACATATTCACTCATATGCTGGTTAACAGCAAAATGACACTCAACTATGGCAAGGGAATAATAGGCAGATGCATCCATCAGAAGGATACATTTTGATAACTGGCAGAAACTATATGTTGGAATTTACAATAGAACTTTCAATGGAATTGAGCATTAATCACAAAACTTTTACTTAATCTTGCCGGAGTCCCTGGGGGATTTCACATGAGGTGTGGCAGTATTTTAGGTTTACATTTTCATAGTGATCCTTGCAATCTTCTTCCCATTTGGCCTCAATGAGGGAATTAGTGAAGTGAGCTCTGAATACATCAAGGGTTGAAAAAGATTACTTTGATACAAAGAAAGATATGTCTTAGCAATCATGTAAAGAGTCATCTCATTATCATCAAACATTTGATAATTTGGTGCCTTTATTTCTATAAAAGTCCTGATATTCTTGGAAACCATGTCCCTAACAGATATATAATGCTTATATAAGCATATATAAACCTGGGAAACTAATAAGGGATGATTGTTACGGTAGATGTTTCCTGTTGAGGAACAAGGAAGAATGATTAGGGGTAAGAGGGACCCACTGAGAGATATTATCTTGAAGAATCATTAGTCCTCTCAGCTGTAAATAATCATGCCTTCACAAATAGATCAGGCAAACTCAGAATGTATAGAAATGACATCAGACCATGTGTTTCTTTGGCAAAGAGGTTTCCTTTGTCTAAAACCCTATACAATGACGCTGGTATGGGAACTTAGTTGGGGAATGAAAACTGTGCATCCCTCTAGAAACAGTGAAGGAGAGACACAGAGCCAGCTCTTTATCAATCACAACAGAGGGTGGCAATGTACCTATTTCTTCCTGTACTCTGTATAGTGCTGTACTAATCTCTATTTGATAATCTTTGATTAAATAATTCCAGCTGAGCCTGTTATTTCACAATCTTGAGTCATTAACTCAGACTTGCAATATCTTTGAACCATTCCCCTTTGGCCATCAGACACTACTTCCATACCTCTTAAATGTGTCTGACTTTAAAGGGACATTTCTCAGGTTAGCTCCAAAATTACCAATGTTCTGAACAAATTTGGTCTCCTTTCATTTTTACTGCTGAAATATATTTATGTGAGAAATAAGGAATTATGAAACTGAGGTTACAGAGTTATTTAAACTGAAAGGATGAACCCCACATCATTTTCCCTTTCTTGCTTGAATAATTTTTTGGGTCCATCATTTTGGGGTTTTATCACAAATTGCATCCCACATTTGGCCTTGGCAGGTATGTATGCAGCTTGTTACTATACTGTGTAACCTACATCATCTCATAAGGGCACAGTATCTGATCTCCATGACACTTTTATAGCCCCAGAATTCAGAATTCCCTCCCTTTTTGAGTAGTTGAGCTATAGTCCTTCTGTCACTCAGGGTATATCCGCACTACATTCACAGGTGTGACTGCAGCACAGGTAGACATACCAGAGCTAGCTTTGATCTAGTTAGCTAGAATAACAATAGCAGTGAAGCCACAGCAGCATAGGTGGTAGCATGGGCTGTACTACCCCATCAGCACCCTGGGACTATCATGAGCTGATAGTCCAGGCTGCAAGAGAGCTTCTATAGCAATGAAGGTGCAGGGAAAGGATTTTCCCCCCATATGAGGATAGTTCATTCTGTAGTGGACTTAAGTGGGATTACTCACTTATCATTACAGTGGTAGAATCATCCCCTAAAATAACATTTCTGATATGCAGACCCCCCTGCAATATGAACTACTTATAAATATGCTAAGCAACCACTTCAATTCCTATTTTAATGCTGATTGTAGTCGCCGCAATGGGTCTGATTCTGATTATATTCCCAAATCAGGAGCAACTCCAGAGAAGTCAGTGGAGTCACACCAATCCAAAACCTGGACAAGTCAGATCAGCATCTAGCCCACTAAATCCATTTTAATTTAGAACTACCATATTAATTATAAATGAGTTATAATGAGATCTCTTTGCCAGAGAATTCTCTCTCCAGGCTTCCTTGGCATGCAGACAGTGTACTTTCTATCTTTATTATGCCAAGTCAAAGAGGTATCGTTTTCTAGTTTAATAAATGAAAGTAAGTTGTAATGAGTTGTTTTATTATCATTCTAAAAGAAATAATGAATCTTTCTACTGCCCGAACAGATTTATAATGGTTCATAAGACACTCTGCTTATGAACAAACTGGTCTCCTACATAATGTAGATATTGTTTGAAAAACACAGGAATATAAATCATAAATGTTTGACAGAGGGACAGAAGCATAAAATTCTTAGTCTTTTTAACCATTGATTGCATTAAGTGAGATTTCAGTTCACAAACACATCACCTAAATGTATATATCAGCTGTAATCTGGACACGAGGTTTTTAATGCACAGTATTTATTTTAAGTGGAAGAACTTTTTTTCACACACGAGTATCTGTGATTTCTACAAAAGTTGCCTTTAAATAAAACCCTAAATAATCCTTCTGATACATTACATTATTGAATGAATTGATCCTCACTTTCAGGAGTTGATGCATCAGTACTAGTAGGTCATTAACCCAACACAGCATAGAAAGAGGCTGCTTTCCAAAAATACTGTTTTTGCATGTGTGTACATATATGTATGTGTATGATATTGTTCAAAACCTGCTAAAAGTACATTGTAAAAACACTAGCTAAGAAAACCATTATATATAATTTGCAACTAGAATCTTCAAAAAGGGAGGTAAGATTGGACAAATCCCCATCCCAGTTCAGAGAAGGCTAACAAGCTTCTCTGGGCTCAGCTGATAGCAAATAGGCACACCTATGGAGCCTGTGCCAACTGAAGGAAGCAAGTTTTAAAAGGCCAGCTTGTCACAGAAAGGGGTGGCAGACAGGAGGAAAGCTACTATGTTTCAGAAGCAGCTGTCACTTACTACAGAGTAGCTGAGAGGTAAACAGCTGATAAGTATCTTCTGCTCACAAGAACTTAACAGACCCAGGACAAGCTGATCATTGTGGGATAGGGATTGAAGGTATACCCCCAAAACATGGTGTAGCTGTGCCAGACTGCCACGTACAAACCAGACTTACAAGGAAACTCGGAGACTGTCTGTCCCCTTAAGCATAGGATTTCTCCCTTCAACCACCAGTAGAGAACCTGAAAAGGCTGGAGGAAGTGGGGAAAGTATGATGGCTTCCCCCCGGGATGCCACTGAGCCCCCCGACCCACCAGACTGGGCTGTCTCTACACTGTACTGCTGTGACCAGCCTAACAAGCCCTCTCCCAGGCTCCAGCCTGCACTTTTGCCAGCACACGTACAGGGACACACCCAACTGCGGTTACATGCAGACAGGTTCTTTAACCACTCCTACGTGGGAAGGCACAGCTAGGGCATCTTCCAGTTCCTAAGGCACGCACCTTATTTCGGGAGTGTAAACCCAAAATTATACCATCTTGTGCTACATACAGAACTGTTCAAATATAAACTCATGAAATTCGCCCCCTCCCTCAATGTGGAGAGGAAATATACAACAGCTTTCTGCCTCGAGTTATGACTTCCATACACACTGGTTTTAAACAAAGCAAAAACAAATTTATTAACTACTAAAGATTGATGTTAAGTGATTATAAGTCATAGCAAACAGATCAAAGCAGATTACCTAGCAATAAGTAAATAAACAAAAACACAATCTAAACTTAATATACTACATAGATTGAATATGAATAGCAATTCTCACCCTAAATTGTGATGCAAGCTGGTTGTAGGCTCTAAAAGGGCAAGCTGCACTGGCTTATAGCTTAGAGACCCCAAGTGTTTCAATCCTTTTAGCCTGGGTCCAGCACTTCCTCCCAGTTCAGTCTTCGCTCCTCGGGTGTTTACAGGAGTCTTCTTAGGCAGGGAGTCACTGAAGAACCACAGTGATGTCACCCCCTGCCGTATATAGCTTTTGCATCTGGAAGGAACCCTTTGTTTCAAAACTTGGTTCCCATGTCAATCAGTGGAAAAACACTGGTATCCCAAGCAGTGGCTGTGATGATGCGGTTCTGGCGGGTCCCAACTGAGAGTGCCAATTCAGGACCAGTTGCTCAAACAGGGCAGTCACAGCCCAAGGCTGAGGTTTTTCCACCTCTAAGGCAAACCAAACCAGCCAGACAAAAATGACTTCGGTTTCACCCCACTGGCTAAGCACAAGTCACACAAGCAATTTCCTTAGACACTCCAGTCTCCCAGTATCACCGCCAGTGCCACTCATCCTGGGGATGAATGATTATGAAAACCAACACCCCAATAAAAGAAAAAGGTTCTCTCAATCTCAAAGGACCAAGCCCCAGACCCAGGTCAATATACACATCAGATCTTACCCACAAATCACGCTGTTGCCAATCCTTTAGAATCTAAATTCTAAAGGTTTATTCATAAAGGGAAAAAGGTAGAGATGAGAGCTAGAATTGGTTAAATGGACTCAATTACATACAGTGATGGCAAAGTTCTTAGTTCAGGCTTGTAGCAGTGATGGAGTAAACTGCAGGTTCAAATCAAGTTTCTGGAGTACATCCCCCGCTGGGATGGGTTATCAGTCCCTTGTGTAGAGCTTCAGCGAGCAGCAAAGTCCCTCCAGAGGTAAGAAGCAGGATTGAAGACAAGATGTAGATGAGGCATCAGCCTTATATAGGCTCTTCCAGGTGTAAGAACACTTCTTTGTTCTTACTGTGGAAAATTACAGCAACATGGAGTTTGCAGTCCCATTGGCCAGTTCCTGCACACCCTGCTGAGTTACAAGGCGTATCTGCCTCCTCTCAAAGGGTCAATTGTGCAGCTGATGGTCCTTAATGGGCCATCAAACAGGCTAAGCAGAGCTAACACCAACTTGTCTGGGGTGTCACCCAGAACTACAGCATCAGTTTGAAATACAGACAGTATACAGCCAATACTTATAACTTCAACTACAAAATGATACAGACATACAGACAGCATAATTATAACCAGTAACCCATAACCTGGTCCTAGACACCTTATATGACCCCCGTACATAAGATTTGGTGCCACTACAGGACCTTGGTTGCAAACCATGTTCTATATGGTTCCAGTTAATACCAATAATGTCACAGTGGCGTAGCTAGGTTCTAAGAGCAGGAGGCGCAAACATTAAAAAGGCACCCCTCCTTGGTTCCTCCTCTGGCCATGCCCCCTTGGCTCCTCTTCCGGCCGCTCCACGCCCCCACCCCTTGGCTGGCTCCTCCGGCCGTGACCTGCCCCCATGGCTGCTCTGGCCATGCCACTCACCCCATGCTCCTCTTGCTGTGCTGCGGGTTGCCATGCTGCGCCCCCTCTCATTCCTCCTGCTGTGCCACCCCCCCAATGGCTCCTCCAGCCATGCCATGCCGCCCCCGCAACCCTCCCAATGGCCCCTCCGGTCATGCCGCCAGCTCCCCCTGGCTCCTCTGGCTCTGCTTCCCCCCCAACCTTGCCTGCAGGAGCCCAGTGCTGGCCTGGCAGGCCAAGCTTCAGAGTGGCACATGGACCCCACCTGCTGGCGCCATGGTAACCCCTAACTAAGGCACCGCTTTTGGAAAATGTGCTAAGGGGAAGCAACAGCTTCCCCTGCACCCCTCCTAGCTGCGCTACTAATCCCAAGATGAGTCCAGAACCAGGTGACCTGGTCACATGTCCCTGTAGTGTTACAGTGGCCATAACTCAGAGGCTGCCTGTAGTGCCCTCACAAAGGCTCCTCAGTGTGAGATAAGCTTCTTCTAAAGCCTATTGTTTCCTCCTAATGGCTCATTAACCTGAATGGGCCCTTCCTAACTAGCCATCCTAAATTGAGTGCATTCTGCCTAGTGAGTGTTCCCCATGTGTAAACACATTTGTAATACAGATATATAGTCAATATTCCTATCTTCAGACACAAAAATGATACATGCATATAAATAGGATAATCATTTTCAGTAAATCATAACCTTTTCAATGACACCTAACATGACTTATGTTCCATCAAATACATTATAATTATGCCATAATCATATCATGATAATATCACTGTGAAGAATATGGGGTTCAGGGTCACAGAAAGAACTTTGGAAGGGGAAAGACTCTGAAGTTACCTGAGTGTGACCCTAGAGAAAGACTCAGCCTATCACAGGAAGGAAAAGAAAGAAAGATATCTACTCGTCTAACACATAGATTCATGGATCGCTGCATGTTTGGTGTTATAAACATTCAGATATATTATGTATTTATATTTTTTCCAAATAAAAACTTTTAACTAGAGGTTATAGGCATACTAGTTTTAATTGTCTCTTAAAATGAATAAAGGATGAATGCGTCAGACTCTGTATGTAATTGCAAGACTTCTATTGACTCAGTATTCTAATACAGACTACAGCACCGCCAACTGTAGTCGCCAGTATTCCAAATTAAATAAAGGTCAATGCTGAGGGGTACTTGGCCTCCAGGAAATGCTGTGAATGATTCTGCATGTGACTTTTTAATATGGATGAGCACGGAATCAGAGTTTCAAAGTAGTGCTAGGATGCACTAGGCTATTTGAGATGCCATTTAAAGATGTAAGAGTGAAGTCATTACACTTGGATGAAAAATCTCATGACACTTTCTACAAGAGTAGGGGTAAGCCTGCTAAAATTCAAACTGGTTATATTACATTCTGCCAATCCAAATATACCTGCAGATTCAAGTTGATACAGTTTTATTCATTTCCTTTCCTAAAGTGTTGTTTAATGTTGTCTCTGGGGAGAAAAAGCTGTTGTATTATAGTGCAGTGCTGGCTGAAGTGCTTTCTTTATGTTAGACCCACAATAGAAGTCTCCCTATGGGATGGGGAGCAGGCAGATACTGGAGACAGTGTTGGTATATAAATGCTCTTGATTGATTACAAACCAAACCTTACTCACTCCATATTCAACCCCCAAACATACTATACCAAAGTCCAAAGGTCAGAATGGTCCTGATGGCCAGCTGAGATTCCTTCTGATCATAAAAGCATAAGATGTGGGGAGATGGTGAAAACCACATTTATATCCACACGGGACTCTGGATCAATGACTCCAATTTGCAGAAATCATAGGCAACGATTTATAGTCCATTCTAGTTCTTTGCTTTAGTTTACTAGGCCTTCTACCTACACAATTCCAAAGAGACAATCCTGGGCAGGCTGCCATGATCCAAGGTGTGCCATTTCCTCTAATTCTTATACAATTTTATATCAGTCCAGTTGATGTTGTTTCCTTCTCTGCTGATTTTCCATATTTTTCTGGGAACATAATTTGATTGTTTTTACACAAATAGTTCTAATAGTTCTTCACTAACATGTATATGTCTTATAGCAGGTTGTGAATAGGGAGATCATACTGCTTTAGTCTAGTCTGACCTCTTGCACATTGCAGGCCACAAGAAATCACCCACCCACTCCTGTAATAGACCCCTAACCTCTGGCTGAGTTACTGAATTACTCAAATCATGGTTTAAAGACTTCAAGTTACAGAAAACTCACCATTTACATTAGTTTAAACCTACAACTGACCCATGCTGCAGAGGAAGGCATTCAAAAAAAAGCAGGTTTTCTGCCAATCTGAGCCTGCAGAATGCCTTCTTGACCCTAAATATGATGATCAGTTAGACCCTGAGCATGTGGGAAAGACCCACCAGGCAGACACCTGGGAAAGAATGTTCTGTAGTAACTCAGAGCCCTTCCCATTTAGTGTCCTGTCTCTAGTCATTGGGTATTTTTGCTACTGGTGGTCACCACATGTCATGGTAGGCAGTCCCATCATACCAACCCCTCCGTAACCTTATCAAGCTCAATCTTGAAGCTGATTAGGTTTTTTGGCTCCCACCGCTTCCCTTGAAAAGCTGTTCCAGAACTTCACTTTTCTGATGGTTAGAAACCTTTGCCTAATTTAGAGCCTAGTCTTTTTGATGGACAGTTTATCTCCATTTGTTCTTCTGTCCACATTGGTGCTTAATTTAAATAACTCCTCTTCCTCCCTAGTATTTATCTCTCTGATGTATTTATAGAGAGCAATCATATCTCCCCTCAGCCTTCTTTTGGTTAGGCTAAACAAGCTAAGCTCTTTGAGTCTCCTCTCATAAGGAAGGTTTTCCATTCCTTGGATCATCCTTGTAGCCCTTCTCTGCACCTGTTTCAGTTTGAATTAATCTTTCTTAAACATGGGATAACAGAATTGCACGCAGTATTCCAGGTGAGGTATCACCAGTGCCTTGTATAATGGTACTAACACTTCCCTGTCTCTACTGGAAATACCTTGCCTGATGTGGATGAGAAGCTGGATATGAATTGATAGTGTGCCCTTGTTGCCAAGAAGGTTAACGGCATTTTGGGCTGTATAAGTAGGGGCATTGCCAGAAGATCGAGGGATGTGATCATTCCCCTCTATTCGACATTGGTGAGGCCTCATCTGGAGTACTGTGTCCAGTTTTGGGCCTCACACTACAAGAAGGATGTGGAAAAATTGGAAAGAGTCCAGCAGAGGACAACAAAAATTATTAGGATGCTGGAGCACAGGATTTATGAGGAGAGTCTGAGGGAACTGGGATTGTTTAGTCTGCAAAAGAGAAGAATGAAGCGGTGATTTAATAGCTGCTTTCAACTACCTGAAAGGGGTTCCATAGAGGATGGATCTAGACTGTTCTCAGTGGTACCAGACGACAGAACAAGAAGTAATGGTCTCAATTTGCAGTGTGGGAGGTTTAGGCTGGATATTAGGAAAAACTTTTTCACTATGAGGCTGGTGAAGCACTGGAATGGGTTACCTAGGGTGGTGGTGGAATAGCAAAAATTCTTGATGTTAGGCCCTAAATGCATGACCTTCCAGTTTGCACTGTTAAATTTCACCCCATTTCTATTACTCCAGTATTACTCCGGTATTACTCCAGTAAACAAGATCATGCAGATATTCTTGTACGATATTTCTCCATACTGGCAATATCTCCTAACTTTGTGTCATCTGCAAATTTTATGAACACATTCCCACTTTTTGTGCAAAGGTCAGTAATAAAAACGTTAAATAAATTTGGTCCCTGAGAAATTCCACTAGTAACCTCCCTCCAACCTGACAGTTCACCTTCTAGTTTGAATCATTGTAGTCTCCCCTTTAACCAGTTCCTTTTCCACCTTTCAATTTTCACATTAATCCCCATCTTCTCCAATTTAACTAATAATTTCCCATGTGGAACTATATCAAATGCCTTACTGAAATTCAGGTAGATTAGATTTACTGCATTTCCTATGTCTAAAATATCAGTTATCTTCTCAAAGAAGGAGATCAGGTTGGTCTAGCACAATCTACCTTTTGTAAATCCATTTTATCCTAATTACTGTTCAACTCTATGTCTTATGTCAGGGGTGGCCAGACCGTGGCTTGTTAGCCGCATGTGGCTCTTTTACAGTTAAAGTGCAACTCACGAAGGTCCCCCCACCCCCGCACTCCCTCCCCCATTCACTACCTACCACACTTCGGCTGAGGGGGAGCTTGGGGGTTTTGCCCACCAGGGAGAGGGATCTTGGGGCTTCAGACTCGCTAGGCGCATCTGCTGGGGCTTGAGGCTCCAGCAGAAGTTGGGCTGAAGCCCCAAGACTCCTCTTCCTGCAGAGCTGAAGCCTTGAGCCCCAACAGGCATGCCCTGGCTCTCGAACATCTGAAGATTGTCGTATGTTAATCGGAGCATCAGTAAGTTTGGCTGTCCCTGTTCTATGTCTTAACTACTTTCTCTTTCAAAATTTGTTCCAAGACATTGGACAACTGAGGTCTAATTAAAAGGCCTGTAGATTCCTGGATCACTTGTTTTGACTTTGTTAAAAATAGAAACTGTATTACTACAATTCTTCCCCTTAGTGTCCATTCTCCTACCCATTGCTATTCCTTTCCCCATTGCTATATCCTTTCATACTTGATTTTCTTCCCTCTCAATGTTAAAACCAGTCATAGAGATTTCACAAGCATATCCTAATGGTTTCTCTACTAAGTCTCTAGTTTAAAGCTGTTTTAATGAGTTGTGACAACCTCCATTCCAGAAGTCTAATTCCCTCCCTCCTCAGGTGGAGTCCATTCCATGAGAACTGTCCTCTGTCTGTGAATGCCTCCCAGTGATCAAACATCCCAAAGCCCTCCTTATAGCACCACTGCCTAAGCCATCTCTTCATCATCATAATCATAATTAGGAGATCATGATTTGGTTTTCAGTTCTGCTGTTGATTTATGTGAAGTTGGGCAAACTATTGAATCTCTCTGTGTCTCAGTTCCCCATCTGTAAGCTGGGGATATTAATACTTCCACGGTTCCACGCTGCGTAGGAGGCTTTTTGAGGTAGGGACTGTCTCTAACTATGTTTATGTACAGTACTTAGCACAATGGTGTTTCATCTCAAGATGGCACTGTAAAGTAACCAATACTACTAATAGATTTCTGAGCGAATATATAATTCTCAATACACTTCTACCCCGATATAACGCTGTCCTCGGGAGTCAAAAAATCTTACCACATTATATGTGAAACCGCGTTATATCGAACTTGCTTTGATCCACTGGAGTGTGCAACCCCACCCCCCCAGAGCACTGCTTTACCATGTTATATCCAAATTCGTGTTTATTGGGTCACGTTATATTGGGGTAAAGGTGTACAATCAAAGGACCCATTCCTATAATTGCTCCACAGATGGAGCTTGCACTGTTTTCAGTCTCAGTTTTGCCCACTAAGAGCTTACAGGCTCATACCTGAGACTGCAGAAGGATTTATTCCACAGGACTGAAGTGTGTGGGGAAGTAGTCAGTAGCATTGTACTTTTTACACAACCTTCTTTTCTCTTCTGTGATGAGAGTAAATCTGGGGTTGACCTAAGACCTTTCTGAAAATTGAGCTGACCTAAAATCATAGATAGGTAAAGCACAGTAATAATAGAAGTTGAAAATCAATACAGTGTGCTTTCAAGGGTCATGCTAAAGTCATTCTGGTTTCAGTGACAAAATGATATTTGGATTTTGTAAGATTTTTTTTTTTACTACCAATTAGCTTCCTAGCATCTTCGTGCTACAGCTGGAAATATTCTTAGGAGTGAATTTGTTTTATGCCAGGTTTTTTAATGTACAGCAACCTATACTGCTTATCAAACAGTTTTTTACACCAGAGTATTCTGCTTAATATAATAGTTGTTTAGTGTCCCTGCCCTGTGAATTCTGCACTAGAAACAGAACATAAAGTGAAGGGCAAAAAATAAAGATTTAGGAAAATATTATAGAATGCTGTAAAATAGTATTTGTAATTTAAATCTCACAGTGATTTTGTTCCCATTCTGTATAGAAAGTAAATCTTGTGGAAAAGCTTGCTGAAGAGAAAATTAGAAAGTGATCTATATTCCTGTCATGGTTAGCATTGCAAGAGTTTAACTAAAATTCAGCAATTTGAAAATGCCCCTGAAATTAAGGTTGAAATCCCAACAGTCTGTGCAAAGCCTGAGTAAACAAGCTTTGTGCAGTAATCTAGGTGAGGAGTGAGGCGATGGTATCTTTCTCTCAAGCCCAGCCAACTGAACTCCCTCTCAGCCACTCTGTAGCCTCTCCTGCTGTTCTATAGCACGGTACACTCCATTTGTCTAGGGTTTTCTGCCAGTGGATCTGCGTAGCCCCTGGATACAGTGGGCACATCCACTGATCCTTTCCATATTGTCCCAGAGAAAGCAGCCAGGACCAGTGCTCCATGGCACAATATCCCTGTGTGGCTTCTCCATGGCCCTAGTGGTCCTTACAGCATTTAGGATTAGATTTTCAAAAGATTCAGTAAAGAGGTTGAAGGGAATGGGAGTCTTACCATTGACTTCACTGGAAACAGATGCTGATCACTCTTGAAAAACCCACTTTTAAATAACTACCTTCAGTCTTTTTTTGAAGTAGAAAATACAGTAAATAAGCTAGTTTAGCCAGAATTTAGTCTGTAGCTTGGGAATGAAACACTTCATATTCCTCTATAATATTTGTAATTTGCAGCAAATATTTGACATATTAAATGCTTTAAAACCTAGACATATATAATCCCATAAATCATTTAGAGTTTTAAGTAAATCTCACATAACTTGAACATTTTCTCCAAACAGGGTCAAGGTGCAATTTTCTTTTTAACCCTCAGCCCCATGCTGGGAGATAAGGCACGAAGAACAATACAACTACATAGTACACACGCAATGCTGAGCCTTTGTAAAGAAGCAACACCATGTATCAGCTAAAGAGGTAAAGTGGTTCAAGTGAATAGGGCATGGGATCTGGATTTTATTCTGGTATCTACCAGCTGTTCACTATGGGGCCTGATTCCATGCCCTTTAAACATTCCAAAAGATATCCACTGTCCTCAGTGGCATTGAAGCAAGCCTTGACCTTGACCTAGGACAAGTTACTTAAACCAAAATGTTCACATGTGCATGCCTAAAATATGAATTTGGGTGCCAATCCTAGCTTCAAATTCTTGGAATTAAGCTTTCTGCACTTCGCTTTCCCCAGCTGTAGAATTTGAATAACAGTACTCATCCAACGATTATGAACACCTTGAGATCTAAGGGTGACAAGTGTTTTATACAAGATAAATACCATCAGTGAAACATAGAAACAGATTATTATTTAAAACACTTTGTGCCAAATTCTGCCCTCTTGTACACCTTTGTAATCTTGTTGATTGTAATGAGGTTGAACAGGTATAGCTGAGAGCAGAATTTGGCTCTTAAAAGGAAAAGGAAAATTCAGCCTTTTCTGTATTTATCATGGATTATTATTCCACGATAAAGGAGCCCTAGAGGAAAATAAACTTTTTTTTGTTTCACTTTGCAAATAAGACTTTGCCATTTTCATATTTATTAAAGCTAAGATAATATCAGTAGGGTTTAGATAGTACAGTACTCTGGTTCACTGAACAAACAAGTCCCAAACCCTGCTCTTATTTTTCTTCCAACCACATGGAATCATAAAAATGTCAGGCTGAAAAGGATCTCAAGAGGTTATCTGTTCCAGGCCTCCATACTGGGCCAGGACCAAGTAAACCTAGACCATTCCTGACAAGTTTGTCTAAGCTGTTCTTCAAAATCTGCAATGACAGGGATTCCACATGTTTCATACCAGTAACCATTGGGGATTTAAAAGGACCAGAAAAGCTTCACAATGTAAGGAAAGGAACAAGATGCAATATCAGAGTCCTTTGAATGGACTTCATGCCATGGAAGCTCCAACGGCTTTGGGAAGAGAGTTTTTTGTAGAGAAAGATAGAGAGCATCTGCTTTCTGCCTAATACTCCCTCAGGACTGTGGATATTACTTAGGAGAAATTACTGCTGGCTGACCAGCAGTAACTCTCTTCCACTTCAGAAAGGAGGTCGGTAGTAGGCACAGACGGTGGTGGTTCAATTATTCTTCTAGTGGCAGCAGGGCTCCTTAAGGAACCATGAAGATAGATGGAAGGGAAAATAACCTAAGGAATGGCCCTCCATAAGTCCACACTATTCTGTAATGAGTTCCCAATAGATCCCTGCATTTGTTCGTTTATTGGCCAGACCCTTTCCTCATTCTTGGTGACTAAAAGTACTTCTTCTCCTGAAGGAGACAATGAAAAATCATGCCTTGCATTCTCCCTCACTAAGTATCAGCCACATGTTTGCCCATAACCTGATAGGTCTGCAAAACGTGGCATGTAATCATCAGTACCTTATGTTCATGACTCTGAAAGAAATCATCTTAATTGCACTCTATATTGCATTATTGAATCAACGTTTATATGAACAGTATAGAGAATAAGCCAAATTTTCAAAACAGTGTGATAAACTCAAGATAGACAGCTGCAAGGGAGGGGTAGGAATCAGTCCCAGAGGGGTAAAAGACCCTCTTCCTTATCAGCTGAGAGGCAACCACAGGTCAGACAGGTTCAGCTGTGAAAGGGTTACCAAGGTAGCAAATTAGAATCAGCTGAGGGGGAGCTACCTGAGGTTAATTAGGATCAGCTGATTCCAACTTGGGGCTGCCTGACACATTTTTAAACCCTTCCCTGGGAAGAAGGAAGGGGGGGAGAGCAGAGAGACAAGGAGCGCTGCTCCCAGAGCAGCAAAACAGTGAGACTCACCAGGAGGGGAGGCAGTACTCACTCCCACAAGGGAGTAAGAATATGCTAAACAGGACGGGTGGAGATATGGGGAGCAGTCTTCCCCTGTGTCCCAAGGGGGACCGCATTACCCAAGCCTGTCTCACCAGGGCTAAAAGCAGCAGAGGCTGGGGAGACTGAGATGATGCCTTGCCACAACAGCTTTAAGTGGGCCTTATTTTTATAGATGCAAATAATCATACCTGGATAACTGTTACTTAAAACATATAGGTCACCTGAATTGTCAGTGGAAAAATTGAGTAAATACTTTGAAAATATGGCTCAGTATATCTCTTGTTTCTTTGTTTTCATAGAATACATTTATTGAACAATTCATTTGTAATGTTTTGCTAAGTATCACATCATACAATGACATCCATCCTGTCTATCAGTGTAAAACTTAAATATCAAGTCACTGCTAAATTCTTTACAGTTGTCAGTTACAAAAAATATTTTCCCCCCAAAAGTGAAGTACCTCTAGGGGAAAATACCTTGTAAAATGACTCCCACTTTCGGAGTCAAAGCAATCTATAAGCATGGTTCACACACAGAATATTTTATATTGTCATTTTTAAGGAATGGTTTTAGTGTGAAATGTTGTTTTTCTTATTGTAAAAGCAGCACTCTTACATTACAGATCTATCCCCTTTGTGTACTCAGTCATATGAGTTCACTTTGGTGAAAGAAGTGAGGTCAACGTTTTCAAAACTAGGTGTACCTAAACTATGTTTCATGAAATATGAATGGTCTGATTTTCAAAGGTGATTAGCATCTGTAGCTCCCATTGATAGTTATACTCCTCTTATCCCTTAAGAGCCAACAGCTAAGACAGTGAACTTCTACTTCTTTTTGTATGTCATCAACAGAATTGATTACAGGTCCAAAAGTGAGTTCTGCACTAGAAACAGAACACAATGTGAAGGGTGAAAAAGTACTACACGGATGTTACTGAGGGCATAACATGAAGGCATTGAGGGGTCACAGAGTCTTTATTGGGAGTCTTTATTGTCAATAACATGCAAGGGGAAAAAAAATAAATATCTGGAGATATACCTATCTCATAGAACTGATAGGGACCTCGAAAGGTCATTGAATCCAGCCGCCTGCCTTCACTAGCAGGACCAAGTACTGATTTTGCACCATATCCCTAAGTGGCCCCCTCAAGCAGGCCTGCACAACTCGTAAAGTGGCGACCACATTACTCCAAAGAAAACAGCTGAAGGCCGAAACCCACGGACCTGCGGAAACACACACCCCCCGCACCTCCAGGCCCTGTGGAAACACCCTGCCCCAGCACCACCCAGCCCTGCAGAAACAAACCCTCCTTCCCCAGGGCTGCCCCATCAAAACAGCTGTGGGCCAAAAAGGAAGGTTGGGGGTGGGGAGGTGATACTTTCTTTTAAATCAACCGGGGCTCCCAGCTGAAGAGGTGGCTGGAAGCTCTCAGGGGCAAAGTAAAGGGCCTGGGGCTCCAGCGGCAGGGGGAACCAGAGCTTTGTGGGGCTGGGGCAGGGAGCCTGAGCCCTTTAAATCCCAGCCCCAGTCCTGCCGCCAGAGCCAGGGTGAGATTCAAAGGGTTCTGGGCTATCTGCAGCCATGGGGAGCTCTGAGCCCTTTAAATCCTGGCCCCAGCCGGAATTCAAAGGGCTCTGGGCTGCCGGAAGCCCCGGGGAGCCCTGAGCCCTTTAAATCCCAGCCGTGGGGAGCCCAGAGCCCTTTAAATCTCAGCCGCGGGGAGCCCAGAGCCCCTTAAATTCCAGCTGCGGCTGGGATTCAAAGGGCTCTGGGCTGCCCGCAGAGCGCCCTGTGCGCGGGATCTAGAATCCCCCCACCGGCCGCACAGTGAGCCTCCTAGGGCCACATGCGGCCTGCGGGCCCTATGTTGTGCAGGCCTGCACTCAAAGATTGAACTCACAACCCTGGGTTTAGCAGGCCAATGTGAAAGATCTCAGATGGATTGTCAGCCCCCAGACTGAATTTATAGAGCAGACAATTGAGGAGGGGGAAGGGAATCTCATATTCTAATTTTTAAACCGATTAATTGGGTGTACAAATAACTGAGATACAGCAACTGTAGAACCAATATTGCCACTTTCACAGAATAAACCTGCACATTAAGGACCAGCTCCTGAACTCATTTCTCAGATTTTGTTCACTCTCTAATGGGACTTTGCTTAGTGCAAAACTGTAAAAGAATCTCAGGATCTGGTCCTAAATCAGTGCTGTTTACAGAAAGGGATCCTGAATATTATCACATTTATGGTCAATTCTACATAATTACTCAGATGTAAATAAAGCAGATACAGTGGAAGCAGAAAGTCCACAACAATTTTGTTGTTCAGCTGCCTCTTTCAAAATGCTAGATGTTACAATGTCAATCCCTTTACGGAAGGGAAAAAAACACTTTGAAATAACCTTGTTTGTTTTACACCTCTGTTATCTTTACTTTGTTCCACTGGTTCCACTTGAACCTGGATGATTTTGAAAAAAAAGTGGGGGAGAGATTGAAAAAAATGTACCTCATAAAAATCCAAGAGTAAAGCATAACAGCAACCCAGCAATCTTACATCTAAGGGCTCTGGGTAGAGGGTGGCCACCTTCCCTACTCCCAAAAGATTACGATCTATCACACTAACTACATAGCACTGTCTCCTGCTGCCCTTGCCATGAGAACAAACAAAATCAATAATATGTGGCAAGTGTAGCTACTGAGTGTTTTGTCCATGAAAATAGAAGACGCTTCATGAGAGGTTTAACCCATCACATAAAATCTGTTTAAATAAAACCAGAACTACACGGCATCTGTAATGAATTATTATTTATTTACTTTTTGCAGCAGATAAAAAGGTCAGGGCCATTTATCTTCATAGGCCAAGATGATGATTCACTTTTACAGCTAGTGCTAGTCTAGTTCAGCATTACTATAAAATACTGAAATATTCAGGCAACTCACTATTGCTCTTCAGCAATGACATAAATGTGCATCAGCTTTCGCAGAACATGTGAACAAGAAAATTGCCATATTTACAGTGCCAGGCACTGTTACAAAAATATATAAAGAAGGCCAAAAGGTGTGTTTGTTTGTTTACGTGTGGGGCGAGGTGAAGGGTTTGCTTTCTCTGATTCTTGTGTAAGAAATAATAGGATTCTCACTTGAGGTCTTCTCTGGTTTTCCTGAAGAATTTGGAGGCGGTCTTTAAAGATACATATTGTAGTTATCACATGTTAAGTGGTGGGAACAGGGTATCGAAATTTTGAAGATAGGTATTTTTTATTAAAGTGTTAATCAGTGAGATTAAGGAGATGTCAATGAAACTGGAAAAAAATAAAAAGTAAATAATTTTCCACAGATCTATTTCCCTCTCAGTTGCTCAGTTTTCATTCTCTGAAGGTCTTGGATGTCATCATTTCACTAATTGTTTAGTCATCAAAAAATCTTTCAGACTA